>NC_092818.1:57645283-58270997 GCF_023375885.2 Dermacentor andersoni
CGCCGAGCGCGGCCACTGTGCTTATAAAGTACCCCAAATAGTAGCGAAATTAGTTGCGATAACGTGCAGGGCCAGAAAAAGCTCCAACACTTGACTCGGTAAGATTCAGTACACGCGAAACTGCGTCACACGACCGACGTGCTTTTCGTCACAAAGCCAGGTGCGGCAAGCATGCCCAAAAACTCCATAGAAAGCGTCGCAAACATCTTCCAGCGCGAGTAATTACCTCAAATTAACTAGGCCTGGATGGCGGAGCTGTTTTCAATAACTGCGTGACTATATTGGTTCAGTTTTATGCAGCAAGCCTAGATGTGCTTGAAGAGCGTCGCAGACTGTCGAACAAAATTTTTCACCTTGCCGTAATCCGGTAGGACAGCGGCGCCGTGTCGAAATGCAGACGGAACGCAAGAAAACGCCTGGAGCGCGATAAACGGCTACATGCAAAAGAGACAGGTCGCTGAGCAGGCGAGCTTCACATGCGCAGCCGGCCTCGCTCGCTTTATTGGCATGTCTGGCGAATAACGCATGCATATGGTGCGTCTGGCATGCTGCTAGCTTGTTGCTAGGTGACGCAAGAAAAATAAGTCGCAAAGTATAAGCTCATTTATACGCGAAACTTTTTCGTTTTACTGGGAAGAATAAAAAAAATAAAACGTCTGTAAGTTGCTCTCACATTTTTTTTTTTTTTTTTTTGATGCTCGCGTCAACTAACGCATGGAGTTGACACAAGGCGTGACGTGTTTCCTGTTGCCAGTTTTTGCCGAGTGTCCCCTCTTGTTGAATTTCTTTCTCTATGGTTTTAGTGTCAATATAGCAGTAAATGTGTGCCGCCGAAAGCTTGCTTGGTCGCAGAGGCGATGCATGACTCAATGCTGGGGCAGATTTAGCGCGTCGCTGGCTTCAAGGCAATGCGCTGCCTCCGAGGGACGGAAGACAAAGAAAACGAACAGCTTGGTAGCTGCTCACGGAGCCTTGCTGATGGTGACGGTGCCATTGTGCCGAAATCTCGGGCGGCAATAATGACGGCTGAGGCGTTCTTTTTTCATTCTATTTTTTTTTAAACAGCGAATCCGTAAAGAGAAAGTTTTAGCTCAGGCGCAACTCCGAAGCGGCCAATTCAAACAGATGTAAAACGCAGAAACGATTTTCTGAGATAACCTCTGACCGATTTTAATGAAATTTACTGGATTCGAGAAAGGAGAGTAAATTCTAGTGACTAATAAAGGCAGAATTTCTATTTAGGGCCTGTACCTTGGTAAAACAACTTTAAGAAATTCGGAAGTGCGATAAAAAATAGAAGCACGAAGTTTACAAATTAGTAACTCCGTCTGAAGAACTGATATCGCGGTTCTGTAAACAGCATCCATTAGATATTTCAAAGCGTCCGATATGTCGATTCATATCTTACGTAATTCGTTACGTTGTGTACGAGGGTTCTGCAAAAGCTGTATTTCCATATTACTAATTTTTCCGAGATTCATGTGTAATATATCAATTTTGTCCGCTTTACATGTGCTGTTAGATGCAATGCACAGAATTGTGATATCATTTTTCCTCGCCGAAGGACACAGTTGTAAGCTTGACGGTTTAGTTTCCTGAAAATTAACGATTTTTGCCAATTTGAAATAAACAAATGATGACCTAAATAAAAAATTTGAAAGAAACAGTCACTAGATTTTAACCCTTTGTATCCCAGGTGCCACAAACGTGGCAGTGTTATTTTAATTTTTTGGAGGTAGAAAATATGCTCTAGGAACCCCGTGTTCCTAGCTGCCACGAACGTGGCAGCTGGTGCTTGCACTCACTGTCAGTAGATGGCGCCACGGGGACCGCACAACAGCATTTTGAGCATCGAAAACATGGACTCCACGTGGAGCCGGCCAAGGCGGTAAGTGTGCGTTATTTTTCTGTTGTGGTAACCTGAACTCTGATAATGTAATATTGAAAACACTGACAGCAGTTTTGCGGAAGTCTAGCGAATATACTTACGCAGTTTCATGTTGCTACGACTGCTCCTTGTAGAGCATTTCACTTCGTTCAGCTTACATACACATTTGTGGCAGCCAGGAAGCTGGGGTCCGTCCTTCCAGAGAAATGCATGAACGAGTATGATTTCATTAAACGCTTATGTCAGAGTATTTGCGGCACCGAATTTAATTTCCATCAAGTGAACCTTCATACTCGTTGTCTAGCAGCGACTTGTGTTGGTGTATTGATTTTGAAGAACGTTTTTTTAATATGCAGGCAGCGCTTGACTGACAAAGAAATTCAAGCAATTCTTTTTGAATACCCTAGGGGAAGTGAGGACGAAAACTTGGAGGGGTCGGATTGCGATGAAGAATACACGCCGCAGGAGAGAACAGTGCAGAATGTCAGCGAAAGCTCTTCAGACAGTGAAGAAGAAGTGCAGGTCACATCAACCAAAAAGAAGAAGCAAATAAAAATTTGGCACAGGGTGAAAAAGGACATCAATATGAATCGGGGAGAGGAAGAAAGTGTTTTGAAGCCTGCGGACGGTTTAGAAAGAGTGAAGAGCCCCTTGAGCATGTTCCTGAAACTCGTTGACTCTGACCTCATTCAGTTCCTCACTTTCGAAACGAACAGATTCAGGACCCAAGAAAATCGCACGCGAATCCTTCCGGTGTAAGTCCTCGAGATGCGCACGTTTATTGGCATTGTCCTTTACATGTCTGTTGTTGACCTTCCTTTTAGAAGGATGTACTGGTCATCAAGCGGATATCGCCGACTGCATCACAAGAAACAGGTTTGACGAAATCATGTCCCTATTTCATGCAGGGAACAATGATGAAGCGCGAGAAAATGGAGAAGAAGGCTATGACTGTCTCCATAAGGTGCGACATGTGCTTACGAGCCTATGTAACACATTTTCACAAGCTGCCAAACTTGAAACATGCGTTGCTGTAGATGAAATGATTATCCCTTTCAAGGGCAGACATTCTCTGAAAGTTTATATGAAGAGAAAGCCTAAAAAATGGGGCTACAAAGGTTGGGCCCTGGCAGGCCGGTCTGGATACGTATATCGGCTTTACATGTATGGTGACAACCTAATCGAAGACCCCCCGAACACCCCGGAAGACGTAGGCGAAAGTAGGAAGGTCGTTTTGCGACTCACTCATGATTGCCCTCCGGGAACAGAAGTATTTTTCGACAACTTCTTCGCTTACATCGAGCTTTTAAATGAAATGAAAATGAGAGGACTTGGAGCGACTGCCACCATCATAAAAACAAGATGTGGTAACTGCCCTCTGAAAACTGAAAAAGAATTGAAAAAAGCAGAGAGAGGATCACTCGACTTCCGCTCAGAAAAGAGCACAGGAATTGTCATCTGTGCCTGGAACGACAACCGCACAGTGACAGCTGCATCAAACATCCACAACATTGAACCTTTTGATACGTGCAGGCGCTACGACAGAAAGACCAAGGCTTATGTGGATGTGCAGAAGCCCAACCTCAATAGGATGTACAATCAGAGCATGGGTGGAGTAGACAAAGCAGATATGCTTCTGTCATTTTACAGAAATGACTTGAAAACAAAGAAGTGGTACAAAAGGATATGCTTTCACCTTATCGATCTTGCGGTTGTGAACGCTTTTCTGCTTTACCGCGAAGCGAAATCGGCAGATATGCAGCTGGTTGACTTCAAGTTCCGGGTGGCACTTGGATTGATGCGCTCACTCGAGGGCATGCCCGGATTGAACCAGGATGGTGATGATCCTGTGCCTGCGAGTGTTGTGTCACCAACTAGTTCATTGAAGGCATCAGGCTCAGCAGCTGGAGTTGTTTCAAAGAGAGCCCATCATGTTGAACATTCTGTGCGGCACGACAATGTTGGCCATTGGCCAGTGAAAGTGGCGCAAAAAAACGCCCCCATGTGCAAGTTAAGCTCATGCACCAGGCGCACAAGGTTCTTTTGCAAAAAGTGTTCTGTGTATTTGTGCGTTGATGCACAAAAAATCAACTGCTTTGGGAAATTTCATGCATCCTAAATTTTCGGGGAATTTCTACCCCCCACTCCTAGCTGCAACGTTTGTGGCATAATAAAATTTCCTATAAAATTAAGAGGAATGGTTTTAACTTTTTTCACGTGTCTTTCCATGAACATGAACTCTTTAAAAATATAGATTTCAGCAATGTGCACCTCGTGAGACACCTGTGGGATATAAAGGGTCAAGTTTTTCATTTAGGTGCAGCAAACCTCGTCAAATTTGGTGCAGTGGTTTTCGAGAAAAACGAATTCTCCTTTTGCATCTATTTACATACGAGCACTCGAGCTAAAGCTTCTTTTTAAGGGCTACTTTCCCCACTATCGTGTCCACGTGTAGAACAGAATCCCCAAGATAGTACAATACCGGGCCGACCCGCGGCGGAGATGACGCAGGCGTTAAGCACTCCCCATACGTGGGCCTATCCCGAAGATAGTGCAATGCCCGGCGAAACCGCGGCGGAGGGGCAGTTCGCCATTCAGGGACACACGTACACAGCTTCGCTAGTCATAAATACTTCTGCGCAGAGTGGAAAGGAACTGCGTTTTCTTCTTTTTCCGTTGATTTCGCTTTTAGAGAGAGATAATGCTATAAATGCAGTGTCATTCGTTCTTGTCTCGTAGATTTTGATATGGGTTTAAATAAACTCTGTAACCCATTCATCCGCAAGAGTAAGCGTAAGTGAGGAAATGCTCGCTAACTCGCTTACACACAGGCGCGCGCGCTCAGACACACGCACGTTGGCGCACACTCACACAAACACAGAGATATGACACATGCTCACCCTCATTCTCATTTACAGGCTCCCACGCATACACACACGCACAAAAATATACACACGCGCGCACACGGAACTGCACACACACAAACACGCGTACACTCGTGCGCGCATACACGAACTTGTGCGCATGCATATTCGAAAATTGAGACAGAAACACGCGCGCACACACAAGTATAAGTACACACGCACCCACGTTCTAGGTGTGCACACCCATGTACACTCGCCCTCCTTCCCTGTTGCCTCACAAAAACATACGCGTGCAAACAAACTGAATGACATTCGCTCTGCAATTGCCGTTCAAAACTCCGGCTGTAATAAATCGCTTAATGGTTTAAATTTCGCGCATCTTCAAGTGAATATGGCCTCTGCTGAGAGTGTACAAGACCATTTGCTCCTGTCGTGTGACATAATCGCCCATCCCCGACAAAAACACTGCTTTAACGCGCCACCAATGTCCCGACTAAGTGCCTAAATGCACATGTTGTTACAGAAGGCTACCCTCTTGGCACTGACAGTTGAAACTTTTTGATACTCGGCTATAATATAGAAATATTCTTTTTTTTTTAAATTTTGCTCATTCAGTTGTCGTGAAGTTACACAGAACGGTGAAGGCGCAATGTCCAGAATTTCTGATTATGTTCATACTACAAGGCACTATAGTATTTTTCTAACGCAACGCAAAGATATGCGCATGCTTGTTTTACTGTCTAAGGAAGAAAATCAGGTAATAAAAGCAATGACTTAACAAATAACCAACCCATTCCTACGTTTTAGGAAGTAAAAATAGAACATATTGTCACCCAGCTATTACAACTAAAACAGTTTACCACCGAGAGATTGGCAAAAAAACGTCTGCCTTTTGCAATGGCTGGTCCTCGGAGAGCGCGCGCGCAACCACGAACTTCGTCGTTCTCGCCTTAAGGGTCCTGTGTCAACACGTGCAAAGTTATTTTGCGTCGTTGCTCCCCTCTCAAAAGCGACCGGCCCGGTCGCTTCAAGGGCAGCGGGCGCGCACTATGGGCAAGAGTGCCAATATGAAAAGACAAAAAAAAAACACACAGGAATGTGCACAATGCTGAAGCGGTTTGTGAGGGTTGCTTATCCCTCGCGTGCGTAGTACGGATTTATCAGTACTACGTGGACGACTTCAGCACAGGGACGGCGTCGGTTCGAACCAGGATCAGAGCTTTGAGGCACCACCTCGTAGTTCACATACTGAGGCGGCGTACAACTTCATAGGGGCCGAAATAGCGGCGCAACAATTTCTCTGAGAGCCCACGGTGTCGGATAGGTGTCCACACCCACACGCGGTCGCCTGGTAAGTACTGGACATTCCGTCGGGTCCGGTTGTAACGGTAGGCGTCGGTATTCTGCTGGGTGCGGATGCGATTCAGAGCAAGCTGGCGAGCTTCCTCGGCTTTCTCGACGAAATCTTCAGTGGTGTCTTCCCTTGTGGCTCCGCGGTCTACCGGGAACATGGCGTCTAAGGGGGTGGTAACGCGACGTCCGTAAACAAGCTCAAATGGTGTAAACTCCGTGGTCTCCTGCACAGCGGTATTGTAAGCAAACGTGACGTATGGCAAAATTTTATCCCATGTTTTGTATTCCACATCAATGTACATAGAGAGCATGTCGGCTAATGTTCTGTTTAGGCGCTCTGTTAAGCCGTTAGTTTGGGGATGATAGGCTGTGGTCTTTCGGTGGTCGGTGTGCGTCAGTGTGACGACTCGTTGAAATAACTCCGCTGTAAACACTGCACCGCGGTCAGTAATGAGTAAAGCGGGTGCACATTGATGAAGCACGATGTTGTGGACGAAGAAGCTGGCGACTTCAGCAGCAGTTCCCCGTGGCACAGCTTTCGTCTCCGCATAGCGAGTTAAATAGTCAGTGGCCACGATCATCCACTTATTCTGCATGGATGACGTGGGGAACGGCCCAAGAAGGTCCATTCCCACTTGCTGGAACGGCGCCGGAGGCGATTCCAAAGACTGAAGGAGGCCGGCAGGCTTGACGGGTGGAACTTTACGCCTCTGACAGTCACGGCGCGTTCGCACATAGCGCTGAACCGACGAAAATAGGTGTGGCCAATAGTATTTTTGCCGTATGCGTGCTAATGTCCTAGCGAAGCCTAAGTGGCCGGCACAGGGATCGTCGTGACACGCCTGTAAAACTTCCTCGCGCAGTGCCGTCGCGACGACGAGAAGGAACGTTTCCTGGCTGTTCTCGAAATTTTTCTTGTACAGGACATCGTTTCGCAGGCAGTACGACGTCAATCCTCGTGAAAGTGGGCGTAGGACAACAACGTCAGCTCCCTCGAGATATCGTATGACTGGAAGCAGCTCAGGGTCTGCACGTTGATAGTCAGCCATGCACACCATGTCGACGACACCAAGAAACGGCAAATCTTGCTCCAAGTCGGAGGATGTCAAGGGAATAGGAGAACGTGACAAGCAGTCAGCGTCGCTATGCTTATGGCCGAATCTGCAGACAACAGTTATGTCGTATTCCTGGAGGCGGAGGCTCCAACGAGCGAGGCGACCTGACGGGTCTCGTAGATTGGCAAGCCAGCAGAGCGAGTGGCGATCACTGATCGCTCGAAATGGCCGGTCGTATAAGTAGGGTCGGGACTTGCTGATGGCCCACACGACTCCTAAGCATTCTTTTTCGGTCGTTGAATAATTAGCTTCTGCTTTTGTCACACTACGACTCGCATACGCAATTGCACGTTCTGCGCCATCTTGCCATTGAACCAGAATGGCCCCGAGTCCTACGTTGCTGGCGTCGGTGTGTATTTCAGTTGCCGCGGTGTCATCAAAATGCGCCAGCACTGGAGCGGATTGAAGGCGTTTACGCAATTCGGTGAAAGCCTGCTCTTGGTCTTCCGTCCACGCAAAGGGCACATCTTTTCGCGTCAGTCTCGTGAGCAGTTCAGCAATCCTTGAGAAGCCTTCAACGAAACCACGGTAGTAAGCGTGGTTTCCCAGGAACCGCTGAACAGCCTTTTTGTCTTTAGGACGAAGAAACTCGGCAACGGCAGCGAGTTTTTCTGGGTCTGGTCGTACTCCTAGGGAGCTGACCACGTAGCCTAGAAACTTGAGTTCCTGGGGTGCTATGCAGGATGCGCCGAGTTTGGCGAAACTCGGGATCTTCACGAGCTCTGGCGACACCCCAAGATGAAAGCACAAATGGTACCGAGGCACAGTTTATCTTTGACAAGCCTCCAGTTTCATTGGTTTATCTAGATTCACTCTGGGTGGCTATCATTCCTTGGGCGTTGCCTTCTGGGCGGTCGACAAACTAGGGCTCACGTGATCATACCGTCGGTGCATGGTCGCGCCTTCTTTCACTTGTTTGTCGTTCCACCGAGTGCATTACACGCACAAGCGAGTTATAAAACAAATGCATTTAATACAACATTATTAGTTAGTTTAACGTGGTTTAAAAGCATTTTAGAGCTTGCAAGATGTAAACTGAATGTCTATTCGACTAATTTTTAATTTAGTACGCTTCGCATTATACCACGAGGGAACGCTGTGGTGGCGTCATCACATACATTCATGGGGCGAGCATGGCGGCTAAACATTGAAGAGGCCCAGTGTAAACAAACTCGTACAACGAGCTTGCAGTGCGCGACGTAGTGATCAGGCTCGACGATGACCATTATTTCTTGCATAGTTCTGTTCCTCCGTGAGCAATCTTTCCGTGCACCCCGAAAGACTGCGAATAGCTTAGGCGATTTTACAGATCGCAACGCGTACTTACTGTTCACGGCACAATCCTGAACAAACAACTTATCCGGTGTTGCTTCTGTCAGTGCGCTGAGTTCCTCCACTCTGCGTGACTGCGAGCGTCACGAATATTGCATAGTGTGTGCAAAAGGAAGACAGCCGATATAGCTACGATGCGACAAGGAGGTGGTGCCGACGATGGATCTCGCAACTAACACAGTGACGGAGGCATCGACAAACTGCAGATAAGTATATTTCTACTGTTTCATATTTAGCATAATAATAGTGCACGGATTAAGTCACTTTCGTAGTAACGAACTGAATGTCCAGTATAAAAAAGGCATTGAGAGCCAATGAGTGTTCGTGCTTTTACATGTACGTGGGCCCGCGAAAATATGGAAAAAATAAAGGTAACCTTCACTAACTTAGTGATATAGCAGAAGTTCATCAGTGACATTCAGCCCGCAGAATCTATGGAAGAGTATCTTTATCCAGGTGAAATATCAATAGAAGGTACTGATATAAAGCAGGAAACATCTACGAAAATTTCATGGGTTGAACAGCACATGGGAGGCATTACCGAATCGTGATCGCCAAGTTACCGATATCCTTGAAAAATGTTTAGAATCGTTGCATTCTACCGGTTATGCAATATGGGACATAAACCTGGAGGTTAACAAAGAAACTTGAGAAGTCGAGGACTGTGCAGAAAGCGAAGTAACAAAAATTGTTGGAGATAGCATTAAGGCAGGAAGACAGTGGCGTAGTAAACCGTGGCAACTGATATGCTAGTTGAGATTAAGAAAAGAAAATGGAATCGGTGGGCAGGCCATGCACATCTTCAATCACTTGTTGCCGATTTATAACAGGGGATTACATAAGCGTGACAGAATGGATGTCAAGGAGAGAGAACTGCAGCCGAGGATGGTATAAAATTGCGAAATGGCACAAAAATATGTTTGTAGGCATAGAATGCAATCAGCTCGCATAAGACGGGATTGTAGGGAGCACCATTGATTTTGCGGTGAACGAAAATAGGTTTGTGTTGCTGAAAGTAGAGACTCGTGAAGGTTCGAGGACACGTCAGCTGTTGGCACACTAATAAACATTACAATTGGCTCTGAAAAATACAACCCGTTATGAAAAATAAAGCAATGTTGTCCCGACAAATTGTTTTATTATGCATACACTAAAGGCTTCCACAGTCAAGGGCAGTTAGTACCAATAGTGCAATGAGCATTTTTATTTGTAAATAATGGTTTATATGTGGTTGATTCATTCCATCAATCCACTTTTTTTGCAGCAAAACATTCTGCTGCTGGAGGCACTCAACCGCCTGGTGGCAGTAGGCGAGCGCCAGGCACATGCTCTTGAGAGTGTGGCAAGGTCCAGAGGGCTGCTCTGCAACAGTAGGATCAGTGCACTCACTGTTTTCCAGTCGAGCCCCCAGAACACACCTTATAAAGGAGCTTTCAGTTTATTATTTTGTTTATTATTCAAGAGCATGAATAAAATTATTGCAGTAAAAATTGTGCTGTGCATATTGGGACACTTGTAACATGCACTTGATGTCTCTTCAAAATGGGCAAACACATAAGACAACCTGGACTGTGTAAATGAAAAAGACACTAATGCAGCATATACGTCATTGTGCCGTTAGTTCTTTCTATGTGCAAGAATACAGTGGGTGTTGATTAGCCACAAGATGAACGGTGTGTGTATTTCACAATGAGAAGACAGGAAACGGCGTGACTTCAATAATGCTATCACCTATACACTGTGCACATGAATGCAACACTTCCAGATTTAAACGTGCCATTACATGCATGTTCGATACCACATATTCTTTGACAATGTCATATATTTGCATGTACTAATTTTCACACAGCTTAAGCGCATGCATAGCTCACTTGTGATGTATCCATTTCATAGGCCAAATAATTGTACACTTTGTCCTTTTGTGTTGTATGAAAAGCGGCATCCCCTAGTCGGATACAACTTCACAAGACAGGAGAGGCCCCGCCCAGATGACCAAAGCGCAGCAGCCGATTGCCTCCACGTCTAAAGAAGTAGTCCCTCTCCAATGAGCGGGTACTAGTGCGTCCAGCGGCACGACGTCAGTGTAGAGTGTGTGCCCATTGGTGCCGGCTTGTGTTCACCTGCCGTTGAAGTGCAGATTCTGCGGCCTCCTGAAGTTGTATCCGACTATAGAATCACGTAATGCCTTGCACTGGTTACATAGACTTTAGCAACTTGATAGCACACAATGATCAGGAACAGAAATCTCTAAAGGCACCCAAGCAAAGCTGGCTGGCCACACGTCATTATGAGGGGCTGTAAACAGTTCTCACCAAATATTCCCATGACATCCTCGAAAAAGAGGTGGTGTTTGGCACTTTAGAATCAAAAACAGATTACAGTGAATGTTGTGTACCACGTTAAAACAAACTGAGCTTGGTTATCTGCACAGCATGTAATGAAAGCTTGTGCTTCACATAGGAAACAAAGTGCTCTGTCCAGTACAACTGTCGAGTTTGCTGTGGCACCTATTATGTCATTAGTGTCAACATACAAATTTTCAAAGGCCATTCATTTCACCATTATTTTTGTATGATGGGTCTTTCAATCAGTGCTTGTATTACATGAGCAGGTGGATTTGAAAGCAAAGCTTTGTTTGCAAACCTTCAGACTTCCATAATTGTGTGGCAAGGCACTGGCATGGTGTCGAATAGCTCACACTTCCTCGGTCCTGCACCAAAGAGGCCCAATGCTCTATTTGAAGTTGGATCGCACAATTCGACGGCACACAAAGAAGAGTAACACACACAGCAGTGCGTTCTGCTGTGTGTATTACGCTTCCTCGGTCCTGCACCAAAGAGGCCCAATGCTCCACTTGAAGTTGGATCACGCAACAATTCAACGGCACACAAAGAAGAGTAACACACACAGCAGAGCGTTCTGCTGTGTGTATTTCTCTTCTTTGTGTCCCGTCGAATTATGGTGCAATTAAGCTTCAAGCTTCTATACCGATACAATGAGTCTTCAACCTCACCAATGATCTAGTTATTAAGCCACAATGGCGCACATCTTTGAAATGTCCCAACACGAATTAGCTCTCCAACAAATCACCGCAAGCATAAAATTTTGCTGCACAGGTGTATGCACATGCCATATTCTGTACCACTAATCTCGGAGGAATCAAAGGGGCAAGCATTAACCAGCCTTACTGCTGCCGTTACCATCATCATCATGACACCAATAGAAAGACAGTGCTGCGTTTCAGTAAAGGGAGTGCCGGAGGGAAAGGCGTGACAGCGAGGCTTGAGGCTTACAATAAAAATAGCATTTACAAGACATGTTCAATGCCAAAATATTCTGCATATTGCTCATCCTACTTTGGCATTGCGGCAAGCTTTTACACGTTTGAGCATGTCACAGTTTGTGTAATCATTGCTCTAAAGCTGTACAAAAGGTCTATTCGCTCTGCAATCTTTATTTTTATCATGACGGGTTAAAGACCCACTTTTCATTGGCATCTGCACCACATTTCTCCCGATATGTAATTTTGCCTTGGTGGTTCACGACATCTTCACGCACACCGAGTTCTGCAGAGCATTGGATCTGCATTGTTCTACTGCTGAAGAATTAGAGCCCCATTACGAGACGAAAATATACGATTTGTCCATACAGAATAACGCTGCCCCCCCCCCCCCCCCGAAAAGAATACACTGAACCACTGGCACATGCACCAACAGTGAACACAGCAAACACTCTGAAGTATTTTCTTCATGCAAGCCAGCACACTAAGATTCTCAATACATTTTCATTTTGCCATAAATGCATAGGCACAGCGACATCCGCATCTCGCATTGCAACGAATTGTGCAATGCCTTGCTGTTTCATAGTGTGGCCGATAGATGACGCATGACCAAAATTCAGCATTATGCATACTAAGTAACTTGTACTAAGTACTAAGTAATCATAAAAAAACCAAAGTTCTTTATGAGATTAGCATTCACAGGGTACTTCACACAATTTGTGATATCCATTTATCTATTTACACTTCATTAACCTTTTTCCCCCAAAAAGTGAGCCATTTGGAAGGCACCCTGATAGACAAGAACAATCGGTAAAAAGTCAGCAACCAGCGAAAAAGTCAGTATCATAGGCTGCCGCATGTGTGACGTCGGAAACACAAAATTTAAGTCGGCTACAGAGAAGTGACAAATTTGGCAATATGGTGCCTCTAGACATTGCTTCAATGCTAATCACAGTAACGCTGACATTGAAGGCACCTTAATTCCTACGTACCTTGCGTCGACACACCCGACTACGTTCGTAATGTTTCCGCGAAGTAAGAAGCGTTTTTTTTATAAATGCCCGCTCAGCCGCAGTCTTTGGGAAAGCCAGCCACCGCTTCCGCACTGCTGCATCAATAAGCGCATCAGACATCTCTGACACAGAGGCTCACAATAGTTTGATGACGTCCAATGTAACGCTCGGCGCCGACGCTTCCCTGAAAACTCCCAGTCCCGTAGAAACGGAGGGCGCAGAGGACTTGCTCTTCAACGGTGAGCGAATGAAGCCCGCCACGCTGTCTCCACAGACGAGAGTCTTCGCCTAGCTCGTCACACAGCCAGCGCACTGATGTCTTCGACAGGCGAAAATGACGCTGAAACTCCACGGCGGTCATGTAGTACGCGAACGGGTCCAGACGATCATACTGACGCTTGCTGCCGCTGGCTGCAATAACACAGGCTGCTGCTGCCGCCGCCATGTTCCCGAGTTGAACTCGGAGGGGGTTTCGCGATGTACGAGTTTGGCACGAGTTCGCCTGTCAATCAAAGCCAGAGGTCACGCCCCGCGCGAGGCATGTAACTCTCGTGCGCGCACCCACCACGGTTGGGCCACGCCCAACTTATCTTTCGGCAACAGCGACGCGGTGCCGAGCTGAGAGGCATCAACAATATTCACCACCGACATAAAACACCCACAACACACTGTCATCGGTGATGTACTGCGCACTACTATCAAAAACAAAGCGTTGACTGTCGCTGGCTTCTCGGGCTGAGATGGCCCCACAGCACGGTTTCATTGCCTGCATTGTGGCGACGTAGCGCACAGTAAATAATTAGCGGCACGTCACTGTAGCTGCTTGCAAGGCGTCGATGCGCCGAGGGTGACGACGATGCTGAGGAGTGCGTATCGCAGCAGTCATTTGAGATGGCTGCTCCGTCATCGGTGATGTATCGGAGCCACAACGTCGTAAACACGATCAGCGTCCGAGAATCGCTCGCGCTTCTAGACCCAGTGCAATGGCATTTCTTCATCACAAGCACTGCGCACTCAACAGTTCCACCACCTTCCTCAGTTCGAAGTCTCATTTCATAACCGCACACAAGAGCCCTCACCTGCCAAAATGCGATTGCTGTGGTGTCGTTACGATATCCTTCTGCGATCGCTGCTGGCTCCAGCATAAGTAATCCGCAAGCACCTCGGTGCGCACAAAACACTCAAATACTGCGTACATGCGCTCAGAGGCACTTTCACTGGGCAAGCGATGACAAGCGATGAATTGTGTTGATCGGAAGCACGCACTTCTTCGCAATGCATCGCCGAGGCTTCGCGCACAAGGATAAACTGGTACATTTTCACTAAACTGCGTCACTACGGGCACTACGGACCGCCATTTAGCAGCGACAGCCGTTTCTCCCGTATTTATGACTAGTGTGTCGTTTTTAGTTGGTAAAGCGGGGGCCTTAAGGCGCCTGTAATGAACAGCCGTACCACGGCGCTGCGTTTCTATTCCCCTAATAGAGAAAGAGTGGTGATCACCCATGGGTGATCGCTGACATTATGGAGAATAGCACTGTAGCGCCCCTAGGCGACTTCTCACCGTATGAACTGCCTCGTGCGTGCTACTCGCTTCAATGTATCCGCTTCTAAGCTTTCGCCTCACTGTCGCCACTCGCGGCAAGAAGTGCAATATTTAATAATTTGCTCGATCACCGTTTGTCATCAGAAATTTCTAGCATTCAAAACGAAAAACAGACACTTAAAGAAATAAAAATGTTCATTATTTTATTTGTTGTATTTTAACGTATTCGTTTGAGCGAAAGCGTAGGTGCAAGAATGCGCCCCATGTACCCTGTTCGCATTCGATCGAGGATATAAAGATAGTTGCCGAAAGAGGAGGCACGCCCTTGACGCGCCCGGGAAAGGCGTGGCAAGCGGCCCACGGCAAGTCTGCAGCAGACAGCGGGACAGTCACGGTATTGCTAAGTTGCGATAATCCGTTGATAACAATACGCGGCGCTGGCGAGTTTCGTTGTGCAGCCGTCTGCGCTTGAAACGTGGAAACAGCGTGCCGCGCAGGGTGCGCTCATGTTGTCATACGCGGCTTTTTGTCTACATATTTTTTTGCCTGCAGCCTTTGCGCGTTTCACGCTATCTCCGTTCACTGACTGCCGTCGAGCAAACTCGGGTAAAACTCGGGTGAACGAGAAACTCGGCGCATCCTGCATAGCACCCCTGGAAGCCAAAGTAACATTCTTCATGCTTGATCGTGAGGTTGGCCTTGCGTATTGCGGTAAGGACACTTCGTAGCCGGGCGAGATGTTCATCGACCGTGCTGGAAAACACAACAACGTCGTCTAAGTACACTAGACACGTCTGCCACGATAGTCCAACGAGTACAGTGTCCATCATTCGTTGAAATGTAGCAGGAGCGGAACAGAGACCGAAAGGCAACATTTTAATTCGTACAGCCCATGGGGAGTCACGAAGGCGGTTTTTTCACGGCCACGCTCGTCCACTTCGATTTGCCAGTAGCCTGACTTTAGGTCTAACAAAGTAAAGGACTGAGCATGACGCAGACGGTCCAAAGAGTCATCGATCCGTGGCAGGCGATAAACGTCGCGTTTGGTGACTCGGTTAAGCCGTCTGTAGTCAACGCAGAAGCGGAGTGTGTTGTCTTTCTTTTTTACTAGTACGACAGGCGATGCCCATGGACTTGTCGACGGCTGGATGACGTCATCATTTAGCATTTCTTGAACTTGACGCTTACTCGCCTCCCGCTTCATAGGTGACACGCGATATGGATGCTGACGAACAGGCAGCGTCGACTCCTCTGTAACGATCCGGTGTTGCGTAACGGAAGCGCGCTGGACTTTGGACTCCGTGGAAAAACAGCCGGAGAATTCTGTCAGTAGGCCCAGCAGCTGATCCTTCTGTACATCTGCTAAGTCAGCATTAATGTGGACGCGAGTATTCAGGCTGGCGGGAGTTGTTGCATCCGGTGAAGTCACTTATAATGTCCGATGTCTGAGAAGTCAGCAATGTCGTTCAGGAATGCCACAGCTGTACCTTGAGGGACGTGCTCATACTCATGGCTGAAGTTTGTCAACAAAACTTGCGAGCACTTATGCTGTATTGCAACAAGGCCCCGGGCGATGCAGATGTGTCTTTCGAGCAGCAGCGGGATATTTGCCTCGGCAATACCCTCATAGCCGTCGAATGCGTCACCGGTGACGAGGGTCAATACGCTCCTATTTGGCGGCAGCGTGATGTTCTCGTCAACAATCCGCAATGCGTTGACATACGTGTCATCAATACTGCTCCCTGCTAAGGCCTGCGCCGTCGAAAACGTTACCCGTGACTTTTGTAAGTTAATCACAGCTCCATTAGCCTGCAGAAAGTCCATTCCCAGAATTAGGTCCTTCGAACAGCTTGGGAGGATAACGAAATCTCCGAGGTACGTAAACCCACGAATGCTCACTCGCGCTGTGCATCTTCCTACCGGGGTTAGCAGATGGCCTCCTGCAGTGCGAATCTGCGACCCAGTCCACTCGGTAGAAACTTTCTTCAGCTTGCAGGCAAGGTCCATGCTCATAACTGAGGTGTCCGCTCCAGTGTCGATTAACGCCGTTATTCCTTCGTCGTCTATGGTGACGGGTATGTTCGACGTTACTACCTCTCGTAAGGTGTTTGACTCCGTCTGTACGTCTGCTTCGTTCTGTTTTCGTCGTTGTCGTCGTAGTGGAGGATCTTGCGTACGGTCGTCGTCAGCGGCCTCACCTCCGGAGGTCGCTGACCTCAGTTTTCCCGACCCGACGGGCTAGGCGAGTGGCGTCTCAGAGCGCCGAGAGTAAAGGCTTGGCTTGGGGATGGTGACCTGTAACGAGGAGGAGACTACGAATGGGGTTCCTGCCATCGCTGATCAACATTGCGACGATTCGCGGTGAAACTCTCTATTTCCGGTGGCCGCT
The DNA here is from genome assembly GCF_023375885.2 of Dermacentor andersoni. Lineage (NCBI taxonomy): Eukaryota > Metazoa > Arthropoda > Arachnida > Ixodida > Ixodidae > Dermacentor > Dermacentor andersoni. The sequence continues at coordinate 57,662,064 of NC_092818.1, forward strand.
CACCAGTTCGGGGATGAGGTGCATTCGGCGAGAATCCACGAAGCCCCACATGACGATAAGGACACATTCTGTAGATGTGTCCGGCTTCGCCACAATGAAAACAAAGGGGCCTGTAGTCTGTGGTGCGCCAGACATCGCTCTTCCTAGTCCTTGCTTCGGCGATGTGCGGTGGGCTGCGAGGCGGCCTGAAGCTTACGTCCATTTGTTGAGTGGGGTGTGCCATGCTGCACTCACTTGAGGGTGGCGGACGGCGTACTGCTTCGGCGTAACTCATTTCGGCCTGCGCTCCCTGCTGTGGTGCCTCGTACTGTCCAGTAATATGCACGGCCTGTCGGACCTCGGCGCGCACCATTTCCGCAATGGAAAGTTGTACCACAGGGGCAGTGGTCGTCTGCATCTTCTGCAGTTCCTCCTTGACGACAACCCTTCCTCTTTGAAGCCGCGCATGAGATAGCGCACCCTCTTTGTTTCAGTCATAGAAGGGTCCGCACGTCTGAAAAGCCGGTTCATGTCTTCTACGTACGCCGTCACTCGCTCATTCGGGCCTTCAATTCTTGCCTCCAACGCTAACTCCGCCCTCTCCTTCCTGTCTGCCCTGGCGAAGGCATTGAGGAACTGTCTACGAAATTCTTCCCATGACGTCAGTGTCGCCTCGTGGTTCTCAAACCGTGTTTTCGCGGAATCCTCAAGAGCGAAGTACACGTAGCGTAGCTTACGCTCATGATTCCAGTCGCTGAGGTTGGCAACCGGGTCAAAATGGTCAAGCCAGTCGTCGGCGTCCTCTGAAGCACTTCCGTGGAACAGATTCGGTATGCGGATGTGATTGACGACAACGTGCGATGCTGCATGAGTGGCAGGAGGTGGTTGGTTCGTCATTTAGTTCGTTCGGGTAGCAGACCGTGCTGTGGCTGGAGTCCCTGGAGACGTCGGCTGGCACGTACGTGCACAGGGGTAAGCTCGGCTGAACTACTCGCCGGGTTTAAGTCTGGGGTACGCTCCGGAGATCTTGACATCGACCGTGCCCCACGCCTAGTTCCCGCCTTGAAAATCTAGTACAAATTTTCGTCGTTTCCATAGGCTTACATCGCTGAATGTTTAACCACTCTGGGAAGAAAATTCTTGCTTGACAGAGAGTGATCACTGCGTTTGGCTCGTGTGGATTGCCTTCCAGAACATGTGTACCACCTGCCTTTTTCAATAATCGAACTGCAGCTTTTGTTATTCGCAAGAAACCCACTAGTTCCATTGAAAACGAGCTAGCTTCGTGCCGGGGCCGCTTGGGGCACTAGTTGGCACGTGCCCAGAAAATCTAGGTATGAATATTCGAAAGAAAGCATTGGACAATGAACGGCTGAAGTGTGATGATAGGATTGCAAATATTTATCCAGAAGTTAAGGCAATAAATAGTGTCGCAAATATTGTAGTAATATTGAGTCAGACTATGGATGCTGTCCAAAAGTACATTTATCCATAAGCCAGAGTTAACAAAGGTGAGCTGGTGGAAATTTCCAAGCAAACAAAAAATAGAAAACAAAAGATTCTTTGCAACGCATTTACCAGGCAATCTGAGGGCAAGGTCCGCGGGGTACTTATGACCTGCAAAAAGAAAGATTAGAATTAGCGCATTCTGCCAGTACTGACATGTGGTGCAAAAAAGAAAGAAGCTGAGCGAGGTAAGGACCGCGCAACGAGCTCTGTAGCCTTGGCCTTGACAGTAGTGCGTCTTATAGGTCAGACAGGGTGCAGGCGTTGCCGATATTGCACTTCAGATTAAAATTATGAAGTGTCGTTGTCTAGGTGGTGTAACAGCGTGAAATAGAAAACACTTGAGCCCGCATTCTCAAAAATATCTTATGCTAGAATTGTTCTTAAGAGCAAACTATAGCCAAACGTGAAGCTGGACATGTTAGCGAAGGTGGTCGGCCAATCGCAAACATCATTTACGATCAGAAAGTTTTGTGAATTCGATTCTTGCTCTATAAGACTAGCCGATTTAAAGTCGGATATCGCAAACGTGAAAATAAACAGAAATTTGAATAGCATCTAAAAATGTGTGAAGGGAAGCCACGAGGAAACTGCGAAAATAAAATTAACCTCGGTGCAACTCTTTCCCCTTAGCAAGGCATACAGTAGCTTATTTTACAATTTTTTTGTACACGAAGCTAAACTTGTCTAACAGTATCCCGACGTGCGACTACACCAATCAAAATTATTTTACATTGTGCGTTGACGCACGACAGGAAAGGAATTGACAAGCATATGTTCACATTTTTGGCAGCCCCGGAGTCATCAATACAGCCTTTTGGACGCAACCTGGAGACAACCTGGAGGAACGAAAAGAGGTTTGTGTTATCTACGCTTGCTTTAATAAAATAGCGGCTATTACTAAGTAGAAAGCAACACACGCTAGTCAAACAACCGTTATCTCTTTGTTCTGTTTCGTTTCGCTCAATTTGTGGCTCGTACTTTAACGTCGGGGCGGAATGTCAAGTAGCGTGCGAATAGTACTTATCCCTAGTAAATTGCAGCTGGTTAGGTTTTGGGAATGCAGGTAATCGGGATCCTACGCTGAAGATTCTTGTTCAAGCCTCTACACGTATGGTCTTGAAGTTGTGCCTTATGCTCATTCACATAAGCCGGGAGCACATCTATCTATTATGCAATCTGCAGTGACGCCAGCAAGCGGAGCCAAGCTGTACCACGCAGCGCCACTCAGAGTAATAGGAATGAAAAATATGCGCTGGACGAACGCACTGTGGTCGACTTGGTATGATTTGTTTTATAAAATGAGCCCTGCGATTTCTTTTAGTTTTTGTTGGTGTTTTAAGTGGTCTATATACAGAAAGTGAATGAAAGAAAGGCAAAGTACACTTTTACGACGTTGCAGCTTTGTAGCCCAACTTTCAGCGAAGATGTTTTGTTACAGGTAATTCAACAATCAATATGACGGGCCCGCAACCAAACCACACGTGTTAAGACGTTTCCCGTTGTGCTTAACTCACACGCACACATTGAAAATTGCCGGAACGTCAGATATAGCGTGCCCCCATATTTCCACCAATTCTGAAATTGGTGCCGCTCTGATTTCTCCAGCAAGACCAGCAAAAACATTGTACTGACTTCGGGTGATGCCTGAAAAGCGGCAGAAAGCGAGCGGTCTCTGAATATTTGCAAAACTCGTAATTACGCCAGTAATAAACTTTCGCCACACATTGCCTCTAATGTGCCCGCACTTCGTCTGCATGTAAACTGGATGTGCAGCGCATTTTCTCATGCGCCCATCATTTACTTCCATGCGCTTGATCCAGCAAGGGTTTTGCATAGGCGGTATTTAACTCACAGATAGTTCACATCATACACATTGGCTACAACGTTTCTGCAGTTCCCACCGAACTCAAGATCGGCGGCTGTAACATTTCCTCCTGGAACAGCAAGCGAAATTTCACACCGTTCGTAAAACACATGTATAAAGCTCTACGGGGCTTGAATAAGCTTATTCTTTTTATCCTCAAAAACCGTACCTTACCCTTTCGCTTTGAAATGTGCCTGCATATCACCGATAACTTACCCACTTTTCCCACAAAATAGAATTAAAGTGGCTGAATTTGTTCCCGGAAGACATCGACGCCACCTCGTGTAAGTAAAGATAATGAAACAGCGAGAGTTCTGTAATCATTATTGCGATAGCAACCGCACAGTCGCCCGAGGCGCGGTCGCCGTCGGCGTCACCGTTGTTGTGCTTTCCTGCTATCGACGAGGAAGGCGGGGCAAGAGGGAAATGAAGACGTAAGAAGGCAAAGAAACGATATTAACGCACGTAGAGAATTCCAAGGCCTCCAGATATGTGAAGTGTGTTTGGCTCCAAAATCGACGATGACAAGTGCCCTCATAGCAAGGCTCGGCTCACTTGGCTCTGCTGAAGACAGGGCAGTACTCTGGTTGCCACTTTTGGAAAGGGCGTTGTGCGCATACCACACCGTCGTAAACTCCAAGCGAAATTTATATAATGTTATGTTTGGAAACTGTAATGCTTGCCCGAAACTTCAGCTCAAGCTGCTTAGATCAATAAATTGTGCCGTCTGCACCAGCTTGTAAAATATGAAATTTGAACTTTCCGAAGACGCAATGACATGGCACTCACCAAATGGCAACGATAGTTGCCCAAGATGCTTGTATTGCTACTGAAAATGATTTAGAGAACGAAACATTTGAATATTCGAAAAAACGACGCGAGCACGCTTACATTGACGTCCCAGCAAAAACAGCGCAGTGACGGGCCAGCAAGACATGTACTGCCCCTTGCGTTGGGGCTTCGCTTAACGGAATATTTGTTAGACGTGCCGGCCACCCTCATCGGAGCATCTATCCTTTCACCGTGCGTTTTATATTGTGCGAAATGGTGCGAAATTCATTTACACGCAGCACGTGCACTTCAATTCTTTTGAATCCATCGACGATTGTGATATTCACTAATGCGAAATTTCAGCGCAGATCTTTGCGTGTAAGAAGTTTGAGTGTCAATATTTTTATTATAATTATGTAGGTATACGGTTTACAGTAGGAAGAGAACGCTGTCAGTAGTGTGGCTGGCACGGACCGTTTGTCTGATGCGGCACATTGCAAACGGAGCGAACTGTAGCGCGTCTGCCTCGATAATCGGCAGATCGCGAGAGGCAATGCGTGGGCGCGGTTCACAGGAGCCACTGCAGACATACGTCCGCTCATGCAGCGCTTTGTTTCCATATATCGTATCGCTGGACACGATCTTCGCATGCCGTATGAATGGCGTCGTGGGTGAACAGGCGACAGCTCGCTATTCTGTCGCCAACTCATAGGGCTCGTCGCCGCAGAGCCTCTCTTGCGCGGCACTACGATTTTCTTCTCATAATTCGCCATACTCTCCTCCTCCGCTTTCCGCCTCAGGGTTCCGCTGCACCCTCCTCCACCGCTTTGCCCCTCGCGCTTTCTTCGCTATCCCCGTCTTTCTTCCCGCGCTGCGCGTTCGCTCTTTCATCCTTCGCTGTGCTCGTTCGCTGGGTTACGCCGAGGGACGCCGACGCTGAACGCAGGACCGGGTGCCTAAGAGCTGCGCCCTAGAAGACAAACTGTATCGGGTATAATTATCCCCCTCCCCACATAGCAAAGAAAAACAGAGAGAGAGGAAGAATACCATCAGCCTCACGTGCCATCCCTTTCTTCGTTCTGTGTTACGGTGCCTACATGTCTGGCACAGTATAAGTGCCTTAGGGCGTCGTACCATTCCCGAGAGAACAGCAGAGGTGTAGAACAATGGTGGAAATGTGCAAAACCTTGCTGCTGATCGTCGATGTGGCACTCACTTAAAAAAATGTATACTTCCACGGAAACCGTGCTGGCGTTCCCCTACTCTGAACTCTGAAGCGCTGTCTTTTTTCTTTTTTTATATATGGCCTTCCTTCCTTCGCCTTTTTCTTGAAAATATTTCTTGTATTCTGATAGGCTCTTTTCACTGTGCTCTCGTTGGCACCGACATGTTTGGTCATGTGATAACGCATTCATCGCGTGCTACAGCGTATCTTCGCTGCCTTCTTTGCCAAGGGAGCACACAATGCCTGTGCGGCCCTGCTAACTGTGGGTCGAGCGTTTCTCGCTGACAATCAATGTGTGGACGGCAAAACAGTTTAGCCAGAGCTTCAGAATACACGACCCCCCCCCCCCCCCCCCAATGTCGAATATTCGTCTATCCTTTCCAGCTTATTACGCCTAGTCCGAATGCTGAAAGCGCTGCCCTACAGTTTCCGTACTGCAATGAAAGGCTGGAAGTATTCTCTAAGGCACAGTGGTATATACTATTAGGCACTGTATGAAATCAAAATTACTGCCACTCGCTCACCATTCTTTCTTAATTTATTGCTAGGGGCTTGGTAACCAATCGTTACATTTTTCGTTCAATGATGCTCTTTGGGTGAAGTCATACACAATTTTCTACGTAATTACTCGAGAATGTATCAATAGCGCTATGTTTCTTTGTTCAGCGTCCCAAACTTAAAATTCCGAACTTGAGACGTTTTGTTGTAGTTTGCATCTTTTCTCGACGTTCTTCCGCTGTGAACACAAAAGATGGCGAGTTGATGAGCTTCCAGTACAAATAACTAAGTAATAATTCTACAGTTCTCCCTCCCCTAACTAGAAAACTGCTTTAGTCAATTAATTTCCACTATCTGCTGTTTTTCAACTGGTGCCTGAACCTAAGTACGGGAGTTCTTGCACTTCACTCTTCTCGAAACGCGTCTGCCTCGACAAGCACTCGAACCGCCGCTGAGGCGAGTCATCGAGTAGGCCTTGGAGCAATAAATGGCTAAGCTCCTTTATGAGGGCACTGGAAGACTTTGATGCAGGCTCTCTAGGCTGGCCGCGCTCGAGCACTATCTGATTACAGTGAGTGAAATAGCGGGCGTAATTCGAACAATGTATTATTGTTTCTTTATTTTGCTGGGGTAGGGTGTTACGAAAATGTATATTTCTTCGAAGCTTTCAAGTAACCGTTGGTACCTACATTGTATACCAACTCATGTGCGTTTTCAGTAACTGTCCTTAGGTTTATTTTTAACATAGAATCATAACTCTGTCGCCCCGCTTTTCTAAATCACGCAGTTCCTGGAGAAGACGGCAGTCCGCGCGCATCCGCTAGGCCGAGTGGGAACACCAAAGGAGGTTGCCAGCTGCATCGCCTTCCTGGCTTCTGACGACGCCTCGTTCGTAACTGGAATTACGATGGTCGTGGATGGAGGTCTGAAACTCACGTCCGGTCTCGCGGTTCCAACCCCATGCCACAACGACTAGATGACCGCGTTACAGCAATGCAAGAGGATTTTTCCTAAGCCAGGTCTCCAAGCTTTGATAAACAGCAGCATGAAGCAAAACAATGCAGAGGTACCGCACGGAATAAAATAAAGATCTTGAGGATCGCACCAGAAATTTTCGTTCTGCGGCTCATTTTTCTAGCTTTCCTGTGGCTTTCGTGTGTTGAAAAATGCACATTCATGTGACTTGTGCAGAAGAACGAAACTGCGACGTGATATCTCACTACACGATGGCCACCTTGTTGGAATACAGAGCGCCGCTGCAATGTGAATATAGGAGGAATGTTAAATATATACTGAGTCTGACACCTTGCAATCTGTATTTCGTAAAATTATTCATCGGTGCCTTTAACCCTTTCTACATTGTCCCTAGTATGTGAATGAGCACTTACTACCGTTTCTACCAAGCCTAGGCAATATCAGTGAAGACATCCTTTGACACCTACTTAACTCGCCTACAGAGTTCGAATCTCTACCAACGCTACATATATGTAGCGTTTGTTTTCGTAATCCCAGCTGTATCATAGAATCATTGTCAGAAGTTACTAAGGCTAGACCTCAGGAAGTGAAGTGCCCTGACTGCGTCTTCAGTACATGGCTCCAGTTTTCCAAGTTACTTTTCTTGCCTGTTATAAATGACACGTACACCCAGTCGCAAGATACTGCGGAGCAAGAAATCTGACAAAAAGATTAATATAACCGCACCCTCACAACGCAGCCTAGTATTTGCATTTCAAGCCTTAACTAGAATATGCTAACAACTTTATTGTACACATACTGGTTACTGCTACAGGCTCCTCGGGGATTACTTGTTTTCTGAGGACCCGTGGTTGGTGAACATTTATGGCTTGGTGCACTATATGGCGGGGGCACATTGGCCAGGGTTCGCCTTGAAATTCTAATTAGACCAGATTTCTCCACTAATTCATAGCAATATCAACAAAGGACTCTGTCGAAACAACAAAACACTCAAGAAAAGCAATGCCTCCTATCCGTCGATGACGTCATAATACGTGTTTTCAATGCTTATGCTTCTGCAGTACCGATGCACAGCCCAACAGCTCTAAGTCGTAAAGTCACGTCGGATGGCCCGAGTTGAAACCATGCCGTCGGCATCATACCGTGGTGGTTACCAATGTCGTCGTCGTGCTGCTGTCAATACGCACACCCTCGTATCACACAGACACTTCTTAACTTGCTCAAACGCGTCAGTCCACCTGGTGACACTTTACGGAACAGAGAGCAATGCTTAAGAACAACCTGAAAAATTATTCGACTACATCGCTTGCTTCATTGACTAATAAACACCCGGAGGCTAAGATCAACGTGGGCAATCAGCCACAAAGGCACAAACCACTTGATTGGTAGAACGAGGTAATCTTATAGTTCAGCTTACTTTGCGAACCCCCCTCCCCCAGACTTTCCTTACCATGGCTGCTGGCTGGGTGGTGGTAGTCGTCCCTGCCACTGCTGTCAGTGGCAGGGACGGGGTATTATTATTATTATTATTTGGTATATTATGTATTATGTATTAGGTATATTAGGTATATTAGGTATATTATTACGGGGTATTACGTGCCAAAACCACTTTCTGATTATGAGGCACGCCGTAATGGAAGACTCCGGAAATTTCGACCACCGGGGGTTCTTTAACGTGCACCTAAATCTAAGTACACGGGCGTTTTCGCATTTCGCCCCCATCTAAATGCGGCCGCCGTGGCCGGGATTCGATCCCGCAACCTTGTGCTCAGCAGCCATAGCCACTGAGCAACCACGGCGGGTATATATATATATAAATATATAGTTAACGTCTGGTTTACTTCTAACTTCCTTTTCCTTCCTCGCGCCCGCGCCCAAGTGCATCTATTGGTCTTCACATTCGGCCAAGCTGCATGTTTCGGCATGGCTTTCATTCACGCAGTTGAATATGCGGGCTACTTGTACAAGGTGCGAAGTCGTTCGTGAGCCGTCCAGCGCGTAACCAGCTGCTCTGGCGGCCGGCACTGGCTGTTGCGCGCTGGTCGCAGGTCTCGCCGACAGTAACACACTGGCACCGCTGGAGTGTGCTGCGCGCGACTGCACTGCCAGCCGGGACCTATTGGTGGGGACTTGTGGAGGCCAGGCACCATTGCAGCGCTTGATCCTTGGGAAGCGCAAGTGCTGGTTGTAGTCGCCCTCTGGTCATGAGTTCAAGCCCAGGCTTTGATTCTGTGGAAATGGTGGTCTTGGTCTTTCAGCCGAAGTTGAGCGGATTCCCTTAAAGGGCGCACCGTTGATTACTGTGGGTGGTGCGACTGCTACCAGTCTTCTCCGCTTTTCCTTACGTTTTCGAGCATTATCAAAGGAAGAGTTGGAGAGGCTGTGCACGGATGGTGATGTTCTGCATGACTGAAGGGCACAGTTGGAGCGATTCTGAAACGGCGCTTTCGTGCTTGCTACATGGCTGGAACCACGAGGTGTTGGTGCTGATTTCTGCTGAACACTAGATGCTGCTGAAGGGCTGCTCCTGCTCCCCTGGTGTTGTGGTGGCTGCGGGCAACACGCACCCTGCAGTGAACGCTGTCTTGTGATGCGTCCCGTGCGACTTGAAGTAATTGACACTTACGAAGACGACGACGACGACGGTACCCGGTAGCGGGGGTTAGCACGCGGCTGATTCTGCAGCCCAGGGAGGAGGAGTTCAGGGCTCTGAGTCATGCGGTGTGAGCCATGGCCAGGATCTCGCTGCTTCGCACGCAAGTCGAACGCCGTCTTGTAGATGCACCTCTAGATATCAACGCAAGTGCGCCAACAACAAAGGAGATTATACAGTTTCATACGCCGGATGTCTCAAGCATGACACGGCTTCCGTACTCGAGCAACACGAAATATTACATGGTTGGACTCCTAAGCAAGGCTCGCGTCCTCCGAATTTTGACGCCGTCAACCCAGTGAAAGCAGCTCTTCCGTTATCATCAGCAGAGCGCAAGAAAGCGTATGCAATGATGGCTAATGGTTTACAGGAGATGAAAGGCAAACCAAAGCCAAAACACAGCCAAGGAAAGACGTCGCCAAGTGTTGACCGCCAACATGAGTCTCATACGCATTCGTCCCTTCTAGTGCAGGAGCACTTGCTCATGTATCACGTGAATCGCAATCATCTCAACAAAGTATGCTGGTGTCTGTGCTCTTTGTTGCGTTAAAAGCACGTCTTCGAGCGTTTCCTATGTATGGCGAACGAGCTTCCATAGGTGGGCGCTGCTTTTTTGTTAGAACCGCTCATACTGTAGAAGTATCTTACAACATAGCATAATGGCTCTCCAGATGGACATAACCGTATTTCAATGGAATGCAGATGGCATTTGATTTAAGGGTGCAGACTTCAGAAGGCTTGTTTTGCAATAGAGGTTCCCCGTTGTGTGCCTTAACGAAGCCGGTGTAGACAGCCACTTTCGCCTCTCGAACTATGTTATATACTTATCTTCACAAACTCTGAGCCCTAGCAGGACTATGTTATGCGTAAGACGTGATCTACCTTCTTGTCTTCTATTCTCCTCGGATTCTGCTGTGCCTGAATTTGTTGCCTGTACAGTTCTGTTCAGAGAGCTGCTAGTGACCATTGTTTGTTTTTATGTGCAACCAGAATCGCGATATATTGAGTCAACTTTCGTACATTTCTTTCAACGGATTCAAGGACCAGTCCTATTCTGAAGGGACTACAATGCTCACAATGTTACACGGAGAAGTAGCAACACTGATTCTAGACGCAGGTCTTTAGAAAAGACTATAGACGTTTGCATGCTTGTGCTTAATGACGGTTCAATTGCATTTTTGAAGGAGCAACAATTACGCTAGTTGTCCGGATCTTACTGTAGCCTCCTCGGACCTTCCGCGCGGTATTAGATGCTGCACAGATGATGAGACACTAGTATAGTAACCACTACCCAATTCTCATGGCACATCCCCTCATGCATCCGGCAAGATCTCCGAGAGTCACTAAACTTGCTAATTGGCAACTATTTCAAGAATATAATTCTCTGGTACTGAACCACGTAGATGACATGAACACGTTCATGTCATCGGTACTTAGTAATTGCACCAGGGCTACGCGATGCGCATGTATTCCGGAATGTCATTTTAGTGTCGACGCAGGCTACGAACGACTCCGAGCAGTTAAACGGAGAGCAGGGCGTTGGTTTCGTCGTTCCTAACGGGTTGAAGATTATGAAGAGAGTCAAGCTGCACACTGAACATCAAACTGGGAAATGAAAAAACTGGGCGAGAAACGGTGGCGTGAGTTCGGTACGTCACTTGCTCCCTTCACTCCCTTACCGAAAATCTGGGGGTTAATAAACGGCCTTGACCATCAGGTATCACAATGTGGCCTTTTCAACAGCCTTGCTACCGCTCTTCGCTGCTCCTGGCTCACATTAACGCGAAATCGCATACACGTTCTTCGAAGCAATAGTAAATTTCGTACAGCCTGTCTCCGTTCAAGAACAATCTATCTTGTCGGTGCATGACAGATTGAGGATGCTTGCAATTTACCTCATACCCAGTTAGATATTCTGTTCTCTCCTTTTATTCCATTTACCCCTCTCCCCAGCACAGGGTAGCCAGCCGGTACTTACACTGGCTAACCTCCCTGTCTTTCCTCTCCATTGTCTCCTCCTCCTCCTCCTCCTCCTGTTCTCTCTGCAACAAATGCAGCATGCTCTTTGAAAGACACGCCAAAGAGAAGAGACTGGTCCTGACAACGTATCGTATTGCAGCTTGGAAAAGACGTATGAGCCATTTCACTCGGTAAACTCATGGAACATGTGGTTCTCACACGGCTCACGAGATACATGCATGTTGGAGGACTTTATCAACACACCACGGTTAGATTTCGACCCAAGTTATTGACGCAGGATATTATTCTCAAACTAAAACATCACATCATAGATGCGGGTGAGAAAACTCTAGACACCAAGGCAATACTAGGTCTAAATAAACTAAGGCCTTTTACACTGTCACGCACAAGGCAATAATACAAGATCTCCAAAAGCTGGATCTAGGACGCAAAACAAACGCGTACCTCGAAGACTTCCTGACGGATCGAACAACAAAGATTTTAATTGGAGAATCGAAATCGGAGTCGCTAAACGTAGGTAATAGGGGTACCCCACCGGGTTCAGTCCTATCTCTTTTTCTATTCAAAATGGCAACGATCAGTGTTCCTGCGAGACTCGAAAAGATAGGACTCGGACACAGCCTATACGCGGACGACACACCCTATGGGTGGCGGCTAGAAACGATGGGCGTGTGGAAGAGATCCTTCAAACGACAGTAAACATGGTCGAAGACTGCATCAGAGACCAGGGACTGGGATGTTCCTCGCAAAAATCAGAACTTCGGCTCTATAGACCCACATACAGGCGTCGAAAAAGCATTAGGGAAAGGCCGGGCATTGTGGTAACAGTAGAACGCACCATAATACCGATAGTGGAGAGCCTGAGAATACCAGGTCTCCGCATATTCTAAAGTGGCCATAATGGAGAAATCATTAGACTACTAGACAATAGTGTTCAGCAAACAATCAGACTAATAAAGCGAATATCCAAAAGGCACTGTGACATGAAAGATTAATAGAAACATTCCGATTAATAGAAAGATTCATAATCAGTCGAATTGTATATGTGGTCCCTTACCTCAAGCTCTACGCTGCGGAGAAAGCCAAGATAGAACGCATTATTAGAAGGGCGTATAAGCAAGCCTTCGGACTTGGGGAAAATACGTCAAACGAAAAATTCTTGGTGCTCGGCGTGCACAAAACACTAAACAAACTTATTGAGGAGCAGAGAGTAGCGCACTATGAACGACTTATGCAAAGTTTGATAGGAAGGCACATTTCAGATGACATTGGAATAACCTACGAAGCACAGCACGGAGTACGGAGAGACATCCCAATAAAAATGAGGGAACATCTATCAATAGCTCCAATTCCCGGAAACATGCACCCCGAGTTTCACCAAGATCGAAGAATCGCAAGAGCGAGAGCCCTCCACAAAATATTTCCTAATGCCAAGGACGTTATCCAAGTGGACGTGGCGGAGTACGCAAGCGGACCGAGTATGTCGATAGTTCGTACGAGTCTAGAGCGTCCCTCCAGAGTTAGTGGCATGGTAAAAACAGGAAGGTGGTCGTGGCGAGGAGGCTGCCTTAGCACTGGCAAAAACCTCCACGGAGGCTAACATCATAGTGACTCCAAGACAGCCGTTAAGAACAATGCAAAAAGAAGAATCTCGCAGGAAGCGCTGAGAACTTTAAACAACTTTTGTGAAGATCGAGACGTTCACATTATATAGGCACCCGCACACTCCTCCCTTCCCGGGAACGAGATAGCGCACAATCTGGCTCGGCAAGTAATGGACCGAGCGGGTGACACGCAACAAATACTGGGAATGGAGAGAGACTGGATGACCAGCTTTAACGACATCACCAAACACTATAAATTGGCAAGGGCCCATTTCCCCCCTGCACGCTCCTCGCTGAGTAGACAGCAAGCGACGGCATGACACCTCTTCCCAACATTCTATTTGTGTATTCGAATAGAGGTTGTTACTAATCAGTAATACTAAATATTTATAGTGCCAACCTTAGAAAGAACTCTATCAGCAACAGAATAACTATACAGCAGGCGTTTCTTAATGCGAGTCATCCCCATAAAAAGTTTGTTTTTCAAGATTGATGGGCGTTTACCACTGCTTACACCGAAAAATTGTTAAAATCCAGTACAGAGCTTACTGATTTATAGAAAACGTGATCATCAGCGTTCAATCTTATATTTGTAGAAATGTCTTTAGCAATGTCATTTATGAAAACCAGAAAAATGGAAAGGCCGGACCAACGACTCCTGAGGAACGCCAAAATCAATTGCCACACCTATGAAGCGAACTGATTGAACGCCACATATTGACAACGGTTAGTAAGATAGGCCCTGATCTAATTTATTATCTCTTCGTTTTCGGTTATACAACTTAATTTATCAGTTATTTCTTTTGCAACACCTTATCGAAAGCTTTTTTTTAGATACATGGAAATTACGTCCACCCGCTTCCCTTTATTTAAAGCCTCTGCAAAGTCATTAATAATGCTGATTAATATAGAATATCCCCGTCAGAGTCCATGTTGAGCGTTTGTTCATATGTCATGTCCTTCACAAACATTGGCCATGTGTTTATGTACTATATATCCTAGAATTTTATAAGCTGGTGAGGTTGATGATATCGGACGGTAATTTGTAATAAACTTTTATCTCCAGATTTATCAATGGGCTTGATTCGGGCAGTTCTCCAGTCGTCCGGAATGATGCCATCTGTCAATGACCTCATAAATGGTCCATGAAGATAGTTGCAGCACCATTCCCCATACTGTTTCAAAAAAACGTTTGGTATGCCGTCAGGTCCTGGTGACTTCTTGACATTCAAGTTCTACAATACATTAAGGATCCCTGTTCCAAGACATCTATATCAGGCATCTGAGCTACTGACATACCAAATTCTGGCAGACGTCCGTTGTCTTCGGCGAAGACACTTTGGAAGTAGCTATTGAAAGCGGAGGAAATTACCTTTTGTGGCTTTCACATGGTCCATCTATGATAAATATGTCACTTGGATTAGAATGCTGTTTATTCGTTCTCCAAAAATTTTCAGAAGTTCCTATGAAAGCAGGGAGAGTTCCCCAAAATATTTTTCTTTATCTCGTGTAGTTTGTACTTTTTTAACTATTGTGATATCTTGTCTATGGTACTTTAATTTCATCAGAGTTTGGTTTTAAGGATCGTTGCTTTTTATTAATCATTTAAGTTTGCGCGTTAAATGTATATTGTCTCGACTAATGTAAGAGTTTTTGTGCACAGCTTTCTTAGCTATTTCGGGTACAAATAACTCTTTGCAGTCTTGTACAATTTATAAAAAAGAATTCAAAGGTTGTTTACACTAGACGTATTATTTGGAAAGCTGTTATAAAGAAAGCTCAACTCATCCATCACAGACTCATTGCCTGCGCGAGCAAAGTTAGGAAACATTTTATTTCATTATGGTGACGTATAACGTGCTTTTAAAGTTAATACAATAGCAAAGTCGCCCGAGATGCCATTGGTCACTTGAACTGAAACGTCATTTGTTATGTTACCGCTTACAAGGAATATTTCTAGCACTGATTCGGAGTTATGTTTTCTGGTAGGCTCACTGAAAACCTGTATGAGATCAAAATTATAGGCAATGTCGATTGTTTCATGCTCAGATTTGGAGGATTGAGTCATAAAAGTAACCCAGCTATTGTTAGGCTGGTCAAGGTTACCAGCAATGATTACTCTTTCATCAATTTTAACGTGGCACTGCATATAACACTTACGTTATTGAAAACCATAAGCCGAAGAAGCCGGGGGTCGAAGAAGGTTCCACTCACTATTTTACGTCGTTTACATATCGCTTAAGAAACAAGGCTCCGGTACATCCGGTACAACAGGCATTCTGAAAAGCTGAAGGGAAGCTTTAAATAACATGGCAACTCCCCCACCTCTACTCTCATGATCCTTACGAAACATTTTGTAATCACTTAGAGTTATCTTACTGTCGAATATCTCCTTACGCACCCAAGTTACCGTTAGTACGACAGGTTCGGGGTCATGCAAATCCAAACGAGTTTCAAGCTACTCTGCTTTGTTAACAATACTTCGCCAATTTATCTCTAAAATTGTTGTGGTATATTTCTGCTGTCATCATTTAAGATTTGCAGTGGCCTTGTGGCGCTTGTCAGTGGCTTCATCCCAAGCAAACCTAGTGTCACTAATGGCCAATTTATTGACACGTGTACACTTCGACACACTCCACGCTGCACACTTTACACTGTACACTGCACACTGTACACTGCACACTTGGACGAGGACGCTGATACCGAAATCCACACTGACGCCAGTAGCCTAGGCCTCAGTGTGGTTCTAGTCCAGAGGACAGACGGACTTCAACGGGTGATATCTTACGCTAGCCGGTCGCTGTCAAAAGCGGAAGGCAATTATTCTACGACTGAAAAGGAATGCCTCGCCATCATTGTGGCTACAGCAAAATTCCGCCCTTACCTATATGGCAGGCCATTCAAAGTCGTCAGCGACCATCACGCATTGTGTTGGCTAGCTAATTTAAAGGACCCTTCAGGGCGGCTGGTCGGTGGAGCCTCAGACTACAAGAATATGACGTCACGGTAACCTACAAGTGCAAACGAAAACACTCTGACGCCGACTGCCTATCACGCGCCCCCATCGATCCCCTGTCGCAAGACGACGAAGACGACGACGCCTTCCTTGACATAATAAGCGCGGAAGATTTCACTAAACAGCAACGAGCAGACCCGGAGCTAAAAGGTCCCGTCGAGTATTTGGAAGGGAACACCGAAGCTGTCCCAAAGGCATTTGAGCGCGGATTGTCTTCGTTCACCCTACGAAACAACTTGCTCGTGAAGAACAACTTCTCACCTGTCCGCGCCAGCTACCTTCTTGTTGTTCCGTTGGCGCTGCGTCCAGAAGTACTGCACGCCCTGCATGACGATCCGACCGCTGGGCACCTCGGTTTCTACCGGACGCTATCGAGGATACAAAAATGGTATTACTGGCCGCGCCTAACCGCCGATGTCGCCCGTTCCGTCAAGACATGTCGAGACTGTCAGCGACGCAAGACACCACCGACAAGGCCAGCGGGATAACTGCAGCCGATCGAATCTCCCTGCCGACCATTTCAGCAGATCAGGATGGATTTGTTGGGACCGTTTCCGACGTCAACATCCGGAAATAAGTGGATCGTCATGGCGACGGACTATCTCACCCGCTTCGCTGAAACTAAAGCTCTACCAAAAGGAAGCGCAGCCGAAGTGGCGAAATTTTTCGTCGGAACCATCCTGCTGCGACATGGTGCCCGAGAAGTCGTCATCACCGACAGAGGAACGGCCTTTACAGCAGAGCTCACACAAGCCATTCTACAATTCAGCCAGACAAGCCACAGGAGGACAACTGCTTACCTCCCGCAGACGAATGGTCTCACGGAGCGCCTGAACAAAACCCTCGCCGACATGCTAGCAATGTGCGTCCACGTCGAGCACAAAACGTGGGACGCGGTCCTGCCCTACGTAACGCTTGCTTACAACACGGCGGTGCAAGAAACAACACAGATCACGGCGTTTAAGCTGGTTTACGGCAGGAACCCGACGACAACGCTCGACGCCATGCTGCCGCACGTCACTGACGAGGAAAATCTTGATGTCGCTACCTATCTCCAGCGCGCCGAAGAAGCCCCACAGCTCGCCCGGCTGCGGATCAAGAACCAACAGCGTACCGACAGCCGACACTAGAGCCTCCGACGACGCTTCGTCGAGTACCAGCCCGGTGACCGTGTTTGGGTTCGGACACCAATACACCGACGAGGACTCTGTGAGAAACTATGGCTACGCTATTTCGGACCCTACAAGATCGTCCGACGTGTTGGCGAACTGGACTATGAGGTCGTGCCAGACGGCATTTCGCATTCACAGCGGCGCCGGGCACGATCTGAAGTTCTCCACGTGGTGCGTCTGAAGGCCTTTTACGCACGCTGACGAACTTCCTTAGTTTGTTGTTTCTTTGCTACGGGTGTTTTTGTTTATTACTTTCGCTTGTTTGCAGCATCGGGTCGATGCTTTTTAAGAGGGGGGTATTGACACGTGTACATGTTTATCTTTCTCGGGTGACCACGTTTCACCGGTTAAAAATGTTATCACGCAGCGCAGGACGCGCCTGCATGTATAGGAACTTTCTGGAATGTTATCGATGGTTCCATCCGCTATCTGTCACCGAACCTTGTGTAATCTGATTGCATGTATGCGGGACGCGAATAGTGTAGAACTTTGTGGAAGACACGTGGGTCCCAGTGATTAGTCTTGGAACATTCGACGATTGATGCATAAAGGCCGACGCGCTTGACCCGTTGATCTGATTTTGGAGGATCGCCGACTCTGTTCGCCGCTATCGTTGTGTTTTAAGTGTAGCCTGTCTTTGTAGGCACAGGGTCGCCCTATAAAAGCTAGGTTCGTCTTTCACAGTATTGCTATTGTGTTCTTTAACGTCACTACCACGTGACATTTTCAAAAACTAGCTTTTGCTTTAGCTCTATTCTTTCTTCAGGCGAGCTTAACCATAGATTTTTCCTAATTTCTCTTACTCTTTGAAAAATTATCAGTGACTGAAGCAGCGGAACCTTTTAATTTCGGGCAAGCTTTCAGTATCAATACTTTTTCGCAGTAATCCAGCAGTTTGATAATGACCTTGGTTATCTTTTTTTTCCTAGCCTATGGTATCTTTCTGAGCCATTAATAGAGATGTCCATATTTTTCTGGAACAGATAAACCTTTATTATGCCGAGAAGGCCATCCTTAGTTTCACCACTGGGGTGATCAATGCGATAAATGATTAAATTGTTTTTTCTGCTTCAATTTTCTTGTTCATCGTTTACTCATGCTAATTCAGAATTATTCTTCTGAAACAATAGTTCCTCTAATCTGAGCCCTTCGACTTCGTTTTTCAACGTGTTAATAATTGGCCAGACAGCCTCAGTACCACTGATTCGGTTAGGTAACTTTGCTAAATGTGTTTCCACCTTCGCCTCTTTAGTGAAAACGTTGTGAAGTGTTTCAGTTATATTTTGTTGTCCCTGAAGCAGTTGAAGCAGCATTTTATGATCCGCGAATCCAGGGTTAGCCTCAACATTACCGCATATCCGAAGAGACATTTTCTTAAGGAACAAATACCTGACTGGAGCTTTCATACAACCTGTTCGTACCGCAGCTACAGTAAAAAACGATTGCCACTTCTGTAACAATACGCTGGTAAATAAGCACTGACCTGCACGACAACGTAGTAGGGATTGCTCAACATCGTGCACGATGTGCTGCTGCCAGGCCCACTGAGCGGGATGCGATAGCTGCTGCGTCTTATAGTCTCCTTTAAGTCGATGTTGTGTGACGTCACAGTGGTCAGCGCCACCGCAGTTGTCCGCACTGCCTTTTTTCTGAACTACCTAATACATATTACGCCGGCTCTTCCAGCTCTACTCATTTTGTGAATTTCTTAGACTTTGCTAGTGGACTGCTATTTCCTCCTTAACTGCGATGGAGATGGAGCCTCACGCGCGTCCGCCGGGCTCGGCAGTGCCCGCGGCGGCTGCCTCCAGGAAGCGCAACGGCACCGAGAGCGACACTGACAGCGACGACACCATGCAGTACTATGTCAGCAGTGAAGATTCTTGCGACGACACCTTCGAGCTGGTGCGGAGTCGTAAAGCAAAGCGAAGATTTCTCAGCGCATCACCGAATTCGAGTGAGTCCACCGTGAGATCTTCGCGGGATACCGAGGAGCTCACCATCCTGTTCTCGCCAGTTCTCGCCAGTGACAACCTGAGACGCCTCAACAGGCAAGCCGTGTCTTCTCATCTAGAGGCGCTGGTTCCAAACGAAATCAAAGACATCAGGGTGAACACCCGTAAGAACGTGCTAGCTATTGACGTAGAACACGCGGCTGCGTTGGATTCCTTGCGCAAGGTCACAGAACTTGGCGGGATGAAAGTCCGCCCTTATATTCCGCTCGGCAAACAATATGTGCAATACCACTACCGTCTGTTCTCGCTGCACTGGGCCCCACACCACAAACACGTGCGAGGCCAGTGTGCTGAAGTGCACAAACTGCAGCGGCCCTCACGATGCATCTTCGAAGGAATGCCCTTTGATTCGAAAGGAAATGCAAATATTGAAGAAAATGGTTAGAGACCACTCGTCTCACCGAGAAGCAGCAGCATCTATTAGGCGACGTCGATCACGTCGCCGACGTCGATCAAGAGCCTCCAAAGCCTCTGCAGAACGCCACACACGTATATTACCACCCACTCTTCTGCCCAGGCCAAACGCAGTCAGCTCAAAGGACAAGGGTGCATCGAACAGCACGGCTGCTGACGCGTGGCCTGCACTCCCGAAGCTACATGCCCCTACTGAGCGAAATGATACTTCTACAGTAGGGGACACTTCGTCTGTTCCTGATAAATTGGCGGACCAAGATCAACAAATTGTTGTTATGATCAGCTCTCTGGTGAGTGCTATTCGTGTTCTACTGGACAAGCTACAGACACCAACAGCTCGAAGTGCATTGCAAGTGCTGGATGCCATCAGTCCGGTTCTGGCGAGCCTTCAGAAGTCCAGTGCTTGAGAACTTCTACAGCAGAACCACGGCTCATCGACAACAACAAAGATCGTTCCGGGATGATGTGAGAAGTGCCTCCATATTCCAATGGAATGCGAGAGGCCTGAGGTCTCGTATTTCGGATTTCCGACAGTTCGTATTTGCAAACCATTTTCCTATACTGGTCATCTGTGAACCGAACTTATCAGCCTCCATAAGACTCTCGGGATATGAATCTTTTCTTTCAAACACGTGTGTCCGTGGTAGTAAGGTTCTGGTTTACATTCGCAAGGACCTTACGTATTTTTCCCAACACGTAGCGCCACACGACGGTAATCAATACGTCTGTGTTACTGTGAAAAAGAAGAAGCTGTCTTTTACTCTTATTGGCGTCTACCTTTCCCCAACAAGTCAGTTTGATAGAAAAAGACTGGAAGATATTATGGCTGATACTCCCGGTCCTTGGATAATAACAGGGGACTTCAACGCTCACCACCATATATGGGGAAGCTCCAGGATAAATTCGAGGGGCAGGTCACTAGTATCCTTTGCATCAGGCCACAACCTGTGTCTTCTAAATGACGGAAGCCCGACATTTCTGCGAGGAACTACATACCGTAGCTGCCTTGACTTGACTTTGGTGTCACGTTGCCTGACTTTGAGCGTGCAGTGGTTCACTGATATTGAAACCCATGGAACTGATCATATTCCGACCTATGTGAGAATCGATGGACTAGACGCCACATTACCGGTAGTCTCTCACCAAATCGACTGGTCAGTCTTTCAAAATCGCGTAGAAGACACATGCAAGACACATATTGCACGCAGATTAGAACACATAATTGCAGACGCTATGCAAGATTGTACACGCTGCTTCACACATCCATCAAAGCGTACAGAGAATGACATTGAATTGGAAAGGCTTCGTGCACTACGTCGCCGAGCTGAAAGGAGGTACAGGCGCACGAAGTCAATTCTTGACCTCAGAGAAGCTCGGCGCATGCAAGAGAAGATCAAACGCCGAATGGGTAAGCTAGCGGATCAAAAATGGAAATGTTTTTGCGACTCACTAGACCCCCGCAAGCCATTGTCCTGTGTGTGGCGTACCTTACGGGGTCTTTGTTCAAGTCCCCAGCAACGACACCCATTCAACGCCCTTGCTCTCTATCGAAACCGCCGCGAGATAGACGTCGCAGAGGAATTTTGTGCGAACGTCGCCGGCGGCACGGTTTTAGTCCCTGACATGGCTCTAGGCAACATCCCCAGCCCACGAGATGCAAGTATGGACGCTCCATTCTCTATGGAAGAGTTAAAAGCTGCTATGGCGCTATGTAGGTGTTCGTCTTTACCAGGAGCCGATGGCATAACATATACTGCTTTGCGCCACCTAGGCAGAGAAGCACGAAGAGAACTCCTCAGCCTTTTTAATAGTTCATGGCAAGATGGTGTCGTCCCACAGGAATGGAAACGCAGCCGCCTGGTACCGCTTCTAAAAGCAGGAAAGTCACCGCTCGTTCTGGCATCCTATCGGCCTATAGCTCTTGCCAGCTGCGTCGGGAAGCTCATGGAACGTATGATCCTCATGCGTCTCGAATGGTACCTTGAACACCATAAAATTTACCCTGACTCTATGGCGGGATTTCGACGCGGTCGTTCATCGATTGACAGTGTCATCGATCTAGTATCATCTGTGGAACAACAAAAATCTCGGAAGTGATTATCAGTAGCGCTCTTTCTTGATGTGAAAGGCGCTTACGACAACGTTTCCCATCAAACCATTCTAGACGCACTTCTGACAATTGAACTAGGAGGGCGAGTATATCGATGGGTCAGTAACTACTTGACACAAAGGTCCTTGTTCCTACGAACGGAAGATGGTCCGACTACCGACCACTACACATGCCGAGGCGTTCCCCAAGGCGGTGTTCTAAGCCCTATTCTTTTCAACCTCGCGCTTCTTGGGCTGGCCGAATCCCTACCGGAAACAGTGAGTGTTTCAATCTACGCCGACGACATCTGCATATGGACATCAGCGGTCACTCGCCTGCAGGTTCGCGCACGGCTACAGAAAGCAGCAACACAGGCATCTGACTACCTTCACACACAAGGCCTTACCATCTCAACAGAAAAATGTGCATTAGTCGCTTTTACGGGAAAAACGATGACTCCTTATCCAGTATGCATCAATGGTCAGCCTATCTCCTACAAGAGAAATCACCGGTTTTTGGGCGTCATTGTAGACCGGGACCTCACTTGGAGCCCTCATGTTGCCCACTTAAAGAAGAAGCTCACATCTATTGTTTACGTCTTCAAGTTCATCGCCGGCAAAACATGGGGATCGTCAGTGGGCTCCATGCTACAGTTATATCGAGCACTGATCATCGGATTCCTACGCTATAGCTCCCCCGTGCTTGCTAAAACATGCAAGTCAAATCTTCGAGAACTTCAGAGCGTGCAGGCGCAGGCACTACGTGTTTGCCTAGGGCTTCCGCACAGCGCCTCGACAGCTGGAACCATTATAATGGCTCAAGACTATCCGATCACGACTTACATTAGCACCGAAACGCTTAGAGCCCATGTTCGTCATGTTTCACGGATGCAGTCAAGCTCTCTTGCGTGCCTGCCAGAACAACGAGCACAGGCGTCCTTCTCCAACAAGGTCAGCATCCATCGTGCCTCCTTACCATCGGGTTTCACACCCTCTGCACGTTCAACCTCAGCTTTGTGGTGTTTAAAACAACCTCAAGTGCGGCTTACGATTCCAGGGATAAGAAAGAAGACCGACCTGCCTACCTTGGCCTTGAAGCAGGCAGCTCTGGATTGTTTACACACTTTCTACTTTGATCGAGTACATATATATACGGATGGCTCTTCCACTCAGACCAGCTCCACCAGCGCAGTGGTTATACCATCCCGTTCACTAAGCATCCAATACAAGATTTCTCCCTTGACAACATCGACTAGTTCGGAGCTTGTTGCCCTCCGAGGTGCCGTTGATTATATTAATAACCAACCGGCTAATCGGTGGGCTATATTCTGCGATTCGAAGGCGGCCTTACAATGTTTTCTGGCATCTCTTCGTCGCGGGTCATGTGAACAACTCGTGTCGGAGATACGAGAAATGCACCATCACATGATCGCGAAAGGACACGACGTCGTGTTTCAGTGGCTGCCTGGTCATTGCGGTATCTCCGGCAACGACCTCGCTGACAAAGCTGCTAGAAAAGCTCACGAGGGAGCAACCCTTGTTTCAATACCTTTATCGCGGACCGACGCAGCCCAACACTTAGGCAAGCTAGCGCACTCTTTGACATTGGAGAAGTGGCACACACCTGAATACACTCACCATCGCTTGCATTCCCTCGATCCCTCTATGCAACTGTGGCTGCTACCAGGTCTTCCGCGAAATGAGGAAACAGTGCTGTGCCGCTTACGTTTGGGCGTCGCATTCACAAATGCTTATGCATTTCTGATTGGAATGGCTGATAGCGCCGAGTGCAATGCCTGCGGTGACGAGGAAACCATAGAACACCTACTGTGCTACTGCCCATCTTATGAAAATGAAAGGCAAGACCTCTGCACAGCTCTCAATCAGCTAGATGGAAAGCCGTTCACCTTGAACAAGATCTTGGGATCATGGCCTCGCATATCACAGCTACAAAAGGCCACAAAAGCGCTGCTGCGATATTTGAAAGCGACCCGGATTGAGTCAGCGTCTGTGATCCGGACTGAGTGACCGACTGATATCTCCAGTGGACTTTCTCTCTCTTTTTTTTTAATCTTTCCGTCCCCCTTTCCCTTTCCCCAGCGTAGGGTAGCCAACCGGGCTCAGTCCTGGTTAACCTCCCTACCTTTCATTTATCATTTTATCTCTCTCTCTACCTAATACATCCTCCCAGAACTTTGCAAAATCAGACATAAATATTGTGTTAGTTATCGATTCATCTGCCTTATTCCACTCGCGAGAAACCTTGGAAAAAAAAGGAAGGTGAACGGTATCGTTATTGCAAATGAACTCATTTAGTGTGTATGGATGTTCATGACTAGCCATGCTAGATGAAGAAAAAATAACGTGTGCTGAAGCATGTATATTCAGTCGGTTGTGCAGTATTTAGTACATTTTGGTGACCACGATGGCGCGGGTCGTGAATTTACATTTATATTTAAATACACTAAGGGCATTGGTGAAGTCATAGGCGGTTACGTATATTTCATATGTATTTTCCCTCAACATGATCTGATCCGAACCTCGAGCTTGGTGAAAAAAAAAAAACACATTCCGCTTATAGCAAACGATACTGGGAACATCCTAGGCGAACACTGCACCCGTGCGCCACTATTGAGGCATAGAACTAGAGCGCGAAATGAAATGTTTCTCCAACACTCTCCTTTAAAGGGTACCCTTCTCCTCAACAGTTTCTTGATTGCCGGCGGCTGCCATAATTCATCCTATAGCAGATAAACATAGACCGATGATGTTGGCCAATAGCTGACATTATTCACGAAGCGTGAGCCGAGTATCGCGTGACCAACGTAGGAATGAAATTTTGACCTCACAGCTTATCACTGTTGAAGCCGCTGGATCTCGATAATTGTGATTAGTCTTGACACGCAATTAGCCTCGAACTAGGCGAAACCTAAGTCAAGACCATGTGCTGGCTTGACTGCCACGCCTCACGATTAATGACGGTTAGCACCTACAAGAGACGCCGCGCCCGCGCACGCTCACTCTTGGTCCCTTCCGGCTAGACGTGCTTGTTATACACCGTTTCATCGGGTGAGGATGAAAGTCTGGCAACACGTCCCTTTCCTACTTTCTGGCTTGGGCGAATCGGCGTGGATAGGCTGAGTATCCGTGTGCTGGTGCTTGAATATGTCACGAACCGGTGATATCGAACAGTTTATCGGTGTTTTAGCGCATCCTGCGGAATATTGTTGCGAAGTCATATTGGTGCGATTGGTGCGATGATGCTATGACAAGGTAATCGAGGAGCCGCACCGTTATCGCCCGCTGTACGAATAATTATAGAAAGAGGGCAGTGTTGGCGGAACAGGCGTGCGACGCGCATGAACAGCCACGGCGTGTCTGCGGCCGCGAACTCTTCAAGTTGTATCGTTTTCCTGCTCACCCAGAGCACCGGTGTTCGAGGATTTCGAACGTCAACAGGAAGAACTTCCTGCCGTCCCAGAGGTCGCGGGTATGCACGGTGCACTTTGTTTCTGGTGAACGCACCGACACGAGCCCGAGACCAATGAGGAACCTCGGCAATGAGCAGAAGGTACGTGATCTGCAGCAAGTTAAGCGAGAGCACTACTTCTCGAAGAAACACTCAAAAGTGACAATCATGTCTTGCGTAGGTCAGAGTCGGGTGGCGACCAATAGTGAAAGCGACTACGTGCCTACGGAGAAATGAAGGATGCGTGTCAAAATTATTTTACCAATCTCTTTATAACAAAGTTCTAAGCTTTATTTTGAGCGCGATATTGTTTCACGTGTGTACAGCGCTAACATGCTAAAACAAATTTCTGGTTGCCGAATTACGTGAGCTCTTTCGTTTATTGCACTTTGATGACTAGATTACGGAAAAGAGCCTTAGGGCCGTTATTCTCATTTTGACAGAGCGTTCGATACTGTGTGATCTTGATGTTTCCGTTCGCCCACATTTCTTTCTTTCGCTTTGTTCAGAAAAAGTGGAACCTACGCGGTCGGAGCCTTGCGCACCCATTAATGATCTACGTAATCTCATGTGCAACAGTGCAAGTATGCGCACAAGTAGTTTAATAGCACCTACCAATGTGTACATTACTTTTAATTGAAACATCGCAAAGTTATGAAGGCACGTCAGATACCAAGCGTTCAAAATTAATCTGGAGTCCCCCACTACGACGTGCCTCATAATCATATTTTGGTTTTTCCATGTAAAACTCCATCATTTAATTTTTTGTAAAGGCATGGAACTGGCACGTGCCCGTTGTAACACATTTGCTCTAGCGAAATTATTTGTTTCGCTTATGGTTTAACCCAAGAGAAACGTTGCTAATGTAAGTTTATACTGTGCTGTCACATTAGTAAACGAAAAAATGCACCGGTTTTTACATATTCTTGCTGTGTAGCCTCCAATTTGTGCAATCGTCCTCATTAGATCACTCATGCAAGTTGCCATGACATTTGGCACCACAACTTGCGTTACAGCAGGTGAATGAGAATAGGTACACCGCCACAGAGGAAGTCGTTAATTCGCCAGATTTAAAAAAAATGAACATTTTGTTGGTTGCAACTCCGCTTTTTCATCCAACCATTCGCATGCTCAAAATTAATGCCATTGGGCTCAACACAAGTCTATGAACAGCAGTAGCAGCGGTAAATAATCTACAACCATTGACATATATAAAGTTAGCTTTTTGGATTACCATATATTCACAGTCTTTGTAAACGATGGAAGGACGCATAGCCCGGACGATCCAATTAATGTCTTCTTCATTGCTTTTCTAAGGTTATGCTTGCAATAAATTCATTTTATTTGTTAATTTTTCTGTGTTTCAGTCCGGATACATCCTTTCGTTTTATTGAATCCGGCAGTGAACTTTTAGGACTGCTACAGAGAGCCAAGGAACAACACTTGAAACCATATTGTGCGGCTTAAACCGTTCTACCAGCGCTGACAAACTTTGAGACTCTGTTTCCTAGTTGCTTTTTATTTGCTAAACGGGCTCTCCCTTTTTCGTGCTCTGGTTATGTTGGTAGCATCAGGGCGATGCATTTCAACAGGAGGGCGTTGACACGTGTACTTGTTTATCTTTCTCCGGCGGCCACTTTTTCCCTTCTAACAAAGGTTAAGCGTCATTACTCAATGCAGGACGCGCCTGCGTGTGTCTGAAGTTTCTCGAATGTTATCGATGGCTCTATCCGTCGTCTGTTGCCACCGAACCTAGCGCAATCTGATTGTATGCGTGACGAGAATTCTGTACTGCTTTCCGGAAGACACGCATGCGCCTGCGATTATTCTGGAACCTTCGATGACTCACGTATGAAAGCCGACGCTCTTGCCACGCAGACGAGATGTGACGACGATCGCCGACTATGTCCACCGCAATTATTTTGCTTTGAGTGTAACTTGCTTTTGTGGGCACAGGTTGGCCCAATAAAAATTTTGTTTTGTTATTATTAGTATTGCGACGGTTTTCTTCATCGTCTCTGCAACGTGACAATATGAATATAACCATTCACAAACGCCTTCAGAATTCTCTACAAATTGAAGATGTTTTAAATGCTATTGTTTTTTTTCTTTTGCGACTGCTGCATGGAATATATTGGACGCTTCTCTAAGAAATTGAGCGTCTGTAGGTACTTTTTTTTGGTATAGAGTGGAAAAAATGTATAAGAAGCTCAGTTATGGTATTGACCAGCATATCTTTTATTCGTCACGAATGTTTACTTCATTGTACTTTAGGTAAATCAATTCGGTGTCATTCACGGTGTATTCCTGGTATAGCTTACCTTATACATTGTGCAAGTGCACATGGAACCTGTTATTGTTTTTTTTCCTTTTTTAAGCCATTCACTCCTTCTTTTCTTGTTTTCCGTGGATCCTTGCTTTGTTTTTCTTGCTGGTAAGTACGTTTGTGAACATGTGTCCTATGAAGCGTCACACAGTGACTAAATGTAGCTGCCCGGGCAAGCTATGCATATCGGTGGGCTGCTAGAATAGTTAACATGCTGCAGCATCGACGTTCCTATTACATGTATGCAGTATACCAGTTATACCTCTAAATTAAGGCCTCCTATGCGTATAAGATTTTGTCATACGAATCACTTTCGATCTGCTAGTTTCAGGAAATACAATACTTATGTACGTGACCACCCATTAGAAGTATGAAATAATGATAATGAATATTAAAGAGTCGAGTGTTCGAATACAATGTTCGAAGTCTACATTCATCCCCGTCATTCTTGTGTCTCGCTTTGTCCCCTTTGATTTGCTCAGTTTGGATTCAAGCTATCACTTCAATTTGTTAGACAGGTGTTGAAAGCCAGTTCGTGGTATCAAATTCAGCGTCTATACCTCTACATATGCTCGCACATTTATGTTATCGCAATCAAGCCAGTGCGCTTTACATGTGACTCTTCTGGCTTTGGACTACTTTCTCACCTTCTTACTTATATCGCTTCTTTAAAAAAATATAGGCATTCGAATCTATGGGAAGTGAAAGTTATGTAAGGTGTTAAATATATCCTTCATAGCTAACGACGATGCGTACAATGTGGTGATGACAGATGGATGAACAGAAAAGTACCCCACGTGTCAAGCAAGATTTAGGGATTCTGTACCACTTTTGTTCCAGTGGGAGGTACCCATTCTGAAGGACAATAATGGGCATATACCCAATGGCTCATACCGAAAGGGTTAATTAAAGAAAGCAAAGTAGATAACAAAGTTTATTAAATATATTTAGGCATCCTTTTGAGAGATGAGTGCGCTTTAGAGATATGTTTGAGCCCACGCGTTATCTTCTAGTTTTATGTAGCAATTGTACTTAGTGGAACATGCCCAGTCTGGAGGTTTGAACAAGAACCCTGTGGCACATACCTAGTGGGCATCCCAAAGAAAACGAAATAAATCAAACAGGCGTTAAATATATTTCACCATTCTACTAACACATCAGTATGTCTGTGAGCCGACATTGCGTGATTAGGTTTTATGTGCGAATACGTTTTTGTGACGCTGAACTGGGCTGGACACACGTTCTCAAGATACAGGGTTTTTATGAGCCACTTAGTGGGGTACCTTCATAATATATATATATATATATATATATATATATATATATATATATATATATATATATATATATATATATATATATATATATATATATATATACACACACACTTGGTAAGACAGCACCAGCAGCGACCACCAGCACCACCCAGCCACCATCCCCAGTCAGGAAATTCTCGGACAGTTTGCAAAGAAAGCTTCTCTTTGAAATTACGTTGTACCGATCAAGTAGTTTTTTGTCTTTGTTGTCAATTGTACTGAAGAATTTGAACAAGATAAAACGTTTTGTGTGTGATGTGAGCGTGTTTGTGACGATAGCAGCACGTAGACAAGAGTAGTAACGACCACGGTATGATGCCCATCTCATGATTTCAACTCGGGCCATCCGACGTGACTTTAGGACATAAAACTTTTGGTCTCTACATCGGCACTTCACGGACACAAGCAAGAAAAACACGCATTGTGACGTCGTCTACAGCTAAGAGTCATTACTTTTTTTGAGCGTTTTGTTGTTTCAACAGCGTACTATGTTTATATTACGATGAACGGTAGTGGAGAAGTCTTGTCTAATTGAAATTTGAAGGCGAACCCTCACCAATGTGTCCCCTCAATTTAGTTCACCCGGCCGCAAAGTTTACAGACCATGAGGACCTCATGGTCCTCATGATCCTCATGACCTCACGGACCTCATAAAACGTACAATTCCCAAGCAGCCTGTAGCTGTAGCCAGTATAACTGTGTACGACAAAGTTGTTAGCATATTTTAGTCAAGGCCGGACATGCAAATACCAGGCTGCGCTGTGAAGATGCAGATATATTAATCTTTTTTTCTCAGATTTCATGTTCCATCATATTTTCTGGCCGGGTGTACGTGTAATTTATAGGGGGCAAGAAAAAGAACTTGCAGAACTTGAGCCATGTAGCAAGGATACAGTCAGAGCACACCGCTTTCTGAGGTATAGCCTTAGTAAGTTCTGACAATGATGTTATTATGCAACGGGCATTACGTAAACAAACGTTACTTATTTACAGCGTTTGTAGAGATTCGAACTGTGTAAACTAGTTAAGTAGGTGTCAAAAGATGTCTTCGGTCATGTTGCCTAGGCTTGGTAGAAACAGAAGACTATAGGCTTGGGCAGGTTGGTAATACATCGTTACACTAGAAGTATAGCGCGGGAAGGCGATCGACAAAGACTAGACAGGACAAGCGCTAACTTTCAAAACAGCGCTTATTGCTGAAGATGAGCATATATACGGAACTGATTCTGCTAAGGGAAAGAAGGACATAAAAGCTTAACAAAAACGCCACATGCCGTCATGCCATGAATTCAAGCTATGTAGTTGATAATACCACAGACGCTCTGCTGACGCATAGATCACCTGCTCGTGCAATCTCGGATGCTTCCTTGATTTCTCTTGTCAGGTCTTTACGGTGCCGGTAAAAAATGACCGTCTTATCGAGCAAGGAAGAGGTTGCGTTTGCGGTCCTGAGGCAAGAGGTGTTCCGTTCAAAGGCATACGAAGCCGTCCATGCTGTCTTTAAGGCAACACACGTGTTTCGCTGAGGAAGGTCAAGTCGCGAGCGAAGAAGTGGTGCGAGCAGCTCAACCTGATGAGCGTTCTGAAATAAATTGAGGGTAGCGACTATGACTGTCTGGACATGTGCTTTTTTTGGTCAATACTCACAAAGTAGAACGCCCGTTTCGCGTCATTGTTTCAGAGTCAGGCACGTGGCAGAAGTGTGTCGCGAGTTTCTTGCAAGGGCACCTGAAATTGCTTAGTGTGGTTGATCCTTTCTTGACAAAAGATTCTTCAGACGTTATTATCTTTATCAGATCTAGTGACCACAAAAGTATCAAAGCTTTTTTCTGTTGATATCAAAGGCACGTTTTATTCACTGCCGCATGGCGATCTGTTGTCTTGTGTTGAGGCCGCAATTGATGAATGTGGTGTAGTCCATTTCCAGAATGCCTCTGGTATGAGTACGGCGGGCTTCTTAGAGCTTTTATGCTTCTATTTTACATCAACTTTTGTTGCCTTTGACAACATTTACCAGCAAAAGCAGGATGTTTGCATAGTATCATGTATTGCACCGGTTTTAAGCTATTTGTTTTTAGCTCATTCTGGCAAGGAAAAAGCCACCAGGGGGCCGAGTGGAGCGGACGCGCTTCGCATGGGCTGCTGCTTTTATCGCGAGTTATTGCAGTTAACCTTAAACAAACTTCACGATTTTGTGTCATTGAACTCGACAAGGCAATCGGCATCGAAAGTCGCCAGAATTAACGCGGTGAGTGGATTTGTTTACCTTGAGACACCGAGCAACGAGCACCTAGACATATTCGAACACCGTTCTACGAACGCCGCACGCGCCCCAGGAGCGGGCCCGCGTGGCCTCACGAGAACCGAGAATGGCAGGGGAAACGATCGGCAGTGCTCACGAAATGGACATAGAGAACAATAGCCAAGGCTCCACAGCGGCCCAGAGCAACATGGAATTCGATGAGAACAGCGGCAAGACGCTGAGTCAAGCTGGCCCATGGTTCCAAGCAATCAAGGCAAGAAAAAACAAGAAGGCGCCGAACGAGGACCGCATACAAGAGGGACGAAAGCAAGGAAACCCCCGGAACCAGCAAGGAGGACTGAACGCGAGGAGCAACCCGAGAGTGGAAGCACGCATGCAAGCCAACAGCAACCACCAACGGCAGCAAGATCAGGGAAGCCGAACCAACGGCAAGCAACCGCCGCGACGCGTGACGCCGCCGCTGCCAGAGAATGATTACAAGGTGGTATACCGACCAAGAGCCGGCATGAAACTGTCCAGCTGGCCGGACGAGAAGATCACCGAAGGACTTGCAAGGGCAAGTGGTTCTCCTTTCAAAGAATTTTGCGCGAACGTAACCATCCAAACACAGTGGAAGCAGAACCTGATAATTGCCAGCACCGCAGACGAGGACTACGCATTGAAGCTCGGTTCCATCAGCAGCATCGAACTTGGGGCGGACACATACGAGATGACGCCGTACATGAAACCGCTCCCAGGAACAGTACGTGGAGTCGTGCACGGTATCACTGCGTGTACGACGGAGAAACGACTTGCGGAACTACTGGCAGCCAACAACTGTGGCATCCTGCATGCGAGGATGCTCGGCAAATCCACCTCAGCAGTTATCACCTTCGAAGGTCCGCACATCCCTTTCTATGTGAAGGTGGCCGGCTCGTACACACGCTGCCGCCCATACCGCAGATCGGTACAGTATTGCAAGGCCTGCGGAGAAATCGGCCACCGGCAGGACGTATGCCCCAACCCAGACAAACATGTCTGCAACCGGTGCGGGGTGCAGAACCCACAAGCAGATCATGATTGCCAGTTGCAGTGCAAATTATGTGGACTACCTCACGAGACGGCAAGCAAGGAGTGCGAGAAAAGACTCAAGCCAAGACCCCCACCCCTGTACGTGAGGGAGAGAAGTAAATCAAGAGGCCGACAACCACCTATAACAAGGGAGACAAGTTCAAGCTCCTCGCAATATGGAACAAGTAAGCCACAGCAAGAACAGCAGAAGATCAGCTGGGCGGAAGTGATAGCCAGTTCCAAGTCGACAACCGACCCATTTCCCTCACTGCCGACACAAGAGCGAAATTCGAGATACGAGGAAACCATCTCCTCCCTCAGAAGGCAAAACGCCGACTTCATGAAGCGGAATGAAGTGCTCATGAAGCGTCTAGAAGAGCAAGAGGTACGTCAGGAGGAACGGGACAGAAGAGCTCAGGCCAGGGAACAAGCCCTGGAAAGGAAGCTCCAACATCTCATTGACCAATTGCAAAAACAGCAAAAACCGACCACAACACCAACGCCGCCGAGGGAACATACTCCCCCGATAGAGGACCTAGAATCGGGAATAGAGTACAAGATGAACAAGGCCCGAACCGAAGACAAGGCCGAACTCAGAAATGAGTTCCGAGCCGAACTGGCTCAGGCCGTCGACACCATAAGCAAATCTGTGGCAGCCACCGTCCAAGCTGCCGTACAAACGCTCCCCCAGGAGATCACCCAGATGGGCAACGAGCTCAGCCAACGCATCTCCATCCTAGAAAGGGAAAAAGAGCAGGCAAGAAAAAAGCCAAAATGCCCCATCAGAGAAGCCCAGATGAACGAGACTCTGGGAAACCAAGATGGCGAATAAGATAGCAAAGAAGAAAGAAGCGACCGAAACCCTCAAAATCTGGCAGTGGAATTGCAGAGGAATAAATCGGAAACGACAAAATTTAGTTCACCTATGCACCCTACACCAACATGACGTCATCGCGTTACAGGAAACAGAAACAAATAATATTACGATGCGCGGCTACAAAACGCACATTGCCCAAGGAAGGACCCGGACCGCCGTCCTCATCAAGAAGCACTACACGACGCAGCAGCACCAAATCAACCACAGAATCGAACACACTCTGATTGAGCTGGTTCCTCCCAAGAAAACCCTGCAGAGCCTCTACATCCTGAATGTATACAGTCCTCCGTGCGATACACTAAAGGACTTGGACAAGTTCCTGAGAGAAGTGAAGAAAGTCACCAACGGTCAAAAACTTCTCGTGGTGGGTGACTTTAACGCTCCGCACGTGGCTTGGGGCTACCGATCAACCAACAAGAAGGGTATGGGCGTACACAACGCGGCACAACACCACCAGCTGACGTTGTGGACCAATCCTCTAATACCAACTAGAATCGGCAACAGTGTCTCCAGAGACACCACCCCAGACCTGACCTTCTCCACTGGCTTAATGCAAGTCGAGTGGTCGAGACTGGACGAGACTCAGGGCAGCGACCATCATATCATCCAGACCGAAATCATGCACCACAAAACTCCCGTGAGAATATGTCAGAACAAAATTACGGACTGGACTGCTTTTCGGAAAGATGAACACCCCAGAAGCCTAGAGGACATCGAGGAGTGGACCAAGAACGGGATGGACTTGGTTACCAAGTACACAAAAACCATCCAACTCACTGCGGACAATCCCGAAGTCGACCCACGCCTACTTCACCTCTCGGAAGCCAGGCGAGGACTTTTGAAGAGATGGAAGAAGCAGAAGAGAAACCGCAAACTCAAGATCCGCATTGCCGCAGTCTCGTGGCAGGCGGAGGAGTATGCTGAAAAACTCGGACGTCAGAACTGGAATCAAGTGTGCGACCAGTTACAGGGAACCCTCAGCAACCGAAAGACCTGGGCCATTCTAAAGACCCTTCTGGCGAAGACGGAATCAAAAACTGCCACGGGGCAACACATACAAAGACTTATACACAACTTCCAGGGAACCGAAGAAGAAGCGCTCGAAGCCATCACCGGGAAATACATCGGA
The DNA here is from genome assembly GCF_023375885.2 of Dermacentor andersoni. Classification (NCBI taxonomy): domain Eukaryota; kingdom Metazoa; phylum Arthropoda; class Arachnida; order Ixodida; family Ixodidae; genus Dermacentor; species Dermacentor andersoni. The sequence continues at coordinate 57,696,257 of NC_092818.1, forward strand.
GACGAGCAATAACGGAAGACGCAGCCATTCACCCGGAGTACGAGGGGGAACCCAATCCGGATTTAGATCAACCTTTTACCAAGTCGGAGATCGTGGCAGCCTTAAGAAATCTCACAAGAAACACAATGCCCGGCAGGGATAAAATTAACAATAAGACCCTCCGTAACCTGGACGACGGGGCGACGGAGAGTTACTAAAGTATGTCAATGAAAGCTGGGAGACCGGCAGTATACCGGCTTCCTAGAAGCACACGGACGTAACGATGATCCCGAAACCCGGCAAGCCCATCAATCTACAGAACCTGCGTCCGATCTCTCTCACGTCATGCGCGGGAAAACTCTTCGAGCACATGGTCCACAATCGTCTCTCGCCCTACCTGGAAGAAGATGGGCACCTGCCTAACACTATGTTCGGTTTCCGGCCTAACCTCTCCACCCAGGACATTCTACTTCAGCTTAAAGAAGAAGTCATCGACGGCCTCAGCACATTCCACAAGAGTGCCATCCTGGCACTCGACGTGAAGGGAGCCTTCGACAACGTCTCACACGAAGCAGTGCTAAACAGCCTACAACATACCAACTGCGGACGGCGGACATACAACTACGTCCGGGACTTACTGACGGGTAGAACGGCGACCATAGGCCTGGGGAACCTCAGGACCGAGAAGTTCCAAATACCGCAGAAAGGAACCCCCCAGGGGTCGGCGATCTCCCCGTTGCTGTTCAATATAGCAATGAGGGGATTGCCGAACCTCTTGGAGAACATCAGGGGTATCCGTCACGCAATGTATGCAGACGACCTGACCATGTGGACGTGCACGGGATCGGCGGGCGAACAACAAGACGCCCTGCGGGAAGCTATCGACAGGACCGAGCAGTATCTACACCGCTGCGGTCTTTCATGCGCGCCGGAAAAGTCGGAGCTCCTGATCCTCAAAAGGAGGACAAGAGGGCGGCCTCCGCCGGAGACACCTGACCCACCGTTGACACTAAATGGAGTCAACATACCCAAGGTGGACATACTCCGTATTCTGGGCCTCACTCTCCAGAAGGACGGTGTCGGTCTCGCCGCCATTAAAAAACTGCAAGCGACAGTTACCCAAGCCGCGCACTTGGTGCGAAGAGTGACAAACAAAAAGCACGGCCTGAAAGAGCAGAACACAATCAGATTAATACAAGCCCTGATAATCAGCCGAGTCACTTACGGCACCCCGTACCTGGGTCTCAAGAACAGCGAGAGAGACAAATTGAACACCCTAATACGAAAGACCTACAAGCTGGCACTGGGGCTTCCACCAACGACGTTGACGGAGAAGCTACTCAGCCTGGGCATCCACAATACTTGGGAGGAACTAGTAGAGGCCCACAAGACGAGCCAGATAGAGCGACTCAAGCTCACCAGCACGGGTAGGGACACGTTAATAAGACTGGGCTACCCAGTCGAATATGAGTCCACAAAACAGCGGGTTCCTCTGCCCCTGAGGGAGAAGATCACGGTGGCCAACATCCCGAGAAATATGCACCCTGAATACCACAGAGAAAGGAGGCGAGCGAGAGTGAAAGCTCTACGTAATGCCTACGAAGGACCAAAACAAGGAGAAGTCCGATACACCGATGCGGCAAAGTGCAAGAACAGAGCGGCCCACGCTATCAGCGTGATGAACGGCCAAGGACAAGAGGTAGGCGCGGAAGAAACGGCGATAGCCCTGGCGGCCACTACGGGACAACGAGAGGAAGATCTAATCACAATTATCACCGACTCACAAACAGCATGTAGAAATTATCAAAAGGGCCGCATTTACAAACAAGCCCTCAGCATCCTCAAAAAAAGAGACAATTTTCCAGAAGTGTACATTGTCTGGGCCCTGGGACACGAGTCCCTGGCGGGTAATGTAGCGGCTAATGCCGCTGCCCGAGATCACATTCTCCGGGCTATCCCACCAGGTTCACGAGCACCGGTAGACCGACAAGATAGCGTCCCGAAAAGATACGCCGATATCCTGAGCCACTACAGACTGGGTAGAAGGATCTATCCACCCCCGCATCCCCAGCTGACAAGAGAAGAGGCGGTCATCTTCCGAAGACTACAGACCGGCACATTCCCGCATGGCACCCTGCTACGCGCCATGTATCCTACGAGCTATACTCACAAATGCGCCTTCTGCTCCACGCCCAATACCCTCTACCACATGGTATGGGAATGTCAAAAATCCCATCGACACCGCCCATCACCGGACCAACCGTCGAGCAGTGGGAGGCACAGCTGACAAGCTCGACCCCTGAAGACCAGCATCGCCTGGTGAGCAGGGCCAAGCTATCAGCTCAGGCCCACGGCATCCTGGACTAGGGACGCCGCCCACCTCGGACGATTTTACCATCGGCTCATTTCAACTAATAAAGTTTGTTCCTCCTCCTCATTCTGGCAAGGCTCTTTTAGAGCGACTAGATGATCTGAGGGGTTTAAAAATCCTTCGGTATGTTGATGACTTTTCAATTGTTTTAAATGGACCTGTTTTTAGACCCTATTTCCCCTCGTATTTTAGACACCTTTAACGCATGGTTTAGCCCGCTTGCGTTTACTCATGAGTAGCCTGCGCAGGACAGTATTAGGTTTTTGGATCTGCGGCTGCGTTTTAAACACGATAATGCTTGCTGGGTGTGTAAGCCTAGAGCTAACAAGCCTCATTTGCCGTTCAGCTCTGCTCACTCAAAGCTCGTAAAGACAACCATTGTTCTTTCCTTCTTGTCGAACGCGCTCTGCAAGTCATGCGAACATGCCGTCGAAGAAAACGTGCAAAAGCAGGTAGAGCGTTTCGAGGCGGCGGGTTATCCCAAACATATAAGTGTCTCTGTCACTGAAGGTTTGCGTCGCTCAAAGAAAATTACAACACGCATGAACGACGAGCAGAGAGCGGAAGAGAAAAGGAAATGGAAGAAAAAAGGAAGACAGGAAAAGTAGCCGTGATACTTTGCCTGCATACGGTGTCTCACAATCTAAGGAAGGTAGGGCAACGTTCTGGCGTAATAGTGGTTTTCACGGCGCCAAAAAAGCTGTCGAGTATCTGCAAAACGAGCTGCCCTACTCGAACGCGGAAGCCTGAATGCACAATTAAACACAGAGTTGCTTATGTCCCGTGCAGCAGGGGGGTTGTGTACAAAATTCCACTCTCGTGTGGAAGGTACTAAATTGGTTAAATGGGCAGATGTTTGAGTGTGCGTCTCGAAGAGCACAGTAATAAAATCGGCGATATTTCTACAGACGGTCATATGGCGGCCCATTGTAAAAAGTGTGTTGCATAACCACCTTGCCATCCCTTGCTCCATGAGACGGTCATTCTGTACCGGCATCGCAAAGACCTGACAAGAGAAATAAAGGAAGCATCTGAGATAGCACGAGCAGGTGATCTATGCGTCAGCAGGGCGTCTTCGGCGTTATCAACTACAGAGCTTGAATTTATGGCATGACGGTTACGTATATATGCTCCTCTTACGCAATAAACGCTGTGTTGAAAGTTGGCGCTTGTCCTGCCTAGTCTTTGTCGATCGTCCTTCCCGCGCTATACTATAGTGTAACGTATGTAGAAACGGTGGTAGGCGCTCATTCACCTACTAGGTACTACGTACAAAGGGCTCAAGGAGACGATGAATTATTTTAAGAAATAGAGATTGCAGAGCATCAGTTTCAGCATTTTTTTTAAATCCTCGTATATTCAGGTTGCGGCGGCGCTCTGAATTCCAACACAGCTTCTTTATTCTGCATAATTAAGTCATTTGAATACATATGCTTCACAAAGCAAAAGCCACAGGAGACCTAGAAAAACGAGCCACGGAGCGGAAATTTTCTGCGCGATACCCAATATCTTTATTTTATTCTAAGTGGTACCTGTACCTTGTTTTGCTCCACGCTGCTGCTTCTCAAAGACTGCAGACCTCGCGTAGGAAAGAGCAGCTCTTGCGTTCCTGCAACCCAGTCTTCTACTCGTGTTGCCAAGCAGTTCGACTAGCGAGGCTGGACTTTAGTTTCAAACCTCCATCCACGAGCATCGTGATTCCAGTTACGAACGAGGCGTCTTCAGAAGCCAGGAAGGCGATGCAGCAGGCAACCTCCTTTGGTGTTCCGACTCGGCCTAGAAGATGTGCACGGCCTGCCGTTTTCTCCAGGAACTGCGTAATTTGAGAAACGCGGGGCGGCAGAATAGTTGCTCTGTTAAAAACGAACTTAATCAAACTGAAACTCCACATGAGTTGGGATGCAATGCAGCTACCAACGTTTACTTGAAAGCTTCACAAAAATACATTTTCGAAGCACCGCACCCCATCAAAACAAATTAAACAAATATTTGGTCTAAGTTTCACCCGCTATTTCACTAACCATAAACAGATGACACGTGAAGCGCGGACAGCCTAAAGAGCCTACATCGAAGTCTTCCAGAGCCCTCACAAAGGAGATTAGTCATTTATTGCTTCAAGGCCTATTGGTTGGTTCCCCTCAGCGGCAGTTCAAGTGCTTGTCGCGACGGACGCGTTCTGCAACTATTCAGAGGACAGCTCGTTCTGTGCCGGTTATCTGGCATTACACGAAGCCTCTAGATTGTTTTCCTGCTCTTGTCGAAAAAATGAGACGGGCAACGATTTCAGATTTCGTGGAAATACGGGGGCACGTTATATCTGATGTTCGGGCAATTTTTAATCTGTGCATGTGGCTTAAGCACAACGGGAAACGTCTTGAAACGTGTGGTTAGGTTTCGGGCCAGTCATATTGTTTGTTCAATTGCCTGAAACAAAACAGCTTCCCCGAAGATTGAGCTGCGAAGCTGTGAGGTCACACAAGGCTACTGTGCGTTTTTTTTTCAAATTAATGTATCTATATAGACGACCGAAAACACCAACAAAAAGTAAAATGATCATAGGGCTAACCTGATAAAACCAGACGTACCAAGTAGACGACAGTGCGTCAGTCCTACGCACATTTTTCATTACTTTTACTCTGTTGTGAGTCGTGCAGCGTCTCTGGCGATTGCATAATAGCTCGCTTTGCTCCCGGCTGATGGGAATCCGCATAAGGCACAACGTGAACACCATGCATGTAGAGGCTTGGACAAGGATGTTCAGCGTAGGATCCCGATTAACTGCATTAGTAGAACCTAACGGAGCTCAATTTAATAGGGAAAACTACTAATCACGCGATGCATGAATAGTGCGAAACAGAACAAAGAGATAATGGCTGTTTGACTAGCATATGTCCCTTTCAACTTAGGAATAGCCGCCATTTTAATAAAACAAGCGTACATAACACGAACCTCTCTTCGTTCCTCCACTTTGCCTCCAGGTTGTGTCCAAAAGTCTGTATTGATGACTCCGGGGCTGCCAAAAATGTATACATATGCTTGTAAATTTTTTTCCTGTTGTGCGTTCTTAGGCAATGAAAAAATCGTTTTTATTATTGTATTCGCACGTCGGAATACTGTTCCAACAAATTTAGCCAAGCATAGAATAAAAAATCTTGAATTAGTTTATGCATTCCTTGCTAGGGGAAAAATTGTACCTAGATACATTTATTTTAGCGGATTTATCGTGGCTTCTTGTCACAAATGTTTCGATACAATTGATATTTCTGTTTATTTTCGCGTTTGCAATATCTGGTATTGAACCTGTTCGCCTTATAGACCTGGGATCAAATTCAGAAAGCTTTGCGTTCTTAAATGGTGCTTGCGATTGGCCGGCCGCCTTCGCTAATAACATGTCCAGCTTCACGATTTGCTGGTGTAGTTCGCTCTGAAGGACAATTCTAGCATAAGAGATTTTTGTTAATACGAGCCCAGGTGCTTTCTTTTTCACGCTGCTACACCACCTGCCCAACTATACTTCGTATCTTTAATCTGAAGTACAATATCGGCCACGCCAGTTTCCGGTTTAACCTATAACACACCCTACTGTCAACGTTACGGCTGTCCTTTTGGCCACACAGCTTGTTGCGCGGTGGTTACCTCGCTTGGCTTCTTTCCTTTTTGCATCACACGCGAGTAGTGGCAGAATGCGCTAATTCTAATCCTTGTTTTTAAAAGTCATAATTACCCTGCCGACCTTACCTTGGGATTGCCTGGTAGATGCGTTGCAAAGAATCTTTCATTTTATTTTATTTTATTTTTTGCAAATATGCTTCGGCTCAGCCCTATTAACTGTGGCTTATGGATAAATGTAGTCTGGCGCAGCTTGCATAGCTGACTAAAGATCACTACAATATTCGCCCTACTATTGACTTAAATTCTGGATCGTTATTTTGAATGCTACCACCACATACCTGACTGTTTACTTAGTGTGTCCTCTCTTCTAGTGAATAACTACGGAAGCTTTGGAATTAGTAAATATTACCTGAGACGTAAATGTATGCTTCTTGCCCTCTATCATTACATAAAGCCTTCAATGTTGTTCGTATCCCTGCTGAACTGAACGCGCCATCATAAACCATTAAGGCAGCAGATGGGAGGTGCTAATATTTCTCAGGCTTCGGAATTATCTATGCGTGGGCATGGACGTGCTCCATTCCTAAATATTTGTGTTTAAAGCCAGAGATTTGAGGCTGTGCCAAGGGCATGATCGCGACTTTTGAGGGACAGTGCTAGCTACCCACTTATCACCTTCTTAATTGGAGCAACAACAGACACGTGAACGAATTTCCTTGCTACACAATATAGTGCCCTTAACGTCGGTCATTTCAACACCCATCAGGTCTTGCAACTACTCTGTTCGGCCAACCAGGTGTACGCACCCGGTAAATATTTTACGCTTTGCGTCCTACCTGTACTGGTAAATTTTTTCCCTTTTGCCGTTGAATTATGGAATGAAGTGGATGGTACTTTGCGCAACCTGCCACTTGACAGTTTTGCTATTTTTACCTAAACACGTTACAAGTTAAAATATTGTATAACCACTTTGTTGTATCCTATATTACTGTTGTATTACATATCTGTACCTATTCTGCTATGTCTTGCAGTATTTCTATACAGCAGTATCTGTATATAAACATAGAGGAAGTAAATAAACCCGGTTTTCCGGCTTGATTGAAGTAAGACGTCGCCCTCATTTAATTTGAAACTATATTTTTGAATATCTTGTATAAAAGATAAACAGGTTAATGGGATGGTAAGTCATCAGTCATTTAAAGTCTTGAAAATGATAGCACATTTACATGCTTGGCAGCACAAGTGCAGGGAAGCATGGATTCATTTCACTTACTTGACCGCGTTCACCCGTACACCAAATGGAGCGTTCTCTGAAAGAAAGGAAACTCCATGCATGAACAGTATTGCGGTGAGTAGTTGTCAAGGCTTCACAGATTCAAGTCTTAAATCTTTTCAAATATAGAAATTAGCGATTACAGGCGCATACAAGAAAACAGAAACCGAAAACATAAAAAACCGCACCAGTGTCTCTTAAACTATAAAACACCTGTATGATTGTTATGTCTCGGTGGTCACAATGCTATGGCAGAATAGTATTCGAAAAAAAAAAAATGTTTTCTAGCCTCATCGAGTTTAACAGTGTACTGAAAGAAAAGCTAAGGGGGACAGTTATCTTTGCCAATGCCTCCGTGCCGTTGTCAGACTGAACGCCGCACGCAACAGCCGCGTCACATCAGGGAGGAACTTTGCGCCGATCCTAACTCTCTTGCACGCGTAATCATGCGAACGACAATTAAAATTTCGAGTCGGATATCTCGAAGCACAGACACGCAAAAAGAATTCTTCCAACTGATACCATGTAGAAGCACGACTGCCTCTAACTTTTCAATACCAACATACCCACTTACTGCAGTTAACGAAAGTTAATTATTCAATTTTAGTTATCTGGGCCGCTGACACCGATAAGTATCATCTCACTCTCTGTACCCCTGGCCACATAACTCAATTGCGCAGATGGTCTTCGCGTGCGTCCCAGTGCCTAAACTTAAGACGACCATGGGCCCTATAACGTAAAACTATTCCAATATGTTTCTATTCCAATCTCATGACGTGAAATTTGCGTCACCACCAACGCAAGCACCGAGCGGTCACCCGCAGGGTTGTCTGAACAGACCAATCAAACGCTCTCTTCGTTCATAGGAGGTCACTTTTGTTTGCTTGAAAAACGAATAACATTGCCTGCACTGAGCGGCTTGTAGTATCTAATTGGCTGACAAGAACCGAGGAGAACGCTCAAGTGGAGAGGGATTCAATGGGGCCGAGCTACTGCACTGAAAGTCGATAACCGGATGAAGAGGGCGGTGCCGGCGTCTACGATTGGTTGGCTTTCCCTTACTTAGCTTGCGGTGGCCTGGTCGAAAATCGCGGCGGCATGCAACGGAAGCTCAAGAATGGCGCTAAAACGGACCCTCAGCAAAGAAAAGTTGGCAGAATGAGGGGGTAAACGTGCCGAAAGTGCTCGAAAACGTTACACGGCCACGCAGAAAGTTTTATTACACGCAAATAAACCCATGCTCTCCGGCAAGTGCGAGTAGTCAGTGGCTGAGCGATCGGCGGCAGCCATCTTTCATTCCTTTCGGAACGGGGCATCCTGCGGCTATTCAGAAGAAAATTCAGTTTTGTTCGGCATATTAATGCATCTTTATCGCGTACACGTCATTTTGACGCGGTGAGTTCTCGCGGTTTTGTGACGTCACGTGACAGGCAGGTGAAGTGGGTGCAGCCCGAAAACTTTTTGCCAATAGCCGAGGGCTAATGGCGAAAAGGGGTCGAATCATAAATAACTGTTTTTCTTTTTTCTGTCAGATCATGCATAATCAGTGTGTACACGTCATATCAGATGGGGAGGTATCGCGGTTTTCGTGACGTCGCGTGACAGACAGGTGAAGTGGGGGTGGCTGAAAAATGTTTTTCACCAATCGTGGAGGGCTGATAGCAGAATTGGAATAGAAAAGTTTGGAGTAGTTTTACGTTATAGCGTCCCATAAAGCTTAATTTTGAACGCCCTGTGTGTATTGTTGTCTTGCTCAAATGTAGGTTCTGTGGCAGATCCTAGGGCGGCCTGCACGAACACATCATAAGAAAAAGAATAACGATTTTAATGGCTTCTTATTAAACACTTCCCAAAAAGGCCCCAACATCGCACCTAGGTTATAGAGACCGGAAGACCACAACTTCACACTGATGTACTTATCTTGGTGGACACTTCTTAAACCATTGGCGCGATATCTCAATCAAAATGCAGGCGGAAGGCGAGGTATGCAAGACTCTTCTCCTTAATCCACGGGTTCGTTCGCACTCATATTTCAGAGTGGACGCGTGTAATAGCGCGTCCGTGTGTATTACTCGTCTGTACGCGGCCTTTTACCGCAACACCTAGCAAGACACGTAGAATTAGCTGTAACGGAGCCGTAGCATCATCTGACACAATCAATGTGAAATCATAGCCTACCGGGGAAACAAGGCATACGGCATGTTTCGCCGTGATAATGACAGACGGCGCTCGGGTTTCGTTCCCGCATTGCTACACTTTCTCCTAGGAACCGAAGTTGGCGACGTGCATTCCGATTTATTCTTAACAAGATACGCAATGGGAACGCACGTGTGGCATTAAAATGCACGCGCCACCGCGATGGGCTTTGTTTGTTTGAAATTCGACCACTATGAACGAGCAGTTTAGCAGATAGAGTGATGTACACCAGGCGCTAATTTAAGGAACACAGTGTGTGATATTCGCTGTGCCACTTTCATTTCTTACGAAATGACAGAAACAGGGAATCCAGTGAATACATTTTCCATTGCTTGTAGCAGTATGTGCTGTAACACTGCGAGTAGACAATTTTCTTTCATGAGCACGACAAACGTAAACAGTAAATTTGGCGGTTCCTAAGAAAATATTTCTTTCTTAGGACCTGCCAACGTTTCTGGCATCCGCGGCTATACTTACGTGCACCGAGCTTACACACAAGTGGTAGTTGCAGAAAGACGAGTTTCCGAGAGTGCACATGAGTGGCAGTGCACTAACGCTCAGCGCATCACATTGAGCCAATAATTGGCGTTGCTTTATGGGCTTAATGCGTACACGCGCTGTAGGGCAAACATTAATGCAACGCCTGTTTAATGCACGACAAGAACAAAACTCGTCCAACCACTCCGTCAACTGGAATAATTACCACCGATAGGGTTGCTTTCAGGCAATAGACTACTTGAAGCACAAGTAAGCTGAAGCAAGACACTGGGCCGTGTTTCGAAACTTTTCAAGTAAAACCTTCTCCACGTCGGCGTACGGACAGTACAGCAAGCGTACATGGACACACCTCAGCAATTTTCGTGCTCACAAGTTAAAACACAGCGCTATAATCACAACGTAACGAGGTTGGAACTACTCACAGAGAGGCCGCGTCTTGCCCCCGTTTACTCTATTTACAATCAGCGACCCAATGACTGCGCTACATGGAGGAGCTCCCACGTTCATCATAACCTCTCGTGGGGTAGAAGACGACATGGGAAATCATCCCAGCTCCTTTTGTATTTGAGAGAAAGCGTTCCAGTTGGCGTGAGTGATTCGAACCGGCGCCGAAGGCGCAGTACAGTTCACAGCGACTGAAGGCCACGTTAAGAGGGCGAACTGTTTTCCAGCGTCCCTCAACGCAGCGAGTGCCCTACAGTTTAAGTAGCCGAAAAATGTCACACAGATGCACGACGTTGCCAAGAACACTGTATCTTTATTCGTGCAGTCAGAACTCACCATGTGGCACGACACATGTGGGTAAAAAATATTGAGCATCTTGCGAAAATGTTTTTTACGGCAAAAACATGCTCTCCCACTAAACTTTTTAGCCGGCGATATGACCGATTCGTTCGAAGAAGTTAGTAACCCGAGTTCGGCAATACATAGGCCACCATAGCAATACTTTTCATTAGGCGGCGCTCTTCGCAAGTTAAATTTACCGACCAGTATTGTAATAAACTATAGCTAGGTGCAAAGTGGCGGGGATCAAGGAATCGTTTACTGACATGGCAGTAAAATCTTTATTATATTAGTTAATAAATGCCCGTGTAAGCCACGCCAGGTCCATCCTGATTGTTAGAGGTGTTCTTTTGTTTGTTTTTTGGACATATATGTCGGTGTTGTGACCCTTAATGCTTTCGGACCCAAAATATATGTCCACGGCTGAAAAGAAAGTAATGTGCTCTGGCTTTAGTTCGCGCAGTGTTTTGCAGCAGAAAAATACTGATCATATGCTGCACAGCTTTATTGGTATATATTGCATGATTGCAATAAAGATTTGTGCCAAATAAGTGATCACGCTATTAAACCTTAATGGCACCCCTCCCCTATAAAGAAAACGAAATGGAAAGCTAGAAGAGCGGGTGCTGACCGTTGGTAACAGTAAATGTACAAATAATTTTCTGAGAAAAAGAGAGCCCGATGCATAACTGAGAAGTACACCTACAGAAAGCTTAACCTTACATCTATGCAGGTAATACGAGTTAAGCAGAAACTACCCAGCTGGTTACAATTATTACAATTGAAATCATGTGAACTTCCAGCCTTCTTACAAAAATAACCTTCTTCCTCTGACACGCTTCACTTGGTGATTTTAATTGAGGCTCACTTAATGATTATGACCAACAAAAAGAACAATTCGAAGGAAACTTTTCTAGTTGGAACTTGTAATGTGAATACGAAGTGCCACGTGCGTGGATGTGCAGAAAACCGCGAAAGAAGAGTGTTTACGGTCCTACTCTAATAAAAGTATTTGACTGGCATACACTGGGATGTGAGTATATAAAAAGAAAAGCCAAATCGCCTTTAATTCGAGCAGCTTTGTCGCAAAATACCTCAGTAGTACTCAGTAGTACATCTTTCGAGTCAGCTATATTGCGTGATTCCAAATGCTGTGCCTCAAAGGGTCACTCACCAGTTACGGCACTGCAAATCGACAAGCGCGGCACGTAGATCTCGTGGCGGCAATCATCTCCGCAATCTATCAAGCAATACCGCTGCAAGAAAACAGCTCGAATTCAAAACAGGAGCCCGCGCGCCCTTCCTCGCGAGATCCGCCAGGGCCACCATCACGCGCGCAAATATCCCCGCGTTAAATGCGCTGTCTGCAACCTGACCTCGGTAAGTTGACCAATGCAGAACGCACAACGCCGATACTGAGAGTCCGCCGTGCAGCCAAAAGACGAAACCAAGAAAAAAAACTGGTGCGTGGATCGCGCCGTCAACGCGATGTGGTCCTCTGTCTCCGGTATGGTAAAAGGCCGGAAAGAAAAGTCGCTTGGGCAGGCTAGTCGAGGGGGGAGAGAGTGTAACTGATTGATTATAAGGTTTTGTGGCGTAATGGGAGAGTGTCTACTTTGGAAGTGAATCTCGCGTCCTGGCAGCGTGGCCACACGATATTAACAGCGGAGCTGTTTAAGGGCTCGAAATGTCCGGTGACCATGGTTGTTGCTGTCAGTGCGCCGTCTGTCACGCCATGCAAAGGTTCCCCGCTGGCCGACAGATGGCGCCACCGCAAGTGCCCGCGAGACGACGCGCAGCTCTGAGCGAGCCAATCAGTGCGCGCCAGGTGGTGGGAGAGGAGGAAGGAAGAACAAACAGGGGTATATAAGAGAGAGCGTGCCCATGGGACGGCCTATTGAGCCATGGACGCCGAAAGGATAGCAGGTCCCAGTTCGCCCGCCGGTGAACTCCAGCCTGCACCTGCTCTGGAAACGGCGGGCTCCGAGTGGCTAGAACGTCAGCGCTTGCTTGCCCGGGGATGACAGCGCCGTCGAAGGGTGAATAATCCCACTATTCTCGCTAAGGAAACAGCAGCGAAATTCCAGTGGAAACAAGAAAATCCCGCGAATCGCACGAAGCGGAGGCTCAGCGCAGAGCAGCAAATCCCCAAGCTCGGAAGAAAATCACAGGAGAACCACAGCTCCCCTGTTTCCTCAGATTTCACAAGCGTCGAACTGGCTTTCATTTTCGATTTCTATTATCTCCTCGAAATTTGAATAAATTTCCGAAGCTTGTGCCGTAAAACACTTCTTAGACGGCGCCAGAAAACATTTAGTGTATAATCAATATTTGTAATCGAGTCTAGTGAGCACTGCAAAATAATTTACAACCCTAAAAGTGAATGAGGGTGCAAATTGACAATCCTCAAACAATTGTCATCTATAGGTGCAGCTGTTTTGCGTTCTGCTGCCTTTTCATGTTAGTAGTGCCCACGTATGCCGCTACGCCATGTGCTCCTCAATACAATACCCGGCACTCGTCACGGGTATTGGACCACGTGCGACAGCGCTTGCATTGCGTCCCATCTAAACAAATGCATTTCCGTTGTTCGCAGAAACTTCATCTATCGATTATACACCTGCCACGATAACCTTCCAATATTTTCCCAGATGGCTTGTTTTTAAAGACGTCACCTAAACTGACAGCGACTGATGCTCACCTAATGCGGCGCATCGTGTCAGGTGATCCAGGGCTGCTTTCGTCACGTTGTACGGCGTCGCGTTGCCCATCTATCAGGAAAGAAACGTCAGAACGCTCTTAATCTTTATGCTCCCTGCAAATTTCTTTTGTATTGGAAAAAATGTTTTGTACGTTTGCTTGTGTAAAACTACTCCCTAAGAAATCTCCGTTTTTGACATTCAGCTGGGTTTTCAAGAACGTCATGCGGTCACTTTACCCCCTAGCGTCTTAATCCTGAGACATTCATTAGACATTGTGTTATAATCGACTTTTAACAACGCCGCGTGGACAAAACATAGCCCCCTTGTAGCGTGTCCTTAACTCGTCGCTGTTGAATCTCTGTAGATCACCATGCTGATTTCACACCTAGAACATCACTGTTCAAACGTGCCCCAGTTTATAAACAAGATTACTTTTATGCATGGAATACTTTTCACTCCCGTTGTCGGCGACCTTCAAGTGATCTTGAGCCAAAATCCACAGCCGTTATCCGGGCACTCAAACGAGAACATCCATGCAAGTGGCGACAACATAACGCAATTACCCGGGCAAGCAGTCAAGACCGCATCACATATGCTTGCTACTTCCCAAGCATGTTGCAAAAAATATTGCTTCCGAGTTCTTCCAAATGTTTGTTAACAATATCACTCAAGCTGTAACTTTTAGAACGCTGAAGTCTTATTTGTCATTTCCAATAGCGACGCTCAAAAGGCAGACACGGGGCACTATACACATGATTGTCGTCTTTTGGCGCTGACACATAGTTGCCTGTGCTCTTTTCAACGCCAGCGGTACGTGATGCGTAAGGCGTATCGGAAGCACCTCGGACGGCTGTTTGACCGAGACACCATTTGCAATGAGGTGCTGTCTGACACGGGAAACTATTGCGTCCGTACGGTCCGATGCACAGTACGGCGTGGAGCGGTGTGGTGTGGTGTGACTTTGCGAACATGCACTACACCCACGTTAAGATTGTGGATAGTGTCATCCCAAACCAGTCTGATCTGCCGGTAGCCATTTCATGCTTACATCTACTCTCGATTACGGGAGAGCCAGCATTTTGATAAAGCTGCGTGGACAAAACATAGCGCTATTTAGCGTGTGCTTAACTTGTCGTTATTGGATGTCTCTGGACCATCATGCTGATTTCACATGTTGAACATCACTTTGCACACGTGCCCCAAATTAAAAACAAATGGATGAGATGTTATTCCCGGCGACGTAAGCCTCATTCTCATGCTGCGGAATACAAGAGCCCTCAGCTCTACATTATCGAGGCTAATTAGCGATAACCAACGGCCGTGTATCTCCCAGATATTTTCACTAATAATAACACAGCTTGACTATTAGACGAGAACATCTATCTTACGCTGAGCTTGAAGGAAAATATAGAAAACATTTCTTTTGCGACAGTGAAAACTCTTGAATTGAGCTTACCACAAAACTTCGTTTAATATTTATTAGTTGTAGAATCTTTTTTGCGGTCATTAACGTCAGAGCAAGTAAACAGACTGAAGCGACGGTACATGTGCTGTCATCCATGACAGCCAGTACGCGCCACACGGGATGACACTGCTCCAGACCTCAATCATCAGGCGTTGAAGTGCCGCACGCATTGCTGCTTCCGTAGTAAGGGGACAGATAGCGAATAAAAAGATACATGAGCTTCAGATGTATGTTTACTTTTGCAATAGAAACGGTCACTTATGTCTGATGGCTTCAAGAGCCATAATCGAACCCTTTGGAAGAATCCGACATCTGAATGTCAGAGATCGCGTTCTTTTATCACTGAGAGAAGCCTTTCAGCGAGTAACTACGCGTAATCCGGAAATCAGTCACATAATGAAGAAGCGAAGTCATAGACTCACCAAATCTACAGAGAACACAGCCTGTACGTCGTCAACCTACTAATGAGGGTACCAGCCTTGAATATTGGATGGGAATAAAACTCAATTTTTCTGTGCTGTTTTGTTGATGGTCAAATCATTCTTAGTACGGATGTCGCAACTAGCGCTTACAAGGGATTGGCTAGGCCTTGTCAAATCAAGGATGCGAAATGTTCCTTACACTAGTTGAATACAGCCTCGGCGTTGGCTCATGGGTATTGATGTAAAATTTACGGAAGTTTCAAAGCCATGAAAAAGACTATGAGAAAAAGACTTGTCTGCCCAGAAATTTTAAAAACACTGGAAATATATTCTCATCCTTCTTACCAAACATAAGTAAATATAACAGCACACGAGGCTCTATACAAAGACGTGCTTATAAACCTTTTCTCAATGTATGGGAATTCTATAACAAATACGCGACTCTTTTATTCACATGAAGATGGTTCGTAACTCTCGGGATTCGCGTCTAAAGACCATGCAAGTTGCCCACATTTACTTTATTAGGAAGGCGACGTATATAAATTCGGTTTTGCGACCACCCCGATCCAGTTAACGATGCTGAATGTTTTTCTTCGTCCTGTTAAGAAAATTTTGCAGTATGAATGAAGAAAACACGTGTAAGGGAACGAACGTAATTATCTGAACAGGTGATAGCAACAGGAATCGAAAGCATTGAAGAATATGTTCAAGCACTGAAATTTAAACTCCTGGGAGGGACCAAGTTGACGAGAACGGCTCGTCTCCGGCAAGCAGAGCAGCAGCTGTACGTAATTGGGGAGCATTTCTCGTCTCTGCTGACATTTATGCAAACAGCAAGGGCAAGCACAGCTCGCTTATAGTAGTGAAGTGTTTATACTTTGCCCTCATCTCACTCCTAACAAATCCTGGACTCCTCAAACTTTAAAATTGATACATCGAATAGTAGCTTTTCTGGGATACTGGGAAAGCCTGCATACAACTCTTTCGACCGCTGGTCTATTTTAAACCTTAGCCCGGCCTCGGAAACCCCGCCGCTTCGGTGGCAGAGGTAATTGGCGCCATTCATCAGGAGGGCGGTACAGTAAATCCGCTTCCCTTGCACGAACTCTTAGATCGGCTCGCGTGGGCGTGCGCGGATACAGGACGCCTTGCCCTTTCGCCCCCCCCCCTCTAAGCTCCTCTCCCTTGCCCTCCCTCACCTTCGACTGTACCCGCGCGCGCCCGCTGGCCAGGCGCCAGCTTAGGCCGATGCATGAAAGTTCATGTTTTGTTATCTGCTGTTATCGGAAACGTGCTTTGCTGTTCCTTGACCGGCGTGAGCAGTTACGTCAATTTCGTGGTCCTCGATAGCTTAGTGGTTGTGGTCCGCGTTTTTTTGCCCGTTTCACGAATCGAACCGCTCGTGCATTGTGCAGTGGTGCACGAATATTTCAAAAACAAACCCTGCAAGGTTCTTCCTGGTGCCTACAAAAACAGGTGAGCGCGCATTGCCAAGGAAATCAGAAGGCGCATATACACGAACACGGCTCTGTGCATGTGTGTGCTCCATGAGTCTCCGGACGTCGTTGCGCCTTGATTATGCTAAACTTCCCTCTTACCAGTAGAGAAAGCTGACAAATAGATGTTCCTCCTCATTGTCACCTGGTCTATGACTTGCATTTTTCTGTGTCAAGTCTCATTCTGCAACCTCAGTAACTCGCCCAGCTTTCCATTCCGCTCTGAGTGCTTTTTCTGTGTGTCACCGTTCCATAAACGTACTACCAGCTGAAAGATTACTGTTCGTGTTTATGCATTATCTCAATATTTGCCGATGGGAAAACCACGCGAACAACCTTCATGTATAGGCATCATATGCATTTGTTTTGCTGAAAGCATGAACATTGCAAGTGTACTATATGCAGATTTTTGCAGTTCGTGTTCATTACAAGAAGGAGTGCCAGCAGCTATGACGTAGGGCTTTAATGACATAATAAATGTGTTTTGCGTCAAAACCACACACACAAAAAAGGAGATTACAAGGACGCTTTCTTGTGTGTGTGGTTCTGGCGCAAAAGTCGTTTATTATATCGGACAACCAACTAGCCCGGCAGTTCACTCCCCTTAAAGGGACACTAAAGGTTACCAGAAACTCAAGTTAAAGTGGTAGAGCAATGTTCTAGAACGTCTAAGGCGTCAATTTAATCGCGAACAGAGCTTTAGAAACCGAGAAATTGAGGTAAATGCATGACACGATTTGAGACCCCCCAGCGACATTCCGGTACTAGCCCGATGACGAAAGGACTTCTCATAATTTGTGTTACTAATACTCAACTACTCGTATTAAAAATATCATTTCATTCGATTATAAGACGGAAAAAAATGCTACTTGTCTACGTCTATTCGACTCTAAGAAAAAATAACATTTTGACGTTACCCTTCAGTAGTATATGGGTGGTCGAAAGGTTTCGTTTTCGCTCGACTCCGCGCGCTCGACTCTGCGCCGCGCACGCTTTGGAGTTTCAGTACTTTCGTTATCGCGTCGTGCTGTGAGGGTTCTGCTGGCTCGCGACACTTTCATTTGGAACAAGCAGCGAGAATGCCACGTCCATGTTATGTCGTGGGAAGCCCTCGTTGCTTTCCCGCTCCGGAGAGCCGGTGTCGAGGCCGCCGTCGTAGTACGCAACGACGCCGGCAGTGCGAGCCCTCAGCAGCAGGTCGCGCTCGTCGGTGCTCAAATCGCTGAAGTTGGCCCACCATCGCGAGCCAATCTGTCGGTGTCAGGGTCCATTGCGACGAGCGTCGAAGTTTGCGCCATAGAATGAAGTACCAGCTTATGGGCGTCTTGCGCTGGAGTTTGAGGTATAGTAGCGGCGCCTGGTGGCGGTGCGGGAAACGACATCTGGGTCGCGCCAGCTTGGGTCGTATTGAGCCCTGGCTGTGGCGAAGCACGTTTCTAGGCCGAGTTTTGCGTCGATTCGCACTTTTTTATGCCCTGTTGCGAGTGCGAAAAGGCTCGTCACTTCTCACAGATCACGCCGACCACGCTGCGAGCTCGCCGCAGCCTATAGTTTAACGAAAACGGACTCTCCGTGTGCCGTGGGACGTAATGTGGGACGTAATTCGTTTCTCCTTCCGCTAGCCACCATACTCCCGCTTTCGCTCTGCTGTCGGCTCTGTCTTGGCTCTGTTTCTGGCCGCGCGTTTGCGTTTTGCACAGAAAAGCCGTAGCGCCGTCTGCGGACGCCGTTCTACTCACCGTTGGCGCAACGTCACTATGAGACCATGATGTCAGTACTCCTCGATCGGAGGGCGGGAGATTTGAACTGCGCTAGCGGTACGCGGACGCTTCAGAACGCATTTTCTCTTAAAATAAGTCTCTCCTTGGCACGAAACAAGCGTTTCGAGGTTTCTGTGATGGTATTTCAACAGTCCACGTTGACTTAATGGTAACCTTTAGTGTCCCTTTAAGGTACGTAGTTTTACTGCTAACCATTGCATTCGTGGTGAAAGCAAAGTCGTGTTGTTGGCTTATATCGGCTGGTCTGATAGAGGAATAGGCCTTTCTGCGAATGTTTTCTATGTGCTGCAGCAAAAGCTGACTACCTTCTCCTCCCCCTTGGTACCGTTACTCAAGTTGTGGCCATGTGCAAAATAATGTTATAATGTGTATTTCCTTTTTTATTACAATGTTATTTTTGTTCTCCCATGTCATTTTTCATTTTGTTCAGTAGTAATAAACATGTGACGCATTTCATATACTTTTGTGCAGGTATATAAGTGGGTTATTTTATTTTTGTATGGCTGTCAATAAAACGATTTCAGCAGTTTATTCTATTTTTTAGGTATTTTGCGTGTCATTGTTTTTGCCATTACCAGTGAATTTTCCTTTTCTTTTGTTGTCATGACTATGTCATACACGTCGTCCAGTGTTGTCCAATATCTCAGTAAGTATATCAGAAGCTCTCAGTGCGCAACTCAGAAGCTCTTCTACATTTTGGTCTTCATGGCATTAGACAAAATTCTTTTTTTATATATATTTGTGTACATGAAACGGCCTTCGCTTTGTTTTACCTTTTTTTGTTGTTGTTATTTCACTGTCTATGAACTTTTGTGTTGTTTATTAGTGATGTACATGTCATGAATTTTTCGTTTTTGTTCATTTTCTAAGCGTTTATTAGACCAAATTATGTGACAATCTTTGTTTTCGGAAACGGAAGTCAATAAAACGAGGCCAAAGATCTGTTGTGTTGGAAGGGGAACTTATATATGTTCTGCAATATGCTGGCATACTCAAAGCCTGGACACGACTGCGTGCGTGTAAACACATAAATAACCCACGGCGCGCCACGCGCCAGTTCACGATGCCTATGTCTGGCGTAGCGCGCACGCGCGATAAAAGGCAAAGACGCGCCGTGGACAGGAAAAAAAAAAGCAACAGTAAACGTTGTGCGAGGTATGGGGGAGGATGCAAAGGGAGCGAAGCGGGTCGTCATAATAAAAACAAAAACAAAGCGCTAGGGTGAGGAGGCACCGCACGGCTGCCGTTCCTGTTGAAATGAGAACGTAAACAACCAGAGTATCGCCCTCCTGCTGTGGCCGTAACTGAAGGGGTGCTTGGCAGTAGCGTCGAAAGAGGGTCTGCTTAAAAACAGCCAATGGCAGCCATGCGGAGATACACCCCTGGGCCTTAGCTGTTATAGCCCTTTCGCAACAGCAAAAGGTAGCTTTTCGGGTAGTTCACCACTATTATAATTATTGGACGCAAAGTGCTCAGTCCAGTCGGCAAGCATATACGTACATCATCTACTTCTTGAATTCCCGGTTAACTCAGCTGTAGATAACCCATTGACACTTGGCCTCTAACAGTTAGCGTATCGCCTCGAGCACTAGCCTTTAAACGCGATAGCGTAGAGGAGCCCGCGTCACAGAAAATCCGGCGTCGGAGGCGTCGTCAAGTGTCTGCGTCCTGCGTCAGACATCGCATCGGCAAACAATATTTTCGGACCACATACGCCCAGGCCATTCATGTGACGCAAGGAATTCACTGAAATAATTGAATTTCCCAAGTTAAAATTCGTGGAAGAACCGTAAACAACGACTTACAAACAACCTGCCGACATGATAGCTCTCGGATTGTAATTTGAATATACGAGAAAACAATTCTGTTACGCGAGAACTCAAAACCATTTCCCAGCGTTTATACAACGCAAAGACCGGAGACGGCGTCCGCCATTTGCCCACGCCGGTGCGTAAATATCTGAGAGTCCACGGAACAGCGCTGCCGCTTCCTTGAAAGACTTCCAGATAGCGCTTGCCTCCGCCGCATCTCAATTCAGTGAGGAAGCTCTGGTGAAAGCAGTGGAAAAAATGTTAAAACATAGAAGAAGACCAGACAGTTGGCGACAAAGTATAATGAATTTAATTTGTAAAGGTAAGGGGGAGAAAGATAGAATTCACTCGTATAGACCATTGGCCATCGGTAATATACAGGTTAGCAATGGAGGCAATCAAATTAAAGCAGCAACGTCGTCGTCTTCTTCCTCCTGCCCGAAGCAGCAAGCATGGGCAGGAGGAAGAAGACGACGACGTTTCCACGCAGACGTGGTTTCCTTGGGTTCCTTGGAAATTGCTCGACAGCAAAGAAAATCTCGCCCTTATCCGGATACGAAGCTCCTCGGAAGCCTATGGGGACCTGTGGACTCAGGTGAGGACTCTTCTTTGCCTTGTCCTACTGATCCTGCTCGTCTGATAGACTCAAAACAAGCACGGCTGGCGCTGTTAAGAACGGCCATCTGCGGTGCAAGATTGCCACCCACTTACGACTATAGGCGGCAACATCCCACCGCTGCCACCAGACGGGATTGAGCCCCCAATCCTGACAACTGGTGGCAGCGGTGGGCTAGACTTTGCGACGTGGTGCTGTATCTGCGGTGAGCGCTTGGTTCTTGCTTTGACTCTTTAGGCTTCAGTTTTGTGGTTGTTCTGTTTAGAACAGTAGGGAAGCTAGATTGTTGAGTGTTAGCTAGGTTGCGTTTTCCTAGCTAGATTTAGAGAGCAGGATTAAGGCAGTAAAGCAGCAATCATGGAGTTAAGGACACTGCTGAGAGACGAGTTGTTGATTGTTGGTGAGGAACTTGGCTTGGATGTACGCTAGGAAATGCTAAAATCGGAATTATTGGAGCTAATTTCTGATCAGGCCAGTGAGGAAGAAATTGAAATGGGATTGTAACTTCTCGAAAAGAGGGAGGAACGGGAAAGAGAAAGAGAAGAACGGGAGAGAGAGAGGAACGCGATAAAGATCGCGAGTTAAGAAAAATGCAACTGGAACTTGAAAGCAAACATTTGGAGTTGTCTCAAGGAAGTGAAGGCGCTCTGGGACAATCAAGTGAGGCTGACTCGTACCGCATGGACAGGCTATTAAAGCCATTTGAGGTCGGGACCGACATAGGCTTGTTCCTAAGCAATTTTGAAAGGACTTGCGAGAAGATGAACTTCGGCCCGAGTGCATGACCACAGCGGTTGCTGTATATGTTGCCGTGTGAGGCGGCGGAAGTGATCGCCAGACTGAGTGCAGAGGATGCATATGATTATGCAAAAGTTAAGGCTATCCTCTTGAAGAAGTACCGCCTTTCAGCCGAAGCTTTTCGGCTAAGGTTTAGGAGCACAGGCAAGAAAGATAGCGAGGGATATCCGGAGTTTGCATATAGCTTAAAGGCCAACCTAGTCGAGTGGCTTAAAAGCGCGGAAGCGTACGACAGCAGACATGATCACTGAATGCAGGTGTCTAGAGCAGTTTTACAAAATCATCCCCCAAGCTGTGAAACTGTGGGTGCAAGACAGAGGGAATGTAAACAATGTGGAAAGGGCGGCGGAATTAGCCGAAAAGTACGCAACCCGTAGAAAGTTGAACGCCGAGGACGGAAACTTGGACGGTCGAAATGGACCGCGGAAGCCATTTCCGTTCAAAAGGGGTGCGCAGACTAGAAAATCGGAGCCTGTAGATATGGCGGAAAAGCCCACAGAAAAGAGCGAGGAGAAACTTAACGGAGAAACCGCACAAAAAGAACAGAAAAGAAAATTCGAATCTTTTAGACCAATTGGCTGTTACAAATGCCACAAACTACGACATATAGCTGTAAACTGCGGGAATCCTAGCGTAGTTTTCTCCTACGTGGAGGAAAAAGACGAGAATATGGAACTTTTAAGTCCATATCTTCACGACCTGCAAGTTAATTGGCAAACCATGCCGAGTGCTAAGAGACAGTGCCGCCACGATGGACATTGTCCATCCGTCTTACGTGACGGTAGATGACTTCACCGGAGAAGTAGCATGGATAAAACAGGTTGTAGAAGAACACAGCGTGTGCCTGCCCATGGCCAAAGTCAAGATCAGTGGACCATTCGGGGAGCTAGACACTGAGGCTGCAGTTTCCAAATTTTTGTCACACCAGTACCCTTGCATCTTTTCGAATCGTTCGAATCAGTTACTGCGTGACAAAGGGCTCAAACTGGGAGAGGGAATAGTACAGGCATTGACACGAGGCCATGCTCGTAAGATCGCGTCGCTTTCGGCTGAAAATGCACAAGCTCCTCCAGCGGAAGCAGAAAAGGGGATAACTTCAATACCTGAATCCGAGCTAGGTCCGAGGGACAAAAAAACAGTTGAGGAGAGCCTGCCAGCTGACCAGCTCAATGAGAGCGTAGCACTAGAGTGTCAAAATTCTAGCCTGCAGGAAGAGCAAGCTGACGCACTCACAAGCGAGACAGGGTCGTTATTATCACCGGCCTCAAAGAACTTGGATCAGCTCTTACGTGTGGATAGAGAGTCACTGGCAGCCGAGCAAAAGAATGATGAGAGCTTAGCTAAATTACATGACACAGCTAAAGAAGGCATTGCTAGGCGCAACGTGACGATACATGAGAGAGGAGGATTGTTGTATCGGCACAACAGAGATCCAAAGGGTAGGGTTTTAGATCAGTTAGTCGTACCTACTAAGTACAGGGAGGACCTTTTGAGTCTCTGTCATGGAAATGGGTGGTCCGGCCACCTAAGCATGAACAAATCAAAGGAAAGATTGCTTATGTAATACTACTGGCCTGGCTGTTTCAAAGACGTAGAAAACTTTTTAAGATCATGCGACGCCTGCCAGCGTTCTGGTAAACCAGGAGAGACATGGAAAGCTCCACTGAAGGTAGTGCCCTTAATACCATAGCCTTTCCGACGACTTGTAATAGACACGCTAGGGCCTCTTCCAAAAACAAAATCGGGCTACAGGTACTTGTTTACCATGCTGTGTCCGGCTACCAAGTTTCCAGAAGCAATCCCTTTGAAAGAGCTCAGCTCCACCGAAGTAGTAGACGCGCTTTTGACAGTGTTTGCACGAGTTGGGTTTGCAGCCGAAATTCAGGCACATCAAGGGTCAGTATTCACGAGCGCACTGACTTCCACATTCTTGCAAAAGTGCGGGGTAAACTTAATACACAGTTCTGTCTATCACTCTCAGTCAAACAGTGTAGAGAGGTGGCATTCGGTGCTTAAGCGAGTTTTGCGTGCACTCTGTTACGAGCAGAAGGAGGACTGGGAGAACTGTCTGCCGGCAACTTTGTTCGCTTTGCGAACGGTTCCACATGAAGCGACAGGGTTCTCGCCAGCAGAACTAGGATATGAGAGGACACTCCGTTCTCCACTAAGAATGTTAAGAGAGATGTGGGAGGAAAGAGGGGAGAGTCCCACAGTGGTTGAATACGTGCTAAAATTGCTGGAACGGATAAGCGCAACCCAGGAACTAGTCGGAAAGAACATGGGAGTAGCTCAAAAGAACGCCAAATTCTATTACGACAAGAATGAGAGGCTTCGTACGTTTAACGCAGGAGACCAGGTAATGATCCTCAAACCCTCAAGAAAGAACAAGCTTGAAGTTCACTGGGACGGGCCCGTTAAAGTGTTGCACAAAGTTTCAGATACTAACTATGCTCTGAAAATGCCCGGTCGCAGGAAGGAGGTGAGGATATATCACTGCAATTTGATGAAGCCGTATATAGAGCGGAGCGGAGTCGTTAACTATACCATCAAAGAGCAGGATGGCACTAGTACCAAGTTTAAGGAGTATAGGGCGACCTCCAACTCTGAAATCGGCCTAGAAGAAGTAGTAGAACACTCGATACGCTCGCACGCTCTAAGACCCGAGCAGCTAGATGAGCTAAAAGAGGTGTTAGGGGAATATCTCGGCAGATTCAGCGATCGGCCGGGTAGAACCGAACTAATAACGCATGAAATTGAGCTGACATCAACCGAACCAGTAAGATGAAAGCCTTACAGGGTGTCTCCAAAACAGAGAGAGATTATGGAGGCAGAGATACAGCGCATGCTACAGTTGGGAGTTATTGAGCACGCTGAGAGTGACTACACGTCACCGCTAATACTGGTAGAAACCCCTAACAAGGACCCTCGTCCGTGTGCTGACTACAGGAAGTTAAATGCCATCCCTAGGGATCAGCTGTACCCGATACCCAACATTGAGGTACGAATTGAAAGAGTTAGCGCTGCTAAATACATTTCAACTATAGATCTCGTGCGGGTGTACTGGCAAGTTCCCCTTTCAGAAAGCGCCAGCGGCTATGCCACATTCATCTCACCTGTAGGCACTTTTCGCCCTCTCGCACTCAGCTTCGGGCTGAAGAACGCGCCGTTTAGCTTCTCTAAGTTAATGGATATTGTCCTAAAAGACTTGCAGGAGTTCGCCTTGCCCTATCTTGATGATGTAGCAATTTTTTCGGACAGCTGGGAACAACACGTATCGCACCTCAAACAGGTGTTCTCACGGTTGAGGGAAGCCGGCTTAACGATGAAAGCGGAAAAGTGTAGGATTGATTGTTCACAGGTTACTTATCTGGGCCATGTTGTCGGCCAAGGCATGAGACGGCCGGCCGAGCTGAAAATAGCTACGATTGGAGAATTTTCTCAGCCGCGCACGAAAACAGACCTTCGTTCATTTTTGGGACTTGTGGGGTACTATCAACGGTACATTCCGAATTACTCGCAAATGGCAAGTCCATAACGGACGCCCTCTGAAAGGGAGCACCGAGTAACGTACACTGGGATAAGGACAAAGAGAACGCTTTCCAAAGTTTGAAAACGCTGTTGGTTTCTCGTCCTGTGCTTCGCGCGCCAGACTACACAAAGGAATTCATAGTTCAATACGATGCAAGCGACAGAGGTATGGGCGTGGTACTTAGTCAGGTCGGCGACGATAACGAGGAGCATCCTATCCTCTATGCCAGCCGTAAACTAAATGTAAGAGAGGAAGCCTACAGCGCTTCAGAGAAGGAATGCGCTTGTTTAGTTTGGGCCGCCCAGAAGTTATCGTGTTACTTGTACGGAGCGAAGTTCATCTTCGAGACCGACCACTGTCCTCTGACGTGGTTCAATCAAATGTCACACAAAAATGGCCGCTTGCTCCGATGGAGCCTCACTCTCCAAGAGTACAACTTCTCCGTTAGATATAAGAAGGGAAAGTTGCATAGCAATGCGGATGGTTTGAGCAGGCTAATTTGAATTCTGCGTTTGAGGGTCCCGCCAAAATTTTAGGCTTCCTAGTGTTAATTTTTTTTGTGCCATGAAGATCTCTCATTTAGCAGGATTCCCTCCATGATTGCTGAATTTGTCAGCACGAAATTGCTTCAGAAATTGGCATAGCGAAATGCAGCATCTTTTTTTTTTGTTTCTGCACTTATGTTTTTTTTTTCGAAGCCTAGCTGGTCTAAGGTGAGAGCCAATGTACGTCATCTCGACGCAGAGCCGTGTTTTGGGGTTCATATTGCAGTTACCTGTCCTTGTTGGATGTTTTGGGGCGGTGACATCATTACACAAGTGGTCGCTGCGAGCCAAGGCATCGATCACCCCCTGACCACCAGCCGTTCTCTTCCTGCCCAGCGGTTGTCAGCGCTAGACAGTCGAGATTTTTCGGGCCATGGAGGCGCTGTTAAGAATGGCCACCTGCGGCGCAAGATTGCCACCCACTTACGACTATAGGCGGCAACATCCCGGCGCTTCTAAGGACGGCGAGCTGCAGTGCAAGATTGCCACCCACTTACGACTATGACGGCAACGTACCGGGAGCGTCGCCGCCAACTTCTAGCCACAGCGTGACTAAATCGACTTTGTTACGGGACGAGTTCGGCGGGCCAACTATTGTTCCCAAACTCCCCAACGCGCTACCCGGAACGGCTCCGAGTTCTACGGGGCCCTCTGACGTCGGTTCCGGACCTTCGAACGTGTGTGCTGTTGTGTGCGTAGACCGTCCTGCGGGAGGCGGGTGGTTTGTGATGACTAAACGAACGTTCGCCGCCTTGTATCGCGGGAGGACCGAGTGTTTAAAAACTGCTGTTGTGTGGATGCTCGACACATTTCTCTTAAGCAGTCATGTTGGACTGACACTCTCTCTCAAGCAGTCATGTTAGACTGATGTACTTTCTCAAACAGTCATGTTAGACTGATATAAATATTGTAAATAAACCCATATTCCTCGTTCTCGATGACAAGCAGTCCTTCCCATTATGACCGTCCTCAGCGTGGATAAGTTGGATGACGGCACGGGCCAGCTACCTTCTAATTCATGCCGGACTCCAATCTTGACAACGGATCACGAGCGACGGGATTGAGCCCCCAATCCTGACAGCGCTTAGGCCTAGTGCGGCCGCGCCGCCGCGCTCGCCCGACGAAGTGTTTGTGCCAGATGTGAGCTCCTCATCTGTACCTTCCACTGGACTGCTGCGCGTGACATCCATGCCAACTGTGCAGCCGAAGTGTGCAACCGATAGCTCGAGTACCCAAGATGCAACACGAAGGACAGTCCACTTCGTGATGTGAATGTGAAACTATCCGCAATCGTGCCGACGGACACTGGTGACCCTATGGATGTGCAGCCCTCTGGCGTTTCGACGAACGCAGCCAAATGAGGTCCCCCTATCAACGTGCGTCAACAAGACGCCATCGCATCGGAGCAGCAGGCAAAAAAGGTAAGGGCCACCCCAGACAATTCCTCCACAGCCTCCCCTGCGCCCGCTCCCTCTCAGTCTTACCCAACGCCCACCCCTTCTCAATCCTGTCGAGTTCCTATACGCCCCCTTTTATGCTACGACGTAACTTCAATAGCAACAAAATATGTCCAAAGGGTCATCGACCAATCTCTTGAAACCACTGGATACAAAGGGTTCGCAGCATATAAATCTACCAACTCGATCACTGTGCACTTGGCATCTCTCAGTGGTGTGCAGAAAATGTGCACTTTAACATTTATCCCGCTGTCAGAATATCAACACCTACCTGTGCAGTGCTGCTTTGCATCTGGCCCTAATATACAGAGGTGTGTTGTCTATGGCATTGATCCGGAAGACAGCCCTGAGATAATATGTCGTGAATTGACCTCCACGACACACAGGGTGCTCGCAGCTAGATTCATGGGCCAAAGCCGTACATGCTTAGTGACAGTACAGGGCCCTCAATGTATCCCAGAACGGTTTTATTACCGTGGTTGCATATTGCGACCTAAACCCTACCTCCCTCGGGCAATATTCTGCTACCGCTGCTTTCAACGTGGACACATGCAGGCGTTTTGCCCACAGCGTACTATTGATCCAGAAACGCTCACACCAGAAGGCCAACCACGATATCGATGTGGCTTATGTAAATCTGATAAGCACGATATGACAAGCACAAAATTGTCCGACTAAACAGAAGGCCACAGTACAGATACGAAAGGCTATACCAAAAACGACTATAGTAACAAAACAAATAGTTATGAGGTTCTTGCAGAAGAGCCAGAGATGCTCTTGGCAGAAGAAAAAGCCCCAGAAGCATAACTGTATTCTTCTGTTCTTAAACGTGGCAAGCAGTCGCAGACAAAGAAACAGAAATTACCGGAACCTCTGTATCAGTAGGATGATGACCATGATGACATTGACGCTCGGATAGACGCACTGGCCAGAGAGATTGAGCGACTGCGCAAACATAAAGAATTCTGCGTCGTCAGAAAACAGGAGCAACACGTGACGCATCGACCACTGCGAATGCCACCGTTACGCCTGGATCCCGTCCGGCACAACAGGTCAACCAAGCTGTTTGGACAGCAGTTTTAGATCAACTTGCTCAATTAACGTTGCTCATTCAGAATTGCCTGCATCATGGCTAATTCTCTGCAGCAGCTGTCACAGGATGGAATTCTACAGTGGAATTGTCGGGGCCTAAGCTCCAAATTAGGAGAACTTAAAACCAAGCTTCAATACAATAAGCTACATGTATGGGCACTGCTTATTCAAGAGCATAATAAGCTATGCTCCCTGTCCACTTTTAATGGGTATCATAACCCATCTATTAGAGATAGACGTGCTACTACAATGGCTTCAGCTGCCGGAAAAGCTGCAGTTTATATATCATCGAATATTGCTCACTCAGTGATATATCTGGAGCCATGGTGTAGTGGTAATCAAGAAGTTGTCGCGGTCCTGACACGAATAGTGAAGACTCCAGTCATTCTAGTGTCATTCTACGCCAGACCACAGCGCGCACGTTTGTACTTGGGGTGGATAGCCGATCTCCGGTCTACGTACCCGGGAATTCCTATTCTCGTGGGTGGAGACCTCAATGCCCCACATACAGAATGGGGGTACAAGCACAACTCCCGAAGAGGATAACAAGTTAAAACATCATGAGCGATGCCACTTTTAAACTGTTGGACCATCACGCTGTGGCTACCTGTGCTGTACCCGCAGTATCTAGAACAAACGCTCCAGACCTCACGTGGTGGTTGGGTCCTGTAATGCCGCAGTGGCGGGTGGAACCAGATACATGGGGCAGTGATCATATGCCAATAATGATTGGTTTGCACAGAACGTGCATAAAGAAAATTGGACGACGAGTAACAGTCACGCATTGGGATAAGTTTCGGGAATCATCGATTGATAAAGTACCCTCAGAGCCCTCAGAAATTATTCCCGCTTTGCAAGAACTGCTACGGAGGAATACCAGTGTAACCACAGTCGACGAGGAACAACCTCAACGGGACCTCGCCCTTTTGCAACTTTGGGCAAAGCGACGTCAGGCAGAAGTGTATGCGTCGAGGAATCCCGATGCACCACGTAGCCGTGCACGTGCTAACCATATAGCGGCGAAGGCGCGTCGGCACGAAAAGCAACGACAATGGTATGAGTGGTGCGAGAATCTTGGATCGGGAATTGGAAATAGAGCACTTTGACGTAGGTTCTGGTCAATGGAAAGCGGTCATAAGCAACCTGACCCTGCAGCGAGCGTTAGGTTAGCGATGCATAGTTCGCCACATCAATTTGCAGAACCCGCTGGTAGAGCGTTTTCCCGAAATACGATCAAGCGTCACCTATAAACTGCCCCGAAATTGATGAGTCTGACACAACTTCCAAATCCCAAATATCCAGCCCTTTCAGCATGGCCGAACTAATAGCGCGATTGAAACTTCGAAGCAACGAACAACACCTGGTCCCGGTGGTATTCCTTATGAGGTTTTCAAGAACATGGAAGGAGCAGCTCTCGACGCACTTCTTTAGGCTATTAATAAAGTATGGGACACTGGAAACGTTCCACCTGATTGGAAGCATTCAATTGTTGTCGTGATTCCGAAACCAGTAAAGTCTCCAAATAGCCTGCAGTATTTACGCCCAATTTCACTAACCTCAACTGTCTGCAAGCTCTCTGAAAAGATGCTGGCCACACGTGTTTCCTGGTGGCTTGAACGCCATGATAGATATCATCCCGCTCAAATTGGATTCCATTCTTACTTGGGAACTGCAGACGGACTTTCTATCTTATCAGACGATGTTTTACAGGTTTCACCACACAGTCACGCTGTGCGCACGGTAGTAGCAACAGACATAACGAAAGCTTATGACAATATAGACCATGCAATCATTATAGCCAACCTCATCGACCTGGGACTTCCACCACGGGTGATAAGATTCATCTACTCATTCCTTCAGAATCGCACATTTGCGATTAGAGTAGATGGAAGGCAAGAAATATCGAACAAAGGAGTCCCACAAGGTTTGGTTTTGGCTCCTCTTCTCTTCAACGTTGCTCTAATACCTCTAGCCTGGCAACTACATCGGATTCCAGACGTGAGGTTCTTAATTAATGCGGATGACGTCACTTTGTGGTCCGTGCATGAAGATATATATAGACAAACTCAACAGCTTCAAGAAGCTCTTGATGTTCTGAACAACTGCGCTCGGAAAGCAGGGTTGGACATTTCCGCCCAAAAATCAAGCTACGTTGTGGTGGCCAACAAGAAAGGACGCACAAGTATCACGCAGCACCCCTTTACATTTAGACTCGGCGCAGTGACAATCACTGAGGCTTCTGGGTTTCGATATTCACCACTCCAGCAGTGGTGCACACTGGCTCCGTAAAACCAGACAGTGTTCGACAAAAACACTTCACCTTATTCGTCGTATTGCAGCAAAAGCAGCTGGAGCTCGTACTGACGTAGCTTGACGGTTGGTGCGTGCAGTCTTGCAGCAACGAATTTTATATCAGGCACAATTTCAACGGCTGACTTTGGCACAGCTGGCACAGTTGGAGACGAATAATCGCGATGCTATGCGCACAATCACAGCACTGCCCCGCATCACTCCGATACCAACCTTACAGGAACATGCCCAGCTCAACACAATTGCAGAGTTAATTTTGCAACGTGAAAAAGCACGTGAAATAAAAAAGCAACTTATTCCGGCTGTCGCTGCGTTGCATGCTCATTTTCAACGCGGCTCTCGGATTGACAATCAGCTCTATCCAATGCCTCCCTGGGAATTCACCAGCATCACAACTAATAAGCCAACGAAGTTAAGACGCAGCGATACAACAGGTATTATTGACGAACACAATATCGTCGATGCATCATGCGCTAGCACTTGGAAAGTCTATAAAGATGCTGCCATTCTCCCAGACGGCGGAAGGGCATCATTCCTGAGTACTACGCATAATTTCATCAGAGGCCACCAGCGCTATTTATCTACGGAAGCCAGCGCTCTAGTAATGGGACTTCAGGCCATCCACGACGTTGTGCAAGATGCGACATCTAAGCTGTCTACCATCAAGCAACTTGATATCATCACTGATTCTTTAGGGGCTATTCGGGAACTCAAGAAGGTTGATAAGGCGATGGAAATCTGCGAGACAATACACACTATTAATAGTAGAACAGCTACTAGCGTCAAGGTACACTGGATTCAAGGCCATTCAGCGAACCCTCACAACATTGCTGCTGACCAGCAGGCACACTGCCCTCCCAATCCTGATCTTCCGCCTATTCCCCTCCCACCTCAACCCTTTAACTCGTTCCGAGCCCATTAAAATTTTTTCCGGCAGGACACACGCGCTCTTATCCCACCGTGTGTCTGCTCCCTCCCCCTTCAACTTACTAGGGTGGAGGAAGTTGTTCTTAGGAGGCTTCGGGCCGTGGTGGCCCGTACACCGGCTGTTATCTCAAGGTGGAACTGGTCGCATTTACGACTGGGTGCTACGTGTCCATACTGATCCGTTCCTGTGATGGAAGCAGATGCAGACCACCTAATATGGACATGTACTGGTTTAAAATCGGAACGCTCGCGTCTCCTACTGCAATCCGGCCTCTGCTACAGTGTGACAACCAGCTATGACCGCTGGATACATAACAGAATCCACAAAACACTGCTTCAATTCTTACACAACACAGGCCTCCCAGCACATATATAATACACATATACGCACCAAGAATTATGCCCTAAGGGCAAGTCTTTATCGCAATAAAAAAAAAGCATGGGCAGAGAATAATGGCATTTCGGGAGAACGTCAGAATGGCTTTACAATAGGTAGACGTTTGGATCACAACTTATTTGTTCTTACTCAGTGCATTGAAATATCAAGAGTAGAAAGCAGACCGTTATATGTGGCCTTTTTAGACATTATAGGAGCGTTTTACAACGTAGATTGCAACATTTTGTAGGATATTCTGGAAGGGGAACGCTTAGGCGACGATAATCCACAGCTTTTGAAAGAGACTTACCAAGAAAATACAGTTTGCATTGAATGGGAAGGGATGAGGAGAAAGTTGATATTAACAAAAGGCTGAGGCAGGCGTGCCCTTTATCCCCACTGCTGTGTATGATGTACATGGCGAGGATGGAGAGGGCGCTAGAAGGAAGTAATATCGAGTTTAATCTTTCATACAAACAGGCGGGTACAGTAGTATAGCAGCAGCTTCCGAGTTTATTTTATGCGGACGAGATTGTGTTGCTAGCTAACAAGCAAAGGGATTTGCAACGTCTGGCTAATATCTGTGGAAAGGAAGGCGAGAATTCAGGTCTCAAATTTAGCTTTAGAAAATCACGCGTTATGGTATTCAATGAAAAAAGTGAATTGACAGTGCCAATACAGGGCCAGGAAATACCCCGGGTAAAATTATAGAAATATTTTGGTATATAGATAAACGGAGGCAATAGACATATGGAAACAAAGGATAAAACAACAGTAAAGGGGAAGCAAAATGCAGCCATAATGAAGCGCAGAGGGCTATGGGAATAAAATAGGTACGATGCGCTCCGGGGTATGTAGAAAAGTGTAATGGTTCCAGGACTTACTTTTGGAAATGCGTTTGTTTGCTTGAAATCAGAGTTACAATCAGGACTCGATGGCAACCAAAGGTCAGTGGGGCGCCTCGCATTGGGCGCTCATGGGAAGACTACAAATGAAGCTGTGCAGGGTGATATGGGCTGGACTAGTTTTGAAGTGAGGGAAGCTCGCAGTAAAATTGAGTATGAAGAACGGCTGAGGAATATGGCAGAAAGTGAATGGGCTGGGAGAGTGTTCAGGTATCTGTACAGGAAAAACATTGATTCACAGTGGAGGAAAAGGACTTGGAAGCTTACCAGCAAGTATGCGGGCTGTAGGATGAGCAACACAGCAACAAAGAACGTTAAATGGAAAGTCCTAGAGGTTGAAATAATCTCATGGGTGGCGGCAATGGAAAAAAGCTGCCGTGAGTAACTACTTAAGAGGAAGAAACGAAATCAGGAAAGAAACATTTTATGATAACTCAAAGGAAAGCACAATACTGTTCGAAACAAGATCAGGATGCCTTAAAACAGGCACCTATATTACGAGATATAACAAGGAAGAAGAAGCATGTGCTTGCTGCGGCAATACTAGGGCAACGATGAAGCATGTTTTATTAGAATGTGAAGATATCAGCCCAGCGGTCGATTTAGGCACCACTGGACTCCTTGAAGCTCTTGGGTTCAGCGATAGCAGGCGCAAATGAACTATGTTCGCAATAGAGATTAGTAAGAGGCGATTGAAAGATTGGTGGAAGAAAAGTAAAGAAAGAATAAAAAACGGAGACGTACAAAAATAAAATTCACGATTGGGGGTCAGAAAATTTGGTTATGGAAAGTCATCATGCGTTTTTTTTTCTTTTACTTTTTTAACCTAGGTAGGACATTAGGCAGTATAATAGCAAGAGCTTGGTGGTGCAACCCACCGCCCCGTTACAAAAAGGACGCTCATAACATCCATCCACATCGATCCATCCATCAAGGCCCTGCAAGAGGCCGTGTTTCGACCAGAAAGCCCGCCTTCGTGCATAGCGTTCGCTGCGAGCGTTTCCCGGTACATATTACGATTACATACGCTGCAGCTGCCGGGAAGCGTGAGAAGCCGCCAGGTATCTTTGATTGCTATCGCGTTCCACTCTTAAAGCTGAAGTTCAAACGTCCTCTAAATTTTCGCTTACTTGTTGCCTGGTTCTTGATATGGCACGAGTTTTATGAAAGCTTCGGCACGATGAAAGTAGAGAATTGAGGAGCAACTATTCAGAAAAGTCACGTTGGCCAACTTTTATTGTTATCCAGTCCTTTAACGAAGCCCTGGTTCCACATTCCAAACCAATCCCTTAGGAATACTGAGGCAAGCCATAAACTATTTGATAAAGCAGTACTCACCACAGTCGACGATACGACGCTGGAAACGTTGACAATGGTGCCTAGAAAATAGGGATTGTTAGGAAATTGTTCAGTACATGACCAACATGCAAGGACTGTGAAATCATGTGAAGCACGTTATCTTTTCTGATATGTCTTTATTATGGTGAGATGAAGAGAATAGGAAGAACTACCAAAAAGAAAAGCACAGATCGAAACTAGAATTTAGCTTGTTGGTAGTAGGTTGGGTACCAGGTCGGCCCGACATGATAGGAAAAAGTGGTTTCGCTCTCGCGTTTATCAAATCAAGATGATGGTCCACTGAAAAACTGACATTGTTGTGCGCTAGGTATTCTAAAACGCAGTTTGACCAAGCCTGGTAACGTAGAAGGACAAACTCTTCAATACCAACCAAGTGAGAAAAAGGATGCACAATGAATGAATGGATGAATTCAGTTATTCAGAAGAGAGAGGACTGAAGGTGGCTGGTTGAGGAGGAGGGAAACACGAAGGGGGCGTAGGCACCCAGTAGATCACGCGCGCCGAGATCGCGTATCGAGAACCGAAATCGGGAGACCGGTGTAGAAGGGCTTCGATATGAAAAGTTAGAACTCCAGATTGTGAGGTGGAAAGAGGGGGCAGAAAAATATTGATTTGTGCCGTATTCATAAGCCTACTTCTAATAGAGCTTGATCAGATTTTTTTTTTAAATCTTTAGTCCCAATGTCCTCCAGGGTGACAATTCTAGGCACAAAAATTGGGATGGCATGTTTCCTTTTATCACGCACGTCGACAACATTGCAAAATGTGAGACTTCCAACTACCTCCCTTCTATTCCTTCTATCTTCTTTATCTCAGACCGCCCCGCAACTTCCTTGACAACATTCTGCTTTTTACTGCTCAGGCGGACTCTTCTATCGCCCAGAATCTCTGCCACGCTGAGTGAGCGCTATACCTCATCTGCGTGCGTTGGCATCCATGGACCGCTCCAAGATCAGCTACAATTCACGGCATAAGAATTCGTAGTACATCAACGGGAACATCGTATGGCTCCGGACACCACTTCATAAGTGCGGCCTATGCTAGCACTCTCTTTCTGGTTACACCGGGCCTTTCGTCATCGCCGATCACCTAAGTGATGGTACCCGTAGATTGCTCTTCTCGTGTCTAATAGCTATTGTTCTAAGAAGAAGCAGCTTGTTCACGTCACCCCCCTGAAGCGGCGCTGTCATCGCCGTGACTCTCAGTGCACGCAACAGTTACTCGGCCAGCGGGCTTCGTCTGTGTTACTTTAAAGCGACAGGAAGGACGGCAGACGATGACTGGGTCCGCTTGTCTATGTAGCAGCTCGGTGTCCGCGCGGCAACCTCTCTCCCCTTTTCCCCCATTCACCTTTAAATAAACGCACCTCAGCGTAACAATACACTCTTGAGAACGAATACGCCTAAGTTTCTGGCGAAGGCGACGCCGCATCCAAGTAGACGAGACACGTCTGCCACTTTAGGCCTGCCAGGACCGTGTCCATCACGCGTTGGAATGTTGAATGTGCCGAGAAAAGGTCAAACTGCATGGCCTTGAATTCGAAGACGCCGTCCGGCGCATCAAGGCAGTATTTTCTCTGTCCATCTCACTGACTTCCATTGGCCAGTAGCCCATCATAAGATCCATCGACGAAAAATATTTTGCGTTGCCTAGTCGGTCCAGTGCGTCGTATATCCGTGGGAGGGGGCAAGCGTCCTTCTTCTTGGCCTTGTTGAGGTGACGATTCTCCACGCGAAAACCCATACATCAATCTTTCTTCATCACTAAGACCACAGGAGACTTCCATGGAGTTTTCGCCGACTTAGTCGCGCAGCAGTTTGTAAACTGGTTACTTTATAGCTTCTAGTTCTCATGACGAAACTTTACAAGTGCCCTGGCGGAATGGTCGAGTGCAGTCTTCAAATATAATGCCATGCTTAGTTAATGGAATTTGCTGAATGGTTGAGGGCGTCGAAAAGCAGTCTATGTATCAGTGTAGAAGACTTCAAAGGTTTTCTTGTTGATGCACGTGGGAGAATTGGATTTATGTCGAAAGATGGTTAAAGAACTATGGCCCTCGAAGTAGATGCGACAGAATCCGAAAAAGCAAACGTATTGCTGGGTTCCACAATTTGTTGTTGTGGAAGATGGGACCCTTGCTGATGTGTTTACACTCCATACTGAAGTTTGGAGCATCGCTTTCACTTTTCTTCCGTGCATGTCTCCAGCAGTATCCGTTGGTCTTCGGATAGCGTTATCGACTTGGACTTAGATCGATGACTGTGCTGTGTTGCTTCAGAAGGTCCATACACAAAATCACGCGTCGTGAGCATTGCTGGAGGATAAGAGATGTCGCAGTGTCGGTCTTCTCATGAACGGTAATTCTTGCCATGCAGATTCCAGTCAGCATAATCAGGTGTCCTTCAGCTTTTCATATTTGAATTCTCGGACCAGATGCTTTACACACCATTTGTTTATCTAACCTTCAACAAAATACAAGAAGAAGGTTTTTGGCCTAGCTATAACTCCCTTTTGAAGCGAAACAAAAGCTAGTTGTACAGCCCTTTTAAACCTCGCCGGCACATGTATTCACTAGTAATTTCAGCCTGAAACGCCGCATTGGCCAATGACACCCAAATAAAAAAAACACGACAGCCGCTAGGTGCCGGTGAATCATAAAATACAACGCACCTTTCGTTTGACGCAAGTATGGCAGAGCGTGTCGCATCACACAGAGCGCACCGCGAAGGTTGACATTCCAAACGCTGTCAAACTGTTCCATCGTGGCAGTGTCTGTGTATCCTTCCATCAATATTCCCGCGTTGTTCACCTGAAGACGCAAATTGAGCAACTCGTATAAGTTGACCAACGAGCATTTGCGCTACACTTGTTTGAATGATTGCTACATTTGAAATTATTACGAATAAGCCGGAATTCGTTCTCAGCAGAGGAAATCATTTTCTCGGACTAAGGAATGATGGTTTTGAAGTATCTCAGACAGGCGGGCTTTTTGATGGATAGAAAACGATGTAACGCACGAAACTCGATCGGGAAAAAATAAACTGTGTTCTAGTGCCTTCCTGGGCACTACTTCCTGAGGGGAGCACAGGGCAGTGCGTTTCATTGTTTTCTAGCACACCGAAACTTCGCGTTGAAGCCACAGGCACCTCAAAGGACAATTCGCTCGCCGCTACTGAAGCTCTTCATAACGTCAGCGTCCTGACAGCAAGTTTCCGTGGTCATCGAGTCATCATGATCATCATCATCATCAGCCTGTTTAAGCCCACTGCAGGGCAAAGGCCTCTCCCATACTTCTCCAACAACCCCGGTGATGTACTAATTGTGGCCATGTCGTCCCTGCAAACTTCTTAATCTCATCCGCCCACATAACTTTCTGCCGCCCCCTCCTACGCTTCCCTTCCCTTGGAATCCAGTCCGTAACCCTTAATGACTATCGGTTATCTTCCCTCCTCATTACATGTCCTGCCCATGCCCATTTCTTTTTCTTGATTTAAACTAAGATGTCATTAACTCGCGTTTGTTCCCTCACCCAATCTGCTCTTTTCTTAGCCCTTAACGTCACACCTATCATTCTTCTTTCCATAGCTCGTTGCGTCGTCCTCAATTTAAGTAGAACCCTTACCGTAAGCCTCCAGGTTCCTGCCCCGTAGGTGAGTACTGGTAAGACACAGCTGTTATACACTTTTCTCTTGAGAGATAATGGCAACCTGCTGTTCATGATCTGAGAATGACTGCCAAACTCACCCCAGCCCATTCTTATTCTTCTGATTATTTCAGTATCATAATCCGGATCCGCGGTCACTACATGCCCTAAGTAGATGTATTCTCTTAGCACTTCCAGTGCCTCGCTACCTATTGTAAATTGCTGTTCTCTTCCGAGACTGTTAAACATTACTTTAGTTTTCTGCATATTAATTTTTTGACCCACCCTTCTGCTTTGCCTCTCCAGGTCAGTGAGCATGCATTGCAATTGGTCCCCTGAGTTACTAAGCAAGGCAATATCATCAGCGAATCGCAAGTTACTAAAGTATTCTCCATTATCTTTTATCCCCAATTCTTCCCAATCCAGGTTTCTGAATACCTCCTGTAAACACGCTGTGAATAGCATTGGAGAGATTGTATCTCCCTGCCTGACGCCTTTCTTTATTAGGATTTTGTTGCTTTCTTTTTGGAGGACTACGGTGGCTGTGGAGCCGCTATAGATATCTTTCAGTATTTGTACATACGGCTCGTCTACACCCTGATTCCGTAATGCCTCCATGACTGCTGATGTTTCGACAGAATCAAACTCTTTCTCGTAATCAATGAAAGCTATATATAAGGGTTGGTTATATTCCGCACATTTTTCTATCACCTGATTCATAGTGTGAATATGGTCTATTGTTCAGTAGCCTTTGCGGAATCCTGCCTGCTCCTTTGCTTGACAGAAGTCTAAGGTGTTCCTGATTCTATTTGCCATTACCTTAGTCAATAGTTTGTAGACAACTGACAGTAAGCTGATCGGTGTATAATTTTTCAAGTCTTTGGCGTCCTCCTTCTTATGGATTAGGATTATGTTAGTGTTCTTCCAAGATTCTGGTACGCTCGAGGTCATGAGGCATTGCATATACAGGGTGGCCAGTTTCTCTAGAACAATCTGCCCACCATCCTTCAACAAATCTGCTGTTAACGAGTAGGATTTGTTAACGTTTTGTGGCTGGGATCATGATTATTAATTACGTTATTAAGCCAATATCTACAAATTTACTCGGCCGATGAATCTAGCACCCTTACTTTGCAAACTGTATAATCATTTTATATCGCGATCGATGCTTTTATGCCTTTTGGTCGAAACTGCAACATTCTTTGTTAATCCGTCAGGATCGCAACTACGCTCGAACAGTTTATCAATTCTTCATATTTTATTATTTGTGTCCTTTCCAGCGAACGTGGAAGACGAAGCACAGCGCTAATTCTAATGGTTGGTACTGCTCTAGCATGCGGGACACATACAGCAGTGACGAAATCTACGTACACAGGCTAAAACAAAAGTTAATAAAAGATTTTTTTTCGTGCACAGTTCAGAAGGCAAGTTTCGTTCGTATAGGACTGAATAAATGCTTCGCAGTTGCGCGCGAATGCCGCACTCACCGAGTGAGGCAGCTGATAGATTTCTTATGTGGCAGATTTTAAATCACTGAAATATCTTTGGTTTGCTTGTCGCCCGCACTAAGAAACTCAAATCTTTGTTCCCAAACGACAAAAATAGAAGACGGTGAATATGAAGTAGTTGTTACGCGAAAAAAAAAGTGAGGGTGGTTTTGTGTTTTAAGATGGCGGCGCGGTATGTGTAAAACTTCAAGTGTTGTGCTGAAAGGTTAGAATTCTGCACATAAGCGTGTT
This sequence comes from Dermacentor andersoni, assembly GCF_023375885.2. Taxonomy (NCBI): domain Eukaryota; kingdom Metazoa; phylum Arthropoda; class Arachnida; order Ixodida; family Ixodidae; genus Dermacentor; species Dermacentor andersoni. Next base: position 57,735,942 of record NC_092818.1, read on the forward strand.
TTGTTTATCGGCACTCTTGTTCTCTTTCTTTGGCACAATGTTTGAGCTGTATTAACAGTTACGATCAACGCATTATCAAAATTCTCTAGAATTACATATAAGCCCATTTTCCGCCAGTAACCAGTGCCCCGATATGCCGTCACCCAGCGTTCTGGCTCCGAGCACCCATACCACACAGGTTCAATATTCATGTATGCGACTGGGCCATTGCCACTGGGTTTTCAGATAAGAAAGACACAGAGCTCAATGAGAAACGCGTGCTGTTTGCTACCATTTTCAGCAGTCGGGGATGTAGAGATGACAAGATAACGGGGAGTTATGTAACAGAGGGCTTGCATACATTTCTAAAGGACTCATTTCTAGCCAGACGATATAGGCAGTTTTGACATTGTTTAAATATACGTTCGCACTTGTAAAGCTGCTTTCGTTCATGCATCCTGTGAAGCGTATATGGTAACTGTGCACACAAGAATGCAGTCATACTGCACTAGCTCCGACAAGCAACAAAATTCTTTCTATCGAAATGTCTCTGTAGGGACGCGTTAGAAAGTAAGTCAGTGCAATGGATCGTCCAGCGCAATATTAAAGTAAGGGGATGAAAGTGTAAAATTTTAGGTCCCAGAGAAACTCACCTACATTTAGAAAATTTACACCGCTCCGGATGCTGCTTGTGTGTCTAGTGGTTGGATACATGGCAACAGCCCAAAATTGGCATTGCGATCAATATACGTAAGTAAGGATGTTTGGTCGAAACCGTAGCCGAACGAAAAAAAAATTTCTTAAGCAAGCCTTACGTTTTCCTCATTTTACTTGACAGTACTATGAATACTGAAAGAACCAAAATTTCGGCTGAACTGGAAGAATTGTAAATAATCAGAGAAATGACTTGTAGCTCAAGCGCACTGTATTTCGCCATCCACATTTCGTTGGTTAGTTATTTCCCATGCCTCAACTGCTGCAACAATCCTAGCAACAAAGTACGCACCATGACAGAGATGCATGTCGCGATTTCCACAATAAAGATGATCTAGCATATCTTATTTATCCCGTTTATCTTTATAATTTGATTTGTGAATGGTCGTATTCTAGGATTTATCACATATTGATAAAATGTTTGTCTGTCTATGGTTTCAGCTGCTATGCTTGAAAGACACTACAATATGAAACGAAGAAAAGACGTAATATTTTGCCTTCTTCCGAGCCAATGTGTGTTTTTTTTTTAGAATTTATGAAATAAGTTCGGTAAATACAGTTGATTGAAGGTGACATTAGTCGCCACGGACGGAAAAATCAAGACAAATTAATATCCTAGTATTATCCCAGCGCAAAGATTACTTTTCGAAGTATTCATTATTAAATGAAACCACTCAAGAGGCTTAAAGCACTATACTTCTTACTTACTAGAATATCAATTTTTCCGAAGTGTTTCACTGTCTTCTCCACTACAGTGGCGACATCCTCGTCGACCGTTACGTCTCCTGGTAAAACAAGTACCTGGAAAGGAAAGAGAAAACGAAAAAGCAAAGAAATTGACCTATTGTTCCATCTACTTTAACAAAGGCGAATGCAGCGGCACCAGCTGTTAGTGCAGCTCCTTCGCATCGGTGCGCACGCTACATTATTGCACTACGATTCTTCATGTTCGATCTGTTCGCTGGTTCATCGCAGCTTGGATAATTTAGACTAAGTCATGGAGACAGAATATTCTTCACACGTGGTCTTGAATAAATGAGGCTTTGAGCGTGTACATCAACCTTTTTTTACAGTAGCCAAATGAATATAAACAAAATTCACTGATGCTGTTTTCTTCGCGAAAGTTACTATTTTGCGAAGCCTGATAACAATCCCATATCGGTTCTATCAATTGGATACATATTTTAAGGAGAATAGGTTTATTTGTAGGTCGGTGATATGACGCAGTAGGTCGGTGTTATGACGGAAGAGGGAAGACGAGGAAACGTGGCAAGGCAAATGGCGCGGGCTCTGAGGGGCGAGGGTGGAAAATGGGAAGTTGAGCGGAGCGTCGTGCCTTAGCTCTCGCGGAGGGAGAAGCGGGAAAGAGGGGCGGGGGGGGGGGGTGGGAGGGGGCGCTCTGTCGCTCATTCATCATGGGAAGTTCAGAAAAAAAAGGCGCTTGTCTTGGGGAAAGAGAGCGGCGAGGAGGAACCACTGGGGCCTCTGCTCTCAAGTGGTGATCAGAGGGACGAATCAAAGAAGGAGGCAAGGCTGGGCTGTCGCGCGCTCGTTCGTCGCACGTTTCATTGGCCACCTGGCGGTGGCCAATGGAATGAGGACGACGCGGCAGACGAGAATCCATAGCGGATTCCCGGCCACGAAAATTACACCGGAGGCGCTGGCGAGTGTTCCGTCGAACACTGTCAGCGTTGACGTTGACGCACCAGGCAGAGCATTAAGTGAACGCGTTTGCTCTTCCCGGCGCTCCCCAAGGAAGTACGGAAAGTGAGGGAAGATACCGGGAAGATAGGGCGCCAGTTTTCAAGCAACCAAGTTGCGTGTATGGACGGCAAGGATTGGGTGCTGTCGCTCACTCGCTCATTTGTCCGGGCTATACGCTTGCACCGACAATAAATATCGATGGTTCGCATAACGTTTAAAGTGAATGGCTTCCTTTGTCTCCTTCGGCCGTTTTCGCGGTAGGTTGGTGCTACGACGGTAGGTCTCACTTGTAGGAGGGAAGGGCAGGATACGCGCCTAGGGAAAAGGCAAGTGCTCTTGGGCGAAGAGGGAATGTGATGGGTGGGGAGCGTCGTGCATGAGCTTGCGGGGCGGGTAGGGTTGCGAAATACGGGGAAAGGGGGGGTGGGGTAGTAGTGTCGCTCATTAGCTCGCTCACTCGTCGCGGGAAAGCGATGTAAAAGGCGCGTCGTCCCTGAGCAAAAGTAAAAGCGTAGAAGTACATTATGGGTTAGTAAAGAATGAAGCAACAATTCGGAATAAAGTGTTGGTTCTATTTTCTCATAGAAATACAGCGAAAAAAATGTGAAGGCTTGCTTGAAAATTACTATTTTTGTATTCAGAAAAAAATAATACGGTTCACCAAGGCGCATGTTGCCTATATGAAGATATTAATTGGTATGGGTGTACGTACTGCCCTGTATCTTTGGGAGTAGTTGTGACTTTTGTTTTAATTGATCACTTATAGTGCATGAAAGCTAGGCTACGATTTTATTAACGTTTGAGAGCTTGCAAACGCATTTAATTATATTTATTTATTTTATTTGTAAAATAACTTACTAGGCCCCTACATGGGGATTGAGTAAAGGGGGCATACAATCAAGTACATACAATCTATTACCAACAATAACAAAAGAAAACCGCAGCTAAGTACACAGCCTAAAAGTCAGAGAAACATATTAGCTACGTAAAGCGGCATATGATTACAATAAAAAGGAACAATATAAGTTTGTAAAAAACAGATAACACTGCAAGAAAAAGGTAGAAAAAATAACACAGAACAGTGAGTGTGATATTAATGGTTAACATGGGTTAAGCGAGTTGAGTGAGTGCTTGAATTTTTCACGGTCAGTTTCCACAACTATGTTGTCGGGGAGGTTGTTCCAGAGCCGAATGGCACGTGGGATTGCGGACGAGTTAAATGCTTCTGTTTTACCATAGAGGCGCGTGAAGCTATGATGATTGTATAATCTGTGCGACGTGTGCGATGACGTTTCTAGGTGTAAGGAACGCTTGTTAATGTGGTGGGCGTATTTATGAAATAATGACAAAAGGGCTATGTCGCGACGATTACTTAGCAGCTGAAGTGAAAGGTGAATCTTTATTTGAGTTACGCTAGAACGGTAGTCATATTTTCGGGAAATGAAACGTGCGGTTCTATTTTGGATTGATTCCAGCATGGTAATTAGGTAATTTTGGTGAGGAGACCAGACTGGAGCGGCGAACTCAAGTCGAGGGTGAACAAATGTTTGAAATGCCAGTTTGCGGATAAGTGGAGGTGAGTTTCGAAGGTTACGTCGCAGGTAACCCAGTGATCGAGAAGCACTGGCACAGATGGTGGTAATGTGAGAAGTCCAGGAGAGGTTTGTTGAAATATTTACGCCTAGATATTTAAATGATGAGGTCCGAGATAATGGGACATCTTTAATACAGTAAGAATAGTCCAAGTTAGTGCGTTTGCGGGTGAAGGACATCACTTCACATTTTGATGAACTTAGAGTCATTAGCCAGGTGTCACACCAATTAATAATTTGGTTAAGATGATTTTGGAGGATCAGGTGGTCATCGGAGGTGTTAATAGAACGATAGATAACGCAGTCGTCAGCGAAAATGCGCATGCATGATGATAACTTATTGGGTATGTCATTAATGTATATCAGAAAGAGTAAGGGACCAAGAACGCTTCATTATGGTACACCGGATGAAATATCTGAAAGGGGCGAGGAGCAGCTGTTAGCGAAAGTAAACTGCTGCCTGTTAGAAAGAAAATTTCGAAGCCAGGATAGAGTTAGTGAATTAAGTTTTAATGATAACTTCAAGAACAGGCGACAATGAGCTACGCGGTCAAAAACTTTAGAAAAATCCAGAAAGATGCTGTCAGTTTGAAGGTTTGAGTCCATGTTAAAATGTAAATGTAAGTGAAGCAGAGTAAATCGAAAATCTGCAAATGTACTTTATCTGTGGCTTAAACAGTTATTGGAGTTTTATCGTGATAGGCACTGCGGAGCTTGTTTGCGTTGTTATTCGGCGCTCGAAACTTAACTCCATAGCAAACGTTGTTGTGTACATAAACCTCAAGAGAGTATACATTCTAACGGTGAAATACAAAGCATAAATAGCGCGTCAGTTACTGCGTATAATATTGCCCCAACTATATTGTGCCTGCATCGCATTATGGGCTAAACTGCAATGATTTGTTCTATGTGTTGTCGCATAAAACACCAAACTTCTTGTGGAGTGCCTTTCGCATCATCTAAACTCTGTGTATTTCGGTGAGCTACAAAAGCTGCACAGCATGGATGAAGCTGCGCTTGTTTAGGCGTTCTAAAATGTTTTTCTCGTGCATCTTCATTGCCTTGTGTGCTTGGGGGTACCGTCTACGCGGACGCGCTTTAAATGTGACATCTGTAGTTAGTTTTAATAAATCTAAGGTAACAACTCTCTATAATCAGTCAAGTGTTCATGGGAACAAGAGCTAAAGCAATGTTAAATGTGGATGACTTCAAGTAGAATCTGAGCTAATCACGGAGACTCATGGGCTCTCTGTCATACCTGAGGTTGTTAATCACGGACCCTCGAGCAATATGTGCTTTTTGTTTGTTTGCTTCGGTGCTGCTCAACACTGTTTTTTGCATCAGCGAAGGTCTTCACTATCCTAGCCCCACCATGGCTTAGCGCGCACGTGGCCCTTGCGCCTTGTTTTGGAAATCATGCCCACCAAGTCCAAAGCACGGTAGAGTCGAGATGGCTGGTCGCTGCATGTGCGCTGTCTTCCCTCACGCCTTGTTTTGGAGGTCGCGCAATCTCAAGTTTCACAGACGTGTTGAAGTGAGAGGCAGCACGAAGCACCCCCTACTTCTGTAAGTGCGTTCAACATGTCAGCGTTGTTGCAACGAAAGTTCGAGGTCGCCGAGTGAGATTTCTTCACGTTTGCCTGTGTGCGTGGGACACCGTGAGTTGTCATAGTAAACAAACGTTTCCTGCAATTTTTACGGTCTACAATATTGTTTATTTATATGAACATTGTTTCATTAGTTGTCTCATACTTCGCTATCGCTATCGATGCTAGACTTTGAGGCGAAACGGTGCCTTCTTTTCTTGATGCGATGTGGACATGTCCTGATGAAACGACACCGCTGCACGGATCTTGCTGTACACTAATAACAGAAAGAAATCGGCACGTAAAGGCCCAGCGAAATAAAAAGAACAGTGTAGACGAAATCACCAATAGCTTTAGATAAACGTGCAATGTACACAAAACTGGTGATGATAGCGCACCGCCTCGTTTTTTTTTTTAGAACTAGCCAATATTGCTAGCAAATTTCCGTAGAAAATACGTAATGTCTGCATTTCTTTACAAAAAAAAAAAACAGAGACGATGGAAGCATCCAGAAATATATTGTTCTTATATACATACATATATATATATATATATATATATATATATATATATGTGTGTGTGTGTGTGTGTGTGTGTGTGTGTGTGTGTGTGTGTGTGTGCTATCATTTCAGTCTTCATTGAAATATGGTAAACAAAATGCAGGCAATAAAATCAATTGGAGCGATCATTCGTTTTGGCGTGATCTGTGTCTCGCATTCCGGCCCCACAAGTTACGATATTAAGGAACGGTGAGCGCGAAGTACAATAAAAATGTGGCAAGGTTTCAGCGTCGCTTGAACCTACTTATACGAGTGAAACCTCGGTCAAGCGTGGCTGAAAATGGTTCCTCGTTGCTTCATCCCGGCGAGCTATATCGGCAGGGTACTGAGACTCAGCCTTGCGCCTGCGGCGAAGAGTTGACGCGCTCACACCGGCGAGTGCTTCATCCATGGCAAGACTGAGTGACCAAGCGCTGGTGAAGCAGCTGTTAAGCCCTCGCTTAATCGCACGGTGCACAGCGGCGAGGCTCGAAAGAGTGCAGCTGCGACGCCTCTCTGTAGCGGAACACGTGACGGGACGTACGTCACACCTACACATTTGCGCGCCGGCGGCTGAAGGTCCGGCGCGCGCCGAGATTGACCTTGGGAGTTGTGCAATAAACCTTCTGCTCTCATGCTTTCTCGTGGAGCATCTGCATCCCTGCTCATTTACCAGAATGTGTATTGTCTCGTCTATTTAGCGTACAGGCGATGTATGTGCCCCAAGTTCATGACTGCGTAAAAGGGCAATATTGGGGAATATAAGCTACATATTTTGTGTTTCTCTGCGTAATTATTTCCTGATCTGCGGCTGCTAAGCCTCAGCGTGCCTATCAGAGAAAATAGTGGAGCTGCCGCGATAGCAAGAAGCCGGAGTGAAGGTGCTGTACCGCGATTTTTCTCATTCGTAATGTGATTTATGGAAGTTTACATCAGAATAGACCCACTTGTGCCCCGCATTCAGTAGCACCTTTTCCACTGATTCTTAGCGTGAGTCGCAAATAAAGCTTAATATATTACTTTGCTTTTCAAGGCTCATATCGTGCATAACCTAAATGTTTGATACCGAGTTGTGCACAAGTAATTAACTCATGATCACCAGGTTCCCTGAATACATTATCCTCATGGAAACGGCTCGCTCGTGCTTAAAACATGGGAAGCAATGCCACGATGAAAAATTCATTCACAGCCATGCAGTTTGATGCACAGCTTGCCCGTCCGCAAACTTGCTCCAATCAGGCAGGAGCAAAGCACTCTTCCTAATGTATATTTACACGGGCTGGACTCATTGTGCACCGTTTTTAAATGAACGAAATTAATCTTTATATACTACGGCTCAATACCTTATCGCTTGAGAGGCCATTGGTAGAGCACGCGTTGGCAACGCTATCAAGTGCTGCTTTGTTCCTCGCAGTGAGGGAAAGGGAGCAGCCAAGGGAGGCAAAATGGAGGGCAGTGCTTGCGCCAATTCCCGCCGATGCACCTGCAGGAAATGATCCACCACTTCAACAGAACGCTAAAAAAAAGCAAACCATCAAACAAGCTCACTGGCTGCTGTGCACCTCTTTCTGTCCCTAAATATTTTTACCAGCTATCTTTGCCAAAGTGTAAAATTCCACTGTTGTGCTGTAGCGCAAGCAGTGTTCTATAGATTCGTCGGAGCAGTGGGTGCTGCTTTCTTTTTTTTTTATTATCGTCAATGGCACAAGTAACCGGTCACAAATACTCAGTTCTCATGTCTGCAACACGGACAAAATTTCCCACGAGGAACTTTTTAGGCTCCATAAAAATGATTTGGCGCAATGTTTGTTTCCTACGCAGCATAGAATAAACAGTTCCGTGTTCTGAATATGATCACTACGCATAACATATACCGCTACGTATGCAACAATAGACAGTTCCAGTACTGCGCCATGACGATAGGTACGCAGCACGCAAGTGCTTTGCGGAACGTATAGGAGCGCGAGCCGCGTTAAGGCTTTTAGTGATGCGAAATGCCGTACGTAAGCGGGCGAGCGTTAGACGCCGGGCGCGTCGCAGCTCATTGGCCGCGTCCGCCAGTACGTCGAACCGTCGGTTGAACTAGACGCTGTTGATCTCGCTAACGTGATGTAACGTGTGGGCGCGTTCCCGCTTCGTGGAATTACATTAGGCCTTTAAGAGACTGTACATTTAATAGAGATGAAATACACTAATCATATCGAGAAAAATAAAAACCGAGTACTTGCTTTTTGAGGCTGGCACAGTCATTTGCGGCGAACTACGTCAAAAGCAGGTCAAAACAGCACACACTGAACACTTTCTGAAAAATAAAGTTCCTATTCTTGCAGTGCATTCCCACCGTGCATGATCCGAGAGTGGCTTCTGCGCGTTCACTTCACGCAGCAAAGCCAAATCGTAGGCCAATGAAAAGTACAGCCTTCCACAGGTCGCCTTTGACGCTGCCATTTTGGTAAACTAATTTGTCTCGCACTCTCCCGAACAAACAACCACGAGAGCAGCACACAAGGCTGCCTACCTACTCACGCAAGAATCGGATGCGTGCGTACGCAGCAGCCGCGTCCGCATCGCGTACCGTTCGTGTTGCGTTCTGCACATGTGCACGTTGCAGAACGTAGCGATCATACGTACGGAACGCCACTGCGTACGCTACGTACGCAGTACTAAAACAGTCTATTATCAGGAACTGTCATTTAATATGGAGTAGCAGTCGCGAAGGCGTTTATTTTAGATGCATGCTTGGAGGAGTTCTGGGCTCACGGCTTTCCGCGGACTGCCACTGCACCAGAAAAACTGAGATAGGAATCCCTTGACAGCCTTTAATACCATGTATGTGCATATTTTCACGTTTGTGTTCGTTTTGTCTTTGTTTTATACTAATATCTCTTAACAGACCTTTGTACAATTGTATTTTAATATAACAAATAGTTCTAACATATTGCCACGTTGTAGACACGGGGAAGTTCGATGCAGTGTCAAAATAGGAGTTACGAAGTTCGCTTTTTAGTGGGCGAACTTGTGCCGAGCAAAACAAGTAACACTCATGCACAACAATAGCGGCGACCATTGTCGGCGATAGTCGAACATCTTACCTGGAGGTCAAACACGTCGGCTTCGTATACACAACTCGACGAAACTTCCAGCGTAATCGCTGGTGCCCGTGCGCCTTCCAGAAAGAAGTACACAATTCGCGTCGCGCATACAACAACATTACACGAGGTTCGGTGACAACGAACAACGAATGGAATCATCGCTAACATTCGAGAAACTTCCGACACATGCAGGCGCGTCCTGCGACGAGAGCTAACATTTAATCTTGGTTAACCTTTGAAAAGTGGTCACCGGAGAATTTTAAATAAGTGCACTTGTCAATAACGTTGTTTCCGACAATCAAATTCATGTGAAAAAGAATGCTGCTTGAACTGAAGCTGTCTTGGAGGCCCAACGATATATTTTTTTAGAAGGACCGTTTGTTCTAGGGCAGTTCTATTTTTTTAATGCTACTTGAACATCCAGCTGCTCAAATTGTGCCAAAGACAAAAAGAAGTCATAAATGAATTTGTAACTCTGACGCTGACAGTTGCAAAAACCCGAAGGTAGACAGAAAAGAAGCTGAAAGATTAAATGCAAGTTCTGCAGAACTTATCTCAAGATGACTGCCAATGGTACCGAGCGTGAAAGCAGACGCGGACTTAGGCTGCACGGCACAAATCAGCGCGCGGTATATCAATTTATCCGTGCCTTCCTCCCTGGTTTCGTAATTTTTCACGCGATTTCCCTGTTTATTGCTACTACGTAGTTAAACATCGAGAAAAAAAAACTGAGAGAACAAGAGCCGCAGTTATTGCGGAAAGAAATTTTGGTATCTTCGAAGATCTAGCCGCTCAAAGAACTCTGAAATCATACAAACAAAAAAAAACAAGGCATGAAAAAAGGAGTAGGGGGTAGAAATACCAATTAATCAGAAGTCTCACTGATTCAGAATTAAGAGAATCTGTGACGGTCGTTTTTGGATGACAGGGACAACCGCAGGAAAGAATGCAATTCTAGAATGGGCTTACTCGTAGAATGTATACAATATTTGCAGGCAAGAAAGCGCATACTTTGCAAACTGCGTGCATGAAGGCATAAAAAAAAACTCAGAAGCGTGCAGGAATATTTTATGATAAAGTAATACGAATGCCGACGTTGAAAACTGACAATGAAATTACGGGGCAAATGTTTGTCGGCCTAATTGACATTCAATCACAAAACTAAATGTCAGTCTAAAACACCCGGCAAGTCCAAAAACAGGTAGTTGTCCACGGATACACAGATATGGCAACAAATGTCTAACCTGCTGGATATTTTATTCTCAGGCGAGGACGGAGCTGGAACCTTCAGTACTCGTCACAAACGTAATATCTACAGCTAGAAAATGCGCGCGCACTTTTAATGCGTCGCAACCTCGTCAGAGTCAACCTTGTTTTCGTCGAATATCAACCATTGGCTGCAGCGCCAGCTGAAAGCACACTAGACCACCTTGCTTGCTCGGATAAGCTGGTCGAACGGAAAAAAATTGACAGAGACACATAAGACTGCTTATGTGCGGGAATGCGAAAGCATGGGCGTTATAACGTAAAGCTATTCCACACTTTTCTATTCCAATTCTGCAATCAGGGGCGCTATAACGTAACGCTATTCCAAACTTTTCTATTCCAATTCTGCAATCAGCCCTCCGCAATCGGCCAAAAAATTTTTGGACCACTCCTACATCGCCTGTCTGTCACACGACGTCACGAAAACCACGATAGCTCTCTATCTGATATGACACGTACACACTGTTTATGCATCATTGGGCAGAAGAAAAAAAATTGTTATTTCTGATTCGACGCCTTTTAGCCATTAACCCTCGGCTATTGGTCAAAAGTTTTCGTGCTGCACGCACTTCACCTGCCTGTCACGCGACGTCACAAAACCGCTAAATCTCACCGCGTCAAAGTGACGTGAACCCTTTAAAGATGCATTAATATGCCGAGCAAAACTGAATTTTTTTCTGAATAGCCGCAAGCTGCCCCGTTCCGAAAGGAATAAAAGATGGCTGCCGCCGACCGCTGACTACTCGAACCTGCCGAAGAGCATAGTATCAATCTTCACTTACAGCGCATACATAGACGAGGGACAAAAACGGATGACGAAGACAAGCGCTGACTTCCAACTGATTTTTATCTTGAGAAACAAACATATAACATTATTTGTGTACATAAACCTTTTTGTCTGGTGGTGTAACGTTTTCAAGCACTTTCGGCACGTTTACGACCTTTCTCTGCCAACTCTTCTTTGCTCAGGATCCATTTTAGCGACATTCTTAAACTTCCGTTGCGCGCCGCTGCGATTTTCGATAAGCCACCTCAAGCCAAGTAGGGGAAAGCGGACCGATCGCAGATGCCGGCACTACCCTCTTCATCCGGTTATCGACTTGCAGTGCACTGGTTCGGTCCCATGGAATCCCGTCCACTTGAGCGTGCTCCTCACCTCTCGTCAGTCAATTAGATGAGACAAGCCATTCACTGTAGGCAATGCTATTAGTTTTTAAAGCAAACAAAAGTGACCTCCTATAAAAGAGGAAAGCGTTTGATTGGTCTGTTCAAACAACCCTGTCAGTTGCTGCCCGATGCTTGCGTCGGCGGTTACGCAAATTTGAAACCAAGCGATTGGAATAAAAACATTGCAATAGTTTTACGTTGTAGGGCCCCAGCCCTCCACGATTGGTCACAAAATTTTAGAGCCACCACCCCCTGCACCTGTCTGTCACGTGACGTCATGAAAACCACAGAAACCCATCTGATATGATATGTGCATACCGATTATGCACGATTTCACCAAACGAAAGGAAAATAATAATTTCTGGTTCGACGCCTTTTTCTACATTAGCGAAAAAGCCGTCGTTTGACCAATTGCAAGTGCTCACACATTTTCGGTCTCCGCCCACATTACCTGCCTCTCACGCGACGTCACAAAACCACAAAAGCTCCCCACGTCAAAATGACGTGTACGGGTTAAATACGCAAAAAATGCCGAACAAAGCTGAAAGTTTTCTGAATAGCAAGAGTTCCAAAAGGAATAGTTCTCGAACATGTGCACACACACGTAAACACGCACACACATACACGAATCCGCACATACGCACACAAGCCCATGCACACACACCCACACATGAATGCACACACGCACGCAGAGAAAATGGCTGCCCGCCGATCGATGAGGCACTGGCTACTCGGAGCTGCCGGGGAGCATGAATTTAATTGCGTATATTAAATTATTTCGCGTGGCAGTATAAGGTTACCGAGACCTGTTGGCACGTATACGACATCACCCTGTCAACTCTACTTTGCCGAGGATCCGTTTTAACGGCATCTTTAACATTCCGTTGCATGCCGCCGCAATTTTCTACCCGCCACCGCAAGCTAAGTAAGGAAAGCAGACCAATCGTAGACGCCGGCGCCGCCCTCCTCATCCGGCTGTCTACTTTCACTGCGCTGGTTTGGCCCCATTGAAACTCTGTCCACTTGAGCGTGCTCCTCGTCTCTTTTCAACCAATTAGATAAGAAAAACAGCTCAATGTAGGCAATGCTTCAAAAGATAGCCAGTTCATGAGAGCAAGAAAGCCTTACAGCAAAGTCATCTTGCTTCCACGTGCAAATTCGAATGTGCAGCGGGTTCTCCGTCATCATTATTAAGTGAATCGTGTTTACCTAACATCCCTAATCGCCATCGCCTTAACACTAGGAGGTTTTTTCTTGCACAGCTTTCTCGGCCACCCACATTATATCTCACACACGGCACACATATGTCTTATCGCACAAGCCATTATATTCAAGAGTTGAAGCCATGTGGCTCACGAGCTCGTGTTCTAACATTCTCCTCCTCCTCCTTTTATCGTCACGCATCATCAAAATGTAACGGCCTTTCCGACTTAATTGAGGCGATCATCTGTCGACCAAGTTTCCCCAAAATGTATAACTGATCACTATTGTGACTGACCGCCATCATATGACAGAATTTTAACCCACCACTTATGTCATTCCACCTCAGAGATCTCTCGAAAAATGAGGTGTTCTGATGTATCTCACGTATAGGCGTCGACCTACCTGTTATAAGAGCCACCTTTCCTTTGAAGCCCGTCATCATTTTTCCTATTGTGTGGAGGCCCTGAGAGTCTCGACGCTGAATCGAAGCAGGCGATGCGATGGTAATGGCACAGTCGTGTCAGCGCAGTGAAGCCGTTCGCGGTAGCCGTCTGCGGACTTTTAACTCTCCATTTCCCATTACATATCAAGGTCGGTATTGCCAACCTCATCATTCTGCTACACGCAGATAATAGCATGCTATCTAGCGACATAATACAATCAGTATTATTTTCTATTGTGCAGCATTAACAAATAAACGCATCGCTATAAATGTATTTGCGCAATGCAGGTGAAATGTAGCGCAAGTACAGGATAACAGCAGCACTGTGACCTTTGCTCTGAACCTTTTGCCGTGTATTTTCACTGTTTTGCTACTCAAGGACGATGGCGTAGTGGCATATGATTACATCCTTTAGGAAGCTGCAACGATTTCTTCACTCTTTTATCACATTGGATCAAGAGCATACGTGTACCGAACGAAAGATTAGACAAATTCGAACGGACATGCATCACTGGCCGCGTACTCGTACGAAATCCACGCCTTCGCTAGACCGCACAACATCTACAGGCTACCCTTCATACAACATTAACACATTGTAATGCCGCCCATCAGTGCAGTTTGAAACCGAAATGCAAATAATCACGTATATTGAGAGTGGAAATGAAATATACTGCAGTGAACCCTTGCCATCTATGCCGGTCTCTCAATTTGCGCGTATTTTGTTTGTGTTGTTGCTCTCGTTAATGATGCCAGCAGAAAAACACGAGGGATAATTCTATTGTAACTAAACAAATTTCTGCAGTAACAACACAAGGTTGGGTTGCAACTACACCATCGTTTGTTGTTGCACCTCAAACTTGTCTAGTAATTGCACAAATTTACTACGCGATCACAACGCCTTTTGTGGTAAGTACGCAACGTTACCATACGACGAGATAACCTTCTGGAGTAACGACACAGCAGTCTGACACCGCAAGAACCTTCAGCTAGTAACAACACAACGAGACAACTTGGCAGCGTAAGTTTCTCTAACGGCAGGCACCGCTACGACATTGCAGACAACTTCGGCTGGTATCGATGCAAAAGATGCGTACAAAATATTTTCTGATCTTGGGACACTATGAGAGATGATTTTATACCACAATACGAGTGTATATTTTCGTCACCCAAGCACTTTGTAAAGCTAACAATATTTTTCTGATAACACCTAAAAGTTCACGTGGAACACTTTTTAAATGGTTCCATAAATGCGAATTATGTATTTATCTGCAGCAAGTGTTTAAATATCGCATATGCTACCCTTCGGCCTATGATACTGATGCTATAGCGCATGCAATTCATGGAACGCATACCGTTGGCTTATTAGCACCAGAAGAATCACGACCGCATTGCATACGCGTTGTTGGTGCACTAGCGTGTGCATGGAGGCATTCCGTAGTAATGATATAGTTTTTTTCGAAATCAAGGTCAATCGCATAGATTTATGGAATTAAGCTGTTAATTAATTTCGCCGGATCAAAAAGAGTGCGATTGGGAAAAAATTCTCATATTGCGGAACATTGGAACAACAGAGTTCTTTTTTAAACAATTAGCAGTGCAGGAATCCCTTTTCTCATTTTCAAACGCCGCACAAGCGGTTGGGTGAGCTTGTTTGAAGGACCAAAGCAGTTCGTCTAAGAACAGGACGCGGGAAGCAGTGGCGTAGCCAGAAATATCGTTCGTGGGGGGCTCACTTTGCAGCTCGGCCTCCTCCTTATAGAATCAGTCGAGGGACACATATATATATATATATATATATATATATATATATATATATATATATATATATATATATATATATATATATATATATGTATATATATATATATAGTCATTCAACAACCTTGTTTACATTTTCGTACATATGCAACGACCAGGGGAAAATCTCAATGACGCTGTCCTTTGTTAAAATGTATTGCGCAGGAGCAGCTGCCACCGCTCGTGTATTGCGAGCACATGTAAAAAAGCAGGAGTTCTGCAAAGTATACGAGGGCGAGTCAAATGAAAGTGAGCCAATGCGAATATATGATAAACGGGGTACTTTATTTAAAAGTAGTCACCATGAGTATTTAGACACTTGTCCTACTAACGAGTCGCGTAATTCCCGTCTCATAAAACTCCTTGGATTGCTGCCTCAAAAATCTGTAAATGACTACACCTCATCTTCCGACACGAATCTGGTTCCCTTGAGCAGTTTTTTCAAATTTTACCAAATGTGGAAGACGCAAGGCAACAGGTCTGGGCTGCATGAGGAATGTTGCAACGTTTCCCACTTGAACTTTGCCAGTTTCGTATTAACCACATCAGCGACGTAGGAACGGGCAATGTTGTGAAGCAAGATGTTTCCAATGCTCAATTTTCCACGTCGTTTGTTCTTGATTGCGACACGCAGCCGATCCGACCTTTCACAATATCTGAAATGATTTAGTCTCTCCAGGTTTAGAAAATTCGATCAATAATGGCCCCTAACGATCTAAAAAGAAGTCAAAACTTTTCCGGCAGAAATGACGACCTTTGTTTTCCTTGGGAGGGGTGAATTCAAATGCTTCCACTGTAAGCTTTGCCGTAGTGTTTCAGGCTAGTAGTAGCGGCACCATGAGTCATCCCCGGTCACAAATGCAGACAAAATGTCGTCACCCTCATCTGGGGTTCTTTGACGTGCACTTAACTCTAAGTACACGGGTGTTTTCGCATTTCGCCTCCACCGAAATGCAGCCGCCGTGACCGGGATTCGATCCTGCGACCTCGTGCTCAGCAGCCCAACTCCATAGCCACTGAACAACCACGGCCTTTTCAATTGTGGTGGGGGTGATTGCACGGTGGCTTTGGCCCGGCCATGCATCGTCTTTGTAACTTTCATGTCCTTCTTTGAACAGTTTGCTACAGTGCTTCACAGTGGCCAATGAAACGCAATGTTCAACGCATACGGCAGCCATATGGCGAATAATTTCTTTTTGGGAAACATCTTCATTTGTCAAAAACCTCCCGACACCAAGCTGTTCAACTTTTCGAGTGTCCATTATGTCACGTAACCCTGTTCAACCCAGTGTATGAGAACATTAAAGAACATTTAACCTCACCTCTGCATGTCACTTGTAAATGAGATGCGTATGTGCTACGCGCATGCCTCGAAAATAATGAACCGAACCATTATTGCGCGGGGTGGCTTGTCTCACTTTCATTTGACTCTCCTTCGTACATTCGAAATTCGAAGATACAATGGAATATACAAATGTGAAGACACAGCGTGATACAGGGCAAAAATTGGCAATGGAAACAAAGTTCACTGCGCATATACAGAAAACCTCGCAACAAGATGTTTAAATATGCGTATAAGTCTCCAATAAATCTACGTACCTAAGAAAAAGTCACTAAATATAATGCGTCAAACAAGGCAAATAAACAGGTTGCGCAACCACAGATTCACAGATCACAGCACCCCCCCCCCCCTCCCTCCACTCCCAAAATGTATCGCGTGCGGCAGAAGGCGGCGCGCTTCCTCCCCGCTTTTCTCCCTTGCGCACACAAGCGAACGCGTTGCAATCCGTCGAGTCCCCGCAGTGCTGGCGGCGAGCGACTATGCATTATTTCTTTTTCTCGTCTGCTAGCCAGAAAGCGTCCAAAACTCTGCCAGGTGAAATTGCAGTCGGCCAGAGAAAAACGTACTTCATTAAAACTTCTTTCTGGGCGAGTTGGTGCATACTTGGCATAAAAATTGTAACAGCGCAAACACATGCAACCACTAAGCAGCAAAGACGAGACACAAGCGCTGTGACACAAGCGCTTGTGTCTCGTTTTGCTACTTTGTGGTTGCATGTGTTTGCGCTGTTACAATTTTTATGTCAAGAGAAAAACGAACGCGCATCCAAGTGCGCCGCGCGGTTGTCGATGCAGCACGAGAAAAACGCATGCGCTCTGGCTGGATCGGCAGCCCGCGGGTTGGGAGAACAAAAAGAAAAAAGATGAGAAAGAGGCCTAATGTATCCTCGCGAATAAAAGTTTAGGTAGAAAAATCAATAAGAACTTAGTTACAATGGTGGCTTTAATGTCTTGACATGGATGCTTTGGCGCAGGTGAAAAAAAAATCATATTCTTTTCTGTGACCTGATGGCACAAATGAACCACCACAACGCTTTGTCTCATCGGACCTCGCTGCGTGCTTTGTCAACTTGTATCCCGATGTACGACTTTAGAAAGGTCGATGCACCTTTGGCGTCAAATGTTTACAACAGCATTAAACCCACAAAGTTCCGGAATCGAACATCTAAAGCACGACTTTGGAAATGTCAATGCACCTTTCGCATCAAAACGTTATTGGAACTTTATACCCACAAATTTTCAGAATTGAAATCCAAGCGCTCCGTAGATTCCGCGGCCTCCACGAGATGCCGAGACGAGCCCGCTCGCCATCAAAACGCCCTTGAAATTTTGTGCTCGGTGGGGCTCCTTGCGTTACGATATGTGACTCCCCATGCATCGGCGTTTCTGCGAAATCCAGCCCGATTTCGCAATGTTCGCGCTAAAATGTCTTTTCGAGCGTGAATTCAGGATGTTCTAGACAAAATCGAGCATGATTTCCGGCGCCGAGAGTTGTTTTTGTCGGCGGTGCATGACAGCACGAAAATATTTCGGGGGGGCTCAAGCCCCATAAGCCCCCCCCCCTGGCTACGCCCCTGGCGGGAAGCATGTAGAAAGAGGGGAAAGAGGGCTGGCCCTTGGGCAGAGGGTGGCCTGGTTCGGGCACCAATCAGCAATTGTATTAAAATATGGAAGGATACAAGCGAGCGGCGGTACAAAAGCAACACCGCTGTGGAAACAAAGACCGCGAAGAAATGGGTGGCGTAAATTTAACCCTGAACAATAATGAAAAAAAGCAAAATAAGGAGAACTCAACACAAGCACAAATGAAAAGAGAATTGCTATCACCAGGCCGTGTGTCTATTAGACGTCGAAGACAACACAGCCCGCAGGGTTGAACATACCTGAGCAATCGCTTGCTATAACGATAGCGATTATATGGACACTACAGGCGCATTTCAGCCATCGTCAACGCTGTCGGCGTCGCCGTGATATTGCGTATAAAGTCCAGCGGTGACCATCCATCGTTCTATCCATAAAAGTCCATCGTTGACGCGCGCTGTATGCTGTATGTGTGAGTCAGAGCTTGCGATGGTGAGCCGACGATGGTTTCTTAACCTGGCGAGCGCAAAGAAGAAAGCGGGGAAGAATTACATCATGCGCCAAGCACCGGGGGCGAGGGGTATTCTACTTTTTCGTTGATAAGTAAAATAGAAGTGCCGTGAAAGTGTTTCTAAGCCCATAGTGCATGTTTGCTTCTTAAATAAGTACAATAAGGAAGTAAGGAAAATGTGGGTCATTTCCGTAAATTTCTGTTGTGTATTCATGAACGTGCACAAAACATAGGTATACATGTACGACCATGAGGCGAAGTAACCGTTGTCTCAGTGGAGAAACCCAACGTCTCCACAACCAAAAAAGGCAAGCATGTTCACAGCACGACAAAACGAATGCTTATCGCGTTTTATGGGCATTCACGGCATTGTGCACCAGGAATTAATTCTGAATGGCCAAACTATAAACAATGAGTTTTAATGCCAAGTTTTAGGGCGTCAGCGGGAGGCCGTGTGTAGAAAACAGCGCGATCTAGGGCGCCCGAGTTCCTGGATTATCCACAACGACAATGAACCCTGTAACAGATCACTCCGCACAGGGAGTGATCCCCGCCGGTAACAATGAGCTTGTCAGGTTACGTTCCCACTTATTTCATTGCTTTGCCAAACTTAAAGCACAGCTCGAAAGTCGCCATTTTGGCACGATTTCCTTAATCAAGCTCTGATTGCAGAAGGACGATGTACCCCCTCCGGAAAGAAGCCTTCTAGGACATTTTTACAAAGTGGCAGGAATGCTGGGAGCCATGTATTGCTGCGCAAGGGCACTATTTCAAAGGTGTCAGTGCTTTGATAGGTATGAATAAACAACTTTCTTCTGAACAGAGACCGTCTCAAAAGTATTTTATAACGCCCTGTAATCATCAATGATTGAGTGGCCGTTTTTAAACAGAGTTACAATTCACATCATCAGCATCATTGGCATCAGCCTATTCATGTCCACTCCCAGGACGAAGACCATCCTCAGCAATTTCCGAATGCGTCTGCTGACTCCATCTATCTTTAATAAAAATGAAGTAAGTATATTCATTTTACGTTTGGTGGTAAATATAATGTGTGTAATTTTATTTTATTCTATTTTTTGCTTCTGGAAGATTTCAATACATTTTAGCACATATAGACACTGTCATATTGGTATTACTGAATTGCTGGCATTCCACTTTCTTTTACATATTGGAAACACGTACACGCGAGAACTGCATCTACCGATATTGTTACACCACTCTTCAGTTAACATATATCCATGACAAACGACAAGCATAACTCTCAAACTGTGGCTTAGCGCTGGACGATGAGTGCCTGTAGAATTCACAGACGTGCTCGTAATGTCGCGGTAAGCTTTGCGACAGTTGTTTCGTTGCAGAAAAGCCCCTGCCTGAGTTAATTACCAACGGCCCAAGAATTCCCTGCTCCGCATATAGCAGCTACCTGCCAACATAAAAGCAGCGTATCTCTGCAGGATGTCCGACATATCAAATCACTCTGTCAAGCGAAAGTATAGTGATACACAATTGTACAATTACCTATGGACCAAGCCAGAGTAGTACGCATGCGTGTCAAGCGCTCACGCCAACGATAAGTTCAGCAGGCTCAGCCCGCTATGGGATGTGCCACTCTTGATAAAACAAATGAAGCGGAGCATTTACAATGTTTTTGCAGAATGCGCGAATGGAATTTTTCAAGTCTGAGCCATCTGCTACTGGCTCGGACGTAGTTGGTTTTCAAAAAGAAAAAAAGCTTCGCTCTCTGCTTGCGTTGATTTTTCCAGCTGCCATACTAAATCATCGATATATGAAAGAACGTCCACAGCTTATATGACTGGTCCTCCAAGTATGGCGTTCTTTGCACATGCACAAAAAGCTAATAAATAAAAACGCTAGGCATACTTTCCAGAGGCTAAGTGGCGATGTAGTTCGGCTGGGAAAGACGAGGGGGTCGGTTCATTTCAGGCCCATGGTGGCCGCCTTTCTGGATTTGCAAAATGCAAGAATCCGTGTCTGCGGTTTTTGCGTGCATCCTAACAGTCTCAAGATAGTCAAAATCAATCCGTAGACATCTACTGCGTACGTCTCATTACTACTATGTTGACTGGCATGACAAATTCCACAAAAGAATCAATCAGCAATTCTAGGAGACTTCCTGATCACCTGTGGCAGTGGCGCACATGTAACCTACAAATTCCTTCAACTCGTTCAATATTTCGAAGAAAGATCGACCTTGGAGCATAATGACTTCGTAAAAAAGGACCTGGAAGCCAACTTTGGGAACAATCCTGAGGATTAATCTTGTCGTCAATGGCGCACAAGTATTGAAAGGTGAGGTTTACCCAAAGGGAAGCTGACAGAAAGCAGTTCAAGCTCATTTACTAAACAAATCCTAATTTGAACATCTCGAACCAGCTACGCTGCTATTCCTGAACTGTTGAAAGCAGGGAGAAATGAAAGCTCTGTATATTGTCATTTTATTATGTGAAAGGTACATGTGTTAGAGGGCAGACAAACATCCATCTTGCAAGGGCACTCCATTGGACGAACTTGTTCCCCTGAACTAAAGTTATGAGGGCATTTCAGAAAGTAATACCTCAAAGCCCACTGCTTTGCCAATATTATTGCAACCATTTTTAACTCTTTATCACTGATGCACTGATGTTTAATCTATAGGAAGCCACTTGCCCTACCTTCCCGTCTCTTCTCATTACAGAGTAATCGACCAATTCACGGCATCCAGTGCGGACGTCCGATTGAAACGGCGGGCTGTCACTGAATTTCTTACTGCAGAAAGTTGTGCGCCCATCAACATTCATCGCCGTCTGACTGTCGGCAACTGACGGCAACTGACGGCTGACATGAATGAGTTGAGGTAACGTACCCAACGAGTGCCGATCTTCGTGTAAAGCAGAATTGTAACGTGGTTTATTGAGCACTCAGAAACGCGACCGTCTCAGTCGAGCGTCAGACACCGAGGGCGCGGGCCCCTCTTCGTCGGCGGGCTGATG
Organism: Dermacentor andersoni; assembly: GCF_023375885.2. NCBI lineage: Eukaryota > Metazoa > Arthropoda > Arachnida > Ixodida > Ixodidae > Dermacentor > Dermacentor andersoni. The sequence continues at coordinate 57,757,449 of NC_092818.1, forward strand.
ATGATTGTGCGTCCATAGGGCGCGCCAGCCTTCTTCGCTACAACTGCCCCCTGTAGAAGAAGGAGCCATCCTGGCGACTCAAGGAGAAGCGAGGACAAGGGTGTTGTAATAGGGTTTAAGCCTCTAGACGTACACTGTCTCGCGTCCGCGACGCCTCAAGTCAGTAGATGGCGCTAGCAGCTCGACGACGTAGTTGACTGGCGTCGTCTGTTGTACGACGCGATAGGGACCGTGGTATTGAGCGAGTAGTTTAGAGGATAGACCAGGGGTGCTTGAAGGTATCCACAGCTAGACTAGTCCGGCTGATGGGTGCAGGGAGGTCGGTCATTATGGCGAGAGAATTTTTGGAGACTCTGCATGGTCTTCCACCGCGAACGAACGGACCAGCTGACGGCATTCCTCGGCGTACTTGGAGGCTTCAGACAGAGGCGTGCCCTCTGATGGGTAAGGCCGGTAGGGGAGAATGGTGTCGAGCGTACAGGTAGGTTCACGGCCATATACGAGAAAGAATGGCGAAAATCCCGTTGTGGCCGGTGAAACGGTGTTATAGGCCTACGTAACATATGGCAAAACAAGGTCCCAGTTGGTATGATCCGATGTAATGTACATGGATAGGATGTAGCCCAAAGTACGAGTGAATCGTTCTCTTATACCGTTCGTTTGCGGATGATAAGCTGTAGTGGTGCGATGGGCGGTATGGCACGCAGTCAGAAGGGCGTTAAGAACTTCGGAAAGAAACGCACGTCCTTTGTCACTCAGAATTTCCCGCGGTGCCGCATGACGCAGTATGAAGTGATGCAGGAGGAAGGACGCAATGTCGCGGGCTGTCGGTGCTTGCAGTGCCGCAGTTTCTCCATATTGGGTGAGGTGGTCGACAGCGACAATAATCCAGCGAATGCGCGCTAATGTGCAGGGAAGAGGACCGTAGAGATCGATGCCGACGCGGTCGAATGGTCGGGAGGGATAAGGAATGGGCTGCAAAGGACCGGACCCGAAGGATGAGGGGCAGGAAGCTTGCGTCGTTGGCACGCTGTGCACGCGCGAATGTACTTTCGCACAAAAGTATACATGCCACGCCAATAAAAGCGGTAGCGAAGCCTGGCGTAAGTCTTGAAGAGGCCGGCAAGGGCGCATTGCGAGTCTGAATGGAAAGCGGAGCATTCATCTGTGCGCATATGGCGGGGGACGACTAATAACCATTTGCGGCCATCGGAAGCGTAATTTTGATGATAGAGAACACCATCCCGCAACTCAAAATGAGAAGCTTGGCGGGGGATAGCGAATGAAGGGCGTGTTGTTGAAGTGTCAGAAATGCAATCCATAAGTGCCGCAATCCAGGGATCTTTGCGTTGCTCCACAGCCATGGTGACGTGCACAGGCGACGAAAACGCCGATTCGATGACTGAAATTTGTTATGTCACTTGGTGTGGGCGATCGAGAGAGGGCATCCGCGTCGGTGTGTTTACGGCCAGACCGGTAAATAACGCGTATGTCGAAGTCTTGTAACCGTAGAGCCCATCGCGCAAGGCGGCCAGACGGATCTTTTAAACTCGATAACCAACATAGAGCGTGGTGATCTGTAACGACGTCGAAGGGGTGGCCGTACAGGTAGGGTCGGGATTTTCAAAGGACCCAGATGATAGCCAGGCACACCTTTTCGGTGACGGAATTGTTGGATTCCGCTTTCGTTAGTGTTCGGCTTGCGCAGGCTACTACGTATTTATCATGCCCACTTTTTCGCTGTGCAAGCACGGCACCAAGTCCTACGCAGCTGGCGTTGGTGTGGGCTTCCGTGGGGGCCATAGGGTCGAAATGGCGCAGTACTGGAGGCGAAGTGAGCAAACACCGCATTGTTTCAAAAGCATCGTCGCAAGCTGTGGTCCAAGTGAAACAGCTGAGTCAAGGGAACAATGATAGAAGCGAAATTCCGGATAAAACGAAGCAAGTACAAGCAGAGCCCGATAAAGCTCCGAAGTTCTTTCAAGGAGGTGGGTTTCAGGAATTCGGCGACGGCGCGAAGTTAGGAAGCAAATTGGTAGTATGCCATCTTTCGATACGACGTGTCCGAGTATTGCAAGCTGCTTGGCTCCAAAGCGACATTTATTCAAGCTGAGCTGGAGGCCTGCATCGGTGATGCACTGCAGTATTTGTTAGAGACGGTACGAATGTGTGGGAAAATCTGGAGAAAAGACGACGACATCGTCAAGGTAACATAGGAATGTCTTCCACTTTAGCCCACGAATGAGATTGTCCATTATTGGTTCGAATGTAGCAGGGGCGTTGCAAAGCCCAAATGGCATAACGTTGAATTCATATAGGCCGTCTGGGGTCTCGAAGGCTGTCTTGGAACGATCGGCAAGATTCATAGGCACTTGCCAATAGCCTGAGCGTAAATCGAGCGAAGATAAAATACTCTGCGCCTTGCAAACAATCCAGAGCATCGCCGATGCACGGTATAGGGTAGACGTCTTTGCGAGTTACCTTATTAAGACGGTGGTAGTCGACGCAAAATCGAATTGATCCATCTTTTTTTCCTAACCAAGACTACAGGTGAGGCCCAGGGACTATTAGAGGGTTCAACCACTCCCCGCTCAAGCATTTCGCTTACTTGGTTTTCAATAAGACGGCGCTCCGCGGGTGATACACGATAAGGCCTCTGGCGCAGTGGTGCGTGGGTGCCGGTGTCGATCTCGTGACGTACAGTCGATGTGCGGCCTCGTGGGGCTTGTTGACAGTCGAACGTAGATTGGTATTTCCGTAGAAGGTTGAGAAGCTGCGAACGCTGCGCAGGGCTCAGGAGTGCACCTACTGAGCTATAGAAGACGTCTTGCGTAGGCTGGGAACAAGGCAAGGTATAAGTCAACGAGTTCACGTCTGAACAGGTGTTGTCATAAGGTGCGTCAAAGATAGTTACGGAGTCGGCATGCTGAAAACGTCCAAGGCACTCGCCACGATGTAAGACGAGGGGCGTGGCCTTAGCGTTGGAAACGAGCAGTCGCGTGCAGCCACCGCTGACAGTTAGGACAGCGAAGGGAAGGGAACAACGTCGGCGAACAAAAATGTCCCATGGCATAAACAGGGCAGTAGTATCAGTGGCGAAAGTAGAGCAGGCATTCGCAATCACAGAAGAGTGCGGAGGGATCGTGGTGTCTTCTGTAACGGCCAGTTTGTCACCAAAATCGTCAAGGTCATGTAAACGGGTATCGGAAAGCGTAGAAAATTCAACTTCGGCACGAGAACAATCCATGATGGCCTGATGATCGGAAAGGACGTCCCACCCCAAGATGACGTCGTGTGAACAGCATGAGAGGACGACGAACTCGACTGTATACGTGTATCCTTGAATGACGATGCAGGTGCTACATGCGGCAACAGGGGTAATGCACTGGGAATTTGCTCTCCGGAGTGACAGCGCACATAAGGGCGTCATTACTTTTCGAAGCTTGCGGCAAAGTACTTCCGTAACTACTGAAACGGCGGCGCCTGTGTCGACTAATGCCAGTGTGACGACTCCTTCTACAGATACTTCGATTACGTTTGGCGGATGAGAGCGAGGCTTTGTGTGGCTCGACTGGAACGAAGTTCTCGCCTCTTGAACTGCGGTAGCTAGTTTTCCTGCTCCGATGGGGCCGGGCGCCGCCGAATGGGAGAAAGTGAGCGGCGACGAGGAGATAGCGAGTGACGATCACGGGCAGAAGGAATGACGTTCCTCGCAGACGGCAAGTGCGGGTCATTTGGTGGCGAAAAGGAATAAGCTGGCGACACGTACGGCGGACAGGTTGGTCATTGCCTTGAAGCCATAAGCGACGGCGACAGTGCCGTGCCACGTGACCAGGAATTCCACATTATAAGCACACGGGGCGATTGTCGGGTGTACGCCAGGGTCCGTGCTAGCTGGTGATCTGGCGGTGTACACTGGAGGGATTGGAAGTGGCGGTGCAGCAAACGGTGGTGCTGAAAAAGTCGATGCAGGTGGTCGTGCTGCAACCTCGGCGTAGCTTAGAGGTACAGGCAATGGTGGCGCTGCACGAGGGGACTGAATAGCTTCGGACACTTGTTCCTGGAGCATCTGACGTAATGTATGCCCTGGGAAGGTGGTGAGTAGGGATAGCTGACGGGCGACTTCGGAGCGTATAAATTTCTTGATGTCGCCGAACAGATGGTCGATGTTAGTCACAGCGGCTAAACTTGCAATGGAAGTATCGAGGATCGAAGAACGTCGAGTGAGTAGACGTTGCCTCCTGAGTTCGTCATAGCTTTGACAAAGTTCAGCGACTTCGACCACGGTCCACGGGCTTTTCGAGAGGTGCATTTGGAAGGCGTCGTGTTCGATGCACTTCATTACGTGATGGATCTTGTCAGACTTAGTCATCGATGGATCGACGCGCTTGCAAAGGTGTGCAACGTCTTCTATGTACTTGGTGAAGTTTTCACTAGGTTGCTGGGAACGGCTGCGCAAGCACTCTTCGGCACGGAGCTTCCGCACCTCAGGGCGACCGAAGACTTGCGTAATGCGCGCCTTGAAATCTGTCCAGGTGCTGAGGTCGGACTCGTGGTTGTGGTACCACACGCTAGCGACACCCGTGAGATAGAAGTTCGCGTAACTGAGCTTCGCAGCATCGTCCCATTTATTGTGGGCACTCAACCGTTCATATATCGAGAGCCAATCTTCTACGTCGTATTCGTCAGAACCGCTGGAGATGGGAGGATCACGTTAACGCACTGAGCCAGGACAAATCAATGTTGGCGATGCCGGAGGTGTTGTTTGGCTGCCGTCGTCAGGCATGATGGCCGGCAGTGTCCAATTACGTAGTTACAGAGTGGTTGGGGAAGTACTACCCAGCACAGCTCCACCAACTATGTAACGTGGTTTATTGAGCACTCATAAACGCGACCGTCTAACTCGAGCGTCAGACACCGAGAGCGCGAGCCCCTCTTCGTCGGCGGGCCGATGATGATAGTGCGTCCATAGGGCGCGCCAGTCTTCTTCGCAACAGAATGTCCTTAATGATGTTCTTCTCTGAACCAATAGAATTAGCGAGTGTTGCGTTCTCGTGTTGCTTGATCCTGCATTGTCTCGAATCCGCTCGCCTGGCTGATTTTTATGATCCTCAGCAGAGACCGTCACGGGCAGTCCACCTCGGCGCTGAGGCTGGAGATATGATGCCGCTGAATTTTGGACTTTCACAGTCCTTTCTCACCTCCGCACAATGCTGGCTCAGCACAGGCATCACCGTAAACTGCGCTCAGCCGGCGATGAATGTTGATGGCTGCACAACCTTTCGCAGTAAAAAATTCAATTACAGCCCCTTGTTACAACTGGACGGCACCACTGGATGCCATGGATTGCTCGATTATCTTGGAACGATAGGAAGGTGAGGCAAGCGATATTCTACAGCTTAAACTTCAGAGCGTTAATGATAAAGAGTTGAAAATGTTTGCAGCAGTATTGGAAAAGTAGTGGGCTTGGATGCTATAATTTCTGAAACGCCCTCGTACTATTCGGTGGAGGCGATACTACAAGAGGGATCAGAACTCGTCAAATCGCACTACAACGACTATCGTTCGATGTTTATAATACAACTTTCTTCCTGTTCCTTTTCCCTTGTTTTCTGTTTCCTTTTAATGCGAAAGCCTCAAATGGCCCATTGAGCGAAAAAGCCGGCGTCTCTCGAATGCAGCCGCGACACTACAACGAAACTCGCATTGCCGTTGGCTGTGAAACCGTCACATGAGTGCGCCTCGACGGAGCAGAGCGGCCGAAAGGCAGCACCTGCTGCATCGTTGGCGCGCCAGCGAGGCCACGTCGCTCTCGCTGCCTCTCTCGGCAGGAGCGATCCATGACGGAGCAGAGCCACTGCCTCCTTTACGGTGGGCCTGTGCACTATGCTTTATGCATCATTCTAGTTTGACCAATATTTTTACTGTCAAGTGCGGCGTGACAAAAGGGGTGACGACAAAATCACCATGGCTTACTCGGGAAACTCCCCATTAGATTCTACGGCAGTCGGGCAAGATAGCATGACGATAAGTATGGACAGCTGGGCTAGTTGGTTGTGATCGGCATTATGAAACATCGTTCCAGCGTGCAATTCGACGCGGATGAGAAGTGAAGGACAACACAAACACCGGAAAAAGGTCGACAAGGGTCGAGGAATGGTTTGCACACATAAGATGAGGGGAGACAGGGCCCAATGTACTAGACAGTATATCGCTAAGTATGGACAGCTGGGCTAGTTGGTTGTGATTGGCATTATGAAACATCGTTCCAGCGCACAATTGAACACGGACGAGAGGAGAAGGACAACACAAACGCCGGTGTTTGTGTTGTCCTTCTCTTCTCGTCCTTGTTCAATTGTGCGCTGAAACGATGTTTCATAATAGCATGACGCCATGGATCGAAATGCGCAGGCCTTGTGTTATTTACGAGGTATTGGTATTGCGTGAAGGGAGAGAGCATCGCCGCGTCCGTGGCATGCGGCGTTGGCACCGCAGGCTGCTGCTGTTTGCTGGCTAGGGCAGCACGTACCGCTATGGTAAATTAGTGGCCGCGCAAAACTCAAGGACCGCTTGGCGCCATTCTGTGGCACACTAAGGCGTTTGCATTCACAACGCCTACATTCTTAGGTGCCCTTGAATTTTTTTTTATTTTGCTCATCAGTGGAGCTCCACGCAAGTAAGGATTCTGTCTCGCCTCGTTTCGTAGTTTTTAAAGCATTACGCGACTGGTGGCAGGACTATTGAAGGGTCGCCCAAAACAAGAGCACCCTGTGCTACAAATTAGGCCACAGAAAATTTTTGCGTAAGTATGCCGAAAACAATACGAAGAATGACGAACTACCGAGGTAAGTGGTGACTTAGGCTCAGCCCATCTCTTCGTCGGGCAAATTTTCTATCGCCTATGGTTTCTTCTGTTCTTTCCTGAAATTGGCCATCTTTTTTTGACTGGAATGATGGAGCACCGACTAGGCCATCTTCGTCCTGACATAGTAGTGTAAACTACTGTTCCAAAGTAAAAATGTTCCAAAGTCAATTTGGAGCTTTTTCATATAGGAGGAACTCCAAAAACATGTGACGCAGAGCTAGTTGGTATTGCATCTTGTAGTGGAAAACAACGCGGGAAACAAGAACTGAGACACGCAGCATGCAGGTCTAGTGTAGTGTCTGTCCCATTCTTTTTTTCGTACTGTTTCTCACTTTCAGGTGGTTGTTCAGTCAATTAATTTTAGGGAGATCAGGTTCAGTCTAGAATAAATCTTCACTGCGAACCTTGAAGTGATTATTCCAGCACTCGCAGGCGCACATTTCTCAAGTCCGTGTATTCTGCGCTTTATTTAGATCAGTCATATCAGGCTGCAGTTTGCTGGGACTGCAGAATGCATTTATTATCTGCAATGACAGCCTTTCCAAGTGATCGATTTCGTAGGCTTTTCTTTTTCCATTTTATGGTGTGTATTGATATACAGTTGCCTCTGACCTCTTATGTTACCTTGAGGCTGATTTTTACTCGTGCGTATAACATTAATATGCAGAAGAAATTACATTTCTGGCGGTTGATTTCAAGCCCGGTTGCCCCAGCCCAGAAGCCTGACGCTCTAGCCATATGACCGGAGACGCCTGCTTAAAAGGCAAAATGAAACATATTTACGAATTTCCCTCATGCAAGCCAGCGTTGGGCAAGTTAGGCGTGTCGCATAGCAACAATTTATTTCTCAAGCTAGCCCAGTAGTTCCTGTGGTGTATATGTCTTAACAGGTTCTACGCCACAGCCGGTAGCCGAAAAGCGGATAATGTACGCACCAGAAACCACAGGCGTCGTCAAACTACTGAGGAATGATGCACAAAGGTATCGCAAGTCTGCGAAGAGCGGCCGAAATATTAGCACGGGGGAAGCACTAGAGAAGTTGACGTATCCTGTGAGCCTAGAGTTCTACCGACTCTTGGGGAGCCATCTGGCACTTCATTATCGCAAGACGAAGGGAAGAACATGAAAAGTTTTCAGGAGGTTGGCGGGGTCGCGCACTTGTGTAGTATGACCACTGCACTGGTCACTTAAACACCATTCTGCTACAAGAAATATTTTGCTCGCATAAGTGTCGCGTAGACCTGTTGCAGCAGTTCTGCTACGAATGGCTTATGCCACACATAAATGACATCACTCTGGATTTCAAAAAAACTGCGTGAGAGGAAGTCCACAAATCCATGAATAATCTTAATAAGCAAAGAAGGCATGCTGTGCCAGAAATGAGGGTTCTAGAAAGGATAAACGTTTTCGCCTCTTTATTGTGTCGACATCGAAAGTCTTGTGACATATGTCCAACAGCCAATAACAAAACTCGTAACACAGTTCTGACGCATGTCCTATTCTCCAAACAGGTCGCACAAAACTGAATCTATGGGCTCTGTTAAAGAAAACGCATAATGTACGTTCAGCGTAATAATGAAAGGCCTTGAAAACTATTCAAGAGATAATCATGTCGTGCTACTAGCCCTGATTCATTGAATGCAGCCGATTTTTGCTCCGCTTAAAAATATTTCTTCCCTGTCCCGAAGCTACACATTCATTAATACCATTGTGTATCACTCTGCCCTTGCCCAACATCAACTGACTATCAACCGCCAATCAAAATATACTTCTCCTGTATTTACTGTTTCGCGAGAAAAACAGTCGGTGATATTTGTTGTTAGTTGCTGTGGAAATGTCATTCATGCCTAGATGATGATAGAGCAAACTAAGTGCATTACAAATTGTAACAAACACATGCTATATGTTTGTGAAACATTTCTTTGTGATGCGTTGTAAGCAATGTTACAGCTCTGAATGTAGCTTTACTAGTCCTACATATATCGCGAAACAAGGACAAATGTAAAAAATAGAGGTATTTAAACGTAACTTGTGAATTACTTATTGTCTCTTGAGCACAAGGACAGAGATGAAGAAAACTTACTAGGTATGGCGTGTTTTTTGGACTACCAAGTATACCCTGTGTATTAAATAAAAACGGGAGTTCTTTTACTGGTATACAAAAGATGTGGATCTGCTGCTCTCGATGATCTCTTTTTTTGTGTGTGTTTGTGATTCACAAATAGCTGTTGCCACAAAAATGGCTTTAGTAGAGTTACCTTGTGCACAGAAAACGAACATGGGCTCTGTAGCAAATTTCTGTCTATGAGAAATTGTAGGAGGCTGTCTCATGTATGCATGATGGTAGTATAGGATGTGCACAACTGCACAGAACAATGAGATGCTAAGCGCTACAATATTGTGATGCGTACTGAATGCCTTGCTGGACGATAAGTTGCTAATAAAAGCAGTTCAAAAGCACATATTAATGGCTACTTATGTTTGCCAAAATGAAGTAGCCGCGAGCCATGGCATGCACCTTGAACAGAAAAAAAAAATGGTTTTCACATAGATGTTAGTACAAGAATATTAGAAGCAGAAAGCTGTTGAAAACAAAATCATAAAGAAGAAAAGAATCTGAAAAACAATAGCAAGCGGTGTTTGTTGCCGAGGCTCCAGCAACGAAGGCCGTGCGCTCGTCGAGCGCATACACTCTAAAAATTTTCACACCCTTATGGGTGTAATACGGGTGTATTCATCTTTTCACCCTTGTAAACACCCTTGAAACACCCTTTTTTAATGGAAAAGGGTGTTCAACAAGAAAACACCCTTGGAACACCCCAGTCTTTCTAATATACACCGTAATTATAAGGGAGTAAGTGAACAAGCTTACAGTATATGATAAATGAACATTGCCAGTTAAGGCGTTGATATTGGCTTTAGATTAAACGCGCGCTACCTGCGCCTGAATCAGGTAGCTGGAATGATTAGATCGGGGCATCTAGGCAGCAGCGCGCTGGCTCCCAACAGCGGTCAAAAATGAAGTTTCCCACTATAATGTTGATATCGAACGGATGCCACTAACGCGCAGACTTTGCATAGCCAGATATCTGCAAAAGGCTTGATATGATCAATGGCAAAATATTTACAATGGTATCACTGAATACTTAAAGGTGTGCAACCAGTTAGACTGGGAATTGTTAGGAGTGAGGGCTAACGGTAAATAGCTCACCAACTTACGGTTTGTAGATGACATTGGCATACTCAGCAAAGCTGCAGACTATTTGCAACAAACGTTTGAGGACCTTGGCGAAGAAAGTGTAAGAGCCTGATTGAGAGTTAGTATGCAGAAGAGAAAAGTAATGTTCCGCAGCCTGGCGAGAGAACGAATGTCATGGTCGGCAGTCAGCCTCAAGAACCTGCGCAGAAATACGTTTATTGAGGTTAATTACTCGCAGGGGCCTCTGATCAAGGAAATTAACAAAAATAACAAATTAGCTGGAGAGCTTACGGCAGGCATTACTAAATCATGACCAGGGAGCTTACTGCTAATCATTGCTTTCTACCGTTACCAACGTATGGGGCCGAAACTTGGAAGTTACCAAAGAAGCTTGGGAAGACGTTGAGGACCGCGCAACGAGCGATGGAATGAAAGTTATTAGGCATGACGATAATAGACTGGAGGACAGCGATGTGGATTAGAGAGCGAACGGGGATAGCTGATATTCTGGTTGACATTAAGAGGAAGAAGTCGTGCTTGGCAGACATTGCAATGCGAAAGGGAGAGAACTGCTGGTCTATTGGAGTTGCAGAATGGGTGCTAAGGGAAGTGAAGCACAGTCGAGGACGGCAGAGAATAATGTGGACGTGATGGAATTGGGAAACTTGAAGACACATGGAACCAGTTAGCACAAGACAGGGGTATTGGAGATCGCTGGAGAAGGTTTCGTCCTGCGATTGACGTCAAAATAAGCTGATGATGATGATGCTGTGACGACATCCATGCCAGCTTCGCGGCATGTCATTCATGTTATGACATGCATGCGTGTCATGCACGTTCTGATAGCTCGATTTGCGTCGATTGCGGAATGGGGGGGGGGGGGGGGGCGGGGGGGGGCTAGTAGCGGCGTAGCCAAGTGGGGCACGCCGGGCACTTGTAACGCTCACTAACAGTAAATTTTTTGCGACTATGGCAATGGCCCCGCTCCTTCCCCCTCCACGGTCAATTGGGACCCCACCCCCCCTCACACGAAAAAAATTTTCCGGCTACACCACTGTGGGGAGGGGGGTGTAAGATTGCTCCAGACCCCTCCCCCTAACTTGTAAACGGAAACGGGGGAGGGTTGGGCCACTGCCACCGGGCCGCAAGCCTTAGGCAGCCCAATTACCGGCTGCATTTCCCTTTGGACGTGAATACTGCTCTAATGTCATTACACTGTAGGATTCGTGGCGGTTCGAGGGCCCCCATGCGACAATAAAAAAAAAAAAACACATACAGCCATCAGCAAGTGTTAGCTTGAGCAGATCTTTGGGAGCTGGACAAGACTCTCATAAAAAAAAAAATCTTGGCACCCCTCTTACATGCATTGTCAACTCTGGGTCACCGCTGACTGCACATTTCCGGTAAAAAAAATCACACAAGAACTCCTCTCGGATTTGTCTAAGTATGCGTAAGCATTGTGACTCTTCCTCATCCACACGCAGTCCATGTCGTTATCAATGTTATGAGACTTGATCCGACGAGTATAAGCGACAGCGCTGCGGCGACACGAGCTGCTGTGGTCGGCGGCGCCAAGTGAATGGCGCAAGTAAAGTACTGCAGGTGACGGGCCAGGTGCGCTGTGACGTTACGTTCGTTAAATGCCGTTATCGCTCTTTAGCACTTCTCAACCGCGTCGAACCATTATCAACCGTTCTCCGGCGGCGGCGGCGGCTGCTTGTGGCACGGCCGCGCGAACCGTATCTCGAAAGCGAACTGCAATTTGGACAGAGTGTGCCCACTGCTGAAAACTTCACGCGCTGTGTTCTCACCGTTTACTTCGCTTTGAAAACAGACGCGCGTACACCTATCTTGAAAGTGATCTGCGAAAAGAGCATAGTGCGGCATAAGCTGAGAGCTTCGTGAGCGCTGTGTTCTCGCCGCTTCAGTCGCGTTGAAGCGAGAGCTAGCACGAAGGTGAATTCACTCGCTGCTGCGGGTTCTATTTTGAAAGGTATCGTGCGGTACGGACTGACGGACGGATGGTTTTTATTTGTGGGTAATTATAGAAATGCTTACGTTATAAAAAAAATCGCAGGGTTCGCGGATGTCGCGATAACAACCAACTCCGTCTTGATCGCCCCCTCCCCACCCTGGGAAAAGGGACACTACGCCTCTACCTCAGTTGAAGAAACGATGATGAAACGTTAACGACAAGAACGGCATTTTCTAATACGTTGTCTTATGGCCTCCGAGATTTGCGCGCAAAGCTGGCGCGCGCGAACCTGGGGGGCCATAATTGGCTGCTTAATAGCATTAAAGGACAAAAAGATAATACCAAACAACACAGTAAAAATGCAAACAAAGAACTGATCTTCGCTATACTGTTTGGGGAAAAGAAATAAAAAATTAGACAGCCGCAACACACGCAACTAAAGCCACCACCGCCGGCATAACGCGGAACCAACAGTTGGCAACATTCATTCGCGCTTCATTGTCCGCTTCGTCTCCGCAACGAGAGCCGCCATCCTTTCGCGCCTGCTGCTTTGTCATAGTTATGTTTTTCCGTAAGTCCGCGCACGCAGCTCATCGGTAGATGCACGGGTGCACGGCGTCGCATTGCGACCTGCGGCATTTTCTCGTGTTCGCGCAATCGGTGTGAAACATGTCGCATGTGAAATATTTGATAGAAGTGCCTCACGTCCAAGTCAAGCCGCCGTACGGGTGTATGGCTGTGTGCTCCGTTCTCGGAAGCGTCGACGGGTTTTCGGCATGCGGATTTCAGGTACGTGCAAATGCGTTTCGCCCTCCTATTGAGCTCCGGAGCAAAGCGTGCAATATTTCATGTGAAAGATGCAGTGCCCGTCATCATGGTGTGAATTTCGAGCGGCAAACGAGAACTGTGGCACTTAGAGCACACCGCGGCTGCTAAGTCAGCGTTGAAATTGTTTTACGTTACCGTAATATGTTGCTGTCTGTCTAATCTGCGGCTTGTGGACAGCTAGCCCATTGACTTTTGCTTGTGGCAGCGATAGGTATATAAATGGAAGGGGTAATAATTTTCGAGAGCAGACAGTTGTTTCGCGCGATGTTTGGTCGTGTTCATGGCGTTATGAAAGCTATAAAACTGGCTTGATCGTGCTTAGTTCCAACTCTAAGGGGCGTAACGTTGGCGCTGTATATGTTTGTTTTTCGTGCCGCGAGTACCACTTTCATGCTTTTGTTGCATGAGAGTGGTAGCTGCTGCATGCCGTCTGGGCAGAATACAATAAAAGCAATTTCCTCACTTTCATACGTATGCAATGTGACGTAACAAAATTTCCAGCGTTTTATTCGGAGCGTAAATGTCCAGTATAGTTTAGTAAGAAACTCAAATTCTGTCTTAGCTTAGTAGGCGTGAAACAAGTGAAACTCTCATTCCTTTTTGAATTGTTCGCCCAAGCCACACCGCCCGCAGATTCGTCATCGGGTAATTGACAGTAGCTTCGCTACGTGAGTTGTGTTATGCGCCAATATTGCCCGGTTAAGTATCCTGTTAATTTATGCCGACGCTCGTTCATCTTGATTTTAAGCGATTACTATCCCCGAGTACCGGACGATGCCAAACTTGTTGTGAGGTGTAGCAAACGCAGGAAATTCAAAGTGGCGTGGCTGCAAATTCCTGTTTTTACGTTTCTTGCATTCAAAGCCAACAGGCACAGTATCACTGATTTATTTCCATTTCTGCTGTACTTGATCAATCTAATGTGACAACTGCATTTGCTCTTTAATGTTCTCCATTTATGTGTATTCAGCTTGGCTGCCAGAAAATGCTTGAATTTTTTTCAGTATCCAAGTGACGAAATATTTCACTTACGGCCGTGTGTGAAACACGCAAGATGACAAAACTGATAGCAAAATGATGAGATGTTTCTTTTATAGCGTTTGGACTCGACTTTTGGTGAGGATGTCGATCGACCTTGGGCCTGGTGACAGCACACCCGACAAGGCCAAAGTGCAGCCTATCAGTTGAGTGCCCCCGAATGGACCATCAACATCGGAAAATGAAACAGAGCCAGGTAGGGGCAATTTTTACTTTGGAACAGAATACTGACAGCTGCCTCTTTTTTAAGAACTAAATAACATATTTACAAACCCATCCTTTCTCTTTGTGCAGCCTACATGGAATTGTTTTTTGCTTGTTATACAGATCTTCAGAAAGCAGTTCTTCTGAACCCTTTCTGCATACACAAATAAATAAAGAGGAGTGCACTTTCTGAAGAAATTGATGCTCTGAAATGTGCGTTCGACACACAATGAGATGCAAAATAACCAATAGCATTAAAGCGGTAAAAAAATAAAACAAGTTTGAAACATGTTCTAACATCATAACCCGCCTTGGCATACGGATCTAAATATAACAGCAACAGAGGTGCATGCAGAGAAGTGTTTGTAAATGTTTGCAAGATATGTACGTTGTCTAAGAAATTGTTTTTACTTACTTGGAGCTTGTTGGTGCCGTGGCAGTGCAGTAAAAGCTCAAAATGATGCCCCTGCTCCTAATAAAGCACCTATAGATATTAAAATTAAATTATGGGCTTTTACATTCCAAATTCACAACCTGAAGTTTTGGGAACCTGGCCTTCTTTAATGTACACCCGAATCTAAGTGCATAAGTGTTATTGCATTTTACCCCCATTGGAGGGCAGCTGCCATGGCCTACATTGAAGTTAGGACCAGCATGACTGAGCAGCATGGCATCATAGTAAGTGGGCTATAACACCAGGTCAAAATGAGAAATACTGCTTAGAACTACCAACTTCTTGGCTCACAAGCACTTTGCACTAAGTTAAAGGAGTATGGAGTACTGACAGCGACCACTTATGTACCAATTTCTTTTTAGGCTGACTCTGTTATTAGGGTGCGAAGCTTCAATTAGTCAAAACCAGCCTAAATTACAGAACCAGCTAAAAACACGCACCATGTATAGCTGGATTTGGACATGAAAATGGAGTCAATTCATGTCGCCGAAAATGGAGGTGGCAGTCACACTATTTCATGCATTTTGCCTAAAACATAGTCAAGAATAATTAATCAATTTCTAAAATATTTTTTTCAAAAAGTTTTTTTCAACCATGAAAGGAGGAGCCAAATGGTGTTCAGGTGCACGAGTGGTTAGTTGCATGGCACTTTTCGCATGTATTCACTGGCTTCTTTCAAGCTTGAAAAAAAAACTTGTTGCACCTATTGAGCAGTAGAAAGCTTGATTGGTAATTTTTCAGGATGCTCTACAATTTTTGCGCTGACACTCTTGCTTTGAATATAATATTTGAGCAGTTAAATAATCGTTAATAACTAATTACCTAATTAGGAAAAATGCAAGAATTGGTTTCACTTCCTCAAAACAATGGCAAACGACATTACCTTGGTGCTGTCCAGCTACGTGGCACTTTTACATATTTAAAGCTTTCACATGTCAGACAGACCACCTGGTAATTACAAGGCGTATATAGCAGTGGCTAAGTTGTGTGAGCCAGCCATGTGTAGCGAATCATGCGAAACGGCCATGTTTCTTTCACTTAAGGGCATGATAAGATTTACATGCTCGACACCTTGTATCAGTGGGTTCTAGGCCTGTTCGTAGTTTAGCTGCTACATAAACAATATTTCTCCACGTGTAAGCTCATATGCATCTTTCAAGTATATTCCCTCATGTGTCCAAAATAAACCATCCTCGCGCTTCCTTCATTATGTCTTAATCTGTTGCTGTGCTAAATTTTTAACATGCAACTGCACAAAATTTCATCTAGTTTTCATATTTCCTCGTTGTTTGGTGGCTTTATTTCTGAACAAGTTGTTTTCGTTAAACCCTGTTGCACACAGCAGTACACAGCATTTCTGCCTAGAGTGAGAATTTTTTTTTTTTTCAGATTGACATTATTACACCTTGCCTGGGCAATGTAAGGCTTTCTACATAACACGGCCCTGCAATAATGTTTTATATTGCATTCCAGCATCATGCAAAAGCTGTTTACTTACCAGATTAGAATATGTATAAGTGTTGGAAGTAACAGAACTGGAAGAAGCCAGCAGATAATGAGGCCAAGGAAAGCATACAGGAACATGTTTTAAGTTTTTTATATGAAGTATAGAAATTATAAATTCTAGGTAAATGAAAGTGGATTAAAAGATATCCACCTGTGGGTGAGGAACGGACCCATAACCTTCACATTACGCATGTGATATACTAACCACTGTGGTACTACGGCCGTGTTCGAGCGTCGACGATCTGAGGGGCCATTGTGGACGGTTGAATGCTGCCTCGGTGGCATAGTGGTTAGTGCATCGCATGCCTAATGCAAATGCTGTAGGTTTGTTCTCCCCCCCATGCCTGTTTTTTTTTACCATTTTCATTTCCCTTTATCATTTCTACATTTAAATAGAAAATTACAAATAAATTTCCACGTGCCTTCCCTGGCATCTTCCAGCTGTGATTCAGAAAAAGTTTGACCCTCAGTATCCTTTTTTCTCATTTGGAAGAACAGGAGCTTCATTTTAAAAACAATGAGTTCACTTTGTTCAGCATCTCAATGTGGTCTCAAATCTTATCACAGCATGTGTATTACTAAGTGAAGTTTTTGTTAAGATGTTGATATAGCATGGGACCTAATTAGTAGCCTTTGTGTTCAGATATAAGACTAGTCTAATAAATAGGATAATTTTAAGACGCACTTCTAACATGGTTTGATCATGTGTTTAAAAAAACTAATCTAGCATGATTTCAGGTATAACTGTTACCCCTGAAAAATATTTGGATCATCTGCATTGGTATTGTTTTTAGAGAGCACCAATACTGCTTTGGTTGAAGTAGCCTCGTGGAACATGAAGCATCGCTTCTTGCTGAGTCAAGGAAATATCTGCATATCTGAGGTGCATGTGTCATATGCTCGAATGCTGTTTAAAGGCTGCTAATAAGAAAATTACTTCACTTGCCTTCCAGAGATTGCTTCAGTAGTCTATGCTACTCGATCATAAATCATTTACCAGAGTGAACGTTCATCACAGTTGGCTTTGCAATGTTTATGCAAAATACCACAATTGCCTACTAGACATGTGACTGCACTAAAACCTGGAATTAATGACCAGTAAGATTTATGGGACAGCAAAACTTGTGTTTATTACTCCAGAACAAAATGCCAGGCACTTCGGTTATTTCTGCCATAGAGTTTCTTACAGTAATTACTAGAGGGAACTCTGGCGCTCCAGTCGTACCACCATGGGAATGATGGGAAGCACATGGATTTGTCTGATATTCGTGCTTGTGAATTCAGACGTTCTTGTGGCTTCGTATATTATACGCTATATAAATCTTATTGTCGTAAATTTCAGCACAGTCTATACTCTTCGAAGTGCAGAAGACGGCGCCAACACGCACAATTGCTATTAATTGCAACGATTGAACTTGTCCAGGTGGCCGAATCGAAAGGCGCCAAGCGTCTCAAGGCACTGGTATGCCCGCGATAACTTCATCAGGGCGTTGCACTCGCTTGTCGTTACATGCCTCCGTGGCTTAATGGTTTCAATATCAGACTTCTGCTCTAGAGTTCCTGTGTTTGAATCCTGTCGTCGGACGATTTTAATGTTTATTTATTTATTACACAGTATATTGTTGAAAATGACTAGTTTACAAAGTCACAAAGCCGCTTGAAGCCAAACAGACGAAGTTTAGGCAAATCCATGTACAGTCGAGCGCGATTTGAAGGTTATCGCGCGAGCGTCAACCAGCCCAGCACTCCAGGCACCTGGCGGCCGGTTTCGGGACAGGAAAAATCATGATTTCGCACTCTTCTCTCCCTCGTTCGCTGTTACATACAACAACCATCACCCCGCGACAAACTCACCGCCCTTTCTCTCTATTCTAAGCTTTCCATTTGTTGCGATAAAGTGTGAACTTGGTTACCTCGTATCTTCGCGGGCTTAAGCTAATGTTCTTGGTCACCCATTCTTCCTGGCTCAGCAGCAATGACGTTACATAGGCTAGATACAGCTTCGTAACGTCCAATTTCAGATAATACCGAAGAATACGTCGTGCACACTACGATCACTGCCTGTTCACAGAACCAAAAAAAAAAAAACTGATAGCCCAGCAGGGAGTGACGGCTGCTGAAGGAACAGCAAAAAGAGTGAGGGAAGCAGGCCTGATACCTCCCTCGCCTCGGCAGAGAATTCTGGGCCATGGCGCTGTTCGCGTTCCCGGTCGACGCTCGCACGATAACCTTCAAATCGCGCTCGACTGTACTTCCCATAATTTCCATGCTGGTACAGCCGTTCTTGTTTGATCTCCTGTAGACACTAATGTCAGAGTTCCCTCTAGTAATTATTGTATGAAACTGATTTCTGCACCTCACTCTTGCAGAAGCGGCACCACACCTGCTGCGTAAACATGCACTACCTTTCGTCCAAGTGCAGGGAATGCTGTGAACTCGCCCTGTACAAAGCCTGCACTAAGTAAATCAAATCACAACGTGCAGTTGCTGTCACGTTGAACTGGTGGAATGAGTATTGAAATGCAGCACTTCCTGAACTAGTTCAGGAAGTGCAGGTTAATCAAGTGGAGATTATATAGTAACAGAAGTTGAGTGATTCTGCATTACATTCACGAAATATACTTCATAATACTTTTCCATTTATTTCCTCAGTTATTAAGAATCCATTTTGCATTGTTGGACAAAACTACAGGATGCCAACATATTTTCTAGCATTCACTGGTAGCAAACATGTCAAAACTTGTTCTAGTTTCTGGATTGCCGCTTCAACCGTTAACCCCCTAGTTAATTCCGGAAAAATGTACAAAACTTTCCAAATTTTTTACGTACTCAATTTTTTGGTGTCATTCTCATTCTAAAAATATTTACTTCATCGGTCTCTGGTTAGAAATAACGCAAAAATAAGAGCTGCTCTTGAGGGCAGCTTTCCCTCAATGCCGACTGCAACTCATCTTTGACAATAACATCGGGCAGAAAGAGTGCGACTCGTGATTGGCGATATTGGTACTACCTGCAGCCACTAGTACAGCTTGGGATCAAGGGTTAAAGGTTGCGACTTCGTTGCTGCCCAATTTTAATTCTGCAGCTGTTACACTTGGATGTATCGTGTGTATGTACGTGTGCATGCATTAAAATGACTTCACGCTAGAGCAAACAACTGTAGCGCGAGAGAGGCATTAGTCATCTTTATATATTTGCTTTGTAAAGATGCGCTAAGTTTATCTTTTGCAATATAGACTTGGTGCTCTTTGGCCAAAGATGACCTTGTGCTACTAAAACCTATCAATTAGCTTTTTGCAGTAGCAGGTGCTTATTCCTTTTTCGGGATTGGTGTGTGAGTTTTAATTTGTTTTTCTTGAACTGTGCAATTCCCACTCAGAGGACTGCATGTCATCTGAGGTGTTCCTTTTTCAATCAAGAATGTTGAGGTTGTGTTTGTGAAACTCGATTTCTTGCCTCAAACGAGCTTGTACAAACTGACCAAGCTGATAATTCTACCTGCTTATATATGAAATATGTTGCGGTTATGAACCCTCATAATGAATGACACATAGTATAAAAATTTTATCTATTAAAATAATTTAATGAAATTTTTCATGTTTTTCGCGTTCGTGTTCACTTCTCTACTCTCGTGTCCTGTCTGCATGCCTCACCTCTTTTTTACCACAATGCAGCGGGAAAAGGTTCCGGTAACACCATGCATTCAGTATGGTGGCCCAGACGTGTATGCAAGCAATCTCCTTCATATGGACCAAGAACTACTCTGCAGTGTCTCGCAGACTTCCATGCGAAGTCCTCAACATTCTCGTCTCAGTGGAATGGCTGCTCATCTATCTGCGTGTCCATCACCAAGACGGCCAGTTGTAAAGCTCCTGTACCCGTTTAAGAAAGCTTAATGATTTTTTTATTTAGTTTTCACGGTTGGCCGTAGAATCTTAACATTCTTGATGTTTATAACATTTTTACCTGGCACAAAGTGGTGCAATAACTTTAAACCAGTGTAATGTATTTAAGTGATGCTCACTCTAATGCCTATCTGGTTTTGTTAGTGTTTAACAAATTTGTATGTCTGATGAGGTAACAGCATTTGAATTTGTCATCGTGGCTCGTTTCAATGAGCTGCTAGGAAAAAAGTCGCAAAACTTATCACACGCCAGTTGTAGCATTTTTGTTTTCATGACTATAGTATACACGTTTCAAAAGATGGAAAGTGAGGAAAAAAAACCTGAAGAACATAGTCATCCTAGGATTGTCATGTCCTTACAACTCTGCAATGATAATGCCTCATACATCTTGGGAGCACATTGGTCACAATGCCTACAGGTATACTTGATAAGAGAATAGCTTGCACCCAGATTTGCCACACAGTTGATGGCTGATGGCTTTTGTTTGTCGTCTTCATGTTGCCACTATGTATTCAATATTCATTTAGATGTAAAGGACACTAGAGGCACTGAAGTACCAAATGGCACTTGCATTTCAGGGGACAAAGTGCCCAGCATGCCTGTCACAAAACGTGTTCTAGGGGCTACCTTGCCTCTATAGGTAAATGGATACCAGATGCTCTGTGTACAGTGTAATCTGTGTACTTGTCTGGAGTGCTTGAAAGATGTGCTACGGGCTGTACTGGCACTGTGTGAAGATAATGCATGGTTCTAGAAAGCCTGCAGCTGAGCATCTGCCACCATACTGAAGGAACTGTCCTAATTTTGTTGATGTTGAAATGTAGGAGCTGCAATGAATAGTTGTGAATGTGGCAGTGCTGCCAAACTAAAGCACAAATTACACACCTCGACTCACACAATGCACTCTGAAAGTTTTGCTACGTGGTATCTGTGTTTGCTGCCTGACCTTATGGCACCTTTACGAGCAATCGCAGGTGATTGCAGCTGCTGAGGCTTTATCAACTGGCAAGTTGAAAAAATAATGCTGTGCCACCAGTGTGGCTGCACATTCCGAGATGCAAGCTATCTTGAACCAGGTGTTCGGTAGACAGTACCTGTGCAGCCAAAACATGGTGTTTGAGCCCTATAGGCAACTACGTTCACAACTGCCCACAAGTGTGCTGTCGGAACAAAAAGTTGAGAACAAGCAGCATTTTTACCGGGGTTCAAACATTAGTGCAAGTCATTCTTTCACCAAGGCTGGTAATCATGCATATGTAATGAGAACAGGGCATTTGTTACACACAAGGGGTCATGTGTCAAGTTTAATTAGATCAGTAATCTATGAGATGGAATTATAAAAAGTGTACCTTTCGTTCCTCAGTGGTCTCTTGGAGAGATGACCATTTCCGGCAGTTTAGTTTTGCCTTCTTATGTCTAGATTTGGTGTGCATATTGCAACTATAACTAACAGTCAGTGCTCTGTCCTGCCCAGTCTTTATGCTGCTTTTGTGATATTTGCAATATTTTGCAGTTCAGCTGCAAAATATTGTCTATAGTGTTATATATTGTCTATGCAAGTATATGTCTTTACTATTACTAGTTTTCATGTGCAACTTTTGTGCAGTGTTCACTAGTTATTACTAGCCATGTTTTGTTCACACATGCTCTTGGATTGTTGCGCGAAGTGACACGGACACAGACTACAAGCAGACAGGACGAGCGCTAACTCTCAACTAAATATTTCTTGATACGAAGAACACACACACATATATATATATATATATATAATGTGATTGCAGAAAACCGCAGCATAAGAACATGACAAGGTATGAAGAAATCAGTTAAACATATCAGGAAGTAGGGAAGTCAAAAAAGGACACAACAAAAAGACACTACTTCAGATTAACACACGTGTTGTGAAGATACTGAAATTCGCATTCTAACAGACAAAGATGCATGGCTAATGCAAGTCTCTCCTAACCTTTTAATGTGGAATGCCTTGATTATTTCCCGTGTGGTTTGACATTTGTCTCCAAAGAATTTTTGTGTCTTCAAACAAAGGTTTACAACCGCAATTGAAACAATGTGATGCTAGATGTGAAGCATTAGGGTTGTAAAGTGAATGTTTGTTTTCTTTCAGTCTAATATTAATGCACCTGCCGCTCTGTACAATGTAAGTCTTCCCGCACTTGAGAGGATACTGATAAACTATACCAGTGTTACACAAGGCACAAAAAGGGACACATGTCTAACGCCGCAATTATCTTTTCTGTTTTGCCACCCTGTTCAAGTTTCCTATTTATCATAGGCACATGATAGACAACTTGCGGGGCCGAGAAAACTTTATCCACATCATATGTATTGGCCACGTTCCATAAACCATCTGATAATCTATGTATATAGGGCACCACGGCAAACCTTTTTCTGTTTTTCTTGTTTCTTAGCCTGGCCTTTTACCCATTTTAAAAGCTTTTTGCAGGTTAGTGATAATAAATGCATAGGATAACTAGCCTTTTCGAGCCTATTTGTTGTGAAAAACTGTTTCATATTGTGTGGACATGACTAGCTTACTCAGCTCTTAAGTTTGCCATTACTAATGTCCACACAATATGAAACAAAGTTTTTGACAACAAGTAGATAGAGAGGCATTCCACATTAAAAGATTGGGAGAGACTTACATTAGCCATGCATCTTTGTCTCTGTTAGGATGCGAATTTCAGTATCTTCAGAACACGTGTGTTAATCTGAAGTAGTCTTTTTGTTGTTTCCTTTTTTACTTCCTGATATGTTTAACTGATGTCTTCATACCGTGTCATGTTCTTACGCTGCGGTTTTTTGCAGTCACCTACATATATATGTTCTTCGTTTCAATAAAAATTTAGTTGAGAGTTAGCGCTCATCCTGGTGTGCTTCTAGTGTGTGTACGTGTCACTTCGCGCTACAATCCAAGATCATGTTACTGTACCAACTCGCCCAACTTTCTATCCTTGTGTTAACATAGACACACTCAGACTTGTTCTTACTTATGTGACCGGTTATTTTTGTACTTTATAATAAGATGCAGTGCCTTTCGAATGAAAACATGTGATAGTTCGTAGTGAGATTATTTAAAAAAAACTTTTCTGCTTAAAATTTATTTGAAGAAGCCTGTGCCATTATTCGGTGCTTATGTCTTTGTATTGGTATGGTTTTACTCCTTATCTTCCTTTTTACTTTTAAAATGTGCAAACATTATTATGTAAGCATTTCTCTTTAATGAAATAATAAATACTTTTCTTATGACATTTCGTCACAAATTTTACAATGATTTTGTTCAATTAGGTAAGCTTAGACTAGCTGATTGTTATTCTGATAGCTTAACTTACTATGCCTGTGGGGTATTCAATGCAAGCACATGGTGAAAAATAAACTAAATTATTGGGTATAAGCAGGTCACTGGCAGTAAATGGAGCATACATATATTTCAGGAAATAGTGCATGCTTATGTATTGAACAGCATGCACAGCTACACATGCTGTTTTGTTCGTAAATGCTGAAATAATATTCGAAGTGGAAGCGCTTTGTTGCACTTTGTTCTTTGGCTTTCAGTGCTACCTTTAAGTCATATATGTGAAAGTACTAGTAGAAGCATCCCGTGGAGATAAATGACAACTTTGATGAATAGAGGTCTAAAATGTGTGCTTAAAACGGCATAAAACTGCTTCACAGGCAAACGTATGCTCCTGTAGAACTGCACTTGTTACCGTCGCCAATCCATGCATTGCTTGCGCTCTATTGCATTCAATATGAGCTACGACAACGAGCTGTGGTGTCTTTCCCTCCTGGTCGAGGTGGTGTTGCGAAAATTTTTGACCAAGTGGAGGTTTTTAATTATTTCTGAAATGCATGCAACCATGCTTTTGGCTGTGTGCTGTTTCCACGGAGTGATAAGTACTGGTGCACCAAGGTGCGGGAGATCCTGTGTCCTTTGTGCAGCGCGCGTTGTTATTGCGCTCTGCATCCTGCCGGCAGTGTACTATCACTGCAGAGGAAGATTACGAAAAGCATAGGATGTGTGCATTTCTGCGATCATGAAACTTAAATTTTTTGCCTGAAAGGGTCGCACGTTATGCTACCACATGACGGACCAGAAGCGCAATATGACGACGCCTCACAGATTCTGGCTCATACTGAACAAGGTAGTACCATAGCTAAGGCTAGGCAGCATTCCCAACAGCTAGTCTGCCCATTAACTACATGGCTGTAGTGAACGCTAAAATACTTGCAGGGATAACACCCTTTCGGAAGGGTGTTGTCCATGCTACACCCATATTGAAAGGGTGGTGTCTGTGTTACACCCCATATAGAAAGGGTGTCGTTTGTTTTACACCCATAGGCAAGGTGACGTCATATTAACACCCTTCTTTTGTGGGGTGTTAATTTGCATCCCTTTGCTTGGGGTGTAGCAATACACCCAAAAAGGGTGTCACCCATGGGACAAGTCATTTACACCCTTAAGGGTGTTAAAATTTTTAGAGTGTAGCAGATGACATATGGGATCGCGTTTCCCCATCGTGCATCAACAACACAGTTTTCATGGCAGCTTGCGTAATTTTTGCTTGGTTCTTTATCTCGGAAGTTTGGTCTAAGAAGCACCAAGGAATAAATTGGCGCTCTTGACGCAATTCTTGCTTACATGGGGGGGGGGGGGGGGACGTCGGTGTGTGGGCCCTGGCTAATTTGCATGCTCTGTATTTTCACAGGCGCTGAGGGTCACGCAACTGCAGCATCAGTTTCCAATAACAGGCTGCATTAAGACGCACGGTGATGCATGCGCATGGACTACGACATCGCTAAGTAGTCAGGTGGCTTGTAGTCAGAGCAGGATTGTGGACGAACGCTGTCTGAATATTGATGCAAGTGACAGACTCGGTGGCGTTGGTATGGCTTTAGGGAGAGGGACACGGGCTTCGAATGGCCATTTCGGCAGCAAGGGCTCCATGTGCCCACTCGCTAACTCGCATATTCTGCATCTCCACAGGTTAGTAAAGTTTTTTTATATCCTAACTTCATGATTATCTTGCACACAGCTGCCGCTGCTGCAGATGGTCTCGTTTGTGCATGCCTGTCATGCTGTTTGATGACTGCGAGCCAGGAATGTTTGTCTTGTGACACAGAATGTCAGGGAAGGTGATAATGTGGGGATGGTGACGGAATGTTTTGTGCGTTGAGTGCAGCTTTTGTTATCATTTTGGTACTTCTTTCAATGTGGCTGAATTCACCTTTCAATCCAAAGGAAAAGGCTGAAGAGGGCATGACGCTACGCTACTTGTAGGAACGGAAGTTAAGGGGTTTGCAAGAAAGTAAACTTAGAAAAGATAGCAACTTAGCAAGTTTATTATTATCTCTAAATGAAAAGGTTGATAGATTGGTTACACTGGAAGGTAGAGTTGACAATATTAAGAAATCATTCAAACCGATATCCAGCCATTGCGACCAGGTGCGCACACATACGGCACACATACGCACTCAAGATAAGAAAAAAACATGGATGGATTGAAAAGGCGAGTAAAGAGGCACCGACGCTTACGGCACTCCCTAATGCGACATTTGAGGGCAACTCTATGCGTGCTTTCATTTGACTACATATTGGCTGGCGCGGACAATCTGTCTCGTGCGGCACAATGCAAACGGAGCGAAATCTGACGCGACTGCCACGCTAATAGGGACATCGCAAGAGCAAGCGCGTGGGTGACACTTGGGTGCGACTCACAGCAGCTGCCGCAGACCTCCGTCCATGTAGAGGTTTCTTTCCATATATGGTATCGGTGGCGTCATCGGTTAATAGACGACGCGCGTCACTCTGGCACCGTCTCGTAGTCATCGTCGCTGCTGAGTATCTCTTGGGGAGCCTTAAGGCTCAACCAGACGTACGCGTTCCAACGCGTCGGCACACGCCGCGCTGACTCGACGTCGCGCCGCGCCCGACGGAGGAAGAGGGCGCGCACCCAAACGATGCACGAGTTGCCGCGCGTAGCCGTGCGTCTCGTCGCGGCGGCGCAATGTTGCTAGCTTGCCATGTTCAAGGCAGTCTAGCCTTCGCTTAACGTCCACGTTAAGCAATGTGTTACATATTGCAAGAAAACACAATAATATTAGCTTAAAACTTGTTTTTATATTTCAGAAACATATTTTACGACTCCTTGTGGGTCATTCAGCTCAACTGCGACCTAATATGAGTATTGTGAGCCCGGCGAAACCTGCAGCAGCATCGGCATAGCATCACACGTGTGCTACGCGCCCAAATGTTGTACGCGCCTCGCGTCAGACCTCGAACTGCGCTGCAAGCTTTCGACCTTTGTGCTAACTGTTGAATCATGAGACCGTTGTCCAGAAAAAAGAAAGTGTTGCTCGTCATGAAAATAATGACGTTGCTGCTAATGCTGAAGAGAAGGCGACGTCGGTACCAGCAGTAACAATGGTTGGCGACGTTGCACTTCGGCGATCAAAGTTTCATTGTTAATGCAGCCGTCACGGCTGAAGATTTCCGCACCTGCCATGAAGAACGTCGATCTCAACGCGCACAGCCAACAAGGTGCTGAAGCAGCTTGCCCGGGCTTGCCTGAACGTCGCGCGATGAGTCGTTCCGGAAGTGACGGTGGCTCGCCGTGGTTATGTGAGGTGCGTCATGCTACTGTAGCGAGCGGCAGCTTCCGGCGCGGGCGCAGAAATTCTAGCGGTTGTAGGTCTCCACGCCGCCGCGCGCCTACACGCAAAACAGCCTCCGCGCCTGACGCTGTACGCGCCCAGGCGTGGTGCGGCGCGTGCGGGCGCATTGGAACGCGTACGTCTGGTTGAGCCTTTATGCTTTTTTTCTCACGTTCTCGCCACACCCTCCTCCTGCTCCGCCTTCCGACTCGTGGTTCCGCTGCCACCTTGCTCCTCCACTTTCCCCTCGCTCTTTCTTCGCTATTACCGTCCTTCATAACCAGCTGCGCTCCGCGCTCGTTCTTTCATCCTTGGCTGTGCTCGTTCGCTCGGTTACGCCAAGTGACGCCGACACTCGCCGCACCAACGGGCGCTGAAGATCTGCGCTGTAAACGCATTGAAGACCGTGAAAAAAGTGTGAAATTCCTCCGACCAAGAATCCCAATTGCACGTAGCACCCAATGGAACGCATCACGGCCTAAGCTCCGATAATCTCGTTATTTGACCGATTTAAGTCAGCGATTTGCGACACGGATTCTGAGTGAAATGTTTGTAGCAAACAGTTTATTGTTATGGTTTCAAAATTATAGCTCAAGAAGCTTGCTTCGCGTTAGCGCACGTTAAGAAACTACAAGCCAATTACCCTTCGACAGCTAATACGTAGAATAATTCAGTCATATTTACACTAGTGCAATTTGAAGGAGATTTATTTAAAGACTAGTTTCTTGCCCTATTTAGGAACACTTTTGCATTATATTTGCTGCCACGCAATACAAGTTTAGAACGCTTGCCGATTGTGTGAACTCTGTAGGAAAAATGTCATACTGTTAGGCTGCGAAACAAGTCATGTCGCGCTTTGTGCATATTTTCACATGTTTGAACTTCTAGGCGATTTGGACGATTCAAAGATATGATAACCACTGGATGCAACCACCTTTATTGCAAATGTATTAGTAAGACCAACATTAGCATGCATTGGCGCGGCTACTCGATTTGCTTAACCCGGTGATGGGCACATTTCAAAGTTGTCGAGCAAGTTGTGAATGTTCTCAACCATTCATACGACTTACTTGATGCTGTGTCAACTATGCATTAAGGTACTTTTCATTTTTCAATGAATTCGGATCATTTGACTCATGCACTTTTCAAAATTGTGGTAGTAGAAGTTACTCCGTGCATGTCTTTAGTGGGTGGCAGCTTTTTTTTTTTACACGTAGATTGCGACAATGTTCTTCATCTGCGCGCTTCTGCCATGTAGAAAATATCCCTGTATACTAGAGGCAGCAATTTGCAGGACTTAAAGCTCCATACCAGAAAAAATTGAAATTTTATAAGAAATTTCATGTTTTCGTTTGACTGGCTCATCCATAACTATAGGTATCGCAGAATGACTTTGCTTTGGTGACGGGACATAATTTGTTTCATTTATTTTCTTCAGATTTCTCATTCAAAGAAAAGAAACTGATCGCTACAAAGCCACCATAAAATTCTTGTTCGCAGGTGTATTTTATGGAGCAGACGGCTGCTTGCAATATGGCCAAGAAATACTAATGAACTGGACAACGCCCGTGTGTGCCATTCCAAATATATCTAAGAAATACGCGTACTCTAAGTCTACCGCTTTAGCGAAGTACACTAATTAAAATATTATTACTATTTCTTGTGACGACGCCTCCTTCTTATTTCCGCAGGAAAAAAGAAATGTTCGCGATCTTTATAGTATACTAGTCAATAAAATGTGCATTGCCACTACACGCATGGGCGATATGTTAGTGCAGAAGCTCAAGGAAGGAAGGAAGGAAAAGGTGGAGAAGGAAATGCAGGAAGGTTAACCAGTTTAGCTCAACCGGTTTGCTACCCCACACATGGGAGCGGGATGGGGGACTAAAGATGGGGAGGAGGGAGAGAGAGAGCACATAGCACAGCACACACATCGTCAGTTACAGTCCGTCACTCTTTCGTGGTACCTGACATCACTGTCACAGCCGCTTGTCCAAGCTCGTCTCTTCAAAAACCGAAGTAGTTCCTTCGTTGCGATGTCTTCTGTCGGCATGTGAAAATCGTTTCAACTCACAATGGTCTATTGTCAAGGTGCGCTAGAACGGACGGCAAGGACTGTCTCTGAACATTATGTTCAGGAAAGTCGCACAGAATGTGTTCTAGCGTCTCCTCGAAAAGACAGGCATTGCGGGCCATTCCAATGCGAAATGAGTAAGATTTCGTGAATGCCACCCCTAGCCATAAGCGATAAAGCAGAGTCCTCTCTCCGGTGGAGTCCATTTGGCTTGCAGAGATGCATCAAAGAGGGCAAGTGGTATTGACAATTGCTCCGGCTGGTCTGGCTGCTTGGTTAGCAACATAGAGAGAACGTGATCTGTGTAAGCCCTTGATACTGCTGGCTGCGTCGGACCGTGAAAGTAGTATGGCCTCTTCCTGTGTGTCTTCAAGAGCTGCCCGAGCGGCATTATTGGCGTCTTCGTTTCCTCTGCCGCCGCAGTGACTTGGCAGCCACTGAAACGTCACGTGGTGTCCTTTCTCATGTGATGTATGGAGTAGGCATCTAATATCGAATACGAGCTGTTCGTATGGCCAGGGTCGCAGAGCTGATAGCAAAGATTGTAGGGCTGCCTTTGAGTCACTGAAGATTGACGATTTTCAAGGTGGTTCCCGATTGACGAAACAAAGTGCAGCGCGAAGAGCAGCAAGCTCCGCAGATGTGGATGTCGTCGGGTGGTCAGTCCTAAAGCTTATGGTAATAGCTCTTGCTGGGACAACCACAGCACAGGACGAACACTGGATGTTTGTGGAACCATCAGTATAAATATGTACACTGTCCGCATACCTCTCGTGCAGAAGAAGCACACACAGTTGTTTCAGCACAGGCGACGACAGCTCAGACTTTTTCCCGATTCCTGGTACACTGAGATGTACTGTGGCGCTGACAAGGCACCAGTGGGGTATCGATGGTTTATATGCAGCGGTGAAGCCCGAGGGAAGTTTGTCGTTGTACTTGACGATAATTTTACAGAGTGATGCTTGGCGCCAGTCTGAAGGTTGTGTTGCAAGTTGGTGATAGGGGGCTCGTGCAAAATGTCTGATGTGAGTTCTCAGGGCTTCCACCGTAATGTGAGTTTGCATTGGATGGTCCTGAGTAATCGCAATAGTTGCCTCAGTTGACGTGCATCTGGGCAAACCAAGGCAAACTCTGAGTGCCTGAGCTTGTGCTGCCTGCAGAACACGAATATTTGTCTTGCAGGTGTTGATCAGTACAGGCAGACTGTATCTTAAAAAAACCGAGAAAGACAGCTCTGTAGAGTTTCAGTATGGCGTCTACTGGCATCCCCCAAGTCTTTCCTGTCAAGTATTTTAACAAGTGGGAAGTTGCTGTCAGGCGCCGTTTCATGTAGGCCACGTGCGGGCTTCAACAGAAGTCTCGGTCAATAATTAAACCAAGAAACCTGTGTGTTCTGACATAGGAGATGGTCCGCCCATTGACTGAGATGACATAAGGCGTCATTGGTTTGCGAGTAAAAGCCACTAGTGCGCATTTTTCTGGTGATATGCTGTGACCTTGTTTACGCAAGTAGCTCGCTATCAAAGTTGCGGCTCTTTGAAGCCGCGCACGTATCTGAGGACGTGTAACTGCCGAAGTCCAGACACAGATGGCATCTGCGTATATTGAAATCTTGATGGTAGTTGGCAACTATTCAGCAAGTCCAACAAGAGCGAGGTTGAATAGCGTCGGGCTAAGAACACCGCCTTGAGCAACGCCCCTGCTAGTATAGCGTCACGTAGTTGGGCCATCGTCAGTTAACACAAAGAATGATATCGCAGATGCGTAACTTTCAATCCACAGAAAGACTCGGCCACCGAGGCCGACCGTCACAAGAGCACCGAGAATGGCCTCATGTAATGCGTTATCGTATGTGCCTTTCACATCTAAGAATAAAGCTGCAGATAAGCGCTTACGGGACCTTTCGTGCTGGACATATGAAACGAGATCAAATACATTGTCGATGGAAGAGCGGTCACGTCGGAAAGCAGATATGGAATTCAGATAAATCATGTAGTGTTCAAGGTACCATTCCAGGCAGCCACGGATCATCCTTTCTATTACCTTTCCCACACAGCTGGCCAGTGCTATTGGGTGGCAAGTGGTGAGCTCTAGTGGGGATTTGCCCTGCTTCAAGAGTGGCACCAGGGGGCCCACTTTCCATTCATCAGGAACATCTCCCTCCTGCTATGGGGAGTTGTAAAGACTCAACAATTTTCTACGTGCGGATTCTCCGAGCTAGCACAAGGCTCGGTATGATATACCATTTGGACCTGGAGATGAAGAGCGCCTGTAGAGAGCTAGTGCCGCCTCGAGCTCCTCCATTGTAAATGGAAGGTCCATGAGGTAATCGCGGGAATTGGGGACCTCACCTCGGGCTGGAGGATCTGGACGAGTCGCTTGGTCTGCTATCCGCGCACAAAAGTCTTCTGCGACATCAATGTCTTGCCGCCCTTGGAAAAGCGCGAGCGCCTTGAATGCACAACGCTGTTCCGGAAGGCGACGCAGACTTTGCACCGTTTTCCAAATGTGAGACAGTGGTTGGGGAGGCGGGGGGTCTACTGTCTGGCAAAACGTTGTCCAACGTTCCGACGCTAATCTATACATACAACGCTGAATCTTCTATTGCATCCTCCTGGCTGCCATAAGGTCATAGATTCATTTTGTTCACCGATATCGGCTTTCCGCCCGGCGAAGAAGTGCTCGAAGTCGCTCTAACTCCATGTCGAAGTCGTTTCGCGTGGAAGAGATCGTCATCATGTGAGTGGCGTTTTGCATCGTATATTTAATTGTTTGCTCTAACCCAGAAGGTAGGCCCTCGCGGCAGGCATCTTCCATATGTGGGGATTTGGGGAATTCGACGCGCCATTGCGCGGGCGCATTTCACCCATGTCTGCAATCCTTAAGCCACGTCGTCCTCGCTCCGAACCAGTTCCGGCGGTGGCGCTCCGCTCGCGGTGGTTCGCGGTGAGGGTGGAGCTAGTGACGTCACGGAGTGCGCCGACACCTTTATGACTAGGACTGAGCTCACGTACGGTGCCTTTGCCCGTGCGGGGAGCGCGTACCTCGTGTTGTTCCTATCCCGACGCTAAGCCGAAGAACGGGTGCCTAGTGCTCGCGCGAGGTCGTACCACGCCGAGCCGCACTCATCGGAGGCCCAAGCCGAGGGAGTCGTTATGCAAAAAAAGAAGTGAGGCGTGCAGACAGGACACAATAGTATAGAATTGGACAACATGAACGCCGACTATCAACTGAAGGGAGCACTGAGGCGAAAAAAGAAAGAATACACAAAACTCATCAGCGCATGCTCAGGAATGGTAACACCACGTGTCAGTCGGATACACGTGCCGGTCTACGTGAGAGATGACTGTTAAGGCACTTAATCTCTTCCTTATGTAAAGTAATCGAAGGCTGACTCACGCACGCACTTCCGCCATTATAGATATGCCATGCCTCTACCATAAGACGCGTATCTTCATTCTTATGCCTGTACAATATCGCGCATTCATCTAACTCTAGCGTGCAGTTACAATCTCGGCAATGTAGCGAAAGATTAGAAGGCGATCCATCGGTTAACGACCTTTTATGTTCCATTAGCCTCTGATTGATACACTGTCCCGTTTGCCCTACGTAGAACTGGCCACAGCTAAGGGTAATTTTATAAACCACACCCATACGACAGTCAGTAAAACTGTTGTTCTTATTGTGCTTCATTGGACAAATATCTGTTCGTTTTTTGCCTTTTACCCGCTCCTTTTTATTATGTACGGCAGCGCATATCTTACCTAGCTTATTGGGAGCAGTGAAAGCAACATTAACATCATATCTACTTGCAACTTTTTTAAGCATGTGCGACACTGAATGAATATACGGAATAGCCACTACTCTTTTTGCTATTACTGCTTTCTGTAATCACGTCCATCCCTCTCTAAACCGACTTCTTTAGGCGCTCAGCCACAGTGGCCACCGCTACACTAGGATAACCTGCTTCGGATAGGCGCCGGACCTGCGCATTAAAACTCGCGCTCATTTTGTGCATGCAGGATCTGGTGAGGGAAGACTTAAGGCACGACATGGCAATTTCATTTTTTACTAATTTAGAATGCTTAGATTTAAAGTTTAGCAACGGCTTCGAAGATCTTGGGGAGTACTGCCAACAAACATAATTTTGTTCGAGGATCAAGGAAATGTCAAGAAACTGAATTACGCGTCGCTGAGGAAATTCCTTGGTAAACTTTAATCCTCCCCATAAAGTTTAAATTGCTCACTTACTGAGGTAGCAGCGGAATTGAATTCTTCCCTATTGCAGAAAATCAGGTAATCATCAACGTAACGAAATATCCTGATAACGCTATCACCTAAGGCTTTCCCTAAGCAGTTGTCAACCTTACTCAGGCAAATGTTGCTAAGAATAGGGGCAACCTTTGAGCCAATACAAATGCCTGATTTCTGCAGAAAAACGCCATCTCTCCACCCAATCAGTGTCGACTTCAAGTACATTGAAAGAATTTCTAGAAAAGCTCCCGTGGAAACACCGCATCTGTCAATAAAAGCCGACTCTTGCACTTGTTCTTTAATGCACTCATTTACGGAATTTAACAACTCGTCATGCGGCAAGGAATAATACAGGTCTTCGATATCCATACTAAAAGCTGTACAATCACCAGGATTTTCCTCTCTCAAATACTGAACTAGTGCCTGAGAATTACGTAAGCAAAAGGGGTGTGAAAAAACTAGTGAAGCTAAACAGTTCTGTAGGTAACTAGTGACGCAGACTTGCCACGTCCCTTTCTCTGACACTGTAGCACGAAAAGGAATTTCTTGTCTATGGGTCTTGGCCGAAAAAAAAACAGTTCTAAGGTGAGGGATTTAGCTTTCTTTACATTACAGAGAAGCCTATCAAGATTATGTATTGACAAGAGGTCACCCGCACGTTGCTTAACTGCTGAAGGCTTGAGTTTTACTGGCTGTAAATTCATTTCTATGGCTGAACTTGTTTTTTCTAAAAACATGTCATCTGGCATAATTACGAAATAGCCTTTCTACGTAGGGCAAATGGGACGGTGTATCAATAAGAGGCTAATGGAACACAAAAGGTCGTTAACCGGTGGATTGCCTTCTAATCTTTCGCTACATTGCCGAGATTGTAACTTCGCGCCAGTTACAAGGCATGGCATATCTATAATGGTGGAAATGCGTGCGTGAGTCAGCCTTCGATTACTTTACATAAGGAAGAGATTAAGTGCCTTAACAGTTATCTCTCACGTAGACCGGCACCTGAACCCGACTGACACGTGGTGTTACCATTCCTGAGCATACGCAGATGTGTTTTGTGTCTTTCTTTTTTCGCCTCAGTGCTCCTTTCAGTTGATAGTCGGCATTCGTGTTGTCCACTTCTATATTCTTGTGTCCTGTCTGCACGCCTCACTTCTTTTTTGCATAATGACTCCTTACCAACTAGCTCAGCTTTCTGTCGTTCTAAGCCGAGGGAGATTGCCCGTGCTCTCGCGAGTTGGCCCATCGGTTATCGCGAGAGCAAATAGCATAGCCGCCGGGACTTTTCCTAGCGGCGCATTCCAGCTCGCAGCGACGTGCAACAGGCGCCCCTAACTGTATTTTTCGCCCTTGGTGCGGGACCCCTTTGTTTCCCCGCCGTCCCGGGACCAGGCGTTCGTGCAGTGTTGGGTGTCCTTGGGGACAATAAACGGTTTCCGTCAACTTAGGGCAATACTGTGTTCTTGCGTGCGTCGCTCGGTAGCCCCTTGCGACCTGAGCTCGCGCGCAGCGGCGCTAGAGGCTGACGCGGCTCTGTGGCTCGCTAAGCTAGAACCCGCGGTGGTCGGTACTCCTGTGAGACCCTAAGTACCCACACTGGCGCCCAACGCGGATTCAAAGGCACATTAAGCCTTTGTCTGTGCATGGCCGAGTGAGTACGCCTTTGCATATTATACTTGCCGCGTTATGTCTGCGAGGCCTAGTGACCTTTGTCATTTGTTAGGTCACTTTTGCCCTTTGTTACCTCGAGCAGACACCGCGTTGCTCGATAACGTGGCCAGTGCTCCCCTTGAGCAGCGAACTTATGCACCCTCACCTGTCGCCGCCCCCTGTGGGGACGACAACACGAGGCGCTACGTACCACCTCCCATTGGAGCAGTAGCGTTGTTTGGGAACGGGGCCAGAGCCCTCCCCGAACAGTGCACACCAGCACATTCGTCTGCCACGAATCCCTTCGGAATGCAAGGCAGTGCGATGTCGCAGCGCTCTCGATCGGCTCCCTGTGGAGTTTACGGAGCGCAGCACGGAAACGGGGCCTTAGCCCTCTCCGACGTTTACCCGCTGGCTGCCACTCAAATGTTACCTCAATTGTTACCACGAGCGGCGTTACACTGCAGACACGAGTACGTAGCCGCAGGGACACGAGTACATCACCGTCCGGCTTGGAGCGCAGTCGTCACGAAGGAAAGGAGAAACGGCGTTCGGATTGAACTTTTAGAACATTCTGCGGCACGTAGCGATGTAGTTCTTTGCAAACAGGATCGTTTGCGCGCATTGTATGCTCTGCGCTTGTCAGCTCAATATGGCCAGACTTGGCGCGGGGCCCTTAAACAAAAGAATTTTAGTAAAGATCTAGTACGAGCATAGATACTTCGAGTGCGACGTACGCAGTCATCCATTTTAGTTTTTACGTAATCTTTAGAAATGGCCTGTAGCAGATAACATAAGCCTTGTCCTTGAGCTGAAAGGTTCCGAGAGGCCTACATTACTTGGAGGAAAAATTGAAACACATTCAATTAACTAACAAAAAATTATAAATTTTCCCTGTGATTTATTTACTTTACGATTTGGCATTTATGTTTTGGAGCCGGTGAGTGTGAAAGGCGTATCCACTTTGAATTTCACTTTGAATATTGCTTTGAAACTCCAAATTGACTGCAATGTTGGTGTATACTTGGTCACACACATTCTGAAAAATTATGCGAAAACTATTGTCCTCCTTGAAATTAATTTGAAATGAATACGTATAGCAACCTCACCGGGTAAAATGCGTAAATTGCAAGATGGCCAGTCAATATGGAATTAATTTAATGTGTTGAATAATGCGAATCAAAGACAAGAATTATGCAATCTGCCAGAGGGGATTTTTTAAAATTCCGTAAATTCTAAAGATGATCACCATCGCATACTTTTCCCATTCGCACTGAACGTCCTCTGTTCCAATGGAGCGGCGGTGGCTATCACGTGACATCACGTGACCCAAAATTCAGGCGTCTGCCCGAAATCCAAGAACCCCAAGCTTATATTCGTATGCAGAGCGTAAAAGAAATATAAATAATGCATATGTAGCCGACCACGCACTCAAAGGTTGGAATACCCGATGGAGTTAACAGGCCGTACTGCCATGAAAAGGGTGAAATGTAAGATAGTAGGAACACTAGGTGTGATCACCAATGGTCGCTTAATTGAGATTGCGACGGCTGAATGTCGCGTACTTTTGCAGTTGATGAAGGAAAAACAAAGCTTGTCAGGTGCAAAAGATGCTTTCTTTATTAAAATCAGAAAGCACAGTCAGATTCAGTGTGAGGGGCACACTCGTTTTTAACACATTAGCGCTTTGTACGCAGATCTCATGCATGTAGTAGCGAGAAGGTAACAGAACAAATTGGAGATTGTGTGAACATAAATAAACGAAATCGTCATCACACAATATGTTATCCTTGTGCACGTGAGGGACATCTAAAAACTGAGCACCTACGCGCTGGTGTCATCATATCAGCCAGGAAACCGTTAGTTAAAAGTAGAAGAGTAAAAAACTCCAATAGAATGATCACACAGCAGCGTGTTGTTGAAGAAACGACAGATCCGGGTTAGGCACAGGGGCGTCGGTAGGCAGGTCGTAGACGTCCACGAAGAGCCAATCCCACTCGTTTGTGTTGCATGGCTTTGCTTCGTAAAGAATGGGGAGAGGGCAAGCCACCGGGTGCACTGGTTGGCCTTCTCGAACACAACTGGTGTCGGACGGCACGGCTTCCGCTCGGCACCGTCGACGACGGGCACGGCTCTCCAGTTTGGCTGGAGCGAAAATAACACAAAGAAAGAGCTTGTTAGCAAAAATGTTAGTGACTAAATCGCACTGGCTCATCAACTTTCTTGGCGAAAAATTCATTGCAGTTTGGTATAAGAAGCAGTTGTTTTTACCATTAGACAGGAATTCACTCCGCTGATTATGAAAGTTCGAACTTACACCGCAGTTTCTTTTTGCTTAGTCAAGGCATGCCACAGTTGTCACAAAGTATTATGGTTATAGCAATATTGTACATTATTCTTTTTTTCAATTATACATACTATGACGCCACACATCGCAGCAGAGCGTCGTAATGTTATGGCACATGTTAGGCTATCTTCCATGTAGCAGCATAACAGACAAATAAGGGAGAGGCACCTGGTGACGGAAGCTAGCAGGGTTGAGATCACAAGTGCCTCCCTTATTCAACATGATGCAATCTGCACCTCGGAAATGATTCTGAAACGTGTCCCGTAGAACAGATATTGCCTAAAATATTCAAGCGCCATTGGGCTTGCTACGGCTTACCCAATATTTAAGTGAGTGACGTTATTTCTGAAAGCAATGGAGAATGTACGTAAGTATATGGAAAAAGTGGTAATGGGGGGGGGGGGGGGGGCAATATGCAAACGCGAAATTTTAAACATTTCAAAGGACGAGTGATGTATTGTTTATTTTGTTTTCAAATACAATACTCGCTGATTGTAAATATAAATATTTTGCGAATCGTGGTTACCACTTTTCACCACTGGAAGCATTACATTTAAATATTGCCTATGAACACAATGTTATGTGTCGGCAAGAATGCACGCAGTAGGAGCAAGGCTTGCGGTTGACAGAAAACGCCATTTAGTTCCTGCACAAAGAATTACTTTTAAAGCGAATCTTTTTCCTTCGTCTTTCCCACTGCTTCTGCTTTCTGGCACAACGCGTCAGGGCAGGGGGGGGGGGGGGTGGAGCGTCAGAGTGCGTGGAAGAGAGTAAAGGCGACGCGACAAACGTTTGGATATTTTCACCTCGTCGAATGTGCACAATACCCTCGCGAGCTCCTCTATGCGTCGTCGCATTAGCCTCTTGACAGCTGTAATTATCCGTGACCCGTCTAAAAGCATTGGGAAAATTACAGCGCTTACCTTTCTGCGAACGTGCAAGTTCAGAGGGAAGCGAGATAGAATGATAGAAAAGAGGGAGAGAGATGCGGAGAATAGGTGGAACCGTCGCTGTCGTGATACGAAAACAGCTCGCACACTCTTCGCTCGAAGTTCCAATACAAAGAAAGGGGGAGAGGGTGTGTACTGAGAAAAGGTCCGTAAGTAGGCAAGGAAACGCTACCGACACGACAGCAGTTGCGGGCAAACGGGGAATCAGAAACAGACCTTGTAACAATATATAATAACAATAGTGTAATTAGTGTACTCGCTATTGCAGTAGGCGGAGCGTACGCGAATATCTTAAATAGTGGGAATGGCACACACGGGCGTTTTCCAGCTCATTAGCATTTCTTGGCCATATTGCAAACAGTTGTCTGCTCAGTGGAATACTCGTGGGATAAATAATTTTAAGGTGGGTTTGTAATGATCAGTTTTTACTTTTAATGAGCACTCTGAAGAACGTAAACGGAACGTTTGAGCCACTTCATCAAGGCAAAGCCATTTCGCTATACCTACTCCTATGTGTGAGCCAGCAAAACTAGACCATCAAATTTGTTATAATATTCTAATCATTTCTCCCATGAACCTGCAAGTTTCTAAGATGACTGATGCTATTGTAAAAATTATTTGCTGCATGGCAGCAGTGTGCTGTTAAAAAAACATTGTCGCACTGTACGTGTGAAACTACACCCTTAGCTGGGTAACCCTTAGTATAGGTGCACAAATTCGCATTTATAAGGTACATTGTAACTAATATATTATAAGTTACATTGTAACTAATACAAAATATAAGGTACATTGTAACCAATATAAAATAAAAGTTACATTGTTACCCTTGAAAAATATGCACCTTTAGAGGTTACGCTGTACACCCTTAGCTGGGTAACCCTTAGTATAGGTGCACAAATTCGCATTTATAAGGTACATTGTAACTAATATATTATAAGTTACATTGTAACTAATACAAAATATAAGGTACGTTGTAACCATTATATTACAAGGTACATTGTAACCAATATAAAATAAAAGGTACATTGTTACCCTTGAAAAATATGCAGCTTTAGAGGTTACGCCGTAGTCCTTTATTTTCTTAAAGCAAATGTAACCTCTAACGATGTGTTAAATTTAGGGGTTACTTCAGTAACTTATACGGATATTTTCTTCTTGATTGCATTCTATTTTTATAGCCAAACTAGAAAATTTGCACTGTTCCACTACAAGATATTGCCATATCGAATTGGGGCGATATTGTCATGCCTGCCAGCTGGCTATGTTCTCACCTCAGATTATAGTTATGCTGGTGTTTAAACTGTGGGACTACAAAAGAAGAGACTTTCACTGTCAATGCATTTCATTAAAGCTTTAAAGAGAGCATGTAATTTGCTCGGGTTGGTATCGACCCAAACATTTTTCTTTCAGTCCCATAATTCAAACTTCTACATGACAGTCTGTGGCGAGGAGAAATCAGAGGCAACTGACAGGCATCACAATGTTGGCCCCATTCGAGATGCAGAACATTTTCAATCATGACGCCATGGTATATTTTATAAATTAGCTATAACAATACAGCGCAATCACAATAAAGACATCTGAATAAATAGCCGAAGTAACCCCTAAATTTAACATAGCCTTTGGGGGTCAGTTCCTGCTTGACTGCCAATATAACTTAGCTGTAAGTTTCTAACATATACTGCCTCTGAGTTAATGTCCCTCTAAAATATGTGGAAGCCAAAAATACCTTCAGTTCCTAGAGTTTTACATACTTGTGCAGAAAAGCCACTATTTATTAAAAATCCATCTTCCAAAGGCACAAAATTACTTGAAGTACACTCAATGAAGAAAAACACTTGGGGAAGCGACATATGCATGAGTATTGTAGATTGGCCATAATAATTAAGTTCAGGTGAGCAAAAGCATACTGCAAAGCGCTGCTGGCAATAATATTGTGACAATGAGTTGTTTTAATGTAGCTGAAGGCAATGTCATTATTTCACTTCCTAACTATGCACCTAGCCTTTCTAATAAGCTGTTCCGTTTAATATTCTGTGAATGTTCTCGAAAAATAAGTTGGAGTACTCTCTCAGGTACGAAATTCTTTATTACAAGTTTATTGTTCAACAAGGTCTGATACAAAAATACCATCCATGAGACCTCCCATATACAGTCATTGAAGCACAACTGTGTGAAATGACAAACATCAAAATTGATGCTATTTAATAACTGCAATACTAGATTTCTGCACAGGCACAGAGATATATACCGATCTGCTCATTGAGCAAAGGGCAAATAGAGTGCATTACATTTTGCAAAACAACCATCTACGTGGGTGAGTTAAATGCTTAAGCTATGTTTATAAGAAATTCTGAGGCCTATGAATACACAAATGAAATAAAATTAACCAGCCTTCACCACAAGGGAGAGGAACAAATGACTAGAGCAAGTAAATGCACTGCTTGTGACTAGAAGTAAACAATGTATGACGTGAAAAAAACAGCTGCTTATGGTGTAAGCCTCTCCAACCTTTGAAGCTAACCAACCGCATTGAACTAAATCACACACTATTTGTTTTTTTTTTTCTTTCACTTCAGAGTTGGTGAAAAACATGGAAAGCAGCGCGAACAGCACTACTCCCTAGATTACATTTTTACTGCTTAGGAGCGCAAAGAGACGTTTCAGACGGGTAGAAAGCAGTCCTTTCACTAGCTTGTCTCGTGACAGCACAATCTTTTTGCACGACAGCAAGCATTTGGTAAAATGCAAATGGATATTCTAGGTTCTTAACATAATATGCCAAAAGGCAAAAAATAAGTGCCCGTTGTATTTCAGACGTGGAGACAGTGATGACTTCGGCTTGGCTGCCAGCAAAAATACATATCTTGTCAGGAGCGCTGTAAATGTGAGGTGCTGTTACTTGGAGCTCATCAGCTGGCAATGCCATCTATGAAAAGAAATTAAAGATGACATAAACCACTGCCCGAAATTTATTTATGTAGTTTAGAGCACGGCATGCATGTCGCATTTTCCCACATAATAAAACAAAGAGATGTACGAACAAGGGCAAAAGGAGAGAAGTCAGCTAGGAAAGCTGGCACTAGTAAACCGGGCAGGTGTGTTACTCACAGTCAACATGGATTGACTGTGCCTTAGTAGTTTGGATTTCCTAACTCACTGAAAACAACTAACTCTCAAAACTCGCATCTCTAGCCTAGTGTAGGTTGAGCCAGTTCCCCTGCGTTGTTGTCTTTATTGTACCAATGTTTTCGTGGAAGAAATATCTCCACAAAAAGAATGAATAAATTGCCCTCCTATCTGTTTAAAAAATTTTATTCAGCCCAGGATATAAGCAGAACTTATTTATCGTGTGACATCTCATCTGTAGCCCATTATTTTAATGCTCGTAAATGAAAGGCAAGAAGAGGTCGCACAACAAGCAAGACAATGCACAAGATCTTCTCCCACGGCATAGATGTAAACCACATATCGGCACCATCAATGGCATATTAACCAATATATATATATATATATATATATATCGGGCTGGTACTGGTAGTATAAAAAAGAAAAAAGATGGTACGCCACACACTGTTATTGCACAGTACATTTTCCGAACGTTTCGCTTTGACAAAGGCTAGTCCACCAGTCAAAATGTACGTCGCACTTTTTTTTTCTTTATACGCACTCATGTTCACTATACTGACGTCACTACATATAAACGATCTGTCCAGACCAACATTACTTGCAAGAAAACCTACGCAACAACTATTACTATTAGAGCCAATTAGATCAATTTCATTTTATACACATTAGGACACATGATTGTATATGAAAGCTGATGAGAATCGTCGTAAAAAAGCAGGGCTGTTCAAGCAGCAGTACTTTCATATCGAATTCAAATATAATAGAAAGATGAGCCCTGAATATAGAATCAAATCTATTATATATGCATGAACTAAAGTACAGTGCGTAAATTGAGATTTTCTGTCATTTGGTTTCAAAGTTGTTGCAGTTGTCAGGATGACAAGCAACTTCAGAGAGAGGCACTAACTCAAATTCCTTTCATTTCTCAGGACACCTGCACTGTACCAGCATACCTCAGCTTATTCTGGAATATTGTGGTCACTTTGGTCTACATCTGCATTCTTTTCAGCAAAGATGCATCCCAACGACACCACACTAGCGGTAAATATCCCTGAACGGCAAACCGGCCTCCAGTGACGTAGAACGTCTACCGCGCGAGAGGTGTCTAATGTAGACGGAAATTCGCCCGGCGCACCGCCCGCCACCAAAGCCACCTTGCCGCC
This sequence comes from Dermacentor andersoni, assembly GCF_023375885.2. Lineage (NCBI taxonomy): Eukaryota > Metazoa > Arthropoda > Arachnida > Ixodida > Ixodidae > Dermacentor > Dermacentor andersoni. The sequence continues at coordinate 57,799,659 of NC_092818.1, forward strand.
TCACGTCCGACGGGCCAATCGACGACCGCGAAGCTGCGCGCCTCCGCCACCGGCAACGCAAACATCGGCTGCAGCTTCTGTTCCACGCAAATCCCCGCAAAATAATTTCCACTACATAAAGTGATGCGTACATTGTACATGTTACGCAAAACAATCTCCACTGTCACACGTTAAACACGAACGAGAGCACGGATACCTGTCCAGCTCCGCTGCACTGCATGGCTCCCGACGGCAGACGACGGGCGCGGCTGTGCTCGCATCACTGCCAACGGCGCCGCTAATATTAGCGTATTTTCTGCATTGTGTATAATCATTGCGAAGAGCGACAGCAACGGTATGAAATATTGCGGCTTGTGAGCGTCGGTGATTCATTCCGAAGCGCCATAAGCCTTCGCTTCGACGTGAACCGGAAAAGGCCTAGCGACGATATCGGCGCCGCCGATATCGATGAGGGGCGGTAAGGCTGCCGACGTTGCCAGAACGACCACTCCTCGGTCGCTACTTCGCTGTACGGATGCGACACAAATGGGTCCCGGCAACATCATATTATCACATCCTATCTACGGCAAGTAAATCTCGCCGTTCGCGAGGAAAGCCGCCGTCGAACGGCGGCCCGCGAACGGCGCGCGGCGGCCTGCCGTGCCGGTAACGTGGACGTGTGTCGTTTTTGAGCGTGGAAGAAACACGGATGCATTTCCGCGCATATCGCTGCTTACCCCTTTGCTTTCTCTCTCTCTTTTTTTTTCTGCATTTCCCTGACCTATAATGAAAGAAAAGCTGCAGCCTAGCTATATGCTGAATACAGACAAACCAGCACAATGCAAGTACACTTACCAAGTTCGTCTATTTTCCCATGCGATCCGGGGCTGTCGTCGCAGTAGTCACAGCGAAGGTTCGCCGAAATGAGGACACTGAAGCGCTCACAGTCAGAAAATGGCTCTTTGCAGCGGCCGCGCATTATCCCAAACAAGTATCTGTTCGTCACTGCGATTGCCACTGACAAAATTGGCGCCGAGACTATAGCAACAAAACACACATACACAACTCACAACGCCATGTTTGCAACTACTTCCCGTCATGCAATGCTAAAAATATATACGGAAACGCGGAGAGATGACATAAGAGCATGGCCGCTGCTTCTGTACTGAAGTACAGTAACTAAAGCACGATTCGGACATTCTGATCCGGCTGCACATATTCAAACGAAAACATGTTCGTTGAGAGTAAAACGAAAACACAAACTTATGGACATAGTGCGCTCTTGGAAACAATGCTCCTGCATTGAACAGAATTATTCTTTATAGCTATCATGGTGGTAGAACTTCAGCCAACTGTACTTTTCATCTGTCTACACGGCTCCGTGGTAATGGAGTGGCTGTATGCGGCTTTTCCGTGCTGGGTTTGCTGCGCTGACATGCATTGGCGCGTTGCATCAACCGTGTTGCTGCTGTACAATATAGGGAAATGTGGCGTGTTGCAGACGTTGACTCGTACCGTTGCTGAGTGCACAAAAAATAATGCGAGAAACGTGCCAAGCGTTTTAATGATTGCATTTTGTTTGCTCCGAATTCGCACCTCGGCTGCAGAGATTCTTTGCAAAAATGCTCATTTAATATATCTTCCGTTGGGGCAACACTCATTAATTTCTTTGGACGCTTTCTAGGCAACGACGCATTGCGCTGGATGGCTGTAATATGAGGAAAATGTTCGTACATCAGTCTGCGATTCAGCTTGCTCTATGAATGCACCCAACCAAATTCGCACTGAGTAAACACGGCAAAAGGCCCTTCCAGGTTCCTACCATATAATAATAATAACCATGCTTCTTTTTTATCGCCTCATGAAGAAGGCAGAAGTGCGAGAGGAGCATTATTTTATGATGTTATAAGCTAAACGTATGTCAAAAGGGCTCCCCAATCCGTGAATGTGAGACCCATAAGAAACAACAAAAACACTTGCGGCGGCATGTGTCGGCAGCGGCATGCGACGGCAACGAGATAGATTTCTGCAGGACACATGTAGGGTCTGTGAAAAGCGCTAATTGTATATAATATTTGCTCAGTCGATGGTTGTACTTCCGGCAAGAATCGTCGTTAGTCTTGCAGAGCGTTCTTTTCCCGTGGCCTACTTCCGATATGCGGCTCTGCCGGTTCGATGAGTAATTTGCTCTCAGTCAAAATTTGCGACTGAACACCCGCACAAGTGCTCATCAAGTGGATCAACCATGTGTGCACGCAGGTAACTTATCCTTCGCTTTGTTAATGTGTAAATTGCGAACTTCCCCTCCCTATATAATGTCTGCGTGGGGTCTCGGTTAAAGGTTACTAAAATTCTATAGGTTACAATATAGAGGTTACATGCTGGCAGCAGATCAATGTAACTAATAAGCAGCACCCGTCTCACTCAGTTTCGTCATTGTAACCCTTAGCATGAGCAATATAATGAAAACATCAAAAGGACGGGCGAAGTAACCGTTATTTTATTCGTTACTCACGTTTATAGGTATACTTATAGGTTACCAAGATTAGAGTGTAGCTACCGCTCACTCCAGATATGCACGGAGCAATTCCTACTACGAGAATTTTGACAAGTGAATGAGTAAAATAATTTAAATAATTAAAAAATGAAAGCTAGGTACATTAATGCATGGTTGTCACAACATGAAGACAGTCGTATGAATGGTAGAGAAAAATCACAACTCGTGTGACAGATTTAATAGGTGCCCATCACCCGGCTTAAGCACATTGAGTTACAGAACCAATGAATTATAACGTTAATTTCTATACTATCAGTGCAATAGAAGCGGTTGCATCGAATGTTTATCATACCTTTAAATCACCTATGTAGGCGAGGTACGCAAGCATTTCAATCACATGAAATTGTGCGCTGATATCGACATGTCATCGAAAGACATTCGAAGCTTTGAAGATCGAAACTTGTATTGCGTGTGGGAAAAATCACGAAAAAGTGCTGACGCAGAAGTTTTGCCAAGTGATTTGGAAACCTCTTCGAAAAGTGCCGTCTTAAATATGAAGAGTAACGAGACAAGCGGAGTTAGTTTAGAAAGTATTACGTTCAGTGGAGTGCTATTACATTGCAGTAAACACTGCATGGTATCAATGACTAGTCGTAATTGTACAACTGCCCTTAGCAGACATCGCGTTTAAGGATTCTTTTATGTCTATACCATTGCATATACCGCCAAGCAGTCTGCTCAACCTACGTGGCAAACAAGACCTTGTTGATTTCCTTCTCCTCAATGTGTGAAAGACACGCGCATCGCATGCGGTAAGATACACAATGGAGCTATAGCTAAACGGAATCCTAAAACATGTAATAATGAAAGATTTCAGAAGTTGCCCACCTTTCGAGCGTGCTGCTGGACGAGTCCTATGGGGATTCCGCGAGGATGTCGCCTCATTTTGCACACGCCGCTTCTTGGCTTTAGGGCTCGGACTAGGGCTGCTACGCTTGCGGCTGGCCGGTTGTTCTGGCCCAGTGTCGTCGTCTTTCAGCCAGGACCATTCTTCAAGAAAGTTCGACAGCAGGAGGCGCTTGTGGATGCCCAAATCTTGATCACTCTTGTCAATCATGGCTATCTTGTCCTCGGCTGCTTCGAGTAAACCATCTACGTCGATGCCCATTGCGAAAAAGTAGTGCACAGAGCGCTTGAACACCGCACCACAAGACCTCAAACGTGGCCCACTCCACGGTTGGTTAGCGTTGAAATGACTCCCTCTTTGGTGCTATTCCCCCATACCTCAACCATACGAGAGATTGCTGCTGCGCATGCGCTGGAAATACAGGAAAGACTGCATGCGCAGTATTGTACCTTCTCAGTAACTACCCCTTCACCATCGCCTAACCCTGCCCACATGTATACTCTGAAAGTATGGGTGGTGGTTAGGTGGGTCGAACTCCAACAATAGACTGCCTTTCAAGGCCACGAAAGTGAACTATGAGGACATGAAGTTTTTTTGACTGCCTTTTAGTCACGCTCCGGGTGAAAGAGGGCGCGGCCGGCGGGTGATTGACCTTGAAGGAAGGAATTTAGTTTGCGATGGGTAGAGTTTCTAAAGGCCACCAGTTATAACAAAAGCTATGTGTCGGAAAATGGGCTTGTCCTTTGCATTGAGTATAAAAACACCAGTTCACAGCAAGATGTGCAGATTTACACATACGTTTCCAGGTATGTGACTGGGTTGGAGAAAGTGTAATGGTAGGCTGCTTTGGTTTTGTGTTTGTGGCATGTAGAACTATTTGTTCGATGAAGATGAGAAATGTGAGTGCGCAAAATGGCCATGAAGCGAATGATTTCGATGAAGCATGAATTTTCATAAACAAAAATAAACTGATAACCGGCGCAATTTTTTGTGCGTGTTTTATCCTGATTGCTCATACGCAATTATCTTATTTCGAACGATACATTCAACTATTATACCAGGCATTTTAGGATGGACTTATCAGTATTTTTTAACATGTGACCGCGAAGTGTGATCGTTGCGTCGACGGAAAAATGTGTTTGCACTAGTTTGCAAATGTGGCTCTCGAATCAAGATTCGCTCGAGAACAATGATTTTTGCAAGGTTGCGCTGATCTCTGAAAACTATTAGTCTTGAAACTCGAGTGTGCTATCGAATATTCTGCTATCGGGACTATTCAGATGTCGGAAACGGTCTCTGAACTGCGATGTCTGAAGAGACAAACGTGTTCATATATTTATTGTGTTACTAATAAACATACGTAGGAAAGTGCTTTGAATACTTATATGCATCAGGAAAATACACACAATCGCGAATGTTTCACAGGTGACTGGTAACGCGGCCGTCAAAGAATGCAAAGCATGGATTGCTTAGGAACGTATGAGCACCTTACTGAAACGGTGTCGTAGCGGATAACAGCAGTCTCGCTGTTCTCAACCCTCTGCCCGGTATTTCTTATTGGGAATTTCGACTCATCGCTAGTTAGCTTCTGGGCGACTAATATGTGGTGCAACCTCATTGTAAAACTTCAACATTGGATGCAAGACTAACATAGCTACCCTTGAGGAAGTCAAAATATGAATAAAAGGATGTTATGGAGCAGACGAATATAACAGTCGAGTTAAAGCCAATGACAATTTTGATATTTTCGCAGTATTTCCGTATATTGTGAAAAATTCTACGGTGGAACCGATCAGTACTACAATAAAGGAAGTGCCTTGTTTCTACTTTGCGTTGGCACCGTAATTTTCTTCTGTGCGAGCATCAATTATGAGTTATGGTTATGTTTGACACTATTATGGAGTTCCTATTTAATCTAATGTTGTATTTTGGGTCTTCGATAGCGCATTTTTGAGTTTAGAATCAGTATTATTTCAGTGATTATGTCCCACAGCCAATGAGCGGTTGGGGCCGAGTAAAGCGTGATGCCGCTTTTCGTGGCCACAATTTCTATGCGGTATATTGAGAGAAAATGAAGCTCATCGTACGCGTGGAATGAACATATTCTTTTATTTTTTCATAATATGAGTATATTACAGGCGGTCTGTATCTTTGAGTGCACTTGTTATTAGATGCCATGAGATTTGGACGCCTTCTCCTACCCTCTGGCTCGTGGGAACGTCAGCTAGCAACGAAGGCCTTCCACTATCAACGTTACTTACAATGTATATTATGGGCACTTCGCCATATTCGTCACATACCGGAGGAGCGCCAAGGAAAAGGATTGCCAAAAGCTCCCTTCTTTGTTTTTGTACAAGCTATCCTTAAGGAGAAATTCTCGTGCTGACGGTATTTTGATGACAACCAGAGAGTGCGCTTCGTAGGTGGTATACGGGAGCGTGGAAAGTCCGATGGCAGTGTTGTAGACGCCGGTTATGCGATTCCGGTTGCACCAAAATACTAATTAAATAAACTAAGAAAGAGCACCCCATTGTATTCAAATAGTTTACATCTTTGAGGCAGCAGGATTGCCCGACGTTTCAATCGAGGGGATGCGCCACGCGAATAGCCTAAAAAAATAAGACAAGAGGAAACAGCGCCAAGACCCGAACTTCGCAAGATGCTAAACGACTGTGCGCTTGATTTATTGGCTTAGTGCATAGCATAGTATGGTGAGTTCGTCCAAAAATCCCCTCCACAACGAGAAAGCTTCTTCCCTCAGATGGTATGAACTTGCAAAGTTGAAGCCCATTACGTAACTGATCGCTGCCATCCGAATTCCCGTGACAAGTGACCCATGGTACGCGATAACAATACGCGCGTTCACGCAAATAATTCGGACAGCCCATCCATTTCGATTTTCTGCACGGGCCCGAATTTCACGGCTATGACGCAGCACTGGCGCCCGCCCGTTCTAAAGGGTGAAGCCACATAAACAAATCAGCTAATTATAGTTTGCTAGAATGCTATCTTGATAGATCTTTTCAGGCTATACCACAGTCTCCCGTGGGCGCACAATGATATATTGGGAAAAGATGTAAATCATGAGAGCAGGTTCGCCCGGGCCTACACTGCCCTTCTCGTGCCACTCGAGCAGGCAAAAAAATAATGCAGTGATAACGCGGCCGGCAGCAGCATTCCTCGCGCGCCTCACAACATAAGTACACATGCCCACAACCATCGACATTTGTATCCATATGCAGGAAATCGGGAAAAAATAGTCATTCCTCCCCGCATGCCAAGTTTCATCCTAGACGGCAGAGCTCGTTTCTCCCCTGTCGGAACGATTTCTGACACGGGTGTGCGCGCGAGCGTCTCTTGTTTGCGACGCTGCCTCTTAGCATGACTAGAAATTAGTATTGTGCTGTTAACTGCCACAACAGCAGTGTAAATACGAAAGGGTTGAAGCCACCAGTGAAATTTTTCCGATTTCGCAGAAAATCGTGCGACAACGAAATAAACAGACGAATGACATGGATTACTGCGGTGCGCTGAACAAAGTAAACAATTTGCAAACGATGCGATCTGGTTCACTGATCACACGTGAGTGTATGACGGTTTTTACGTGTAGTCCACATGAATTTCGTGATTACTGGGTATATAATTATTTTCTTCAAATAAACCCTTTCAGTTGGTATACCAGCGCTTTTCCTGTCTTTTTGCGTTTGGTTTGTGTGGGCGCTTCCCAAGAATGGAAACCACTTCTATTGCATGCGCTAGCAGTGGCCGGAGTTCACGGGTGCCGAGAATTGAACAGGATGCATTGAACATGACCGGAGTTCATTCCTGCATCACCGCTGCACCGATTCGTCGAGTTGCTTTAAGATACGCACCTGCGTCTTGGTCGCGCCGGCATAGCTGAAGCAGAAATAATTACTAATGCTTTCAGCTTCCGTCTCTTTGACAACTATTAAAAAATTGCCAAGGTATTTACGCTGCTCCCTCTATTCTATATTGTAGGGGACGTACTAGTTAATATTGTCTGAGCATGTCGTATTTGTGCTATGCGGCGACATATTTTGCACTACTCCGCATAGTATCGATGGAAGTCCGTGGTCGCGGACACAAACGACACGTAGTTGTACCAAAAATTTTGCGGGAAACTGCAAAAATTACTTCGGCTAACACGCACCGTATGTGCCGACGGTTTTTCCGGCGGCACATATGATGTCGTTTCCGACTAGCGGACGGCGTCATTTACATCGCTAAGCAGACGCTGTGCTTTCGCCGCATCACAGCGACGAAACTATTCGTCAAGCGCACCGATCTTAGTAAAGGCAAATAGAAGCCTGTACATCGTACTTCGAATAAAAGGCGCACGCACGGACGGACGCACGCACGCACGCACGCACACACACACACACACACACACACACACACACACACACACACACACACACACACACACACACACCGTGCGTGGTACGAAAAGTGCCCACACATGCGCAGTGCAAGAGGCAATCAGGGCGATGTGAATGTGATGTGTGTGATGCGATGTGATGTGTGTCGACAGTGATAAGTTGCGAGGACAAAGTCTAATTTCTACGTTGGTGACGCGATACTCGGCTCACGCTTCATGGTCAATGTCAGCTATTGGCCAAGAGCATCGTTCTATGGGTATCTGTCTTCGATTAAATATGGCACCCGCCGGCATTCCCAAAACAGTTGAGGGGAAGGCTACCGATGAAAATAGAGTGAGAAAAACGTGATTCCACGCTGTGATTCTGAGCCTCAAGAGGCGCGCAAGGGTGCAGTTTTCGGCTGGGGTGTTCCCAGTATCCAGAATAGTAAGCTGTTGGGCCTCTTGGTTTGACATGCTTTTTGCAAAGGGGGCGCATCATTATCTTTAGAGGCCCTGGGTGACTCTGCGCGCCTTCCTGCGCACTGCAGGGATTGTGGCTGTAAACCCCTTTTCGATAAAACCAAGATTGTAAGCAGATCCAAAGGCAGACTCAAAAGGGAAATCCTCGAGGCTGGTCAGATTCATGCTCACGCTAACTTTTGTATTAGGTTCATGTCAGTGCATCTGATGCATAAGGAATTTACGTTCCTCGCTTTTGGCTAAAGTTTCTACGCCCCTGTAACATGAAGAGCACTGTTAATGTGGCTTGTCCTTTTTAATATTAGTATTGTTGTAAATATGCGCACTAAACCTGTTTGATGTAATTTCATATCGTAATTTCATAATTTCATTTCATATCATATTTCATAACTGTTACACATGTTTAGGTGCGTTTACCCGTTCGTTATATAAAACATGCCTTGTATGTGTAATCCTTCTATGTTTCTCTCTCCTTTTTCTGAAGAGTAGGCAGGCGTCGGACCCTTTCTCGTGACACTGCTCCTCGCTTTGCCTTTCTGTACAAAGTATATATGTTTCAAAACAAATAATAATAATAATGCCCACCTCCTTTGGTGTCGACAGGAGTGTGGCAATATTGCAAATAAATAAATAACGCGAGAAAAAAAAAGACAATTTTGCCATAAATCATTAAATCCTCATATTGCGCCAGACGGCTTGCGTACCATTTTTACAAGAACGTTAAGCTCACTTGTTATAAATGCAGCGGGAGGCAAGTAGCTTATAACAGATCATTTCTACTCGAAGGCTGATGATCTCAAACGTTATCCGTTCGCGGCTTTTACGTCAAATTTTGAAAGAACTGCTCTGATTGGACAGTAGCGGTAGAGTTCAATCATATGTCGATGCGCTGCAACCTTAGCGAAGCCAATTGGTCTTTCCTACGCAAATTGCGCGCAAAATGCCCTGCACACCACGAGGAGTCGAACCGCCGCTCTACCGTCTCCATTCCCGACAGGTGGAGCCACGTTGTTAGTGCGCTGAAATTAAGCACTGTGCTCGCAAATCATTTTGAACCTGCGGTCGTGATACAAGATACGTCTGTATTCGAACGCTTTGTCATTGATGCGCTTTCTAAAGAATACAGGCAGAATCGTTACCGTGATAACATTCTGTGCGGCATAATGTAGTCGCTTCAAGTGCTACTTGTCTTGATGCTTTGTCTAAAATCTAGAAGCAGTGAAAATAGCTAGGTTCCCGTTTTGTTTTCATTCAGGCGCGACCACGGTTCGTGTAAAAAGGAGCGAGGTTACATTTTTGAATACCTTAAGATGTGAAAGCTCGCTTGGGTGCCATTTTACTTCTCACTGTTAAGGTGAAGAACGAGAAGAAAGGGGGACACGAGGCGCCCGATTTTTATTATCGATCTCATGGCAAGCCAACAGACATAGACACCAAGCAAATCATGGGAAAATTACTTTTACTTACTAATTGAACTAAAGAAAAGATGAATTATTGGCAATAAAAGTGGATGAAAAAACAACTTGCCGCCGATGGAGAACTTTCCCACGTCTTCGCATTACGCGTTTGCTTGGTGTCTATTGCATAATGCTTCGCATTAAGCAATTGAGCTACTGCCAGCGCGGTTTCCCCATCCACTTTCTTGGGTATTTATGTGTTACTACTAGAACTAATCTTGGGAGTGTCAGCCAGCGCCACCACACAGAAACCTTGGCGACGGATGTGGAACATCCCTTCTGCCACAGGCGTCACAAGTACGTGATCTTTCTGGCTAAAGGCAACTGGTCAGTAAACCTACACATGCTACTACCCGAAGGCATCAATGTTGCCGGATTCGAGACCCTCGAAGTAGTAAAGGCAAGGCGCAGAAGACCAGGACTCAAGAACAACACAAACGACAGGACCGGCGCCGGTCCTGTCGTTTGTGTTCTTCTTCTTGAGTACTGGTCTTCTGCGCCTTGCCTTTACTACTTCAGGAATGAACCAACTAGAAGAAGCAAGAGTTTCACTCGAGACCCTCGTTACGTAAGAACGAGAAGGAAGGGGGTTAATCGAGGGGCCCGAATTTTATTAGTACTATCATCACAACCCAACAAATACACCAAAGAAAGGATAGGGAAAATCACTTGTACTTACTAATTCAATTAAAGAACGCGTAATGCGAAGACGTGGGATCGTTCCCATTCTGTGGCAAGGGGTCTTTTCATCCACTTTCATTGCTGTTAAGTTATCATTTGCTTAATTCAATTAGGAAGTACAAGTAAATTCTACTAGAACTAATATTGGGAGTGTCAGCCAGCGCCACCACACACAAACCTTGGCGACGAATGTAGAACATCCTTTCTGCCGCAGGCGTCACGAGTACGGGATCTTTCTGGGTGAAGGCAACTGGTCAATAAACCTGCACATTGTTAGGTATGGCCGGACGCCAAGGGCGATACGTCATCCCCCTACCTTCTACTTGGTCGGACGCCAAGGGCGATACGTCATCCCCCTACCTTCAACTTGGTCGGACGCCAAGGGCGATACGTCATCCCCCTAACTTCTACTTGGTCGGACGCCAAGGGCGATACGTCATCCCCCTACCTTCTACTTGGTCGGACGCCAAGGGCGATACGTCATCCCCTTACCTTCTACTTGGTCGGACGCCAAGGGCGATACGTCATCCCCTTACCTTCTACTTGGCCGGACCCCACGGCGCCGAAGAGAGTCATTCACCCGACCTTCTCCCCGGATTCGTCGAAAAGAGGATCGACTTCTCCTTCCCGTGCTCAGTAATGCAGGAGGAGGGGCCCTCTCTCTGTGCCTGTCACGTGTCATCGACGGAAACAAGATCCCGCCCACACTTGTAGAGAGCCTATTTAAGGGGCTCCGAAATGTACTTTTGATATACTTCATACTTCATGCTCTTCTTATTTTCTTTCAACTACCTTTGAATGAACCGTGCAAGTTTCGCACTAGCAAATCGTTTCGCCCTTGCTCGGTCGCCATGGTCTACCGGATGCCTGCAGCCCGCTGACAACGCCATGCTACCCAATAAGTAATGTCGGTCGAGCTTCGATAGGCAGGCGTCGCTACTTCTCGGCAGCAGTACGGTACGCTACCCTGGAGTACGGAAGAAAAGGGTTGCTAGCGGTGGGATCGCCCTCCAAAGGCAACAAACTGGTTGCTAACGGTGGGATCGCCCCTGAAGCGCAACAACATGCTACTACCTGAAGGAACCAATGTTGCCGGATTCTAGACTCTCGTTACGTAAGAACTAGAAGGAAGGGGATTAACCGAGGGGCTCGAATTTTATTAATCCTATCATGACAACCCAACAAATACACCAAGGAAATCATAGGGAAAAATAGCTTGTACTTACCTATTGAAATAAAGAATTATGCATTACGTGAAGAAAGGGGGTGGGAAAACTGCGCCACGGTAGTTAAGTTGGTTAGAGCATCGCACGCATAATGCGAAGACGTGGGATCGTTCCCCATTTGCGGCAAGTGGCTTTTTCATCCACTTTCATTGCTGTTAAGTTATCATTTGCTTAATTCAATTAGCAAGTAAGTAATTTCCCCGATGGTTTCCGTGGTGTCCTTGTTTGTTGGCTTGTCATGATATGTTAAGGCGAAGGTATCACTGTCGCCATCTCGCGTGTAGTTCAGATTCTCCCACCAGGCGACCCCACTCAGTCATGTGTAGAAAAAAGGGAATAAAATCTGCTCTTCGCCGTCGCAACATGCTCCGGTCTGTCCCTGTGGCGACGCTGGTCCATGCGATCTGCTGTAGTTGAGGAAAATTCAACCACCCTTATTCTTTTCAGGAGGAGTTCTGCCTGGCACCATTGTTGTATTGTTTCTGCGCGTGGTGGCCTTCGTCCCGCTGATACTTTCAACAGTGGTCCATGTAATGCATGTAACAATGGTCTACATGTACAATGCTCCGTGCTGCTGATGGTGGCGTCAGGCGTGGCAGTGGTTCGTCACCGTCGCTTTAGACGTGGCTATCATGTGAGTACGGGCCTCTGCTTCGAAAACCGTCTCGGCAGGTGGTTTGCAGAGTGCAGTGCTCACTACCACGGCGGACCACAACACCTGTAATACTAAAGAGAGACTAAGAATGAAATGGACGGGACATTGAGTGACGCTGATCGTCTAGTTTTGTTTCTCTTTTTTCCTAGTGTCTACCTTTCTTTTTATTTTTTTAGCAATCGGCAAAGTGTTGACCCCCTAAAGGAAGGTTTTAGGCTTGAAATGGTAAATGTAGTTTTATGCGTATAAACAGACAGATAGAAAGAGAAAGAAATTGCCGTATATCGCAGTAAGTGTCTAGTGCAGTCTGCAGTGCCTCGCCATAACGACAGTCGGTTGCTTCCGTTGCATGAGGTGTGCGCCATATTGTCGATAAAGGCTACCGAGGGCTACTGTGAAGGGCACACTCAATCTTAATCACGAAACTTTCCCTTGAGGTTATTGCCGTCATGGTATTCGTGAAGCATTTACGTGGCCCGCCATCGTGTTAACCGCCATGAGCAGTGGGTTTCTGGGTGCCTGTTTAATTCAGAGAACGGTGAAAGTATAGAAGCAAATTGTTTTATGCAAAACGCGCCCAGCTCTACCTCTTACGCATTACTAAAACGCCCGTATTCGACTAGAACAACTCACAAAAGTAATACGAATCATGATCAAAGCTTCGCTGGGTAGTGTCCTTCTGACCCGGATTTATAACGTCGACACCAAATACCACGAATACTCTTCCATGTAAAATGCAATATTCCTAATAGCTAATACTAAAGTAATGTTAAGTGTTTAGCAAAGCATTGCACACAACTTCGCGTGTTGAATTTGCAGATATTCCTTTTACGCAAAATTTATGAACAGACACGGCGCATACATGCATTGCAAGACCAGTGCATCCTTTAAACGCCATATAGCTTGCGATATCCAAGCCGCAAATTTTCCCGACTCATGTGCTTTAGAAGAATGAGCTGCGTTTCAGGCATGGCAGCCGAATGAAGCCCAGATATCTTTCAATGAGCACGGCTAGGGACAAAAATACCCCAAGCATGCACGAACGCAGCGAGCGGCGTCCTGGCCGTAACGTCACTCGTAAGAGGGCGCCACTCCAACTTCTCGCCCGGAAAGACTGCAATACCTGCATAGCAAAGCCTGCTGACACCTGAAGAGTGGTCACCAGTGGAGGAGGGGTGGCGATAGAAGAGAAGGCGTAAAGTTAGTAGAGAGTATAGAATAAAAACGAAATATTTACGACATAGCGCCTAAGCAAACATGAAAAAAAGACAGTTTGATTGTGAAGTGACTTCCTCGAGAAAGGTTGTCACCGGCACTGTTATGTCGCGTGTAGCAATGGGTGGAGGGGGAGGGCGAATACCAACTCCTCGAAGAAGTCACAGTGCTTTTGTAAGCTACCTCGGACCACGTGCATAAAAATTAGAGCTGTGTACACCACTGAAACCAGTTTTGTTTCCAGCTCGTGTGCCACGTGACCTGATGCCTATTTCTGTGCATTCAGAAGCCCCCCTGCAAGCTCGTTTCCATTGCTTCAGAAATTTTACGCGCTTTGCAGTGCGCAAAAAAAAGCTGCTTTCTATATAGATGCGCGACGGAAAGTCCTTGCGTGTAGCCAACCAAAGCACCATTAGCCTCATGCATCCCAAAACAGGTGTCTGACTGCCTGAACATAAATAGGGATTTAGGTGGCGAAGAAATGTTCGTAGGCCATCGGCCATGTGCCCTGGCGCATGGTGCCAGCTCCTACAATCACCCAGGCTAAGCATTGACAGGAGAGGGTGACCACTTCCACGAGCGCCGACTGATGATAGCGCCGCCTGCCACCTAATAGTTCAAATGTTCCCCACGTGCGATACAGTTATGGTAATGACCGCGAAGGCTGTCACCTTCCCCACACTAACAACAATTCCTCCTGACGAAAAATGCATTGAAAGCTGAAGGAAAGTGAGCAGCCGCTATCCACACAAAGGTCGAGCTAAGCGGACGCAGCCGGATACTTGGCCTGCTACTCATCTACGTCGCATTCTCTCCATATTAAAAGACGTCGTGTTTTCTCATTTCCCACGAGCCGGCAGAATGGTTTTTGGGACCCGTCGCCGGGTCGGAGCATGCGGACAAAACCCTTGCCATGCTTGTCATCAGTATTTGCTTTGCTCGGGTGCAAGAATAGAGATGCCATAAATAGCTGAGATGTTTGGTCTGTATGGCCCATGGACATAGCGCACACGGCGGCACTCTCGGACATGAAGCCACGTGATAAAACGGGGATTGCCTCATGCATGTTTACCTCACGCAGCCATGGCGCGGGAATATTTCCCATTCCTTCGTCCATGTGCACGCATGCTTTTAATTCACTATTCATGTGGGATGGGCTGTGAGAGGAAGTTGAGAAGGATACTATCATATCATCTTGTACAGATAAACACGCAACAATTGCAGTAGCGTTCTTTCACGCGAGTCTCCATATCAATACATGCAAGATGCACCTGCTTGTGTGCCACTTAGCAGAAATATGCGTCCCGCAGTTATGATATTACACAGAAATCATCCTCGTTTCATGTGCACCCACCGCCTATGAAACTTACTCATAAAATTTATGAAGAATTCGACACGCGAACACGTGAATGAAGAAAGGAAACCCAAAGAATACTGCTTGCGTGTCACTTTATTCTCTACACCTAAAAACAGGAGTAAAAAAAGGCATTATGATTGAACTGATAAGTGTCACTCAAGGACATGATGAATGTGCGTATGTGCGCACGTAAAGAAATGTTTATTATGTGGGTTTGTTTCAACGTTTGCCAACTGTCAATTGCTGATGTCCACTTATTTGGTTGAAAGAGAGAGAAACAAATTTATTTAGTCGTTTCTCTCTGTCTCAACCAAATAAGTGGACATTAAGCCAAATATATTGCAGTCCTAGAACGCTATCACGGGACAGCAGCTGTAAGATCGAAGGTTGAAGGAAATGAAATACTGGTAGGGGTGTGCGAAATCTGAATAGAGTGTATAATAGTGGCCTATTCGATTCGGTTGTCGAATCGAATAATCGTTATTTGTATCCATTTGTCATTGGCAGTTTTCGATTGGTGACAAAAGTTACTATTCACTCACCCCTACAAAACAGATAGCATCTAGTACACGCGGTTAGTCTGTTGTATTGCGATATAAATCACGCACTTTTCTGGTCACGTGACGTGCTGTCGCGTGTGCACCCGATACAGAACACGCGCGCATGGTATTGGAGGTCGCGTCATTCGAGTTTCAGAGACGCGGTACAGCGAAGTGGTAAAACAAGCTGTAGCACAGAACGTTGGCTTTAATTAAATGTGCACGCCCTCACCGCTGCTAGCACTCATTGCCCAATCGTGAGGATCACAGCGACCATCACAAGCACTCGCGCATAGCGTTGCGCACAGCCATCAGATGTTTTCCAAGTTTCGCCGACAGCCGTTCTCGTTGCCTTTGCGAAGGAGAGTTTCTCTAGCTTCCTATGACACAGGCGTCCTATAGCAATTCTTCGCACTGGCCTTTGCAATATGATCACACGCACTATACAAGCAGGTACTGCATAACTAGAATATTTGCCAAAAGTATTTATTTATTTATTTATTTATTTATTTAAAATACTTTCAGGGCCCAAAGGCACTACAGAAAGGAGTGGGGAAGAAATGGCAAGGCGTGCAGCAAGAAACAAACAGAAGTATTACAAGGCGTCTTGTAAAGTGATCTTGAACTGGTGGTCATCAGCAATGCTGGCGATTGTGGAGGGAAGGTGGTTCCATGCGACACTTGTTCTAGGAACAAAAGAGTCATTACACAATTTTGTGCGACAAGAAGGTAGCCCCACCTTGAAGCGATGATCGGTCCTTGAAGATATGTAATCAGGTGGATGGAACAAAACGCCCTTCATCTCGTTGTTATAATAATAGATTCTATGAAAAAGGCTAAGGCGAGAGGACTTTCGACGCAACGAAAGGTCAGGCAAGTTTAGGGTTTTCTTCATAGATGTGACACTGGAATGACGTGAATAATTCGACAAGATGAAACGTGCGCCGCGATTCTGAATGGCTTCAAGAGTTTGAATGAGTGTAGTCTGATTAGGATCCCATATGGCGCATGCGTACTCTAATTTAGAACGTACCAAGGTTTTGTAAAGTGTTAACTTCAGGGACGATGGGGCATCAAAAAAGTTTCGACGCAGATAACCAAGCATGCGATTGGCGTTGTTAGTTACAAATTCTACATGCGTATTCCACGATAGATTAGAAGAAATGTGAACACCAAGGTATTTATAGCTGTCAACAGATGGTAATGGAATATTATTGAGGCGGTAAGTACGCGGACAATGATTAGTGCTGGGGCGAGAAACCTGCATACTTTTACATTTAGTTGTATTAAGTGTCATGAGCCATTGACTGCACCATTCAAATACCCTATCTAGATCACGTTGCAGATTGAGGTAATCGTCATGGTTAGTAATTTTCTGGTAAACCACGCACTCATCTGCAAACAGTCGGACAGTTGAGGAAGAAAGGCAAGTAGGAAGATCATTAATATAAATCAAGAAGAGCAGAGGGCCCAAAACTGACCCTTGCGGGACACCAGATGTTACGGCAGAATTACGTGAAGAGAAGTCGTTAGCCGTCACATACTGACTACGGTTAGAGAGAAATTCCTTAATCCATGCAAGTACATTGGGGTCTATGTTAAGTTGATTAAGCTTGAAGATAAGTAGATCGTGTGAAACGGAGTCAAATGCTTTAGCAAAATCTAAATATATGCAATCAGTATCAAAGTCATGATCCGCGTTAATAAACAAGTCGTTAGTAAAACATAACAATTGCGTTTCACACGAAACTACTTTACGGAATCCATGCTGATAAATGCTGAAGAAGGAATTGGACTCGAGGAATTCAATGAGGTGCGAGTATATTATATGCTCTAGGATTTTTACTGGAATGGATGTTAATGATATGGGGCGGTAATTATTGGGGGAATGTACATCACCAGATTTATGCACAGGGACCACCTTCCCTATCTTCCAATCAGAGGGCAGTGTAGACATCTGTAATGACTGTTGGAAAAGCTTTGACAATATCAGTGCAGAATAAACTTGTGTACACTTCAGCATTTTCGATGAAATACAATCTGGACCGGCCGACGAAGACACTTTTAAGTTGACAATCAGCCTTTCGACACCAACTGCATCAATAGCGATATAATCCATTGGGAAGAAGTTGGTTCTTGGTATATGCGGAAATACTGTGGGAGTGCTCTTATGAAAATGAGTAACAAACACATTGTTCAGAACATTGCAGCATTCGCTTTGAATTACTGGGACATCAGATTGGATTAACTGAATGTGTGTCGTTTTAATACCGTTAATAATGCTCCAAAATTTACGGGGATTAGAACGAAGTAGCAAAGGAAGAGTTTTATCAAAGAATTCCTTCTTGGCTTTTGAGAGCGCAGTACAGAATTCTCTGTTGAATTTTTGATAGCAAGACCAGTGGTCTATTCTGGCTGTGAATTTTGCGCGTCGAAATATCAGCTTCTTTTTGTTGCGCATGCGCTTTAACATGTTATTGAACCATGGTGAGCGAGTACATGATGAAACTTTCCTTTTAGGTACAAAACGATCAATAAGAGACAAGAGTTTGTTTTTATAAAGCAACCAGTTATCCTCAACCGATCGCTGCTCAAAACCGGCGAAAAACCGATCAGCAAAGACCTGAAATTCCCCATTCATTCCAGTTACGTCTGCTTTGCCGTAGTCTTGGATGACCCTAGTTTTTTTCTTCTTAGAAATCTTTGCCCGTAGAGTGAAGTGAATTATCGAGTGATCGCTAATTCCCGGTGAATGAGTTAAGGCGGTAGCTAGGTCGGGTGTAGTGGTAAGTATTAAGTCTAGAATATTAGCGGAAGTGGAAGTTATGCGAGTGGGAAAGTGAACGAGCTGAGTGAAGTTGAAGTCGTGACAAAAAGTTAAAAATTCTTTGCTTTCAGCCGAGTTGTGTTTTAAGGAAACCGAATCTCGTGCCCATCTGATGTCAGGAAAATTGAAGTCGCCAAGTAAGAAGAGGGGCGATTTTGGGTATCGGACGAACAGCTGATTGACAACATCGTGCAGTTCATTACAGAACGATAATGATGCAGTTGGTGGCCGATAACAGACACAAAAAATTATTTCGCGAGAATCAATGAGCACGCGCGCACACACAAGCTCAAGCGAGGATACAATTGGAATAACATGGGAAGCAAGACTATCGGTAACCGCCAGCAGAACACCACCACCAGACCGGTAATCACGATCACATCGGTAAAATTTGTAGCACTTTTCACAGTCCAAGATTTCTTCATTTTTAACTTTTGCAGAAAGCCAAGTCTCCGTTAGACCAACAATATCAGCAGAGCAGGAATCAATAGCGGAAGACAATTCCACGTGTTTATTCAGAATACTCCGTATATTGGAAAGAAAAATAGAGGCGTCTTTTGCGCAGGATCTGGGCGGGCATAGCTATGACGCACTGGAAGTGCCAGCACGTGCAGTTACAGTACCAGCGCTATCTTGCGTATCCACTGATCGTGCTGAAGCGATTTCGCGTACGCTGTCACTTACTGAGCAGTACACGTACGTTTTTTTTTGTCCATGATCAGTTTATTCATGCGAAGAGTACGTCTTCCCGGCTACCTTTGCAAATTATGTTAGTTTCCTCCTTGAGTTTCGCTTGAGCTTCAGTCCCAGTCCCCTTGAGCTTGTATTTCTGCGCCCAGACTGCATCCCTGACTTTAGACGACGAAAACTTGATGATAATTGGCCGAGTCTTTTTATCTGTGTAGGATCCTAATCTGTGTGCTCGGGAAACTTCCGAGTCGGAAATTTGTATTTTAAGGTGACGAGACAAAACGTCTTGAACAAGGCCTTCGGACTGAGCCCATGTCTCAGTCGGGCAGTCCGGTATTCCGAAGAACAATAGGTTATCTCGTCTCGACCTGTCTTCAAGATCGTCCAGTCGAGAATTGAGTGCCTGGCCTTCCATTCTGACAGCTTCGGTGATTAGACGTGGTGCATCATTAAGAGCTGCAGAACCGTCGAATGATTCGACAAAGGATTCAACCGCGCATAATCTTACTGATAGGTTAGCGACGGTCTGTACTAAGACCTCCTGCTTTGTCTTTAAGTCGTCGAGAGCTGCCTTGAGCTCAACGTGACGGTGGTCAACGTTTTCAGAAAGTTTAGTGATAGCATCAAGTATTTCTTTGTTAGTAGGACCAGGGTTGAGTTCAACGTCACCGCAACACATTAAGAGCTTCGTAACAAATACGCATTCGCACAAGCACTGAAAGAGCACACTTGGGCACGGTAGGAGCAGCAGGCAGACGTTGCTAGTCCGCTTACAATAGAGAGAGGGGGGTTTACTAACCTGCACAAAAAGCAAGATCGGGATTTTGAGCGACTGCATGGCTGCCGCTCCACCGTGCCCACTGAAGGGGCGTAGGATTTCCAGTGCTCTTATATCCTCCTGCGTCGCTGCAGTCGCCAGCAGTGTTGTCGACCCGCTGACCATGGAAGGAATGTGCCCGGTAAAGCAGAACTGATGACATGAGGACGCATTATTGAAGATCGGGACCGTCAGCAACGCTGGTGATGGACAGCCGGTGATCGCTGGATCCGAAGGTTGTAGCCACGTGCCAGACGGAGCGATAAACTGCACAAAAAGCAAGATCGGGATTTTGAGCGACTGCATGGCTGCCGCTCCACCGTGCCCACTCATGTTCTTCATGTTCTTCTAAATGTCATAACTCTACATAGCGTAAATTGTTCACGTGTCGTCTGGCATTTTCGCACTGCCCGTGCTCTTTTTCTGCTGAATTGGGAGACTTGCGAGCATGTGCGCTGTTGCGCATGCAATGGCGGAAAGGCTTCGCAAAAAAAAAGAAAAAATGGCTTAAAATTTAGCTTGATCGGCTGCCATGCACCGCAACCAGCAGATGGCAATCACTGCATGAATTTAGGAGGGTACGATGATTACTCGAAAAATAAAGAGGACAATGTGGGGCTTCGAGGAGTGCGCGAGAGCGATGATTACGAGGGTAGATACGATACATCTTTGTGGGAGAAGACCGCCTGCTGGAAATCACGTGTTTCAAAACATTGCTGGGCGTCAGAACACGTAACCTTCGTTGGTAGCGCGCGGCTTGGAATACTACAGGTCACGCAGCCTTCCGCACTTCTCGCTGCAGTTGGTGAAATAAAGGCTAAGGCAAACACAGTACGCTACCAAACCCATCGAACCTCACCGCGTGAGGTAAGCAAGTTTTCAGATAACGTCGTACGCACCTGGCAACTAGGTGGAGGCGAGGGCAAAGTTATTTCTGCACTTTAAAAACGCTTCCGCAGTCAATTGTTAACAAAATTAGGCACCCATGAAATTTCTCGAATAATTATCTGCAATTGTCCGGGGCGCATGCCACAATGCCCGAACCTGCTAGCTAGGTGGCCGTACCGTGCACGGCGCTTTCTTTGTTTCTTTCCTTCTTCCTTTCTGTCTTTTCCCTCCAAGAGACACAGTTGATTGAGCTGCGTCAGGGCTACATTGAAGGCCTGGTTGCAGACACATGAGCTTGAAGGAATGTAAGGAAGGCGCGGCGACGAGACGGACCCAAACACTCAAATCTGAGTCAATCCCTGTTTTGCTCGCTTTGTAATGTTTAGTACCGCCACATTTGACAAACATTCAAACTTACACGAAAGAGCTTGATGTGATTTTGCACAAATGGCGCCACCAGCAAAAGGCCGTAAGATTTGTTACTTAGTGGAAATATTTTGTTTCGAGCACTGCTTAGGAAAACTAGTGAATGCTTGTAGTTACAAAACATTGTATGGCGCTACTGATGTGCAGTACACGTTTACAATTAGCGTGTACATGAAAAAAGAATGTCAATTTTAGGGACCTGGACAGCAGAAAAAATTGTGAAATTCAGTGCTGCCTTGAAGGATCCTTAATCAACATAAGGCAATTTTATCTTCATATAATTGCAGAAAAAGGCTTGAGGCTTGATAACTGAAAATTGCAGCGCTTCATTCTGAACAGTTTTGCCTCTTCTACGCTAATGCGTGACAAATTGTGGCCATAAACTGCCAATTTGAAGTAATAATAACTAATCAACTGTTCATCAGAAAACAAAATAACATCGCATAGATAAGTGCACTGTAACCTCGAAAACCACTAAATACTGTTGTGTGGCAAAAATCAAAAAAATATCTTAGGTCATAAACTTTTATTGTTCTGCCCATTCTTATAAGGACCTAAATAAATTTCTCAATGCTTTACGCGGAATATCTCTTCATAGAAACATTGTATCAGCTTTCGTGTAAAGGCACAACGAACTTCATTTTGTTATGTTACACAGATTTGACGGAAATACAGTCCAATTGAAGCTAGTACAGCAAAATACCGTATTTTCCTCAGACTCTCTTGAGTGCCGTTAGGTAACGCTTCAAGCTAGGCGATCATATTAGGCGTCATCGGAAAGCGCCGAAAGTAAGCTTTCTAATCCAATATCATCATCATCCGTGCAATGAGCGCAGAAAACACAGTGCGTCCGCGAACAATGACCACAATGGGGAGCGCGTGCCGCCAAAGTTGGACCGCCACCTTAATGTTTATCTGTAATTTTCGCTGCAGAAGGACTTAATTAATATGGCACCTCCCGGGAACCTAATGTAAGGCCTCTCACAAGGTCCTATAGAAAATTTGTTTATACGCTGCAAGTTCTGACGTGTCCTCTAGAGAGCGTTCTGTCGCAAAAATTTTTCATATCAGCTCCTTATTAGCTGAGATAGAAATATTTCAGTGCCGCGAACCCATTATTTCAGCAGGCGAGCTTCGCCGCAAATACGGACGCTCTTTCCACTTGCCCCATCTAGCCTACGCAAGCGAAATACCTTGCCGGCGTTCTGCCCTACTGGATTTCGAGGATCGAATGACGCATACGGCTGGGGCCCCGCCCTCATTTTTTTTCATCTTCGCAGCGCCGCGCACTTCTGCTGACGGCGTTGCGCTCGAGCTGTTGTAGTTGTCTCGTTTCGCGCCGCACGATTTTGCGCGCTATGCACAAGAACACATGACGAGCGGTATAGTTAAGTGCTACAGGTATACTGAGGCAGAACAAGCGAATCGTAGAGCATGATCACGCGCTGGAACACGGTAGAAAATGGCTTAGTTTCGATATCTGCCCACGTGACTGCACGACCGTGGGAACAAGCAGACGAAGAGGAAAGACATCTATCTCGCTTCGGTGCGAAGTAAATAAAAAAGCACGCAGACCTTCCGCTCGTGTGTTTTATTATTTCTCTAAACTTCAATTTGTGAATGCAAACAACAGATCACCCAAATAACAGATGCTGCCTTGTCACCACGAGCGACGTTTCACTGCAGACACGAGTACGTAGGCGCAGGGGCACGAGTACGTCACCGTCCGGCTTGGAGCGCGGTCGCCGCGAGGGAAAGGAGAAACGGCGTTCGGATTGAAATTGCAGAATATTCCGCGGTGCGTAGCGATGTAGTTCTTTGCAAACAGGATCGTTGGAACGCATTGTATGCTCTGCGCTTGTCAGCTCAAAATGAGGAGACTTGGCAAGGGGTCCTTTAACAAAAGAATTTTAGTAAAGATCTAGTGCGACCATAGATACTTCTAGTGCGACGTACGCAGTCATCATGTTTAGTTTTTACGTAATCTTTAGAAATTGCCTGTAGCAGATAAGATAGTCTAGTCCTTGACCTGAAAGATTGAGAGAGGCCTACATTACTTGCAGGAAAAATTGAAACACATATTCAATTATTTAAGAAAAATAATCAATTTTCCCTGTTATTTATTTAATTTACGATTTGGCATTTATGATTTGGAGCCGGCAAGTGTGAAAGGCGTATCCACTTTGAATTTGACGGAATGACACCAGTTTAGAGATATGCGCCATCAAAGTCGCCCTAAATATGCACGGTTCTACCAAACAATTTTAACAAACCTTCATTTTGCTTTGAAACCCCAAATTGACTGGGATGCTGATGTAATTGGTCATACACACTCTGTAAAATTATGCGAAAACAATTCTCCCTTTGAAATTAATTTGAAATGAATACGTCTAGCAACCTCACCGGATAAAATGCGTAAATTGCAAGATGGCGAGTAAATATTGAATTCATTTGGTGTGTTGAATAATGCACATCAAAGACAAGAATTATGCTATCTGCCAGAGGTGGCTTTTAAAATTCCGTAATTTCTAAAAATGATCACCATCGTATACCTTTCCCATTCGCACTCAATGTCCTCTGTTCCGATGGAGCGGCGGGGGTGACAGAGGGGCTATCACGCGACATCACGTGATCGAAAATTCAGGCGTCTGCTAAAGAAAACGCATAGGAACAATCTCCCGAAAACCAACAGCCCCAAGCTTATGTTCGTATGCAGAGTGTAAGAGAAATATAAATAATGCATATGTAGCCGACCACGCACTCCAAGGTTGGAATACTGCCATGAAAAGGGTCAAATGTAAGATAGTAGGAACACTAGGTGTGATCAACAATGGTCGCTTAATTGAGATTGCGACGGCTGAATGTCACGTACTTTTGCAGTTGATGAAGGAAAAACAACGCTCGTCAGTTGCAAAACAGACTTTTTATTAAAATCAGAATGCACAATGAGATAGAGTGAGGCGGGCACACTCGTTTCTAACACATTAGCGCTTTGTACGCAGATCTCATGCATGTAGTAGCGAGAAGGTAACAGAGCAAATTGGTGATTGTGTGAACATAAATGAAATCATCATCACACAATATGCTATCCTTTAGCACGCGAGGGACATTTAAAAACTGAGCACCTAGGTATGGGTACGCACTGGTCTCGTCATATGAGCCAGAAAGCAGCCAGTTGAAAGTAAAAGAGTAAAAAATCCAATAGAATAATCACACAGCTGCGTGTTACTCAAGAAACGACAAGTCCGGGTCAGGCACAGGGGCGTCGGTTGGCAGGTCGTAGACGTCCACGAAGAGCCAATCCCACTCGTTTGTGTTGCATGGCTTTGCTTCGTAAAGAATGGGGAGAGGGCAAGCCACCGGGTGCACTGGTTGGACTTCTCGAACACAACTGGTGTCGGACGGCACGGCTTCCGCATGGCACTGTCGACGACGGGCACGGCTCACCAGTTTGCCTGGAGTGAAAATAACACAAAGAAAGAGTTTGTTAGCAAAAATGTTAGTCACTAAATCACACTGGCTCATCAGCTTTCCTGGCGAAAAAATTCATTGCAGTTTGGTATAAGAAGCAGTTAATTGTTTCACCATTAGACAGAAATTAAACACACACATTAGACAGTGAAGGCATGCCATAGTTGTCACAAAGTATTATGGTTATATCAATATTATACATTATACTTTTTTTTTCAATGATACATAATATGACGCAACACATCGCAGCAGAGCGTCGTAAAGTTATGGCACATGTTAGGCCATCTTCAATGTAGCAGCATAACAGACAAATAAGGAAGAGGCACCTGGTGACGGAAGCTAGCACGGTTGAGATTACAAGTGCCTCCCTTATTCAACATGACGCAATCTGCACCTCGGAAATGATTCTGCAACGTGTCCCGTAGGACAGATATTGCCTAAAATATTCACGCGCCATAGGCCTTGCTACGGCTTACTCAATATTTAAGTTAGTGACGACATTTCTGAAAGCAATCGAGAATGTATGTAAGTATATGGAAAAAGTCGCACCGCGAAAGTGCAAAAGCGAAATTTCAAACATATCAAAGGACGAGTGATGTATTGTTTATTTTGTTTTCACATAGAATACCCGCTCATTGTAGATATAAATATTTTGCGAATCGTGGTTGCCACTTTTCACCACTGGAAGCATTACAGTTGAATATTGCCTTTGAACACAATGTTATGTGTCGGCAATAATGCACGCAGTAGGAGCAAGGCTTGCGTTTGACACACAACGCCATTTGGTTCTGTCACAAAGAATTACTTTTAAAGCGAAGCTTTTTCCTTCGTCTTTCCCACTGCTTCTGCTTTCTGGCACAACGCGTCGGCGCAGGGGGGGGGGGGTGGGGGGGGGGGGGGGGCGTCAGAGTGTGTGTCAGATGGTAAATGCGACGCGACTAACGTTAGGATATTTTCGCCGCGTCGAATGCGCACAATCCCCTCCGGAGCTCCTCTATGCGTCGTCGCATTATCCTCTTGACAGCTGTAATTATCCGTGACCCCTCTAAAGCATTGGGAAAATTACAGCGCTTACCTTTCTGCGAACGTGCAAGTTCAGAGGAAAGCGAGATAGAATGATAGAAAAGAGGAAGAGAGAAGCAGAGAATAAGCGGAACCGTCGCTGTCGCGATACGAAAACAGCTCGCACACTCTTCGCTCGAAGTTCCAATACAAAGAAAGGGGGAGGGGGGGTGTACTGAGAAAAGGTCCGTAAGTAGGCAAGGAAACGCTACAGACACGACAGCAGTTGCGGGCAAATGGGAAATCAGAAACAGACCTTATCACAATATATAATAACAATATTGTAATTAGTGTACTCGCTATTGCAGTAGGCGGAGCGTACGCGAATATCTTAAATAGTGGGAATGGCATACACGGGCGTTTTCCAGCTCATTAGCATTTCTTGGCCATATTCCGAACAGTTGTCTGCTCAGTGGAATACTCGTGGGATAAATAATTTTAAGGTGGGTTTGTAATGATCAGTTTTTACTTTTAATGAGCACTCTGAAGAACATAAACGCAACGATTGTGCCACTTCATCAAGGCAAAGCCATTTCGCTATACCTACTCTTATGTGTGAGCCAGTAAAACTAGACCATCAAATTTGTTATAAAATTTTAATTTTTTCTCCCATGGACCTGCAAGTTTCTAAAATGACTAACGCTATTGTAAAAATATTTGCTGCATGGCAGCAGCGTGCTGTTAAAAAAACATTGTCGCACTGTACGTGTGAAACTAGCTACCGCTCACTCCAGATATGCACGGAGCAATTTTTACTACGAGAATTTTGACAAGTGAATGAGTAAAATAATTGAAATAATTAAAAAAAAGCTAGGTACATTAATGCATGGTTGTCACAACATGAAGACAGTCGTATGAATGGTAGAGAAAAATCACAACTCGTGTGACAGCTTTAATAGGTTCCCATCAACTGGCTTAAGCATATTGAGTTACAGAACCATAAATGATAACGTTAATTTATATACTATCAGTGCAATAGAAGCGGTTGCATCGAAAGCTTATCATACCTTTCAATCACTTATGTAGGCGCGGGATGCAAGAATTTCAAACTGTGCGCTGATAGCGACATGTCATCGTAAGACATTCGAAGCTTTGAAGTTCGAAACTTGTATTGCGTGTGGGAAAAATCACTCAAAAGTGGTGACGCAATAGTTTTGCCAAGTGATTTGGTAACCTCTTCGAAAAGTGCCGTTTTAAATGTGAAGAGTAACGAGACAAGCGGAGTTAGTTTAGAAAGTCTTACTTCAGTGGAGTGCTTTTAATTGCAGTAACCACTGCATTCAATCAATGGCTAGTCGTAATTGTGCAACTGCCCTTAGCAGACATCGCGTTTAATGATTTTGTTATGGTTATACCATTGTATATACCGACAAGCAGTTCGCTCAACCTACGTGGCAGACAAGACCTTGTTGATTTCCTTCACCTCTATGTGTGAAAGACACGCGCATCGCATGCGGTAAGATGCACATTGGAGCTATAGCTAAACGGAATCCTAAAAAATTTAATAATGAAAGATTTCAGAAGTTGCCCACCTTTCGAGCGGGCTGCTGGACGAGTCCTATGGGGATTCCGCGAGGATGTCGCCTCTTTTTGCACTCGCCGCTTCTTGGCTTTAGGGCTCGGACTAGGGCTGCTACGCTTGCGGCTGGCCGGTTGTTCTGGCCCGGTGTCGTCGTCTTTCAGCCAGGACCATTCTTGAAGAAAGTTCGACAGCAGGAGGCGCTTGTGGATGGCCAAGTCTTGACCGCTGTTGTCAATCACGGCTATCTTGTCCTCGGCTGCTTCGAGTAAACCATCGACGTCGATGCCCATTGCGAAAGAGTTGTGCACAGAGGGCTTGAACACCGCACCACAAGACCTCAAACGTAGCCCACTCCACGGGTGGTTATTGTTCAAATGACTGCCTCTTTGGTGGTATTTCCACATACCTCAACCATGCGAGAGATTGCTGCTGCGCATGCGCTGGAAATACAGGAAAGACTGCATGCGCAGTATTGTACCTTCTTAGTAACTACCCGTTTACCATCGCCTAACCCTGCCCACATGTATACTCTCAAAGTGTGGGTGGTGTTTAGGTAGGTCGAATTCCAACAATAGACTGCCTTTCAAGGCCATGAAAGGGAACTATGAGGACTCGAAGTTTCAGGACGATTTTTTTGAGAGCCTTTTAGTCACGCTTGGTGTGAAAGAGAGCGCGGCAGCGGGTGATTGACCTTGAAGGAAGGAATTTAGTTTCCGATGTAGAGTTTCAAAAGGCCACGAGTTATAACAAAAGCTATGTGTCGGAATATGGGCTTGTCCTTTGCATAGAGTATAAAAACACCAGTTCACAGCAAGATGTGCAGATTTACACATATGTTTCCAGGTATGTGACTGGTTTGGAGAAAGTGTAATGGTAGGCTGCTTTGGTTTTGTGTTTGTGGCATGTAGAACTATTTGTTCGATGAAGTTGAGAAATGTGAGTGCGCAAAATGGCCATGAAGCGAATGATTTCGATGAAGCATGAATTTTCATAAATAAAAATGTCCTATAATAAACTAATAACCGGCGCAATTTTTTATGCGTGTTTTATCCTGAATGCTCATATGCGATAATTTTATTTCCAATGATACATTCAACTATTATACCAGGCATTTTAGGATGCACTTATCAGTATTTTCTAACGCGTGACCGCGAAGTGTGATCGTTGCGTCGACAGAAAAATGTGTTTGCACTAGTTTGAAACGTGGCTCTCGACTCAAGATTCGTTCGAGAACAATAGATTTTTGCAAGGTTACGCTGATCTCTGCAAACTATTATTCTTGAAACTCGAGTGTGCTATCGAATATTCTGCTATCGGGACTATTCAGGTGTCGGAAACGGTCTCTGAAGTGCGGTGTCTGAAAAGACAAACGTGTTTTATATTTATTGTGAAACTAATAAAACATACGTAGGAAAGTGATTTGAACACTTATATGAATCAGGAAAATACACACAATCGCGAACGTTTCACAGGGGACTGATAACGCGGCTGTCAAAGAATGCAAAGCACGGATTGCTTAGGAACGTATGAGCACCTTACTGAAACGGTGTCGTGGTGGATGACCGCAGTCTCGCTTTTCTCAACCCTCTGCCCGGTATTTCCTATTGGGAATTTCGAGTCATCGCTAGTTAGCTTCTGGACGACTATTATGAGGTGCAACCTTTCTGTAAATCTTGAACATTGGATGCAAGACTAACATAGCTACCCTTGAGGAAGTCAAAATTTGGATAAAAGGATGCTATGAGCAGGCGAATATACGAGTCGAGTTAAAGCCAATGACAATTTCGATATTTTCGCATTATTTCTGTATATTGTGAAAGATCCTAAGGTGGAACCGATCAGTACCACAATAAGGAAGTGCCTTGTTTCTACTTTGCCTTGCCACCGTAGTCTTCTTCTGTGCGAGCATCAATTATTAGTTATGGTTATGTTTAACGCTAATATGGAGTGCCCATTTAGCCTAATGTTGTATTTTGGGCTTTCGATAGCGTAATATTGAGTTTAGAATCTCTATACTTTTGACGTCTCATCACCGGTGAAATTCTGTTCGCAGTCTTTTGAATCCGAAATGAATGGCTTTGCCGTCTTAAATATCGTTATGTCGCATCATTCTTGAATTCTGTTTTGACTGTCGATGCTAGGCTAGTGATTATTTCAGTGATTATTTCCCACAGCCAATGAGCGGTTGGGGCCGAGTAAAGCGTGATGCCGCTTTTCGTGGCCACGATTATTATGCGTTAAATTAGAATAAAATGAAGCTCATGGCACACGTGGAATGAACATATTCTGTTAATTTTTTTATAATAGGAGTATATTACAGACGGTTTGTATCTTTGAGTGCACTTGTTATTAGATGCCATGAGATTTGGAAGCCTTGTGCGACCCTCTTGCTCGTGGGAACGTCACCTAGATACGAAGGCCTTCCACCATCAACGTTACTTACAATTTATATTATGGGCATTTCGCCATCTCCATGGCATACTGGAGGAGTGCCACGAAAAACGATTGCCAGAAGCTCCCTTATTTGGTATTGCACAACCTATCCTTAAGGAGAAATTCTCGTGCTGACGGTAGCTTGATGACAAGCAGAGAGTGCGCTTCGCACGGGGTATACGGGAGCGTGGAAAGTCCGATGGCAGTGTTGTAGACGCCGGTTATGCGATTCCGGTTGCACCAAAATACTAACTAATTAAACTAGCAAAGAGTACCCCATTGCATTCGTTAGTTTACGCCTTTGAGGCCGCAGGATTGCCCGACGTTTCGATCGAGGAGATGCGCCACGCAAATGGCCTAAAATATAAGACAACAGGAAACAGCGCGAAAGATCGAACTACTCAAGATGTTAAACGACCATCCGCTTGTTTTATTGGCTTAGTGCAGATCATTGTATGGTGAGTTCGTCAAAGATTTCCCTGCGCAACGAGAAAACTTCTTCCCTCATATGGTATGACCTTAAAAATTCGAGGCCGATTATGTTATTGATCGCTGCTATCCGAATTCCTCTGACAAGTGACCCATGGTACGCGATAACAATACGCGCGTTCACGCAAATAATTCGGTGAGCCCCTCCATTTCGATTTTCTGCACGGGCCCAAATCTCACGGCTATGACGCAGCACTGGCGCCCGCCCGTTCTAAAGGGTGAAGCCACATAAACATATAAGCTAATTATAGAATGCTATTTCGAATAGATCTTTTCAAGCTATACCCCACTCTCCCGTGGGCGCGCAATGACATATTGGGAAAGGATGTAAAGCATGAGAGCAGGTTCTACCGGGCCTACACTGCCCTTCTCGTGCCACTGGAGAAGGCAAAAATATGCAGTGATAACGCGGCCGGCAGCAGCATTCTTCGCGCTCCTCACGACATAAGTACACATGCCCACAACCATCGACATTTGTATCCATATGCAAGAAATCGGGAGAAGTCAGTCCTCCCCGCACGCCAAGTTCCATCTTAGACGCCAGTGCTCGTTTCTCCCCTGTCGGAATCATTTCAGCTGACACGGGTGTGCGCGGTAGCGCCTCTTGTTTGCGACGCCGCCTCTTAGGATGACTAGAAATTAGTATTGTACTGTTAACTGCCACAACAGCAGTGTAAATACGAAAGGGTTGAAGCCACCAGTGAAATTTTTCCGATTGAGAAGAAAATCGTGCGACAACGAAATAAACAGACGAATGACATGAATTACTGTGGTGCGCTGAACAAAGTAAACAATTTGCGAACGATGCGATCTGGTTCACTGATCACACGTGAGTGTATGACGGTTTTTACATGTAGTCCACATGAATTTCGTGATTACTGGGTATATAATTCTTTTCTTCAAACAAAAACTTTCAGTTATTATACCAGCGCTTGTCGTGTCTTCTTGTGTTTCGTTTGTGTGTGTGCGTCTCAAGAATGGAAACCATTTCTATTGAATGCGCTAGCAGTGGCCGGAGTTCACGGGTGCCGAGAATTGAACACGATGCATTGAACATGGCCGGAGTTCATTCCTGCATCACCACTGCACCGATTCGTCGAGTTGCTTTAAGATACGCACCTGCGTCTTGGTCGCGCCGGCATAGCTGAAGCAGAAATGATTACTTATGCTTTCAGCTTCCGTCTCTTTGACAACTATTAAAAAATTGCCAAGTTATTTACGCTGCTGCCTCTACTCTATATTGCAGGGGACGTACTAGGTAATGTTGTGTGCGCCTGTCATATTTGTGCTGTGCGGCGATATATTTTGCACATTTCCGCGCAGCATCAATGGAAGCCTCTGGTCGCCAACACAGACGACCCGTATATGTAGCAAAAATCTTGTGAGAAACTGCAAAAATGAGGTCGGCTAACACGCACCGTATGTGCCGACGATTTTTCCGGCGACACACATGTTGTCGTTTCCGACTACCGGTCGGCGTCATTTACATCGCTAAACAGACGCTGTGCTTTCGCCGCATCGCAGCGACGAAAATAATCGTCAAGCCCACCGATCTTCTTAAAGGCAAATAGAAGCATGTACATCGACCTTCGGATAACACACACACACACACACACACACACCCACACACACACACACACACACACACACACACACACACACACACACACACAGCGCAAGATTTGCGCATCCACAAGCGCCTCCTGCTGTCGAACTTTCTTCGAGGATGGTCGTGGCTCAAAGACGACGACACCGGACCAGGACAACCGGCCAGCCGCAAGCGTAGAAGCCCTAGTCCCCGCCCTAAAGCCAAGAAGCGGCATGTACGCAAAGAGGCGACATCCTCGCGGAATATTCATAGGACAGCTCGCCGTGCAGCACACTCCAAAGGTGGGCAACTTTTGACGTTATCATTTAATACAACTTTCAGAAATTTGTTTACCTAAAGCATGAAGGTTATTCGTACTGCATAAGAACGAACATGTTTTAACACAACGATGTAAAGGAAGCGAACGACATCTTATCAGCCACTTCAGTTGACCATAGTTCTTTCCGGTATATACAGTTATTTCAAGATAACAAAATTTTTAAAAGTAATAGATCCCTAAGGTTTCTTTGAGGATTACGACTATTCATTGACTGCATGCAGTGGTTACTGCAATTCGATAGCACCCAATTGAACGTATCACGGCCTAAACTAACTACGGTAATCTCGTTATTTGACAGATTTAACACAAAAATTTGCGAAACGGGTTCTGAATCAAATGGTTTTCCAAATTATAGCTCAAAAGATCTCTTCGCGTTAGCACATAGGAAAAAGCAGGCCAATTACCTTCGATAGCTAAAACGTAACATAATTCAGTTACATTTATACAAAGGCTATTTAAATGGAGATTTATTAAAAACAAGTTTCTTTCCCTATTGAAAAACCCTTCTGGATTATTTTTCGCGGCACGCAATACTAGTTTCGAACGCTTGCCAATGACATGAACTCTGTAGGAAAAAAAGTCATCCTGTTAAGCCGCGCAACAAGTCCTGCCGTGCTTTGTACATATTTTCATTTGACTCAACTTCTAGGGTACTTGGGTGATTCAAAGGTACGATAACAACTCGATGCAACCACCTCTACAGCCCATGTATTATTAAGACTAACGTTAGCATGCATTGGTTCAGCAATTTGATTATCTTAACTGGGCTGATTAGTGTCTTTTACTTTTCAATGAATTTCAATTATTTTACTCCTACACTTTTCAATATTGTGGTTGTAGAAGTTACTCCGTGGATGTCTCTAGCGGTGATATTGACGGCGAATTCTTAATTTCTTCGACGCTTATTCCAACAAAAGGGTCGTAGGTTGATGTTAACCGTTAGCTTGCTTGATTTACTGCTGTTTGTCTGCATTGTTGTGCATTGTTCTGCGCCATACTTCTTAACCTCTGGGATTGTTGAGCATATTCATTGTCTCACATGGCACATCGCGTCGTAGTGGAAGTATTAAACTTTAATTATGCCGCTTTAATTCCCGATACCACAATCGAATAATGAGGCGCACTGTAGTGGCCGACTCCGGTTTAATCTTGACACCATTGTGTTCCAAGTCCGCGAACGTTTTTCTCACTCTCGTCGAAATGCCGGTTCCTCGGTCGGGATCAAACCCACGATCAAGAGCAATGCCACAGCCGTAAACTGCGTCGGCGGCCACAGAAGCGTTGATCTGCCCTGTGACCACTTCCCCTAATGTCGCCTCGACCACACGAGGCGCTTTAATCCTGCGTAATGTCCCTAGAATTTCGGTTTATTCTTCGAAGGAAAAGAAGAAATATCTAGAGACCTTATTGTCGACCTGCTTCTGCAGGCCCTGCGTAAGTTGTCCGCTTGACAAATTGGCATAGTGTTTATTCTTCAGAAATAGCAGAAACGTACCTACAGTGCCTTGAATTTAAGCTTAGCCTGTTTGCCTGCCACTGCTGCTGTGTCTGTAGAAGTAGCATTTCATTGCCTTCTCTCGTCACCTTTTCGATGTACCCCCCCTCTTTTTTTTTTCTATTCGAACTGCGAGCGAAGAATGGACAGGGTCTTTTCGTTTCGTGACTGCGTCGGCTCTAACCATTATCGGTGTCCTCATCCATCTGCCTATCATTCTGTCTATATTCCCTCTGGACTTGTACCTTAGCAGAAAGCTAAGCGCCGCAACTTCAACGCTTTTAGATGGGGTCATGGGCAATTGCAGTTGTCAAGAGGCTAACGCGACGATACATAGAGGAGCTCCAGAGGGCATTGTGCACATTCGACGCGGTTCAAATGTCCAAACGTTTGTCGCGTCGCCTTTACTCTTTTTCACGCACTATGACGCCCCCCCCCCCCCCCTTCCGCTGCCCCGACGAGTTGTGCCATACAGCTGCAGCAGTGGGAAAGACGAAGGAAGAAGGAAAAAGATTCGCTTTAAAAGTAATTCTTAGTGGCAGAACCAAATGGCGTTGTTTGTCCACAGGAATCCACGTGACTACTACGTGCATTGTTGTCGACACATAACTTTTTGTTCAAAGGTAATATTCAAATGTAATGCTTCCAGTGTGAAAATCGGTAATTACCATTCACAAAATTTTTATATTTACATTCAGCGAGTACTGAATTTTAAAAGAGAATTAAAGAATAAATGACTCGTCATTTGAATATTTGAAATGTTGGGCGTGCACTTTCGCATTAGGACTTCTAGGGTATGCACATACAATCTCGATGGCTTTCAGAAATAATGCCATTCACCTAAAAATGAAGTAAATCGTAGCAAGCCCAATAGCGCGGTGAATATTTTGTGCAATATCTGTTTTACGCGACACGTTTAGCAATCGTTTCCCAGGTTCAGATTGCATCATGTTGAATAAGGCAGGCACATCTGATCTCAACCCTGCTAAATTCAGTCACCCGCTGCTTCTCCGTTATTTGTCTGTTATCCTGCTACATCATGCCATGAGAGGATGGGTATTGTTAGAATCGCACCGCTGGCACGAGTTGTTGCAAACTCAGCGCTGACACCCGTTGTTGCAATCGGGTCGCAAGCCCCAAGGGTAGCGTTGGCCTGGTGGCCTGGGGCACTGGAAGCATCCGAAGGTCCCGGCAAAGCATGAGTCGACTGGTAACAGAACAACTGGTTTATTCTAACATCGCAAAAGAGCGGGCGGTCAGGTCGACCGAAGTGAGAGACGGGAGAGCATGTAACTCGACAGAAGAAATCGGAGCCTCTCTCCCGGCGTCCGGGGGCAGCTGCTTTTATAGTCTCGGAGTCGAGGGCAAGAGGGAACGCCTCGATAGAGGCGCACGTGACGGGGCACGGACACGCTGAGAGACATGTTGAGACGAGTGTAGTGACGCATCCGCCAGTGGGGCGCCGATCAGACCTCCTCGCTTCACACTTGGGGAGCTCCTCTCCCCGGCTGCCGCGCTTTGACAAGCGTGGGCACACACACACACGCACACACGAAGACACGTGGCATTGAAACATGCCTGGACGCGCTTGGCGGGGAGGCGTATCGGCGGCGCTGAACGGGCCAAAATGTCCGCCGCTTTGAACGAAGCCCCGGCGTCCGTTGCATCCGCGCCGGCTATACCGCGCGTCGTAGGCGAAACGTAACAGACCGCCCCGCCGGGGGAAGGAGATCCCGATGGTCAGGGGACTGCATCCGCTGTCCGGAGGGATATCGCTCGATGATGCTCATAACCGAAGTCGGGCGTCCTTCGGCGTTTCTTGAGCGCAGCGCACAGAGAAGGCCTCGTTCTCACGTTCAGGTTCACACAGGACACTGCAAAGTGACTTCGGGAGAGTTGCCATTTTTCTCTCGTTCCCAGCAAGCGTTAGAACTACGCCGAAACTCAACCGCTCAGTCAGCAAGCACGACACAACCCTCACTAAGCCCTGCCAGGCTCTTTCCCCTTTTATACTACTGCCTAGTTCCTTACAGTAGTCTAGCAGCACCCAGAACACGTCCACAAATCGGAAAATTGCACTAGAAAGCACATCATCACTTTGAAACACTACACAAAAGCAATATGCTAAAAATCCTGCCTCAGGAAGAAAAACATCAGTAACAAACAATTTGGAGGCTGATTCCCACGTTAGGGGCTTCGACTTAAGCCATCGGCGTTACCGTTGAGACTCCCCTTTTTGTAACGCACCTCAAAGGAATATTGTTGCAAAGCGAGGCTCCAGCGCAGGAGGCGGCCATTTTTGGGAGAGATGGTCTGCAACCATTGGAGAGGGCAGTGATCCGTCTCAATGATAAACCTCGAGCCGGCTAGGTAGCATGACAATTTCTGAACGGCCCACACGATACACGCACACTCTTTCTCGGTGGCGCTGTACGCCTGCTCACGACTGGTCAGCTTACGACTAGCATACAGGACGGGGTGTTCTACTTCTCCATTTTCCCGTTGGCACAGTACAACGCCCATGCCTCGCTCACTAGCATCGCACTGAACAACGAACCCTTTTGTGTAGTCGGGCGATCGTAGCACAGGCTGGCTTGTTAAGGCGCTCTTTAGGGCGCTAAAAGCTCTTTCCTTTGTCTCGTCCCAGACGACTGTTTGCGGCTCTGTCTTTCTTAGAGCATCCGTCAGGGGAGCCGCGATATCGAGTACCTGGGGATGTACCTCTGATAGTAGCCGGCG
Source organism: Dermacentor andersoni (assembly GCF_023375885.2). Lineage (NCBI taxonomy): Eukaryota > Metazoa > Arthropoda > Arachnida > Ixodida > Ixodidae > Dermacentor > Dermacentor andersoni. Next base: position 57,835,820 of record NC_092818.1, read on the forward strand.
ACACCTAAGAACGACCGAATATCGGTCTTCGTGCGCGGTTGCGGGAAGTCTCGCACAGCGGCCACCTTTATTTCAGAGGGGCGGCGACGACCCCGTCCAATCACGTGACCGAGGTAGACAACCTCGGCCTGTGCTAACTGGCACTTGGGAGCCTTGACTGTCAAGCCCGCATCGCGCAGGCGGGTTAGCACTGCCCGCAAGTGGGCCATATGCTCAGGCCAGGATGCGGAGAATATGGCTACGTCGTCTAGATACGGTAAAGCGAATTCTTGCTGTCCCCGCAACACTTTATCCATGAGGCTTCAAAAGCAGTATGGCGCGTTCTTCAAACCAAAACTCAACACTTTAGGACGGAATGTTCCCATTGGTGAAATGAACGCCGCATACCTACTAGCCTCTTCTGTAAGTGGAACCTGCCAATAACCCCTGACAAGATCTAGGGTGGAAATAAACTGAGCGCTACTCACTCTCTCAAGGCGCTCCTCGATGTTAGGGATCGGATAAATTTGATCCTTAGTGATGGAATTAAGCCTGCGGTAGTCGACGCAAGGACGAGGTTCCTTGCCCGGTACCTCAACTAAAATCAAAGGGGAGGTATAATCACTCTCACCCGCCTCAATAACACCGAGCTGTAGCATTTTCTTTACCTCAGCCTCCATAATATCGCTCTGGCGGGGTGACACCCGGTACGCCTTGGATCGTACTGGCTCTGGGGAGGTAAGTTCTATGTCATGAGTAAGGACAGAAGTCCTACCAGGCCTCTCAGAGAAAAGACCTTGAAACTCTTGTAAGAGCTGGTGTAGTTCGGTTTTCTGCTCAGGCGACAGCGATGCTTTACTGATTAGGTCACTAATGACTTGATCGGTGTCTTTCCTGTTCGTCACTGAGCCTAGTCCCGGAAGCTCGACCGGAAGCTCTTCGGGAGCGTTTACCATCATACACACTACTGCTTCCCGTTGCTTATAGGGTTTGAGCAGATTACAGTGGTAAACTTGCTGTGCTTTCCGTTTTCCTGGCAGACTGACCTCGTAGTTCACGTCCGACAGTTTTTAAACAATCCGTGCTGGGCCCTCCCACTGCACGTCGAGCTTGTTTTTTAGCGATGTGCGCAATATCATGACCTCATCGCCCACCTCAAAACGACGGGCCCTGGCTGTCCGATCATAATAAACCTTGGCCCTCTGCTGGGCCTTTGCCATTGCTTCACCTGACAACTCATGTGCCCTTCTTAAGCGTTCGAGGAGCTTAAGCACGTACTCCACCACGACTGGGTCGTCGCCCCTGCCTTCCCACGATTCTCGAAGCATGCGAAGCGGAGATCGCAGCGAGCGACCGTACACCAGCTCAGCTGGCGAAAACCCCGTAGCCGCATGCGGCGCGGTCCGTAATGCAAACATTACCCCAGGCAGACACAGCTCCCAGTCAGTTTGATGTTCAAAACACAATGCTCTCAACACGCGCTTCATGACGGAGTGGAGCTTCTCAACGGAATTCGACTGGGGATGGTGCACTGAGCTGTGTAACAGCTTTACCCCGCACCTTTCGAGAAAGGCTGTCGTCAAAGCGCTAGTAAATACTGTGCCCTGATCTGATTGGATTTCCGCAGGAAAACCAACTCGCGCAAATATGGACAGTAGTGCATTGACTATCTCAACTGAGCTTAGTTCTTTAAGCGGCACTGCTTCAGGGAACTTTGTCGCTGGGCAGATCACAGTCAAAATGTGTCTGTACCCCGTGGCTGCTACCGGCAGAGGTCCCACTGTATCAATAACGAGCCGTCTGAAAGGCTCCGTAATGATAGGTACCAACTTCAACGGCGCCCTCGATTTGTCCCCTGGTTTGCCCACCCGCTGACAAGTGTCGCATGTCTTCACAAAGTGGTCTGCGTCCCGAAAACACCCTGGCCAATAGTACTCGTGCAAGAGACGGTCCTTAGTTTTCTTAACTCCTAGGTGTCCGGACCACGAACCCCCATGCGACAAGCGCAACAGATCCTGACGATAGCATTGAGGCACGATCAGCTGATCGAACTCCACTCCCCTGCGGTCTAGATACTTCCGGTACAGGACGCCACCTCTTTCCACAAAGCGAGCATTTTTCTTGGCGATACCTTCCTTGACAATGCAGCGTATGTTTTCTAGGCTGCCATCCTTCTTTTGCTCGGCTATCAAAGCCGCCCGGCTGACTTTTAGCAACCTATTAAGTCCGTCTGACGTAGGCGCGATGAGCAAATCTGCAGATAGCTCTTCTAACTTTCCCGTGTCGGGCATTTCCTCTCCAGTATCTGGTGCCTTTAACGCTACAGGCTCAATCTTATTCAGTTCGGGCGTGCTCTGAATATCAGCTTGCTGCGCCTCTGACCCTTTCTCATCGTTCGACAACGTCGGTCCCGCAACTACCGCCTTTGCAGCGAGCTCCCGAACCTTCGATCTGGTTAAGGCCTGAACGCTAGCCTCACCAAAGAAAAGCCCCTTCTCGCGCAGGAGGTGATCGGACCTGTTCGAAAATAGGTACGGGTACTGGGGGGGCAGCATAGATGACACTGCGGCCTCCGTCTCAAGTGCTCCGAAAGGTCCTTCAATAAGCACTTTTGCTGCGGGCAGACACACGCTATGAGCTTCCACGGCTTGCTTGATCCATGCGCACTCGCCCGTGAACATATAGGGTTCCACGTAGGAGGGGTGAACTACATCCATTGTAGCTGCGGAATCGCGAAGCACTCGGCGCTCTTTCCCGTTCACGAGGAGGTCTCGCATGTAAGGCTCGAGAAGCTTCATGTTCTCGTCAGTGCTGCATAACGACAAAAACACGACTTTTGTTTTTGTTTCTGGACACTGCGCCGAAAAGTGACCCGGCTTCTGACACGTATAACACACGCGCGCTTGCCTCATCTCGAACCGTTTTCTGCGTTCGGCTTCGGCTGCCGCCGTCTCCTTACGTTCGGTCGGACTGCTTTCACTCGCATCCGAACTACGTGTGTCCCCCTTTGCTCTCATGGGTGTGAACTTCGGCCTCTCAAACTTGGAGCCAAATTCACCCTTTTGACCGTCCTTAGCTCCGCGAGCCCGACGCGTCACAAACTCCTCGGCAAGCTCAGCGGCTCTAGCCACCGTACTAACGTCTGGCCTATCCAAGACCCAGTACCGCACGTTCTCAGGTAACCGACTATAAAACTGTTCCAGCCCGAAACACTGCAGAACTTTCTCGTGGTCACCAAACGCTTTCTCTTCTTTGAGCCACTCCTGCATGTTTGACATTAGCCTGTAGGCAAACTCTGTATATGACTCACTTTTGCCTTTCTCATTTTCCCGAAACTTCCGACGGAACGCCTCCGCGGACAGCCTGTACTTTTTTAGCAGACTCGATTTCACTTGGTCGAAATCCTCTGCCTCCTCTCTCTTCAAGCGAGCGACTACGTCGGCCGCCTCGCAGGGTAACAAAGTGAGCAAGCGCTGTGGCCACGTTTCCCGAGAGAACCCCTGCTTCTCGCACGTTCGCTCAAAGTTAACCAGGAACAAACCAATGTCCTCTCCAAGCTTAAACGGCCGCATCAGGTCAGTCATTTTGAACAATACTCGTTCTCCTGCACCGTGTGCCTGACTTCCATTACGAGCGCGTTCCATCTCTACCTCGAGACGCTTCATTTCCAAAGCGTGTTGACGGTCGCGCTCTTCTTTTTCTTTCTCTTTTTGTTCTTTTCGTTCGCGCTCATCTTTCTCTTTCTGTTCTTTAAGTTCGCGCTCCTGTCTCTCTTTTTGCTCTTGAAGTTCGCGCTCCTGTCTTTTTGCCGTCTCCCGCTCCTCAATGGTCTCAAGGCATTCCGACAGCTCGTCATCCTCAGCTTCTAACTCAAGAATAGCCCTTAGCAGTTCTGGTTTTCTGAGTTTGTCTGAGACATCCAGACCCAACTCTCTTGCAAGCTCCAGCAATTTCGGTTTGCGCAACGACTTCAAATCCATGGCTGCTCTGAACGCTGCTTTCTCTACTGCCTACAATTGTCTTGCCGCAAACTAACCCGGCAGCAACGACAACCACAATTACCAGCTCTGTTTCTGACACTAACAAAAGCCTGGCAAAACTCAGAAGAAGAAAGTCCCGCACTCACCAAACCTCGCAGCCAAGAACTCAGCGCAGTCGTTCCGCTGCAGGCAACCAGTCATCACACAGGGCTCGTTGCACTGCTCCCGGATGGTCGTTGTGCTGCTCAGCATACAGTCAACTGCATATCTTCGCTGCTGGCCTCCATTGTCGCGATCTCACCGCTGGCAACCAGCTGTTAGAATCGCACCGCTGGCACGAGTTGTTGCAAACTCAGCGCTGACACCCGTTGTTGCAATCGGGTCGCAAGCCCCAAGGGTAGCGTTGGCCTGGCGGCCTGGGGCACTGGAAGCATCCGAAGGTCCCGGCAAAGCATGAGTCGACTGGTAACAGAACAACTGGTTTATTCTAACATCGCAAAAGAGCGGGCGGTCAGGTCGACCGAAGTGAGAGACGGGAGAGCACGTAACTCGACAGAAGAAATCGGAGCCTCTCTCCCGGCGTCCGGGGGCAGCTGCTTTTATAGTCTCGGAGTCGAGGGCAAGAGGGAACGCCTCGATAGAGGCGCACGTGACGGGGCACGGACACGCTGAGAGACATGTTGAGACGAGTGTAGTGACGCATCCGCCAGTGGGGCGCCGATCAGACCTCCTCGCTTCACACTTGGGGAGCTCCTCTCCCCGGCTGCCGCGCTTTGACAAGCGTGGGCACACACACACACGCACACACGAAGGCACGTGGCATTGAAACATGCCTGGACGCGCTTGGCGGGGAGGCGTATCGGCGGCGCTGAACGGGCCAAAATGTCCGCCGCTTTGAACGAAGCCCCGGCGTCCGTTGCATCCGCGCCGGCTATACCGCGCGTCGTAGGCGAAACGTAACAGTATCAAACATGGTCTAACAAGGAACATAACGTCGTGAATTCTGCCACGACGTGTTGCGTCATAGCATTGATTATTTAAACATAAGAAAGCTGGGACTTGCATGCATGGAAGATTCTAATAGAGCTTTTTGTCCCACCTTTATTTGTCCTATAAATATCAAAATTTTAGCACTATAATCGTTTGCAACAATAGTGGCTTGCCTCCTGTAAGCAAGGAACCTATAACGTAAAACTACTCCAATATGTTTTTATTCCAATCTCCTGACGTCAAATTGGCATAACCACCGACGCAAGCACCGGGCGGTCACCCGCAGGGTTTTATGAACAGACCAATCAAACGCTCTCCACGTTCATAGGAGGTCACTTTTGTTTGCTTGAAAAACGAATAACATTGCCTACACTGAGCCGCGTGTAGTATCCAATTGGCTGACAAGAGGCGAGGAGAACGCTCAAGTGGAGAGGATTTCGATGGGGCAGAGCCACTGTACTGAAAATCGATAACCGGATGAAGAGGGTGGTGCCTGCGCCTGCGATTGGTCGGCTTTCGCTTACTTGACTTGCGGTGGCTAGTCGAAAATCGCGGCGGCATGCAACGGCAGCTTAAGAATGGCGTTAAGACGGATCGTCAGCAAAGAATAGTTGCCCGAATGACGTCGTAAACGTGCCCAAACTGCTCGAAAACGTTACACGGCCGTGTAAGAAGTTTTATTATACTCAAATAAACCCATGCTCTCCGGCAGGTGCGAGTAGCCAGCGCCTGAGCGATCGGCGGCAGCCATCTTATATCCCTTTCGGAACGGGGCAGCCTTCGGTTATTAAGAAGAAAATTCAATTTTGTTCCGCATATTAATGCATCTTTAATGCGTACATGTCACTTTGACGCGGTGACTTTTCGTGGTTTTAGGCGTCGGGTGACAGGCAGGTGAAGCAGGTCCCGCCCGAAAACGTTTGACCAATAACCGGAGGCTAACGGCGAAAAGGTATTGAATCAGAAATAACTGTTTTACTTTTTTCGGTCAAATCGCGCATAATCAGTGTGTACACATAATATCAGGTGGGGAGGTAACGCGGATTTAGTGACGTCGCGTGACAGACAGTTGAAGTGGGGGTGGTCCAAAAACGTTTTTAACCAATCGCGCAGGGCTGATAGCTGAAGGATAGAAAGTTCGGCGAGTTGGTACGGTAACATGATCGATTTATTTTCTATTCCAATTCAGCTGATATCAGAATTGGAATACAAAAGTTTGGAATAGTTCTACGTTATAGCACCCCAAAATCGTGATGAACGGGACACTTCTATAAGAAACTGCGGTGTAATTTGCAACTTCTCTAATCAGCAGAGTGAACTTATGTCTAATGGGGAGAGCAACTGCTTCTTATGCCGAACTACACCGTGGTCCTTAGCCGTTAAAACTAATGACTCAGTGTGATCTAGGGACTAACACAGTTGCTGACAAGCTCTTTCTTTGTGTTAACTTCGCTCCAGCCAAACTGGTGAGCTGTGCCCATCGTCAAAGGTGCCGAACGGAAGCCGTGCCTTCCGATACCAGATGCGTTCGAGAAGTCCAACGAGTGCGCCGGGTGGCTTGCCCTCCCACCATTCTTTACGAAGCAAAGCCATGCAACACAAACGAGTGGGATTGGCTCTTCGTGGACGTCTACGACCTGCCAACTGACGCCGCTGTGCCTGACACGCACTTGTCGTTTCTTGAAGAACACGCGGCTGTGTGATTATTCTATACAATTTTATTACTCTTTTATTTTTAAGTGGCTGTTTTCTGGCCGATATGACGAGGCCAGTGTTTACCTATTCCTATCTGCTCAGTCTTCACATGGCCCTTGCGGGCACAAGGGCAACATATTGTGTGATCACGATTTAATTTATTTAAATTCACAGGCTATCCAATTCGCTCTGTTACCTTCTTGGCTATTACATGCATGACATCTCCGTACAAAGCGCGTACGTGGTAAAAACGAGTGTGTCCGTCTCTCTGTTTGTCATTGTGCTATTGGTTTGAATAAAAAGTCTGATACCTGAGACGCTTTGTTTCCTATTCATCAACTGGAAAAGTACGCCACACTTATGCGTCGCAATCTCAATGAAGCGACTACTGGCGATAACACCTAATGTTCCTATTCTCTTACATTTCGCCCGTTTGATGGCATTACGGCCTATTCACTCCATCGGTTATTCCTACCTTGTACTGTGTTGTCCGCTACAGATGCATCATTTATACTTCTCCTACGCTCTGCATGCGAACATAGGCTTGGGGTTGTTGGATTTCAGGAGAATGTTCCGCCGTCTTTTGTTTAGCAGGCGCCTGAACTTTGGGTCACGTGATGTCGTGTGACAACCACTCTGCCACCACCGCCGCTCCATCGGAACCGACAACGTTCGGTGCGGATGGGAAATGTATACGATGATGATCATTTGCAAGATGTACGGAATCTTGAAAAATAGCTTTTGGCAGATAACATAATTCTTGTGTTGGATATTACTAACATTAGAAGCCGAAACCCCTATTTAACAAATTCAATAAACTTGATATTTTCAATAATTACTTCACTAGCCAGATTGCAATTTACGCACTTTAGCCGGTCATGTTGATAGACGTAGCCATTTCAAAGGAATTTCAAGGGTGACAGTTGTTTCATATATTTTTCGCAATTTGTTGAACCAAGTACAATGGCATTACAGGGAATTTAGAGTTTCAACGCAAAATTAACATTTTTAAAATTGAGTGGTACAACCGTGCATATTTGAGGCGACTTTAATGGGACAAACCTCTAAACTTGCGTTATTCCGTAAAACCATTCCAAGTGGACAGGCCTTGTGAAGTTACCGGCTACAGTTCGTAAATTGTCATATATGCCGTAAGGTAACTACCTAACAGGGCAATTAGTAATTTTTGTTAATTGAATATGTTTCAATTTTCCCCGCACGTAATGTACGCCTCTAATGTGCGACAGGTGTAGCACCGTGGCTCCACGTATCGGGAATGCAGGCGGTAGAGCGGCGGCGTGACGCCAACGGAGTCTGGAATATATTTTGAAATTGAAATTGAAATTTATTTACTCATTATAGATTATAGGTTATAAAGAAGAAGAATGTACAGAAGGAGGTGCCATAGTCAAAGACTGTATCGGGACCTCCTGTTATTTATAAATGTGTTTTCTAAAGCAACGACGGGCGCTACAAATAAGATTATATATAAAGAAATATGGAAGAAAGTATGTACTGGAAAATGGGAGAATGCAAAACAAGATTAGGACTTACAATAAATCTGACGAAGGAAATTATGTAATTGCAAGGAGCAAATGTAGTAAAAGTGAAAGAACTAAATGAAATTGACGCTAACGGACAATAAAAAATTATCCAAACATGCAATACAATCTACAACAAAAAGAAATGTAAAAATATACATGACCATAAATGTAACAATACAAACCACAAACAAAAAAAACTTCGGAAAATACATGACCATTATTAAACAAAGGGATCAGAACAGCAGAATATTTGAAGTAATAAGGGTGAAAGAAAAAAAGAGGAAAAAGTCGATGTTAAATATTTTCTGTCTGAAGAAAATTCTTCAGATGTTTTTAAATATAGATGTTGAAAGCGAAGTTTTGAGGCAAAGTGGTATGGAATTCCAAAATGAAAAAGCTGAAAATTGAACTGATTGTTTGCCATAGTTGGTGCGTATCTGAGGTAAAATGAGAATGTTGTTTAAAGCAAATCTGTTTCCTTAAAGCAAATCACTGTTTCCTTGAAAGATCTTTAGTCATTAAAAAGCAATTTTATTTTCATAATATTGTAGAAAAAAGCTTGAGGCTTGATAATTGAAAATTGCTGAGTTTCATCTTGAAGAGTTTTGCCTCTTCTTCGCTAATGCGTGACAAATCATGGCCATAAAGTGCCAATTTGAAGTAATAATAACTAATCAACTGTTCATCATAACACAATATAACATCGCATAGATAAGTGCACTGTAACCTCGAAAACCACTAAATACTGTTGTGTGGTAAAAATGAAAAAAACATCTTAAGTCATAAACTTTTCTTGTTCTGCCCATTCTTATAAGGACCTAAATAAATTTCTCAATGCTTTACACGGAATATCTCTTCATAAAAACATTGTATCAGCTTTCGTGTAAAGGCACAACGAACTTCATTTTGTTATGTTACACAGATTTGACGTAAACGCAGTCCAATTGAAGCTAGTACAGCAAAATACCGTATTTTCCTCAGACTGTCTTGAGTGCCGTTAGGTAACGCTTCAAGCTAGGCGATCATATTAGGCGTCATTGGAAAGCGCCGAAAGTAAGCTTTCTAATGCAATATTATCATCATCCGTCCAATGAGCGCAGAAAGCACAGTGCGCCCGCAAACAATGACCACAATGGGGAGCGCGTGCCGGCGGGGTTGTACTGCCACCTTAATGTTTATCTGTAATTTTCGCTGCAGAAGGACTTAATTAATATGGCACCTCCCGGGAACCTAATGTAAGGCCTCTCACAACGTCCCACAGAAAATTTCATTTATACGCTGCAAGTTCTGACGTGTTGTCTAAAGAGCGTTCTGTCGCAAAAATGTCTCGTATGGGCTCTTTATTAGCCGAGATAGAAATATTTCAGTGCCGTGAACCCATGATTTCAGCAGACGAGCTTCACCGCGAACACGGACGCTCTTTCCACTCGCCCCATCTAGCCTACGCAAGCGAAATTCGTTGCCGCCGTTCTGCCCTACCGGATTTCGAGGACCGAGTGACGCATACGGCTGGGGCCCCGCCCTCATTTTTTTTTTCATCTTCGCAGCGCCCCGCACTTCTGCTGACGGCGTTGCGCTCGAGCTGTTGTAGTTGTCTCGTTTCGCGCCGCACGATTTTGAGCGTTGTGCAGAAGAACACATGACAAGCGGTATAATTAATTGCTACAGGAATACTGACGCAGAACAAGCGAATCGCAGAGCATGATCACGCGCTGGAACACGGTAGAAAATGGCATAGATTCGATATCTGCGCACCTGACTGCACGGCCGTGGGAACAAGCAGACGAATAGGAAGGACATCTCTCTCGCTTCGGTAGGAAATAAATCAAAAAGCGCGCATACTTTCCGCACGTGTGTTTTATTATTTCTCTAAACTTCAATGTGTGAATTCAAACAACAGATCACACAAATAACAGATGCTGCCTTGTCACCACGAGCGACGTTTCACTGCAGACACGAGTACGTAGCCGCAGGGACACGAGTACGTCACCGTACGGCTTGGAGCGCGGTCGCCGCGAGGGAAAGGAGAAACGGCGTTCGGATTGAAATTGCAGAACATTGCGCGGCGCGTAGCGATGTAATTCTTTGCAAACAGGATCGTTGGAGCGCATCGTATGCTCTGCGTTTGTCAGCTTAGCGAGGGGTCCTTTAACAAAAGAATTTTTAGTAAAGATCTAGTACGAGCATAGATACTTCGAGTGCGACGTACGCAGCCATCCTTTTGAGTTTTTACATAATCTTTAGAGATAGCCTGTAGCAGATAAGATAGTGTAGTCCTTGACCTGAGAGATTGAGAGAGGCCTACCTTACTTGCAGGAAAAATTGAAACACATCATAAATTATATAACAAAAATCATAAATTTTCCGTGTGATTTATTTAATTTACGATTTGGCATTTATGATTTGGAGCCGGTAAGTGTGAAAGGCGTATCCACTTTGAATTTGACGGAATGACACCAGTTTAGAGATATGCGCCATCAAAGTCGCTCTAAATATGCACGGTTGTGCCACCCAATTTTAATAAACGTTCATTTTGCTTTGAAACTCCGAATTGACTGGGATGCCGATGTACTTGGTCATACACACTCTGAAAAATTATGCGAAAACTATTGTCCCTTTGAAATTAATTTGAAATGAATACGTCTAGCAACCTCACCGGATAAACTGCGTAAATTGCAAGATGGCCAATAAATATTGAATTCATTTGATGTGCTGAATAATGCACATCAAAGACAAGAATTATCCTATCTGCCAGAGGCGGCTTTTAAAATTCCGTAAATTTTAAAAATGATCAGCATCGTATACTTTTCCCATTCGCAACGAACGTTCTGCGTTCCGATGGAGCGGCGGTGGTGCAGAGCGGCTATCATGTGACCCAAAATTCAGGCGTCTGCTAAAGAAAACGCGTCAGAACAATCTCCCGAAATCCAAGAACCCCTAGCTTGTGTTCGCAAGCGGAGCGTAAGAGAAATATAAATAATGCATATGTAGCAGACCACGCACTCCAAGGTTGGAATGCTGCCATGAAAAGGGTGAAATGTAAGATAGTAGGAACACTAGGTGTGATCACCAATGGTCGCTTAATTGAGATTGCGACGGCTGATTGTCGCGTAGTTTTGCAGTTGATGAAGGAAAAACAACGCTTGTCAGGTGCAAACCATACTTTTTATTGGCGGGCACACTCGTTTTTGACACATTAGCGCTTTGTACGCAGATCTCATGTATGTAGTAGCCAGAAGGTAACAGAGAAATTGGTGATTGTGTGAACATAAATGAAATGGTCATCACACAATATGCTATCCTTGTGCACGCGAGGTACGTCTAAAAACTGAGCACCTAGGTATAGGTACGCACTGGTCTCGTCATATGAGCCAGAAAGCAGCCAGTTGAAAGTAAAAGAGTAAAACATCCAATAGAATAATCACACAGCTGCGTGTTACTCAAGAAACGACAAGTCCGGGTCAGGCACAGGGGCGTCGGTGGCCAGGTCGTAGACGTCCATGAAGAGCCAATCCCACTCGTTTGTGTTGCATGGCTTTGCTTCGTAGAGAATGGGGAGAGGGCAAGCCACCGGGTGCACTGGTTGGACTTCTCGAACACATCTGGTATCGGACGGCACGGCTTCCGCTCGGCACCGTCGGCGATGGGCACGGCTCTCCAGTTTGGCTGGAGTGAAAATAACACAAAGAAAGAGCTTGTCAGCAACAACGTTAGTCACTAAATCACACTGACTCATTAGCTTTCGTGGTGAAAAAAGGGACTGCAGTTTGGTATAAGAAGCAGTTGTTTTCACCATTAGACAGGAATTCACTCCGCTGATTACTCACACCGCAGTTTCTTTTTGCTTAGTCAAGGCATGCCACAGTTGTCACAAAGTATTATGGTTATAGCAATATTGTACATTATTCTTTTTTTCTTCAATTATACATACTATGACGCCACACATCGCAGCACAGCGTCGTAATGTTATGTCACATGTTAGGTCATCTTCAATGTAGCAGCATAACAGACAAATAAGGGAGAGGCACCTGGTGACGGAAGCTAGCAGGGTTGAGATCACAAGTGCCTCCCTTATTCAACATGATGCAATCTGCACCTCGGAAATGATGAAGTTGAGAAATGTGAGTGCGCAAAATGGCCATGAAGCGAATGATTTCGATGAAGCATGAATTTTCATAAATAAAAATCTCCTATAATAAGCTGATAACCGGCGCAATTTTTTGTGCGTGTTTTATCCTGAATGCTCACACGCGATAATTTTATTTCCAACGATACATTCAACAATTATACCAGGCATTTTAGGATGGACTTATCAGTATTTTTTAACGTGTGACCGCGAAGTGTGATCGTTGCGTCGACGGAAAAATGTGTTTGCACTAGTTTGCAAATGTGGCTCTCGAATCAAGATTCGTTCGATTACAATTGATTTTTGCAAGGTTACGCTGATCTCCGCAAACTATTGGTCTTGAAACTCGAGTGTGCTATCGAATATTCTGCTATCGGGGTTATTGAGATGTCGGAAACGGTCTCTGAAGTGCTATGTCTGAAGAGACAAACGTGTTCATATATTTATTGTGAAACTAATAAAACATACGTAGGAAAGTGATTTGAACACTTATATGCATCAGGAAAATACACACAATCGCGAACGTTTCACAGGGGACTGATAACGCGGCTGTCAAAGAATGCAAAGCACGGATTGCTTAGAAACGTATGACCACCTTACTGAAACGGTGTCGTGATGGATGACCGCAGTCTCGCTATTCTCAACCCTCTGCACGGTATATCCTATTGGGAATTTCGACTCATCGCTAGTTGGCTTCTGGAGGACTATTGTGTGGTGCAAACTTTCTGTAAATCTTGTACATTGGATGCAAGACTAACATAGCTACCCTTGAGGAAGTCAAAATATATATAAAAGGATGTTAAGGAGGAGACGAATATAACAATCGAGTTAAAGCCAATGACAATTTTATATTTTCGCAGTATTTCTGTATATTGTGAAAAATTCTATGGTGGAACCGATCAGTACAACAATAAAGGAAGTCCCTTGTTTCTACTTTGCGTTGGCACCGTAATTTTCTTCTGTGCGAGCGTGAATTATATTTTATGGTTATGTTTAACGCTAATGTGGAGTTCCTAATAAATCTAATGTTGTATTTTGGGCCTTCGATAGCGTATTTTTGAGTTTAGAATCTGTATTATTTCAGTGATTATGTCCCACAGCCAATGAGCGGTTGGGGCCGAGTAAAGAGTGATGCCGCTTTTCGTGGCCACAATTTCTATGCGTTAAATTGAGAGCAAATGAAGCTCATGGCACACGTGGAATGAACATATTCTTTTATTTTTTTATAATAAGGGTGTATTAGAGGCGGTCCGTATCTTTGAGTGCACTTGTTATTAGATGCCATGAGATTTGGACGCCTTGTCCTAGCCTCTTGCTCGTCGGAATGTCACCTAGTAACGAAGGCCTTCATCAACGTTACTTACAATGTATATTCTGGGCATTTCGCCATCTCCGTGGCATACCGGAGGAGTGCCAAGGAAAAGGATTGTCAAAAGCTCCCTTATTTGTTATTATACAAGCTATCCTTAAGGAGAAGTTCTCGTGCTGACGGTAGTTTCATGACAACCAGAGAGTGCGCTTCGTAGGTGGTATACGGGAGCGTGGAAAGTCCGATGGCAGTGTTGTAGACGCCGGTTATGCGATTCCGGTTGCACCAAAATACTAACTAAATAAACTAGGAAAGAGTACCCCATTGTATTCATTAGTTTACGTCTTTGAGGCAGCAGGATTGCCCGACGTTTCAATCGAGGGGATGCGCCACGTGAATAGCCTAAAAAAATAACACAACAGGAAACAGCGCCAAAACCCGAACTTCGCAAAATGCTAAACGACTGTGCGCTTGATTTATTGCCTTAGTGCATAGCATAGTATGGTGAGTTCGTCCTAAAATCCCCTGCACAACGAGAAAACTTCTTCCCTGAGATGGTATGAACTAGCAAAGTTGAAGCCCATTACGTAATTGATCGCTGCCATCCGAATTCCTGTGACAAGTGACCTATGGTACGCGATAACAATACGCGCGTCTACGCAAATAATGCGGTGAGCCCATCCATTTCGATTTTCTGCACGGGCCCGAATATCACGGCTATGACGCAGCACTGGCGCCCGCCCGTTCTAAAGGGTGAAGCCACATAAACATATCAGCTAATTATAGTTTGCTAGAATGCTATCTCGAATAGATCTTTTCAGGCTATACCACAGTCTCCCGTGGGCGTACAATGACATATTGGGAAAAGATGTAAATCATGAGAGCAGGTTCGCCCGGGCCTACTCTGCCCTTCTCGTGCCACTGGAGCAGGCAAAAAAAAAATGCAGTGATAACGCGGCCGGCAGCAGCATTCCTCGCGCGCCTCACAACATAAGTACACATGCCCACAACCATCGACATTTGTATCCATATGCAGGAAATCGGGAAAAAATAGTCATTCCTCCCCGCATGCCAAGTTTCATCCTAGACGCCAGAGCTCGTTTCTCCCCTGTCGGAACAATTTCACCTGACACGGGTGTGCGCGCGAGCGCCTCTTGTTTGCGACGCCGCCTCTTAGGATGACTATAAATTAGTATTGTGCTCTTAACTGCCACAACAGCAGTGTAAATACGAAAGGGTTGAAGCCACCAGAGAAATTTTATCGATTTAGCAGAAAATCGTGTGACAACGAAATAAACAGACGAATGACATGGATTACTGCGGTGCGCTGAACAAAGTAAACAATTTGCAAACGATGCGATCTGGTTCACTGATCACACGTGAGTGTATGACGGTTTTTCCATGTAGTCCACATGAATTTCGTGATTACTGGGTATATAATTATTTTCTTCAAATAAAACCTTTCAGTTGGTATACCAGCGCTTTTCCTGTCTTCTTGTGTTTGGTTTGTGTGTGCACTTCCCAAGAATGGAAACCACTTCTATTGCATGCGCTAGCCGTGGCCGGAGTTCACGGGTGCCGAGAATTGAACACGATGCATTGAACATGACCGGAGTTCATTCCTGTATCACCACTGCACCGATAGGTCGAGTTGCTTTAAGATACGCACCTGCCTCTTTGTCGCGCCGGCATAGCTGAAGCAGAAATGATTACTAATGCTTTCAGCTTCCGTCTCTTTTAAAACTATTAAAAATTGCCAAGGTATTTACGCTGCTCCCTCTATTTTATATTGTAAGGGACGTACTAGTCAAAATTGTGTGAGCATGTCGTATTTGTGCTATGCGGCGACATATTTTGCACTTTTCCGCACACTATCGATGGAAGTCCGTGGTCGCCGACACAGACGACACGTAGTTGTAGCAAAAATTTTGCGGGAAACTGCAAAAATTACTTCGGCTAACACGCACCGTATGTGCCGACGGTTTTTCCGGCGGCACATATGATGTCGTTTCCGATTACCGGTCGGCGTGATTTACATCGCTAAGCAGACGCTGTGTTTTCGCCGCATCACAGCGACGAAACTAATCGTCAAGCGCACCGATCTTAGTAAAGGCAAATAGAAGCCTGTACATCGTACTTCGAATAAAATGCGCACGCACGCACGCACACACACACACAAACCGTGCGTGGTACGAAAAGTGCCCCCCCATGCGCAGTGCAAGAGGCAATCAGCGCGATGTGAATGTGATGTGTGTGATGCGATGTGATATGTGTCGACAGTGATAAGTTGCGAGGACAAAATCTAATTTCTACGTTGGTGACGCGATACTCGGCGCACGCTTCATGATCAATGTCAGCTATTGGCCAAGAGCATCGTTCTATGTGTATCTGCCATACGACGATATATGGCACCCACCGGCATTCCCGAAACGCTTGAGGAGGAGGCTACCGTTGAAAAGAGAGCGAGGAAAACGTGATTCCACGCTGTGATTCTGAGCCTCAAGAGGCGCGCAAGGGTGCAGTTTTCGGCTAGGGTGTTCGCTGTATCTAGAATAGTAAGCTGTTGGGCCTGTTGGTTTGACATGCTTTTTGCAAAGGGGGCGCATCATTATCTTTAGAGGCCCTGGGTGACTCCGCGCGCCTTCCTGCGGACTGCAGGAATTGTGGCTGTCAACCCATTTTCGATAAAACCGAGATTATAAGCAGATACAAAAGCAGACTCAAAAAGGAAATCCTCGAGGCTGGTCAGATTCACGCTCACGCTAACCTTTGTATAAGTTCCATGTCAGCGCATCTGATGCATAAGGAATTTACGTTCCTCGCCTTTGGCTAATATTTCTTAAGCCTTCCAAAAAAAGCCTTAAGGCTTTTTTTGGAATGACATCTGTCCGGCCACTTGCACTAGTCGTTGTTGCCATCACCTACACTATAGCAGACAGTATTGATGCAGTGATGCATGCCCCGTTGTTAGGCAAATTTTTATTTGACAAAAAATGTAAACGTGTTTTTCCCAATTCTTGATGCCAGCGCATGCGCAATAACGTTTTTGGCGGTTTGTCTCTGAAGATATACTTAGCTACAAGTCAGCGTCTGTCTTGTCTAGTAAGTATCTTTTTTTCCCCAGCGCTTCTGCGCTCTTTTTTGCAAAAATCACGTTCCCAGTGTCGTTTGCTTTACTCGGAATTTGTTCTTTTTTTCTGCCAAGCTTGAGGCTCTGATGAAAAAAAATCTTGAAAGGAAATATATACGAAAATGCACGTAACCGCCTAGTACATCGACAGTGTATATCCTAATGTATCGTAACTTAAGTAAATTCACGATTCCGCACCATAGTGGATACCAAAATGTACTACGTACTACAAAAGCGCTTGAAAATAGATGCTTCTGCGCGCGTTGCCTTTTCCTAATCCCTCATAGCTCGTCTCTGTGATCCGTATAGACTAAATAAGTTCCTTTGTAACATTGTATCTTCCCGTTTCCTTTTTTGTCCCTTGTCAATTGCTCGCGAGTGGAATAACGTAGATGCAGCTATAAATATAAAGGACAACGTTCACCACTGATGGCCAGTCAGCCAGCATCGACGATTAGAAACATGGATGCCATGCTCTTGACGGTGACTTGGAAGTTGAGGCCTCCCATGTGCTGAATGCCACAGACCTGAGAGAGGCCAACTATTGAGGCCGTGGCGTCGACGACGGTCTCGGGACCATCCCCCGCAGGAACAACAGCATCGAAGACCTGGTACCTGGTACGTTTATGTTCTTCTTCTTGAGTGCTGGTCTTCTGCGCCTTGCCTTTACTACTTCAAGAATGAACCAACTAGCACAAGCAAGAGTTTCACTCGAGACCCTCGTTACGTAAAAACGAGAAGGAAGGGGGTTAATCGAGGGGCCCGAATTTTATTAGTACTATCATGACAACCCAACAAATACACCAAGGAAAGCATAGGGAAGATCACTTGTACTTACTAATTGAATTAAAGAACGCGTAATGCGAAGACGTGGGATCGTTCCCATTCTGTGGCAAGTGGTCTTTTCATCCACTTTCATTGCTGTTAAGTTACCATTTGCTTAATTCAATTAGGAAGTACAAGTAAATTCCCCGATAGTTTCCGTGGTGTCTTTGTTTGTTGGCTTGTCATGATATGTTAAGATGAAGGTATCACTGTCGCCATCTAACATGTAGTACAGATTCTCCCACCAGGCGACACCACTCAGTCATGTGAAGAAAAAAAAGAATAAAATCTGCTCTTCGCCGTCGCAGCATGCTCTGGTCTGTGCCTGTGGCGACGCTGGTCCATGTGACCTGCTGTAGTTGAGGAAAATTCAACCACCCCCGTTCTTTTCAGGAGGAGTTCTGCCTGGCACCACTGTTGTTTTGTTTCTGCGCGTGGTGGCCTTCGTCCCGCTGATACTTTCAACAATGGTCCAGTCGAACCTTTCTCCATGTAAAATGCTCCGTGCTGCTGATGGTGGCGTCAGGCGTGGTAGTGGTTCGTCACCGTCGGTTTTGACGTGGCTATAATGTGAGTACGGGCCTCTGCTTGGAAAACCGTCTCGGCAGGTGTTTTGCAGAATGCAGTGCTCACTACCTCGGCGAACCACAACACATGTAATGCGTTTTTTATGGGGTTTTACGTGCCAGAACCACTTTGTGATCATGAGGCACGCAGTAGTGGAGGACTCCGGAAATTTCGACCACCTGGGGTTCTTTAACGTGCACCTAAATCTAAGTACACGGGTGTTTTCGCATTTCGCCTCCATCAAAATGTGGCCGTCGTGGCTGGGAAACGTGGCCGCCGTGGCGAGAGCCACTGAGCAACCACGGCGGGTAACACCTGTAATACTAAAGAGAGGCGAAGAATGAAATGGACGGAACATTCAATGACGCTGATCGTCTAGTTTTGTTTCTTTTTCTTCCTAGTGTCTACCTTTCCTTTTTTTTTTAGCAATCTGGCAAGTGTGGGCCCGCTAAACGAAGGTTTTAGGCTTGAAATGGTAAATGTAGTTTTATGCGTATAAACACACAGATAGAAAGGGAAAGAAACTGCTGTATATCGCAGTAAGTGTCTAGTGCAGTCTGCAGCCCCTCGCCATAACGACAGTCGGTTGCTTCCGTTGCGTGAGGTGTGCGCCATATTGTCGATAAAGGCTACTGAGGGCTACTATGAAGGGCACACTCGATCTTAATCACGAAACTTTCCCTTCAGGTTGTTGCCGTCATGGTATTCGTGAAGCATTTACATGACCCGCCATCGTGTTAACCGCCATGAGCAGTGAGTTTCTGGGTCCCTGTTTAATTCAGAGAACGGTGAAAGTATAGAAGCAAACTGTTTTATAAAAAACTCCCCTGGCTCTTCCTCTTTTGCATTACTAAAGCGCCCGTAATTGACTAGAACAACTCACAAAAGTAATAAGAATCATGATCAAAGCTTCGCTGGGTAGTGTCCTTCTAACCCGCATTTATAGCGTCGACACCAAATACCACGAATTCTCTTCCATGTAAAGTGCAATGTTCCTAATAACAAATACAAAGGTAATGTTAAGTGTTTAGCAGAGCATCGCACACAACTTCGTGTGTTGAATTTGCAGGTATTCCTTTTACGAAAAATTTATGGACAGACACGGCGCATACATGCATTGCAAGACCAGTGCATCCTTTAAACGCCATATAGCTTGCGATATCCAAGCCGAAAATTTTCCCGACTCATGTGCTTTAGAAGAATGAGCTGCATTTCAGGCATGGCAGCCGAATGAAGCCCACATATCTTTCAATAAGCACGGCCATTGCCAAAAATACCCCAAGCATGCACGAACGCAGCGAGTGGCGTCCTGGCCGTGACGTCACTCGTAAGAGGGCGCCACTCCAACTTCTCGCCCGGAAAGACTGCAATAACTGTATAGCAAAGTCTACTGACACCTGAACAGCGGTCAGCAGTGGAGGAGGGGTGGCGATAGAACAGAAGGCGTAAAGTTAGTAGAGAGTATAGAATAAAAACGGAATATTTACGACATAGCGCCTAAGCAAACAAGAAAAAGAGACAGTTGGCTTGTGAAGTGACTTCCTCGAGAAAGGTTGTCACCGGCACTGTTATGTCGCGTGTAGCAATGGGTGGAGGGGTGGAGGGCGAATACCAACTCCTAGAAGAAGTCGCAGTGCTTTTGTAAGCTACCTCGGACCACGTGCATAAAAATTAGAGCTGTTTACACCACTGAAACCAGTTTTGTTTCGAGCTCGTGTGCCACGTGACCTGATGCCTATTTCACTGCATTCAGAAGCCCCCCTGCATGCTCGTTTCTATTGCTTCGGACATTTTACGCGCTTTGCATTGCGCAAAAAAATGCTTTTTATACAGATGCGCGACGGAAAGTCCTTGCGTGTAGCCAACCAAAGCACCATTAGCCTCATGCATCCCAAAACAGGTGCCTGACTGCCGGAACATAAATAGGGATTTAGTTGGTGAGGAAATGTTCGTAGGCCATCGGCCATGTGCCCTGGTGCATGGTGCCAGCTCCTACAATCACCCAGGCTAAGCATTGACAGGAGAGGGTGACCACTTCCACGAACGCCAACTGATGATAGCGCAGCCTGCCACGGAATAGTTCAAATGTTCCCCACGTGCGATACAGTTATGGTAATGACCGCGAAGGCTATCACCTTCCCCACACTAACAACAATTCCTCCTGACGAAAAATGCATCGAAAGCTGAAGGAAGGTGAGCAGTCACTATCCGCATAATGGTAGAGTTTTAAAAGCGGACGCAGCCGGATACTCCCTGTCTGCATGGCATGCTACTCATCTACGTTGCATTCTCTCCATATGGAACGACGTCATGTTTTCTCATTTCCCACGAGCCGGCAGAATGGTTTTTGGGACCCGTCGCCGTGTCAGAGCATGCGGACAAAGCCCTTGCAATGCTTTTCATCAGTATTTGCTGTTCCTGGGTGCCAGAATGGAGACGCCATAAATAGCTGAGATGTTTGGTCTGTATGGCTCATGGACATAGCGCAGAGGGCGGCACTCCCGGACATGAAGCCGCGTGATAAAACGGGGATCGCCTCATACATGTTTACCTCATGCAGCCATGGGGCGGAAATATTGCCCATTCCTTCGTCCATGTGCGCGCATGCTTTTAATTCACTATTCATCTGGGATGGTCTGTGAGAGAAAGTTGAGAAAGATACTATTCATATCATATAGTACAGATAAACAAGTAAGAATTGCAGTAGCGTTCTTTCACGCGAGTCTCCATATCGATGTCCCTAAGATGCACCTGCTTGTGTACCACTTAGCCAAATATGTATCCCGCAGTTATGATATTACACAGAAACCATGCTCGTTTCATGTGCACCCACCGCATATTATGCTTACTCGTCACATTTATGAAGAATTTGACAAGCGAACACGTGAAGGAAGGAATGAAACCCAAAGAACACTGCTTGCCTGTCACTTTATTCTCTACACCTAAAAACAGGAGCAAAAAAAGGCATTATGATTGAACTGATAAGTGTCACTCAATGACATGATGAATGTGCGTATGTGCGCACGAAAAGAAATGTTTATTATATGGGTTTGTTTCAACGTTTGCCAACTGTCAATCGCTGATGTCCACTTATTTGGTTGAAAGAGAGAGAAACAACTTTATTTAGTCGTTTCTCTCTGTCTCAACCAAATAAGTGGACATTAAGCCAAATGTGTTGCAGTCGTAGAACGCTATCACGGGACAGCAGCTGTAAAATCGAAGGTTGAAGGAAATGAAATACTGGTAGGCGTGTGCGAAATCTGAATAGAGTGTATAATAGTGGCCTATTCGATTCGGATGTCGAATCGAATAATCGTTATTTGTATCCATTTGTCATTGGCAGTTTTCGATTGGTGACAAAAGTTACTATTCCCGCACCCCTAGAAAACAGATAGCATATAGTACGCGTGGTTAGTCTGTTGTATTGAGACATAAATCACGCACACTTCTGGCGCACGTGGCGTGGTGTCGCCTGTGCACGCCTAGAGAACACGCGCGCATGGTATTGGAGGTCGCGTCATTCGAGTTTCGGAGAGGCGGTACAGCGAAGTGGTAAAACAAGCTGTAGCGCAGAACGTTCGCTTTAATGAAATATGCATACGCTCACCGCTGGTAGTACTCACTGCGCAAGCGTAACGATCACAGCGACCACCACAAGCACTCGCGCATAGCCTTGCGCAGAGCCCTCAGATGTTTTCCAAGTTTCGCCGACAGCCGTTCTCGTTGCCTTTGCGAAGGAGAGCTTCTCTAGCTTCCTATGACACAGGCGTCCCATAGCAATTCCTCGCACTGGCCTTTGCAATAAGATCACACGCACTATACAAGCAGGTACTGTATAACTAGAATATTTGCCAAAAGTATGCTCTTCTAAATGTCATAAGTCTACATAGCGTAAATTCTGCACGTGTTGTCGACCTTTTTCGCACTGCCCGTGCTCTTTTTCTACTGAATTCGGAGACTTTTGAGCATGTGCGCTGCTGCGCATGCAATGGCGGAAAGGGTACGCAAAAAAAAAAAAAATGGCGGTAAATTTGGCTTGATCGGCTGCCATGCACCGCAGCAAGCAGGTGGCGATCGCTGCAGGAATTTTTGAGGGTAGGATGATTACTCGAAAAATAAAGAGGACAATGTGGGGCTTCGAGGAGTGCACGAGAGGGATGATTACGAGGGTAGTTACGATACATCTTTGTACGAGAGGACTGCCTACGGGAAATCACGTGTTTCAAAACTTCTTTGGGCGTCAGAACAGGTGACATCCGGTTTGTTGCGCACGGCTTGGAATACTACAGGTCACGCAGCCTTCCGCACTTTTCGTTTCATATGGGGAAATGAAAGTTTGCTAATTGTTTGCTGTTAGTTCTGTGATTCTAGCGGCGTGGCCTAGAATAAGGGCAACAAAGTACTATACCAAACACAGCGTACTTCACCGCGGGACGTAAGCAAGTTTCCAAATATCGCCGTACGAGCCTAGCAGCTACAAGGAGGCGATGCCGAGTTCTTTGCACACTTCAAGAATGCTTCCACAGTCGGTTATGAACAAAGCTTAGCACCCGTGAAATTTGTGGAATCTTTATCTGCAATTCTCCGGGGCGCAATGGCACAATACCCTAACATGCTGGCCAGCTGGCGTGCAGTCATGATGTGCCGTACCGTGCACGGTGCTTTCTTTGTTTCTTTCCTTATTTTTTTTTTTCTTTCTTCTTTTCCAAACAGCCACAATTGAGTGAGCTGCGTCAGGACCACGTTGAAGGTCTGGTTGCAGACACATATGTGCTTCAAGGAATGTAAGGTAGGCGCGGCGACTAGACTCAGCCAAACACTCAAATCTGAGTCAATCCCCGTTTTACTGGCTACGTAATTTTTAGTGGCGCCACATTTGACAAACATTCGAGCTTACATGAAAGAGCTTGATGTGATTTTTCACAAATGGCGCCACCAGGAAAAGCCTGTAAGATTTGTTACTTAGTGGAAATCTTTTGTTTCAAGCACAGCTTAGTAAAACTAGTGAATGCTAGTAGTTACAAAACATTGTATGACGTTGCTGATGTGCAGTACACGATTTCAATTAGCGTGTACATAAAGAAAGAATGTCAATTTGAGGGGCCTGCACAGCATAAATATTTCTGAAATTCACTGTTTCCTTGAAAGATCTTAATTCACTAAATCGCAATTTTATCTTCATATAATTGTAGAAAAATGCTTGAGGCTCGATAATTGAAAATTGCTGAGTTTCATCTTGAAGAGTTTTGCCTCTTCTTCGCTAATGCGTGACGAATTGTAGCCACAAAGTGCCAATTTGAAGTAATAATAACTAATCAATTGTTCATCAAAACACAAAATGACATCGCATAGATAAGTGCACTGTAACCTCGAAAACCACTAAATACTGTTGTGTGGTAAAAATGAAAAAAACATCTTAAGTCATAAACTTTTATTGTTCTGCCCATTCTTATAAGGACCTAAATAAATTTCTCAATGCTTTACACGGAATATCTCTTCATAGAAACATTCTATCAGCTTTCGTGTAAAGGCACAACGAGCTTCATTTTGTTATGTTACACAGACTTGACGGAAACGCAGTCCAATAGAAGCTAGTACAGCAAAATACCGTATTTTCCTCAGACTGTTTTGAGTGCCGTCAGGTAACGCTTCAAGCCAGGCGATCATATTTGGCGTCATTGGAAAGCGCCGAAAGTGAGCTTTCTAATGCAATATTATCGTCATCCGTCCAATGAGCGCAGAAAGCACAGTGCGCCCGCAAACAATGACCACAATTGGGAGAACGTGCCACCGTAGTTGGACCGCGACCTTAATGTTTATCTGTAATTTTCGCTGCAGAAGGACCTAATTAATATGGCACCTCCCGGGAACCTAATGTAGGGCCTCTCACCAGGTCCCATAGAAAATTTGTTTATGCGCTGCAAGTTCTGACGTGTCCTCTAGAGAGCGTTCTGTAGCAAAAATTTTTCATATCGGCTCTTCATTAGCCGAGATAGAAATATTTCAGTGCTGCGCGTACCCATTATTTCAACAGGCGAGCTTCACCGCAAACACCGACGCTCTTTCCACTTGCCCCATCTAGCCTACGCCAGCGAAATTCCTTGCCGGCGTTATGTGCTACCGGATTTCGAGGATCGAGTGACGCATACGGCTGGGGCCCCGCCCTCATTTTTTTTCATCTTCGCAGCGCCGCGCACTTCTGCTGACGGCGTTGCGCTCGAGCTGTTGTAGTTGTCTCGTTTCGCGCCGCACGATTTTGAGCGTTGTGCAGAAGAACACATGACAAACGGTATAATTAATTGCTACAGGAATACTGACGCAGAACAAGCGAATCGCAGAGCATGATCACGCGCTGGAACACGGTAGAAAATGGCATAGATTCGATATCTGCGCATGGGACTGCACGATTATGGGAACAAGCAGACGAAGAGGAAGGACATCTCTCTCGCTTGGGTGCGAAGTAAATCAAAAAGGACGCAGAACTTCCGCTCGTGTGTTTTATTATTTCTCTAAACTTGAATTTGTGAATGCAAACAACAGATCACCCAAATAACAGATGCTGCCTTGTCACCACGAGCGACGTTTCACTGCAGACACGAGTACGTAGGCGCAGGGACACGAGTACGTCACCGTACGGCTTGGAGCGCGGTCGCCGCGAGGGAAATAAGAACCGGCGTTCGGATTGAAATTGCAGAACATACTGCGGCGCGTAGGGATGTAGTTCTTTGCAAACAGGATCGTTGGAGCGCATCGTATGCTCTGCGTTTGTCAGCTCAAAATGAGGAGGCTTGGCGAGGGGTCCTTTAACAAAAGAATTTTAGTAAAGATCTAGTACGACCATAGATACTTCTAGTGCGACGTACGCAGTCATCCTGTTTAGTTTTTACGTAATCTTTAGAAATTGCCTGTAGCAGATAAGATAGTCTAGTCCTTGACCTGAAAGATTGAGAGAGGCCTACATTAGTTGCAGGAAAAGTACAAACACATATTCAATTATTTAAGAAAAATCATAAATTTTCCCTGTGATTTATTTAATTTACGATTTGGCATTTATGACTTGGAGCCGGTAAGTGTGAAAGGCGTATCCACTTTGAATTTGATGGAATGACACCAGTTTAGAGATATGCGCCATAAAAGTCGTCCTAAATATGCACGGTTGTACCAAACAATTTTAACAAACGTTCATTTTGCATTGAAACTCCAAATTGACTGGGATGCTGATGTAATTCCTCATACACACTCCGAAAAATTATGCGAAAACAATTGTCCCTTTGAAATTAATTTGAAATGAATACGTCTAGCAGCCTCACCGGATAAAATGCGTAAATTGTAAGATGGCCAGTAAATATTGAATTCATTTGGTGTAATGAATAATGCACATCAAAGACAAGAATTAGGCTATCTGCGAGAGGGGATTTTTTAAAATTCCGTAAATTCTAAAAATTATCACCATCGTATACTTTTCCCATTCGCACTCAATGTCCTCTGTTCCGATGGAGCGGCGGTGGTGACAGAGCGGCTATCACGCGACATCACGTGACCCAAAATTCAGGCGTCTGTTAAAGACAGCGCATAGGAACAATGTCCCGAAAACCAACAGCCCCAAGCTTATGTTCGTACGCAGAGCGTAAGAGAAATATAAATAATGCATATGTAGCCGACCACGCACTTTAAGGTGGGAATACTGCCATGCAAAGGGTGAAATGTAAGATAGTAGGAACACTAGGTGTGATCAACAATGGTCGCTTGAGACTGTGACGGCTGAATGTCGCGTACTTTTGCAGTTGATGAAGGAAAAACAACGCTTGTCAGTAGCCAAACAGACTTTTTAATAAAATCAGAATGCACAATGAGATAGAGTGAGGCGGGCACACTCGTTTTCAACACATTAGCGCTTTGTACGCAGATCTCATGCAAATAGTAGCGAGAAGGTAATAGAGCAAATTGGTGATTGTGTGAACATAAATGAAATCGTCATCACACAATATGCTATCCTTGTGGACGCGAGGCACATCTAAAAACTGAGCACCTAGGTATGGGTACGCACTGGTCTCGTCATCTGAGCCAGAAAGCAGCCAGTTGAAAGTACAAGAGTAAAACATCCAATAGAATAATCACACAGCTGCGTGTTACTCAAGAAACGACAAGTCCCGGTCTAGCACAGGGGCGTCGGTGGCCAGGTCGTAGACGTCCACGAAGAGCCAATCCCACTCGTTTGTGTTGCATGGCTTTGCTTCGTAAAGAATGGGGAGAGGGCAAGCCACCGGCTGCAGTGGTTGGACTTCTCGAACACAACTGGTATCGGACGGCACGGCTTCCGCTCGGCACTGTGGAGGATAGGCACGGCTCTCCAGTTTGCCTGGAGTGAAAATAACACAAAGAAAGAGCTTGTTAGCAAAAATGTTTGTCACTAAATCACACTGGCTCATCAGCTTTCTTGGCAAAAAAATTCATTGCAGTTTGGTATAAGAAGCAGTTAATTGTTTCACCATTAGACAGAAATTCACTCCGCTGATTATGAATGTTCGAACTTACACCGCAGTTTCTTTTTGCTTAGTCAAGGCATGCCACAGTTGTCACAAAGTATTATAGTTATATCAATATTATACATTATACTTTTTTTTCAATTATAAATACTATGACGCAACACATCGCAGCAGAGCGTCGTAATGTTGTGGCACATGTTAGGCCATCTTCAATGCAGCAGCATAACAGAAAAATAAGGAAGAGGCACCTGGTGACGGAAGCCAGCACGGTTGAGATTACAAGTGCCTCCCTTATTCAACATGACGCAATCTGAATCTCGGAAATGATTCCGAAACGTGTCTCGTAGAACAGATATTGCCTAAAATATTCACGCGCCATTGGGCTTGCTACGGCTTACTCAGTATTTAAGTTAGTGACGACATTTCTGAAACCAATCGAGAATGTATGTAAGTATATGGAAAAAGTCGCAATGCGAAAGTGCAAAAGCGAAATTTCAAACGTATCAAAGGACGAGTGATGTATTGTTTATTTTGTTTTCACATAGAATACCGGCTCATTGTAAATATAAATATTTTGCGAATCGTGGTTGCCACTTTTCACCACTGGAAGCATTAAATTTAAATATTGCCTTTGAACACAATGTTATGTGTCGGCAAGAATGCACGCAGTAGGAGCAAGGCTTGCGGTTGACAGACAACGCCATTTGGTTCCTGCACAAAGAATTACTTTTAAAGCGAAGCTTTTTCCTTCGCCTTTCCCACTGCTTCTGCTTTCTGGTACAACGCGTGGGGGCAAGGGGCGGGGGGGGGGGGGGGGGCGTCAGAGTGTGTGTCAGGTGGTAAATGCGACGCGACAAACGACAGCTGTAATTATCCGTGACCCCTCTAAAAGCATTGGGAAAATTACAGCGCTCACCTTTCTGCGAACGTGCAAGTTCAGAGGGAAGCGAGACAGAATGATAGAAAAGAGGAAGAGAGAAGCGGAGAATAAGCGGAACTGTCGCAGTCGTGATACGAGAACAGCTCGCCCACTCTTCGCTCGAAGTTCCAATACAAAGAAAGGGGGAGGGGGGGTGTGCACTGAGAAAAGGTCCGTAAGTAGGCAAGGAAACGCTACCGACACGACAGCAGTTGCGGGCAAACGGGAAATCAGAAACAGATCTTGTCACAACATATAATAACAATATTGTAATTAGTGTACTCGCTATTGCAGCAGGCGGAGCGTACGCGAATATATTAAATAGTGGAATGGCACATACGGCCGTTTTCCAGCTCATTAGCATTTCTTGGCCATATTGCAAACAGTTGTCTGCTCAGTGGAATACTCGTGGGAGAAATAATTTTAAGGTGGGTTTGTAATGATCAGTTTTTGCTTTTAATGAGCACTCTGAAGTACATAAACGCAACGTTTGTGCCACTTCATCAAGGCAAAGCCATTTCGCTACCTACTCTTATATGTGAGCCAGTAAAACTAGACCATCAAATTTGTTATAAAATTTTAATTTCTTCTCCCATGGCCCTGCAAGTTTCTAATATGACTAACGCTATTGTAAAAATTATTTGCTGCATAGCATCAGCGTGCTGTTAAAAAAACATTGTCGCACTGTACGTGTGAAGCTAGCTACCGCTCACTCCAGATATGCACGGAGCAATTTCTACTACGAGAATTTTGACAAGTGAATGAGTAAAATAATGGAAATATTTAAAAAATAAAAGCTAGGTACATTAATGCATGGTTGTCACAACATGGAGACAGTCGTATGAATGGTAGAGAAAAATCACAACTCGTGTGACAGCTTTAGTAGGTTCCCATCACCCGGCTTAAGCACATTGAGTTACAGAACCATGAATGATAACGTTAATTTCTATACTATCAGTGCAATAGAAGCGGTTGCATCGAATGCTTATCATATCTTTGAATCACTTATGTAGGCGCGGGATGCAAGAATTTCAATCACATGAAATTGTGCCCTGATAGCGAGATGTCATCGAAAGACATTCGAAGCTTTGAAGATCGAAATTGTATTGCGTGTGGGAAAAATCACGCAAAAGTGGTGACGCAAAAGTTCTGCCAAGTGATTTGGAAACCTTTTCGAAAAGTGCTGTCTTAAATATGAAGAGTAACGAGACAAGCGGAGTTAGTTTAGAAAGTATTACGTTCAGTGGAGTGCTATTACATTGCAGTAAACACTGCATTCAATCAATGGCTAGTCGTAATTGTGCAACTGCCCTTAGCAGACATCGCGTTTAATGATTTTGTTATGTTTATACCATTGTATATACCGACCAGCACTCTGCTTAACCTACGTGGCAGACAAGACCTTGTTGATTTCCTTCACCTCAATGTGTGAAAGACACGCGCATCGCATGCGGTAAGATGCACATTGGAGCTATAGCTAAACGGAATCCTAAAAGATGTAATAATGAAAGATTTCTGAAGTTGCCCACCTTTCGAGCGTGCTGCTGGACGAGTCCTATGTGGATTCCGCGAGGATGTCGCCTCTTTTTGCACTCGCCGCTTGGCTTTAGGGCTCGGACTAGGGCTGCTACGCTTGCGGCTGGCCGGTTGTTCTGGCCCAGTGTCGTCGTCCTTCAGCCAGGACCATTCTTGAAGAAAGTTCGACAGCAGGAGGCGCTTGTGCATGCCCAAATCTTGACTGCTCTTGTCAATCATGGCTATCTTGTCCTCGGCTGCTTCGAGTAAACCATCGACGTCGATGCCCATTGCGAAAGAGTAATGCACAGAGCGCTTGAACACCACACCCCAAGACTTCAAACGTGGCCCACTCCACGGGTGGTTATCGTTCAAATAACTGCCTCTTTGGTGGTATTTCCACGTACCTCAACCATGCGAGAGATTGCTGCTGCGCATGCGCTGGAAATACAGGAAAGACTGCATGCGCAGTATTGTACCTTCTCAGAAACTACCCCTTCACCATCGCCTAACCCTGCCCACATGTATACTCTCAAAGTGTGGGTGGTGTTTAGGTGGGTCGAATTACAACAATAGACTGCCTTTCAAGGCCATGAAAGGGAACTATGAGGACATGAAGTTTCAGGACGATTTTTTTGACAGTCTTTTAGTCACACTTGGTGTGAAACAGGGCACGGCAGGCAGGTGATTGACCTTGAAGGAAGGAATTTAGTTTGCGATGTAGAGTTTCAAAAGGCCACGAGTTATAACAAAAGCTATGTGGCGGAACATGGGCTTGTCCTTTGCATAGAGTATAACAACACCAGTTCACAGCAAGATGTGCAGATTTACACATACGTTTCCAGGTATGTGACTGGGTTGGAGAATGTGTAATGGTAGGCTGCTTTGGTTTTGTGTTTGTGGCATGTAGAACTATTTGTTGGATGAAGTTGAGAAATGTGAGTGCGCAAAATGGCCATGAAGCGAATGATTTCGATGAAGCATGAATTTTCATAAATAAAAATCTCCTATAATAAACTGATAACCGGCGCAATTTTTTGTTCGTGTTTTATCCTGAATGCTCACACGCGATAATTTTATTTCCAACGATACATTCAACTATTATACCAGGCATTTTAGGATGGACTTATCAGTATTTTTTTAACGTGTGACCGCGAAGTGTGATCATTGCGTCGACGGAAAAATGTGTTTGCACTAGTTTGCAAATGTGGCTCTCGAATCAAGATTCGTTCGAGAACAATTGATTTTTGCAAGGTTACGCTGATCTCTGCAAACTATTAGTCTTGAAACTCGAGTGTGCTATCCGATATTCTGCTATCGGGACTATTCAGATGTCGGAAATGGTCTCTGAAGTGCGGTGTCTGAAAAGACAAACGTGTTCATATATTTATTGTGAAACTAATAAAACATACGTAGGAAAGTGATTTGAACACTTATATGCATCAGGAAAACACACACAATCGCGAATGTTTCACAGGGGACTGAAAACGCGGCTGTCAAAGAATGCAAAGCACGGATTGCTTAGGAACGTATGAGCACCTTACTGAAACGGTGTCGTGGTGGATGACCGCAGTCTCGCTATTCTCAACCCTCTGTCCGGTATTTCCTATTGGGAATTTCGACTCATCGCTAGTTAGCTTCTGGACGACTATTATGTGGTGCAACCTTTCTGTAAATCTTGAACATTGGATGCAAGACTAACACAGCTACCCTTGAGGAAGTCAAAATTTGGATAAAAGGATGTCATGAGCAGGCGAATGTACCAGTTGAGTTAAAGGCAATGACAATTTCGATATTTTCGCAATATTTCTGTATATTGTGAAAGATGCTAAGGTGGAACCGATCAGTACCACAATAAGGAAGTGCCTTGTTTCTACTTTGCCTTGCCACCGTAGTCTTCTTCTGTGCGAGCATCAATTATTAGTTATGGTTATGTTTAACGCTAATATGGAGTGCCCATTTAGTCTAATGTTGTATTTTGGGCCTTCGATAGCGTAATATTGAGTTTAGAATCTCTATACTTTCGACGTCTCATCACCGGTGAAATTCTGTTTGTAGTCTAGGGAATCCGAAATGAATGGCTTTGCCGTCTTAAAAATCGTTATTTCGCATGATTCTTGAATTCTGTTTTGACTGTCGATGCTAGACTAGTGATTATTTCAGTGATTATTTCCCACAGCCAATGAGCGGTTGGGGCCGATGAAGCGTGATGCCGCTTTTCGTGGCCACGATTCTTATGCGTTAAATTAGAACAAAATGAAGCTCATGGCACACGTGGAATGAACATATTCTGTTAATTTTTTTATAATAGGAGTATAGACCGTTTCATCGGGCGAGGAGGAAAGGGCGCGCGGAGAGCCTTTCCTCCTCTCTGGCTTTGGCGACCGGCGCGGCGCTGCTTGAAAGTATTGCTGTCGCGTGCTGCGGAACGATTTCGAGATGTTTTAGATCTTACTTTGTGAAATTTACGCCATGTTCGTTGATACAAGGTCGTCAGGGAAGCCTTTCGGTGCATCGGTAACTACTGTAGGCAGAAATATGTCTTGGAGGCGCAAAAATGTGACACGCATAATCAGCCGCGGTGTACGAGCATTATCAGTCGCGGTGCGTGTATGTGTTGTTTACTATTTTGCTTATATCGATTTTAATTCAACAAAGAAAACCGGCGTCTTTGTATTACCACCATTAAATGGTAAATCAGCTCACTGTCTGATGGATTGGCGTAGGCAGTAAAACATAAAACATAAGAGCGCACGCTCGTGCACGGCCAACCTAAGGCAACCACGAAACATCTGAGCGGCAGACGCTATCAAATATTTTTGATACACTGGCATCGTTCTCTCGCATTTCAAGTCTAGTATGCTTGAAATTACCGTATGTCTACGCTAGCCTTGCTGCATGAGGCCCATGGCGCTGCTCAACACAGCGACCACTGCGGTTGGTGAGCCAGCACGATACACATATAAGCTGTGTGATTCGGCATTGCCTTTTTGGCCTGTATACAGCCATAATATATGAGAGGGTTCGCATAAAAAGAATGCGATGGCTATTTTTGAGCGCAAAATTTCCGTAATACGTGCGAGTGCGTCGTAGAGAACTGAACGAACACAACTGAAAAAATAATTCGGTTATCATCCTCTTTCTCTAAAAAGCAAGAGAAAACGGGCTAACGCCGCACAACGTTTGTAAATATATAACCGCTGATGCCGTATGCTTGGACCATGCGCTATACAGAACAAAGATATCTGTAATCCAGCACCTACGTTGCTTAGGACGCTCGCGCAGTTCGTAAACGGTCGCTTTGCTGGACAAGCTTCATTCAGACTGTAAGGTATGCTGCTATTACTAGCCAAAACTATTTTATTAATGGGTGGAAACCTCATCCATCCAACCAAGTAGTCACGCAATGTAACTGCAGTGAACAGTCAGAACGCTTGTCAAACAGCACAGCTCCAATCGTAGCAGAACAGTACCCATGCTGTTACGATCGTCGCGTATGTTTTATGGCTCCTAAACCGCAGCTTAGAATAGAGGATAATACTGCAATAAGGTCACATTAGTGATTGGAACATTTAGAAATACACAATTGATCTCCGAGGCTGATTGTAGGCTCAAATATGCTAGCACCCCCCCCATCGCACTGTGTGTTCCGTACACCTTAACGCCAGCAGAAATTCCGGCCATGACGCCTTAAACCACTCCAGCACGCCTCACAGAACCGTTTACCACGTAGAAGACGCACGTCATACTAAATAGACCGCACGACCGCGAAAACAAACGCCAGAACCTACCGCCGAGCGTATACCTGCCATGCAAAAGACCGCTTTCACCCAAGCCAGTATGGCGCTGCTCATAGGCGGCGCCACTGCGTTCACAATATGGCGGCGCCTACGAAAAAACGGTCTATATTACAGACGGTTTGTATCTTTGAGTGCACTTGTTATTAGATGCCATGAGATTTGGAAGCCTTGTGCGACCCTCTTGCTCGTGGGAACGTCACCTAGATACGA
The DNA here is from genome assembly GCF_023375885.2 of Dermacentor andersoni. NCBI lineage: Eukaryota > Metazoa > Arthropoda > Arachnida > Ixodida > Ixodidae > Dermacentor > Dermacentor andersoni. The sequence continues at coordinate 57,868,895 of NC_092818.1, forward strand.
AGGCCTTCCACCATCAACGTTACTTACAATTTATATTATGGGCATTTCGCCATCTCCATGGCATATTGGAGGAGCGCCACGAAAAACGATTGCCAGAAGCTCCCTTATTTGTTATTGTACAAGCTATCCTTAAGGAGAAATTCTCGTGCTGACGGTAGCTTGATGACAAGCAGAGAGTGCGCTTCGCACGGTGTATACGGGAGTGTGGAAAGTCCGGTGGCAGTGCTGTAGAGGCTAGTTATGCGCTTCCAGTTGCACCAAAATACTAACTAATTAAACTAACAAAGAGTACCCCATTGCATTCGTTAGTTTACGGCTTTGAGGCCGCAGGATTCCCGACGTTTCGATCGAGGAGATGCGCCACGCAAATGGCCTAAAAATATAAGACAACCGGAAACAGCGCGAAAGATCAAACTACTCAAGATGCTAAACGACCATCCGCTTGTTTCATTGGCTTAGTGCAGATCATTGTATGGCGAGTTCGTCAAAGATTTCCCTGCGCAACGAGAAAACTTCTTCCCTCATATGGTATGACCTTAAAAATTCGAGGCCGATTATGTTATTGATCGCTGCTATCCGAATTCCTGTGACAAGTGACCCATGGTATGCGATAACAATACGCGCGTTCACGCAAATAATTCGGTGAGCCCCTCCATTTCGATTTTCTGCACGGGCCCAAATCTCACGGCTATGACGCAGCACTGGCGCCCGGTCGTTCTAAAGGGTGAAGCCACATAAACATATAAGCTAATTATAGAATGCTATTTCGAATAGATCTTTTCAAGCTATACCACACTCTCCCGTGGGCGCGCAATGACATATTGGGAAAGGATGTAAAGCATGAGAGCAGGTTCTACCGGGCCTACACTGCCCTTCTCGTGCCACTGGAGAAGGCAAAAATATGCAGTGATAACGCGGCCGGCAGCAGCATTCTTCGCGCTCCTCACGACATAAGTACACATGCCCACAACCATCGACATTTGTATCCATATGCAAGAAATCGGGAGAAGTCAGTCCTCCCCGCACGCCAAGTTTCATCTTAGACGCCAGTGCTCGTTTCTCCCCTGTCGGAATGATTTCAGCTGACACGGGTGTGCGCGCTAGCGCCTCTTGTTTGCGACGCCGCCTCTTAGGATGACTAGAAATTATTATTGTACTGTTAACTGCCACAACAGCAGTGTAAATGCGAAAGGGTTGAAGCCACCAGTGAAATTTTTCCGATTGAGAAGAAAATCGTGCGACAACGAAATAAACAGACGAATGACATGAATTACTGTGGTGCGCTGAACAAAGTAAACAATTTGCGAACGATGCGATCTGGTTCACTGATCACACGTGAGTGTATGACGGTTTTTACATGTAGTCCACATGAATTTTGTGATTACTGGGTATATAATTCTTTTCTTCAAACAAAAACTTTCAGTTACTATACCAGCGCTTGTCGTTTCTTCTTGTGTTTCGTTTGTGTGTGCGCTTCCCAAGAATGGAAACCATTTCTACTGCATGCGCTAGCCGTGGCCGGAGTTCACGGGTGCCGAGAATTGAACACGATGCATTGAACATGACCGGAGTTCATTCCTGCATCACCACTGCACCGATAGGTCGAGTTGCTTTAAGATACGCACCTGCGTCTTGGTCGCGCCGGCATAGCTGAAGCAGAAATGATTACTAATGCTTTCAGCTTCCGTCTCTTTGGCAACTATAAAAAAATTGCCAAGTTATTTACGCTGCTGCCTCTATTCTATATTGCAGGGGACGTTCTAGGTAATGTTGTGTGCGCCTGTCATATTTGTGCTATGCGGCGATATATTTTGCACATTTCCGCACAGCATCGATGGAAGCCTCCGGTCGCCAACACAGACGACACGTATATGTAGCAAAAATCTTGTGAGAAACTGCAAAAATGAGTTCGGCTAACACGCACCGTATGTGCCGACGGTTTTTCCGGCGACACACACGTTGTCGTTTCCGACTACCGGTCGGCGTCATTTACATCGCTAAACAGACGCTGTGCTTTCGCCGCATCGCAGCGACGAAAATAATCGTCAAGCCCACCGATCTTCTTAAAGGCAAATAGAAGCATGTACATCGACCTTCGGATAACACACACACACACACACACACACACACAGCGCAAGATTTGCGCATCCACAAGCGCCTCCTGCTGTCAAACTTTCTTCGAGGATGGTCGTGGCTCAAAGACGACGACACCGGACCAGGACAACCGGCCAGCCGCAAGCGTAGGAGCCCTAGTCCGCGCCCTAAAGCCAAGAAGCGGCATGTACGCAAAGAGGCGACATCCTCGCGGAATATTCATAGGACAGCTCGCCGTGCAGCACACTCCAAAGGTGGGCAACTTTTGACGTTATCATTTAATACACCTTTCAGAAATTTGTTTACCTAAAGCATGAAGGTTATTTGTACTGCATAAGAACGAACATGTTTTAACACAACGATGTAAAGGAAGCGAACGACATCTTATCAGTCACTTCAGTTGACCATAGTTCTTTCCGGTACATACAGTTATTTCAAGATAACAAAATTTTTAAAAGTAATAGATCCCTAAGGTTTCTTTGAGGATTACGACTATTCATTGACTGCATGCAGTGCTTACTGCAATTCGATAGCACCCAATTGAACGTATCACGGCCTAAACTAACTACGGTAATCTCGTTATTTGACAGATTTAACACAAAAATTTGCGAAACGGGTTCTGAATCAAATGGTTTTCCAAATTATAGCTCAAAAGATCTCTTCGCGTTAGCACATAGGAAAAAGCAGGCCAATTACCTTCGATAGCTAAAACGTAACATAATTCAGTTACATTTATACAAAGGCGTTTTAAATGGAGATTTATTAAAAAAAAGTTTCTTGCCCTATTGAAAAACCCTTCTGGATTATTTTTCGCGGCACGCAATACTAGTTTCGAACGCTTGCCAATGACGTGAACTCTGTAGGAAAAAAGGTCATCCTGTTAAGCCGCGCAACAAGTCCTGCCGTGCTTTGTACATATTTTCATTTGACTCAACTTCTAGGGTACTTGGGTGATTCAAAGGTACGATAACAACTCGATGCAACCACCTCTACAGCACATGTATTATTAAGACTAACATTAGCATGCATTGGTTCAGCAATTTGATTATCTTAACTGGGGTGATTAGTGCCTTTATCTTTTCAATGAATTTCAATTATTTTACTCCTACACTTTTCAATATTGTGGTAGTAGAAGTTACTCCTTGGATGTCTCTAGTGGTGATATTGACGGCGAATTCTTAATTTCTTCGACGCTTATTCCAACAAAAGGGTCGTAGGTTGATGTTAACCGTTATCTTGCTTGATTTACTGCTGTTTGTCTGCATTGTTGTGCATTGTTCTGCGCCATACTTCATAACCTCTGGGATTGTTGAGCATATTCATTGTCTCACATGGCACATCGCGTCGTAGTGGAAGTATTAAACTTTAATTATGCCGCTTTAATTCCCGATACCACAATCGAATAATGAGGCGCACTGTAGTGGCCGACTCCGGTTTAATCTTGACACCATTGTGTTCCAAGTCCGCGAACGTTTTTCTCACTCTCGTCGAAATGCCGGTTCCTCGGTCGGGATCAAACCCACGATCAAGAGCAATGCCACAGCCGTAAACTGCGTCGGCGGCCACAGAAGCGTTGATCTGCCCTGTGACCACTTCCCCTAATGTCGCCTCGACCACACGAGGCGCTTTAATCCTGCGTAATGTCCCTAGAATTTCGGTTTATTCTTCGAAGGAAAAGAAGAAATATCTAGAGACCTTATTGTGGACCTGCTTCTGCAGGCCCTGCGTAAGTTGTCCGCTTGACAAATTGGCATAGTGTTTATTCTTCAGAAATAGCAGAAACGTACATACAGTGCCTTGAATTTAAGCTTAGCCTGTTTGCCCGCCACTGCTGCTGTGTCTGTAGCAGTAGCATTTCATTGCCTTCTCTCGTCACCTTTTCGATGTACCCCCCCTCTTTTTTTTTTCTATTCGAACTGCGAGCGAAGAATGGACAGGGTCTTTTCGTTTCGTGACTGCGTCGGCTCTAACCATTATCTGTGTCCTCTCCCATCTGCCTATCATTCTGTCTATATTCCCTCTGGACTTGTACCTTAGCAGAAAGCTAAGCGCCACAACTTCTTCAACGCTTTTAGATGGGGTCATGGGCAATTGCAGTTGTCAAGAGGCTAACGCGACGATATATAGAGGAGCTCCAGAGGGCATTGTGCACATTCGACGCGGTTCAAATGTCCAAACATTTGTCGCGTCGCCTTTACTCTTTTTCACGCACTATGACGCCCCCCCCCCCTTCCGCTGCCCCGACGAGTTGTGCCATACAGCTGCAGCAGTGGGAAAGACGAAGGAAGAAGGAAAAAGATTCGCTTTAAAAGTAATTCTTAGTGGCAGAACCAAATGGCGTTGTTTTTCCACAGGAATCCACGTGACTACTACGTGCATTGTTGTCGACACATAACTTTTTGTTCAAAGGTAATATTCAAATGTAATGCTTCCAGTGTGAAAATCGGTAATTACCATTCACAAAATTTTTATATTTACATTCAGCGAGTACTGAATTTTAAAAGAGAATTAAAGAATAAATGACTCGTCATTTGAATATTTGAAATGTTGGGCGTGCACTTTCGCATTAGGACTTCTAGGGTATGCACATACAATCTCGATGGCTTTCAGAAATAATGCCATTCACCTAAAAATGAAGTAAATCGTAGCAAGCCCAATAGCGCTGTGAATATTTTGTGCAATATCTGTTTTACGCGACACGTTTAGCAATCGTTTCCCAGGTTCAGATTGCATCATGTTGAATAAGGCAGGCACATCTGATCTCAACCCTGCTAAATTCAGTCACCCGCTGCTTCTCCGTTATTTGTCTGTTATCCTGCTACATCATGCCATGAGAGGATGGGTATCAAACATGGTCTAACAAGGGACATAACGTCGTGAATTCTGCTACGACGTGTTGAGTCATAGCATTGATTATTTAAACATAAGAAAGCTGGGACTTGCATGCATGGAAGATTCTAATAGAGCTTTTTGTCCCACCTTTATTTGTCCTATAAATATCAAAATTTTAGCACTATAATCGTTTGCAACAATAGTGGCTTGCCTCCTGTAAGCAAGGAACCTATAACGTAAAACTATTCCAATATGTTTTTATTCCCATCTCCTGACGTCAAATTGGCATAACTACCGACGCAAGCACCGGGCGGTCACCCGCAGGGTTTTATGAACAGACCAATCAAACGCTCTCCTCGTTCATAGGAGGTCACTTTTGTTTGCTTGAAAAACGAATAACATTGCCTACACTGAGCCGCGTGTAGTATCGAAATGGCTGACAAGAGGCGAGGAGAACGCTCAAGTGGAGAGGGTTTCGATGGGGCAGAGCCACTGTACTGAAAATCAATAACCGGATGAAGAGGGTGGTGCCTGCGTCTGCGATTGGTCGGCTTTCGCTTACTTGACTTGCGGTGGCTGGTCGAAAATCGCGGCGGCATGCAACGGCAGCTTAAGAATGACGTTAAGACGGATCGTCAGCAAAGAATAGTTGCCCGAATGACGACGTAAACGTGCCCAAACTGCTCGAAAACGTTACACGGCCGTGTAAGAAGTTTTATTATACTCAAATAAACCCATGCTCTCCGGCAGGTGCGAGTAGCCAGCGCCTGAGCGATCGGCGGCAGCCATCTTTTATCCCTTTCGGAACGGGGCAGCCTGCGGTTATTAAGAAGAAAATTCAATTTTGTTCCGCATATTAATGTATCTTTAATGCGTACACGTCACTTTGACGCGGTGACTTTTCGTGGTTTTAGGCGTCGGGTGACAGGCAGGTGAAGCAGGTCCCGCCCGAAAACGTTTGACCAATAACCGGAGGCTAATGGCGAAAAGGTATTGAATCAGAAATAACTGTTTTACGTTTTTCGGTCAAATCACGCATAATCAGTGTGTACACATAATATCAGGTGGGGAGGTATCGCGGATTTAGTGACGTCGCGTGACAGACAGGTGAAGTGGGGGCGGTCCAAAAACGTTTTTAACCAATCGCGGAGGGCTGATAGCAGAAGGATAGAAAGTTCGGCGAGTTGGTACGGTAACATCATCGATTTATTTTCTATTCCAATTCAGCTGATATCAGAATTGGAATAGGAAAGTTTGGAATAGTTTTACGTTATAGCACCCCAAAATCGTGATGAACGTGACACTTCTATAAGAAACTGCGGTGTAATTTGCAACTTCTCTAATCAGCAGAGTGAACTTATGTCTAATGGGGTGAGCAACTGCTTCTTACGCCGAACTACACCGTGGTCCTTAGCCGTTAAAACTAATGCCTCAGTGTGATCTAGGGACTAACACAGTTGCTGACAAGCTCTTTCTTTGTGTTAATTTCACTCCAGCCAAACTGGTGAGCTGTGCCCATCGTCGAAGGTGCCGAACGGAAGCCGTGCCTTCCGATACCAGATGCGTTCGAGAAGTCCAACGAGTGCGCCCGGTGGCTTGCCCTCCCACCATTCTTTACGAAGCAAAGCCATGCAACACAAACGAGTGGGATTGGCTCTTCGTGGACGTTTACGACCTGCCAACTGACGCCGCTGTGCCTGACCCGCACTTGTCGTTTCTTGAAGAACACGCGGCTGTGTGATTATTCTATATAATTTTATTACTCTTTTATATTTAAGTGGCTGTTTTCTGGCCGATATGACGAGGCCAGTGTTTACCTATTCCTATGTGCTCAGTCTTCAGATGTCCCTTGCGGGCACAAGGGCAACATATTGTGTGATCACGATTTAATTTATTTAAATTCACAGGCTATCCAATTAGCTCTGTTACCTTCTTGGCTATTACATGCATGACATCTCCGTACAAAGCGCGTACGTGGTAAAAACGAGTGTGTCCGTCTCACTGTTTGTCATTGTGCTATTGGTTTGAATAAAAAGTCTGTTTGATACCTGAGACGCTTTGTTTCCTATTCATCAACTGGAAAAGTACGCCACACTTATGCGTCGCAATCTCGATGAAGCGACTACTGGCGATAACACCTAATGTTCCTATTCTCTTACATTTCGCCAGTTTGATGGCATTACGGCCTATTCACTCCATCGGTTATTCCAACCTTGTAGTGTGTTGTCCGCTACAGATGCATCATTTATATTTCTCCTACGCTCTGCATGCGAACATAGGCTTGGGGTTGTTGGATTTCAGGAGAATGTTCCGCCGTCTTTTGTTTAGCAGGCGCCTGAACTTTGGGTCACGTGATGTCGTGTGACAACCACTCTGCCACCACCGCCGCTCCATCGGAACCGACAACGTTCGGTGCGGATGGGAAATGTATACGATGATGATCATTTGCAAGATGTACGGAATCTCGAAAAATAGCTTTCGGCAGATAACATAATTCTTGTATTGGATATTACTAACATTAGAAGCCGAAACCCCTATTTAACAAATTCAATAAACTTGATATTTTCAATAATTACTTTACTAGCCAGATTGCAATTTACGCACTTTAGCCGGTCATGTTGATAGACGTAGCCATTTCAAAGGAATTTCAAGGGTGACAGTTGTTTTATATATTTTTCGCAATTTGTTGAACGAAGTACAATGGCATTACAGGGAATTTAGAGTTTCAACGCAAAATTAACATTTTTAAAATTGAGTGGTACAACCGTGCATATTTGACGCGACTTTAATGGGACAAACCTCTAAGCTTGCGTTATTCCGTAAAACCATTCCAAGTGGACAGGCCTTGTGAAGTTACCGGCTACAGTTCGTAAATTGTCATATATGCCGTAAAGTAACTACCTAACAGGGCAATTAGTAATTTTTGTTAATTCAATTTGTTTCAATTTTCCCCGCACGTAATGTACGCCTCTAATGTGCGACAGGTGTAGCACCGTGGCTCCACTTATCGGGAATGCAGGCGGTAGAGCGGCGGCGTGACGCCAACGGAATCTGGAATATATTTTGAAATTGAAATTGAAATTTATTTACTCATTATAGATTATAGATTATAAAGAAGAAGAATGTACAGAAGGAGGTGCCATAGTCAAAGTCTGTATCGGGACCTCCTGTTATTTATAAATGTGTTTTCTAAAGCAACGACGGGAGCTACAAATAAGATCATATATAAAGAAACATGGAAGAAAGTATGTACTGGAGAATGGGAGAATGCAAAACAAGATTAGCACTTACAATAAATCTGACGAAGGAAATTATGTAATTGCAAGGAGCAAATGTAGTAAAAGTGAATGAACTAAATGAAATTGACGCTAACGCACAATAAAAAATTATCCAAACATGCAATACAATCTAACACAAAAAAAATGTAAAAATATACATGACCATAAATCTAACAATACAAACCACAAAAAAAAACTTCGAAAAATATATGACCATTATTAAACAGAAAGGGATCAGAACAGCAGAATATTTGAAGTAATAAGGGTGAAAGAAAAAAAGAGAAAAAAGTAGATGTTAAATATTTTCTGTCGGAAGCAAATTCTTCAGATAATTTTAAATATAGATGTGGAAAGCGAAGTTTTGTCGCAAAGTGGTATGGAATTCCAAAATGAAAAAGCTGAAAATTGAACTGATTGTTTGCCATAGTTGGTGCGTATCTGAGGTTAAATGAGATTGTTGTTTAAAGCATATCTAGTGACCTTAGCGTTTATCAGGCATGTTTTAGGAATTATACTTGCAGGAACTTGATTATTCAATAACACAAAAATAAATATACCCGAATTATACAACACAGTATTTTTGACAGACAGAATGTTATTAGAGTGTAGCAATGGGTGAGCGCTAGTACTATAGGGACTAAAGGTGCCTATTCTAATTGCTTGGTTTTTCAAAGTTTGAAGTGAACTGAGGTGAGTATTATATGTATTTCCCCAACACATTAACGAGTAGTTAATGTGTGAGTATATAAGAGCGTAATATAGCGAGACAAGTGTGGAACGGTTAAAGAATTGGCGTGCTCTAATCAGTAACCGAATGCCCTAAGCAACTTTCTTTTTAATACTCGAGACATGATGACGAAACTTGAGGTTAGAGTCTAGTTTTACCCATAAGAATGAGCAATGAGTGCTATAAGAGATTAACTGGGAACCAAGACTCAGCAATGGAACTGAACAAGTTGGCTTCTGGAGTAATAACAAGAGTATTATTTATACGCCAGTTTGCAACCTTAGCTAAGTCATTGAGTTTAGTAACCAAGGACGAAATATTTTTATCGTAGTTAATAATGGTTGTGTCGTCGGCGTACAATACACAGTGTGAACATGTTAAACAATCAAGCAAATCCTTAATGTAAATTAAAAATAATAAAGGTTCGAGAATAGAACCCTGTGGTACCCCTAGGTTAGTAAACTTAGCTTCGGAAAAAACATTAGAAATTTAAACTATGTTATTTCTATTCTTCAGATAGGTTCGCAGTAACATTAGTGCTGGCCAATTTATGCATATAGCTTCCAACTTTATAAACAAAATGTGATGGTTAATAGTGTCAAATGCTTTCGTAAGATCAATAAAAACTGAACCGGCAAAATACCCTTTCTCAATAGTTTCGTTTAAGCGATCAGTTAGGCAGATAAGAGCAAGGTCGGTCGAATAGCCAGGATGCAAACCATAATGAGGATTGGAAAGAAAATTAAATTTAGAGTGGTAATAGGCTAATCGGGTAACAGTCAAGTTTTCAATCACTTCACTAAAGAATGGCAGTATACATATTGGGCGGTAATTTGTTAGTAAAGAACCTTGCCTCTGTTAAAAACTGGAATTACTTTTGCTCGTTTCAGTTCAGATGGAAAAATGCCGGTCCTGAATATTAAATTGATAATAAAACATAAAACATCGTATATGAGATGAGCAACAATCTTTATGTTACTAGGATGAATACTATCAAGACCGGCACTGGTTACTTTCAGCGTGCGAATGACATCAAGAACCTCGTAGGAAGTTGTAGGGTCAAGAAAAAATGAATGGTGCACACGATTCAGTCACAGATGTGTGCAATGTGCGTAAGAAAGATAAATTGACTTCTCTAAGGTTGCGCAGCATCGACATACGATAGAACTCTACCGTTACTGTATCATCAGAGCCATTCTTTAGTTTTCAAATTTTGATGTGATAGCAGCGAAAAGGTACCATTTACGATCACCAGCCTTGGGGTGGGAGTGATCTGTGGTAAGATCATAGCTCGTGAACGAGGTTATAACATGTGAGACTTAGGTTCTTGTAAAACTAGTATGGAAGCCATCTGACAGAATATATGAAGGGGATTTCACAACTGATGACAAATTTGTTTTTGTTCTCGCGTTATTCATTTATTACAACACTGATATTCTCGTATCGAGACATTAGCAAGCGGGCATTGGTAGTATTTGTTTTGAAAACGTATATAAAGTAGGCACGAAAGGGAAAGCAATGCGTAGGCTGGCAACCGCCACCATGAGGGGTCTGACGCCTGCTTCTCTTCTGAAAGGAGCAGAGAAAAATAACATGGATTACACATAGAAAGAATGTTTTATATAACGAAGGGTTTACGGATCTAAACATGTGCAACAGTTTTGCCATATGAAATTACATAGAACAAGTTTAGTGTGCATATTTCATACAATACTCACAATAAAAAGGCAAGCCACATAAACAGCCCATTTCATATTACTTCTGTACAGGTTGCATATTACAATATTACATAAACATAAATAAGGAAGTCAATTAAGCTTTAGTCCATAAAAATGCAAGTTCTAACCATGATAAGTACACAACTATTTTTCCTGACTACTTGTTACATCTTCCAATAACTTAAAAGATTCACACTACGATACTGTGTTAGCTAGAGATGCATCTGCGTTATTCCACACTCAGTCAACCGAGACAAACATGCAAGTTCCTCCTTAGTCGCGAGTAGATGCAAGCATGAAATGGCCATGGGCAAAGCACATTGGTTTGAGATGATAATAGCTACATTCTTTAAATGGGTGAAGTGTTAGTTCGCCACGGCACACCACACCGCACCATGCGGGGAACTGGTTCATATGAACTGGTTCATACGCTTCCCAGGTAGAAGAAGCAAACCGCTGAAGGCGGCACGACAAGCAGCGAAATGGGCCAAGGAGACAGGGCGCATTTTGAAGAATTAAAGTGCGTCCGAAGAAGCACCAACTGGCCTGGCTCCATCTATCGAGGTCACGGAAAAACCGCGCGGCGGAACTGGCAGACCTCTTTCGTTCAAAAAAGCACAGGCAACCCGGTTATGACAATTGCAAAGATGACGATGAAGTGTATAGTGCCCTGTATCTTCCTTTTCAACGTCGCTATTGGAAATCACAAGTGAAACTTCAGCGTCCTAGAAGTCACTGCTTGACTGATATTTTGAAGAAACTTTAGAAAAAACGTGGAACCAATATTTTTTGTAACTTTTTTGGGCAGTAACCATCCTTTGTAAAGCGGGCGTGTACAAAGTGTTAGGGTCAGAGACCACATAATTCAGATTTTTCTGATTGCCAGGATGATCCCATATTGTTCTCGAAACGTGATTATGACTCAGATTCCGTACCCTCTCCTTTCGAAATAAACTTTTACTTAACACACGAAACGTTAACACGAGAATTTCTTGACGTGGGACGCCTACGCCACATTGAGGGAGACGGATAATAGTTTCTACTGAAATCCAAGCGTGTTTCACGCCAGGCGTACACTGCTCACGCCATGACACCTACGGTGCCCTGGACTCCTTCGAAGGATCATATCTTCGATGCTGTTGTCCCTGCGGGGAATGGCCTCGGGACCATCGACGACGCGACGGCCTCAGTAGTTGGCGCCTCTGAGGTCTACCGCATTCAGCACATGGGAGGCTTCAACTTCCAAGTCACCGTGTCAAGAACATGGCTTCCATGGTTCTAATTGTCGATGCTAGCTGCCTTGTCATCGGTGGCGAGCGTTGTACTGTCATTGCCGTCGGCCCGCAGGTCACTTACGTAACCTTGCTCTTCTAGCCGTCCTTCCTGACGAACGAAGTGCTCGTCCAGGCCCTTTCACCACACGACAAAGTTCTGTCTTGCAACGCTGGTCTTATGAGCGGACGACCTCGCGTGCCCACGGGCACCCGGCTCGTTCGGATGCAAATGAGCACCACAACCCCGGCGCCAAAAAGCACGAATTTACAGCGGGCAGCGACGGAGCTATCGAGCGACGTTTACAACAGGCCATCCAATGCGTGGAAAACTACCTCGTGGGCACGGGACTCGCCTCCTCGGCCGAAAAATCCGAACTGCTGCTAAATAGGCCGATCAGAAAGGGGCGCCCTCCTAGAGGCTACACCCGCCCCGGAAAAGGAAGGAGATAAAATTAACGGCATCAAACGGCCTACCCATCCCGATTGTAGACAAGATCCGGGTACTAGGAATGATTATAGAACATAAGGGTGGCAATGGTGAAGCACTTCGCAAGATAACGGCAAAGGCCACCAGCACGATGCAGCTCATTCGACGCATCACCAACAAACACGCGGGCATGCGCGAATGCAGCCTCATACCACTTATACAAGCCTTCGTCATTTCCCAAATAAAGTACACGGCAGCGCTTCCCAACTGGACGGTTGTGGAAAGAAACAAGCTCAACGCCCTCATACGCAAGGCGTGCAAATGTGCGTTGGGACTTGGGCCTGGAGTTAGCCCCACCAAGCTCTTAGAACAAGGCTTACACAATACGCTCGAAGAACTTGTGGAAGCGCAACAAGTGTCCTAACTCGAGCGCCTATCCAAGACCCGCCCGGGCAGACACGTGCTTGAAAAGCTCGGCATTACATACCACTCGCAGCACGGCATCAAAAATGAAATTCCAAGAGCTATACGCGAGCAACTATACGTACCCCCATCGCCTCCCAACGTGCACCCCCAGCAACACACGGGGAGGCGTAAAGTCAGGGCAAAACACATGAACAAAAGTTACTCTAACGACAAAGAGGCGGTCTTCACCGACGCAGCCCGTTATCGAGACAGGAAGAGTTTCGTGGCGGCAGTTACTAGCCACTGAACCAACCATCTCACGATCGTCACCGTGAACACGGCACATGCCGAAGCGGCAGAGGAAGCGGCCATAGCCCTGGCCCTCACACAAACGAAAGCTACATACGTGATCTGCGATTCGCAAACGGCAATTCGCAATTTTGCAAGTGGGCGCATCTCGCAAGGAGCGTATCACATACTCCAGCGACATCCCATACACCACGGATAGGCCGACTTCGATAACCGAAGGCATTTGCTATGGATCCCGGCACACACTGGAATGAGCACCCCCAACGAAGCGGCTCACAGCGTCGCTCGGGGCCTAACTCACCGAGCATCATCGGAGGATGAGCCCCCGCGGGGTACTGCAAACGTCTGGGCGTGGGAGGATCGCATGACCAGGTTCCACGACATCACGACACACTACCAGTTACAAAGACGCGTATACCCATTCCCCCACGCTAGGTTAGACAGGACACAAGCAGTACTCTTCAGACAATTACAAACGGATTCTTACAGAAACCCCAGTATCCAGACATCCCCAGTATCCCCAGTATCCACGCCATGTATCCAGACATATACACTACAAACAGATGCACATAATGTGGAGAGGTTGCCACACTTAATCACATGCTATGGGAGTGTCGGGACCTAACAAACAAGTCGGGCAGCACCGAGCCCTCCATCTCTTCCACCGCCAGCCTCCGCTCGCGCTGGAAGACAGCACAGCTAAGCTCGAACTTGGCAGCACAACTCTGGGCCGTCCAGCGAGCCGAGGAAGCCGCTTCGAGACAAGGTCTCGGAACCGCGTCCGCGGCGGGTGCCCAGACCCAGTAAAAAGACGTCGGACTCGAATCTTGTTGATTTGAAAATAAAAGTTTCTCTCTCTCTCGACAAAAAAAGCACGAAATGACGAGGCCAAAAAGCACGAATTTTCTTACATGTAAAATGTAATGTCCCTAATATATAATACTAAGGGAATGTTAAGTGTTTAGCTGAGCATCATACAAAACTTCGCATGTTGAATTTGCAGGTATTCTTAGTTATGCGCTGACACGACGCATACATGCATTGCAAGACCTGTAGATCCTTTCAACGCTATATAGCTTGCGATATCTAAGCCATTAAGTTTCCCGAATCACGCGCTTTTGAAGAAGGAACTGCGTTTCAGGCATGGCAACCGAAAGAAGCCCACATATCTTTCAATAAGCACGGCTAGAGCCAAAAATACCCCAAGCATGCATGAACACAGCGAGCGGTGTCCTGGCCGTAACGTCACTCGTAAGAGGGCGCCACTCCAACTTCTCGTCCCTAGTAGACTGCTGTAACTGTCTAACGCGGTCTGCTGACACCCGAACAGCAGTCAACAGTGGAGGAGGCGTGGCGAAAAAGAGAAATCGTAAAGCTAGTAGAGAGTATAGAATAAGAACGAAATATTTACGACATAGCGCCTTAGTAAACAGGAAAAAAAAAGACAGTTTGTTTCTGAAGTGACAACCTCGAGAAAGGTTGTCACCGGCACTGTTATGTCGCGTGGAGCAGTGGGTGGAGGGGGGGAGGGCACAGCGTACTTCACCGCGTGACGTAAGCAAGTTTCCAGATATCGCTGTACGAGCCTAGCAGCTACGAGGAGGCGATGCCGAGTTCTTTGCGCACTTCATGAATGCTTTCACAGTCGGTTATGAACAAAGCTTAGCACCCGTGAAATTTGTGGAATCTTTATCTGCAATTCTCCGGGGCGCAATGGCACAATACCCTAACATGCTGGCCAGCTGGCCGTAACATGCACGGCGCTTTCTTTGTTTCCTTCTTTCCTTCTTTTTTTCTTTTTCCCCCAACAGCCACAATTGAGTGAGCTGCGTCAAGACCACGTTGAAGGTATGGTTGCAGACACATGTGTTCTTGAAGGAGTGTAAGGTAGGCGTGGCGACTAGACTCAGCCAAACACTCAAATCTGAGTCAATCCCCGTTTTGCTCGCTTTCTAATGTTTAGTGGCGCCACATTTGACAAACATTCGAACTTACATGAAAGAGCTTGATGTGATTTTTCACAAATGGCACCACCAGCAAAAGCCTGTAAGATTTGTTACTTAGTGGAAATCTTTTGTTTCAAGCACAGCTTAGTAAAACAAGTGAATGCTAGTAGTTACAAAACATTGTATGACGCTGCTGATGTACAGTACACGTTTTCAATTAGCGTCTACATGAAGAAAGAATGTCAATTTGAGGGACCTGCGCAGCAGAAATATTTCTGAAATTCACTGTTTCCTTGAAAGATCTTTAATAATTAAAAAGCAATATTATCTTCATATAATTGTAGAGCCATAAAGTGCCAATTTGAAGTAATAATAACTAATCAACTGTTCATCAGAACACAAAATAACATCGCACAGATAAGTGCACTGTAACCTCGAAAACCACTAAATACTGTTGTGCGGTAAAAATGAAAAAAACATCTTAAGTTATAAACTTTTGTTGTTCTGCCCATTCTCATAAGGACCTAAAAAAATTTCTCAATGCTTTACACGGAATATCTCTTCATAGAAACATTGTATCAGCTTTCGTCTAAAGGCACAACGAACTTCATTTTGCTATGTTGCACAGATTTGACGGAAACGCAGTCCAATTGAAGCTAGTACAGCAAAATACCGTATTTTCCTCAGACTGTTTTGAGTGCCGTCAGGTAACGCTTCAAGCTAGGCGATCATATTAGGCGTCATTGGAAAGCGCCGAAAGTAAGCTTTCTAATCCAATATTATCATCATCCGTCCAATGAGCGCAGAAAGCACAGTGCGCCCGCAAACAATGACCACAATGGGGAGCCACCTTAATGTTAATCTGTAATTTTCGCTGCAGAAGGACTTAATTAATATGGCACCTCCCGGGAACCTAATGTAAGGCCTCTCACCAGGTCTCATAGCAAATTTTGTTTATACGCTGCAAGTTGTTACGTGTCCTCTAGGGAGTGCTCTACCGCAAAAATTTTTCGTATGGGCTCTTTATTAGCCGAGATAGAAATATTTCAGTGCTGCGCGTACCCATTATTTCAGCAGGCGAGGTTCACCGCAAACACGGACGCTGTTTCCACTTGCCCCATCTAGCCTACGCAAGCGAAATTCCTTGCCGCCGTTCTGCCCTACTGGATTTCAAGGATCGAATGACGCATACGGCTGGGGCCCCGCCCTCATTTTTTTTTCATCTTCGCAGCGCCGCGCACTTCTGCTGAGGGCGTTGCGCTCGAGCTGTTGTACTTGTCTCGTTTCGCGCCGCACGATTTTGCGCGCTGTGCACAAGAACACATGACAAACGGTATATTTAAGTGCTACAGGTATACTGAGGCAGAACAAGCGAATCGCAGAGCATGATCACGCGCTGGAACACGGTAGAAAATGGCATAGTTTCGATATCCGCGCACGTGACTGTACGACTGTGGGAAGAAGCAGACGAAGAAGAAGGACCTCTCTCTCGCTTCGGTGCGAAGTAAATCAGAAAGCACGCAGACCTTCCGCTCGCGTGTTTTATTATTTCTCTAAACTCCAAGTTGTGAATTCAAACAACAGATCACAAAAATAACAGATGCTGCCTTGTCACTACGAGCGAGGTTGCACTGCAGACACGAGTACGTAGGCGCAGGGGCACGAGTACGTCACCGTACGGCTTGGAGCGCGGTCGCCGTGAGGGAAAGGAGAAACGGCGTTCGGATTGAAATTGCAGAACCTTCCGCGGCGCGTAGCGATGTAGTTCTTTGCAAACACGATCGTTGACGGTCATTGTATGCTCTGCGCTTGTCAGCTCAAAATGGCCATACTTGGCGAGGGGTCCTTTAACAAAACAATTTTTAGTAAAGATCTAGTACGAGCATAGATACTTCTAGTGCGACGTACGCAGTCATCCTTTTTAGTTTTTAAGTAATATTTAGAAATGGCTTGTAGCAGATAAGATAGTCTTGTCCTTGACCTGAAAGATTGAGAGAGGCCTACATTACTTGCAGGAAAAATTGAAACACATATTCAAATATTTAACAAAAATCATAAATGTTCCCTGTGATTTATTTCATTTACTATTTGGCATTTATGATTTGGAGCCGGTAAGTGTGAAAGGCGTGTCCACTTTGAATTTGACGGAATAACACCAGTTTAGAGATATGCGCCACCAAAATCGCCTTAAATATGCACGGTTGGAACACCCAATTTTAAGAAACGTTCATTTTGCTTTGAAGCTCCAAATTGACTGTGATGCCGATGTACCTGGTCATAGACAATCTGAAAAATTATGCGAAAACAATTTTCCCTTTGAAATTAATTTGAAATGAATACATCTAGCAACCTCACCGGATATAATGCGTAAGTTACACGATGGCCAGTAAATATTGATTCATTTGATGTGCTGGATAATGCACATCAAAGACAAGAATTATGCTATCTGCCAGAGGCGGCTTTTAAAATTCCGTAAATTCTAAAAATGATCACCATAGTATACCTTTCCCATTCGCACTCAATGTCCTCTGTTCCGATGAAGCGATGGTGTGACAGAGCGGCTATCACGCGACACATTTTTCCGTCGACGCAACGATCACACTTCACGGTCACACGTTAAAAAATACTGATAAGTCCATCCTAAAATGCCTGGTATAATAGTTGAATGTATCGTTGGAAATAAAATTATCGCATATGAGCATTCAGGATAAAACACGCACACAAAATTGCGCCGGTTATCAGTTTATTATAGGAAATTTTTATTTATGAAAATTCATGCTTCATCGAAATCATTCGCTTCATGGCCATTTTGCGCACTCACATTTCTCAACTTCATCCAACAAATAGTTCCACATGCCACAAACACAAAACCAAAGCAGCCTACCATTATACTTTCTCCAACCCAGTCACATACCTGGAAACGTATGTGTAAATCTGCACATCTTGCTGTGAACTGGTATTTTTATACTCTATGCAAAGAACAAGCCCATATTCCGACACATAGCCTTTGTTATAACTCGTGGCCTTTTGAAACTCTACATCGCAAAGTAAATTCCTTCCTTCAAGGTCAATCACCCGCCTGCCGCGCCCTCTTTAACACGAAGCGTGACTAAAAGGCTGTCGAAAAAATCGTCCTGAAACTTCGAGTCCTCATAGTTCCCTTTCATGGCCTTGAAAGGCAGTCTATTGTTGGAATTCGACACACCTAAACACCACCCACACTTTGGTAGCATACAGGTGGTCAGGGTTAGGCGATTGTAAACGGGTAGTTACTGAGAAGGTACAAAACTGCGCATGCAGTCTTTCCTGTATTTCCAGCGCATGCGCAGCAGCAATCTCTCGCATGGTTGAGGTATGGGGGAATAGCACCAAAGAGGCAGTCATTTGAACGATAACCACCCGTGGAGTGGGCCACGTTTGAGGTCTTGTGGTGTGGTGTTCAAGCGCTCTGTGCACTACTTTTTCGCAATGGGCATCGACGTCGATGGTTTACTCGAAGCAGCCGAGGACAAGATAGCCATGATTGACAAGAGCAGTCAAGATTTCGGAATCCACAAGCGCCTCCTGCTGTCGAACTTTCTTCAAGAATGGTCCTGGCTGAAGGACGGCGACACTGGGCCAGAACAACCGGCCAGCTGCAAGCGTAGCAGCCCTAGTCCGAGCCCTAAAGCCAAGAAGCGGCGAGTGCAAAAAGAGGCGACATCCTCGCGGAATCCCCATAGGACTCGTCCAGCAGCACGCTCGAAAGGTGGGCAACTTCTGAAATCTTTCATTATTACATCTTTTAGGATTCCGTTTAGCTATAGCTCCAATGTGTATCTTACCGCATGCAATGCGCGTGTCTTTCACACATTCAGGTGAAGGAAATCAACGGTCTTGTCTGCCATGTAGGTTGAGCAGACTGCTTGGCGGTATATGCAATGGTATAGACATAAAAAAGTCCTTAAACGCGATGTCTGCTAAGGGCAGTTGTACAATTACGACTAGTCATTGATTCCATGCAGTGTTTACTGCAATGTAATAGCACTCCACTGAACGTAATACTTTCTAAACTAACTCCGCTTGTCTGGATACTCTTCATATTTAACCCATTATTGCCCCTTGTTGCATATCTGCAACGCCCAGTTCTTTTCGAAAACGTTTCCAAATCACTTGGCAAAACTTTTGCGTCACCACTCTTGCGTGATTTTTCCCACACGCATTACAAGTTTCGATCTTCAAAGCTTCGAATGTCTTTCGAAGACATGTCGCTATCAGCGCACAATTTCATGTGATTGAAATTCTTGCATCCCGCGCCTACATAGGTGATTCAAAGGTATGATAAGCATTCGATGCAACCGCTTCTATTGCACTAGTAGTATATAAATTAACGTTATCATTCATGGTTCTGTAACTCAATGTGCTTAAGCCGGGTGATGGGAACCTATTAAAGCTGTCACACGAGTTGTGATTTTTCTCTACCATTCATACGACTGTCTCCATGCAATTATGTACCTAGCTTTCATTTTTTAATTATTTCAATTATTTTACTCATTCACTTGTCAAAATTCTCGTAGTAGAAATTGCTCCGTGCATATCTGGAGTGAGCGGTAGCTAGTTTCACACGTACAGTGCGACAATGTTTTTTTAACAGCACGCTGCTGCCATGCAGCAAATAATTTTTACAATAGCGTTAGTCATTTTAGAAACTTGCAGGTCCATGGGAGAAAAAATTAAAATTTTATAGCAAATTTGATGGTCTAGTTTTACTGGCTCACACATAACAGTGGGTATAGCGAAATGGCTTTGCATTGATGAAGTGGCACAAACGTTGCGTATATGTTCTTCAGAGTGCTCATTAAAAGTAGAAACTGATCATTACAAACCCAACTTAAAATTATTTATCCCACGAGTATTCCACTGAGCAGACAACTGTTAGCAATATGGCCAAGAAATGCTAATGAGCTGGAAAACGCCCCCGTGTGCCATCCCCACTATTTAAGATATTCGCGTACGCTCCGCCTACTGCAATAGCGAGTACACTAATTACAATATTGTTATTATATATTGTGACAAGGTCTGTTTCTGATTTCCCGTTTGCCCGCAACTGCTGTCGTGTCTGTAGCGTTTCCTTGCCTACTTACGGACCTTTTCTCAGTACACGGCCCCCTCCCCCTTTCTTTGTATTGGAACTTCGAGCAAAGAGTGGGCGAGCTGTTTTCGTATCACGACAGCGACGGTTCCACCTATTCGCTTCTCTCGTCCTCTTTTCTATCATTCTATCTCGCTTCCCTCTGAACTTGCACGTTCGCAGAAAGGTAAGCGCTGTAATTTTCGCAATGCTTTTAGAGGGGTCACGGATAATTACAGCTGTCAAAACGATAATGCGACGACGCATAGAGGAGCTCCGGAGGGGAGTGTGCACATTCGACGCGGCGCAAATATCCTAACGTTTGTCGCGTCGCATTTAGCATCTGACATGCATTCTGACGCCCCTCCCCCCCCCCCCCCCTGCCCCGACGCGTTGTGCCAGAAAGCAGAAGCAGTGGGAAAGACGAAGAAAAAGCTTCGCTTTAAAAGTCATTCTTTGTGACAGAACCAAATGGCGTTGTCTGTCAACCGCAAGCCTTGCTCCTACTGCGTGCATTCTTGCCGACACATAACATTGTGTTCAAAGGCAATATTTAAATGTAATGCTTCCAGTGGTGAAAAGTGGTAACCACGATTCGCAAAATATTTATATTTACAATCAGCGAGTATTGTATTTGAAAACAAAATAAACAATACATCACTCGTCCTTTGAAATGTTTGAAATTTCGATTATGCACTTTCGCATTGCGACTTTTTCCATATACTTACGTACATTCTCCATTGCTTTCAGAAATAACGTCAGTCACTTAAATATTGAGTAAGCCGTAGCAAGCCCAATGGCGCGTGAACATTTTAGGCAATATCTGTTCTACGGAACACCTTGCAGAATGATTTCTGAGGTGCAGATTGCATCATGTTGAATAAGGGAGGCACTTGTGATCTCAACCCTGCTAGCTTCCGTCACCAGGTGCCTCTCCCTCATTTGTCTGTTATGCTGCTACATGGAAGATGGCCTAACATGTTGCATAACATTACAACGCTCTGCTGCGATGTGTGGCGTCATAGTATGTATAATTCAAAAAAAAAGTATAATGTATAATATTGATATAACCATAATTCTTTGTGACAACTGTGGCATGCCTTGACTAAGCAAAAAGAAACTGCGGTGTAAGTTCGAACTTTCACAATGAGCGGAGTGAATTTTTGTCTAATGGTGAAACAATTAACTGCTTCTTATACCAAACTGCAATGAATTTTTTCGCCAAGAAAGCTGATGAGCCAGAGTGATTTAGTGGCTGTCATTTTTGCTAACAAGCTCTTTCGTTGTGTTATTTTCACTCCAGCCAAACTGGTGAGCCGTTCCCATCGTCGACAGTGCCGAGCGGAAGCCGTGCCGTCCGATACCAGATGTGTTCGAGAAGTCCAACCACTGCAGCCGGTGGCTTGCCCTCTCCCCATTCTTTACGAAGCAAAGCCATGCAACACAAACGAGTGGGATTGGCTCTTCGTGGACGTCTACGACCTGCCAACCGACGCCCCTGTGCCAGACCCGGACTTGTCGTTTCTTGAGTAACACGCAGCTGTGCGATTATTCTATTGGATTTTTTACCCTTTTACTTTCAACTGGCTGCTTTCTGGCTCATATGACGAGACCAGTGCGTACCCATACCTAGGTGCTCAGTTTTTAGATGTCCCTCGCGTGTACAAGCATAGCATATTGTGTGATGACGATTTCATTTATTT
Organism: Dermacentor andersoni; assembly: GCF_023375885.2. Taxonomy (NCBI): domain Eukaryota; kingdom Metazoa; phylum Arthropoda; class Arachnida; order Ixodida; family Ixodidae; genus Dermacentor; species Dermacentor andersoni. The sequence goes on from NC_092818.1 coordinate 57,890,718, forward strand.
ATGTTAACACAATCACCGATTTGCTCTGTTACCTTCTCGCTACTACATGCATGAGATCTGCGTACAAAGCACTTATGTGTTAAAAACGAGTGTGACCGCTTCACTTTATCTCATTGTGCATTCTGATTTTAATAAAAAGTCTGTTTGGCACCTGACAAGCGTTGTTTTTCCTTCATCAACTGCAAAATCCGCGACATTCAGCCGTCGCAATCTTAATTAAGCGACCATTGGTGATCACACCTAGTGTTCCTACTGTCTTACATTTCACCCTTTTCATGGCAGTATTCCAACCTCGGAGCGCATGGTCTGCTACATGTGTGGTCTGCGTGATAGCCGCTCTGTCACCACCGCCGCTCCAGGGGAACACAGGACGTTCATTGCGAATGGAAAAAAGTATACGGTACTGATCATGTTAAGAATTTACGGAATTTTAAAAAATCCCCTCTAAGCAGATAGCATAATTCTTGTCTTTGATGTGCATTATTCAACACGTCAAATGAATTCAATATTTACTGGCCATCTTGCAATTTACGCATTTTATCCGGTGAGGTTGCTAGACGTATTCATTTCAAATTAATTTCAAGGGGACAATTGTTCTCGCATAATTTTTCAGAATGTGTATGACCAAGCAGATCGGCATTCCAGTCAATTTGGAGTTTCAACGAAAAATGAACGTTTGTTTAAATTGGGTGATACAACCATGCATATTTAACGCGACTTTGATGGCGCATATCTCTAAAGTGGTGTCATTCCATCAAATTCAAAGTGGATACGCCTTTCACACTTACCGGCTCCAAATCATAAATGCCAAATCGTAAATTAAATAAATCACAGGGAATATTTATGATTTTTCTTAAATAATTGAATATGTGTTTCAATTTTTCCTGCAAGTAATGTAGGCCTCTCTCAATCTTTCAGTTCAAGGACTCGACTTATGTTATCTGCTACAGGAAATTTCTAAAGAATACGTAAAAACTAAAAAGGATGACTGCGTACGTGGCACTCGAAGTATCTATGCTCGTACTAGATCTTTACTAAAAATTCTTTTGTTTAAGGGCCCCTTGCCAAGTCTGGCCATTTTGAGCTGACAACCGCAGAGCATACAATGATCGTCAACGATCGTGTTTGCAAAGAACTACATTCCTACGCGCCGCGGAACGTTCCGAACGCCATTTGTCCTTTCCCTCGCGGCGACCGCGCTCCAAGCCGGACGGTGACGTACTCGTGTCTGCAGTGTAACGTCGCTCGTGGTGACAAGGCAGCATCTGTTATTTGTGTGACCTGTTGTTTGAATTCAGAAATTGAAGTTTAGAGAAATAATAAAACACGCGAGCGGAAGGTCTGCGTGCTTTTTGATTTACTTCGCACCGAAGCGAGAGAGATGTCCTTGCTCTTCGTCTGCTTGTTCTGACAGTCGTAGAGTCACGCAGATATCAAAACTATGCCATTCTGTACCGTGTTCCAGCGCGTGATCATGCTCTGCGATTCGCTTGTTCTGCGTCAGTATTCCTGTAGCATTTAATAATGCCGCTTGTCATGTGTTCTTACTTTCGGCGCTTTCCAATGACGCCTAATATGATCGCCTAGCTTGAAGCGTTACCTGACGGCACTCAAAACAGTCTGAGGAAAATACGGTATTTTGCTGTACTAACTTCAATTGGACTGCGTTTCCGTCAAATCTGTGTAACATAACAAAATGAAGTTCGCTGTGCCTTCACACGAAAGCTGATACAATGTTTCTATAAAGAGATATTCCGTGTAAAGCATTGAGAAATTTATTTAGGTCCTTATAAGAATGGGCAGAACAATAAAAGTGTATGAATTAAGATATTTTTTTTTTCATTTTTAACGCACAACAACATTTAGTGGTTTTCGACGTTACAGTGCACTTATCTATGCGATGTTATATTATGTTCTGATGAACACTCAATTAGTTATTATTACTTCAAATTGGCACTTTATGGCTACAATTTGTCACGCATTAGCGAAGAAGAGGCAAAACTGTTCAAGATGAAACTCTGCAATTTTCAATTATCAAGCCTCAAGCTTTTTTCTATAATTAAATGAAGATAACATTCCCTTTTAATGATTAAAGATCTTTCAAGGAAACTGAATTTCACAAATATTTCTGCTGTACAGGTCCCTCAAATTGACATTCTTTCTTCCTGTACACGCTAACTGAAAACGTGTACTGCACATCATCAGCGTCATACAATGTTTTGTAACTACTAGCATTCACTAGTTTTACTAAGTAGTGCTTAAAACAAAAGATTTCCACTAAGTAACAAATCTTACAGGCTTTTGCTGGTGGCGCCATTTGTGCAAAATCACATCAAGCTCTTTCATGTAAGTTCGAATGTTTGTCAAATGTGGCGCCACTAAACATTACACAGCGAGCAAAACGGGGATTGACTCAGATTTGAGTGTTTGGCTCAGTCTAGTCGCCACGCCTACCTTACATTCCTTCAAAAACATATGTGTCTGCAACCAGACCTCCAACGTGGTCCTGACGCAGCTCACTCAATTGTGGCTGTTTGGAAAGGAAAGAAAGAAGGAAAGAAACAAAGAAAGCGCCGTGCATGTTACAGCCAGCTGGCCAGCATGTTAGCATTGGCCAGCATTGCGGCCCGGACAATGGCAGGTAAAGATTCCACAAATTTCACGCGTGCTCAGTTTTGTTCATAACCGACTATGAAAGCGTCCTTGAAGTGCGCGAAGAACTCGGCATCGCCTGCTCTAGTAGCCGCTAGGCTCGCACGGCGATATCTGGAAACTTGCTTACGTCACGCGGTGAGGTACGCTGTGTTTCGTATAGTACTTTGTTGCCCTTATTCTAGGCGACGCCGCTAGAACGATAAGACTAACAGCAAACAATGAGCCAGCCTTCATTTCCTCAAATGAAACGAAAATTGCGGAAGGCTGCGTGACCTGTAGCATTCCGAGCCGTGCGCAACAAACCGGATGTCACCTGTTCTGACGCCCAGAGAAGTTTTGAAACACGTAATTTCCCGTAGGCGGTCCTTTCGTGCAAAGATGTATCGTATCCAAAAAAAATTAAATTATGGGGTTTTACGTGCCAAAACCACTTTCTGATTATGAGGCACGCCGTAGTGGAGGACTCCTGAAATTTCTACCACCTGGGGTTCTTTAACGTGCACCTAAATCTAAGTACACGGGTGTTTTCGCATTTCGCCCCCATCGAAATGCGGCCGCCGTGGACGGGATTCGATCCCGTGACCTCGTGCTCAGCAGCCCAACACCATAGCCCCTGAGCAACCACGGCGGGAATGTATCGTATCCACGCTCGTTATCATCGCTGTCGTGCAATCCTCGAAGCCCCACATTGTCCACTTTATTTTTCGAGTAATCGAAACATTTTTTTTTCTTTGAGGGGGGGGGGGGGGAGCTTTTATGCCATTGCATGCGCAACAGCGCACATGCTCGAAAGTCTCCAAATTCAGCAGAAAGAGAGCATGGGCAGCGCGAAAAAGGCAGAGTACACGTGCACAATTTGCGCTATGTAGACATGACATGTAGAAGAATCTACTTTTGGCAAATATTCTAGTAATGCAGTTCCTGCTTGTATAGAGCGTGTGATCTTATTGCAAAGGCCAGTGTGAGTACTTGCTATCGGACGCCTGTGTCATTGGCGAGCTCGAGAAACGGTCCTTCGCGAAGGCAACGAAAACGGCTGTCGGCGAAACTTGGAAAACATCTGAGCGCTGTGCGCAAAGCTATGCGCGAGTGCTTGTGATGGTCGCTGTGATCCTTACGCTTGCGCAGTGAGTGCTAGCATCGGCGAGCGTATGCCATTTCACTAAAGCGTACGTCCTGTGCTACAGCTTGTTTTACCACTTCGCTGTACCGCGTCTCTGAAGCTCGAATGACACGAACTCCAATACCATGCGCGCATTGTCTTTAGGGGGTGCACACGCGACAGCACGTCACATGCACCAGAAGTGTGCGTGATTTATATCGCAATAAGACAGCCTAACCACGTGTACTATATGCTATCTGTTTTGTAAGGGTGCGCGAATAGTAACTTTTGTCACCAATCGAAAACTGCCAATGACAAATAGATACAAATACCGAGTATTCGATTCGACAACCAAATCGAATAGGCCACTATTACATCATTAGTAACGGTGTGCGAAATCTATTCTTCAACCTTCGATTTTACAGTTGCTCTCCCGTGATAGAATTCTACGACTGCAATATATTTGGGTAAATGTCCACTTATTTTTTTTTTTTTTTATTTATTCGGTATACCTACATCGCCTGCACGGCATTATCGTAGGGGGGTTAAAATACAGGTGGTCACAATGGAAACATATTCAGCAACATCAAAAGAATACATCAGTAAATAGAACATAGTTTAAGCACTGAAATTCGCAAAAGCGGAATAGAAACTAACAAAGTACAAAACAAAGTGAGTGACAAAGTAACTAACTAACAAAACAGAAAAAAAAAAGTTGCCTATGTGCACAGATGAATAACAGAACAATCAAAGAATATGACTCTCAATAGCATTTTCAAAACTAGAAGCTGCCATCACTTCATTAGGGAGCTCATTTATTTGGTTGAGAGAGAGAGAGAGAAACGACTAAATAATATTGTTTCTCTCTCTCTCAACCAAAGAACTGGACATCAGCAATTGACAGTTGGCAAACATTGAAACAAACCCATATAATAAGAATTTCTTTTTGTGCGCACATATGCAAATTCATCATGTCATTGAGTGACACTGATCAGTTCAATCATAATTCCTTCTTTTACTCCTGTTTTTATCTGTAGAGAATGAAGTGACACGCAAGCAGTTTTCTTTGGGTTTCATTCCTTCCTTCACGTGTTTGCTTGTCGAATTCCTCATAAATGTGACGAGTAAGTTTCACAGGCGGCGGGTGCACGTCAAAGAAGGATGATTTCTGGTTAATATCAAAACTGCGGGACACATATTTGTGCTAAGTGGTACACAAGCAGGTGCATGTTAAGGACATCGATATGGAGACTCGCATGAAAGAACGCAACTGCAATTCTTGCTTGTTTAACTGTACTAGATGATATCAATAGCATCCTTCTCAAGTTTCTCTCAAAGCCCATTTCACACCAATAGTGAATTAAAATTATAAGCGCACATGCATGAAGGTATCGGAAGTAATTCCGCCCCATGGCGGCATCAGGTAATCCCAGTTTTATCACGTGGCTTCATGTCCGGGAGTGCCGCCGTCTGCGCTTCGTCCATGGGCCATACAGACCAAAAATCTCAGCTACTTATGGCATCTGTATTCTGGCACCCGACCACTGGAAATATTGATGACAAGCATTGCAAGGGCTTTGTCCGCATGCTCCGACACGGCGACGGGTCCCAGAAACCATTCTGCCGGCTCGTGGGAAATGAGGAAACACGACGTCTTTCGAAATGGAGAGAATGCAACGTCCAGCGCACACAAGATGAGTAGCAGGCGATGCAGACAGGCTGTATCCGGATGCTTCCGCGTAGCTCGACCTTTGTGTGGATAACGTCGGCTCACCTTCCTTCAGCTTTTGATGCATTTTCGCTCATGAGGAATTGTTGTTAGTGCGGAGGAAGGTGACAGCCTTCGCCGCCATTACCGTAACGGTATCGCACGTGGGCAACATTTGAACTATTCCGCGGCAGGCGGAGCTATCAGTCGGCATTCGTGGAAGTGGTGACCCTCTCTTGTACTAGCTCAGATCAATGCTGCTTAGCTTGGGCGATTGCAGGAGCTGGCACCATGCACAGGGCATGGCCTATCGCGTGGGAACATTTGTTCGCCACCGAAACCCTATTCATGTTCAGGCAGTCAGATACCTGTTTTGGGATGCATGAGGCTAATGGTGCTTTGGTTGGCTACACGCAAAGGCTTTCCGTCGCGCATCTATATAAAAAGCAACTTCTGGTAAAAAGCAGCACTGGTTTCAGTGGTGTACACATCTCTAATATTTATGCACGTGGCCCGCGGTAGCTTACTAAAGCACTACGACTTCTTCGAGGAGTTCTTCGAGACGGTTTTCCAAGCAGAGGCCCGTACTCACATTATAGCCACGTCAAAACCGACGGTGACGAACCACTACCACGCCTGACGCCACCATCAGCAGCACGGAGCATTTTACATGGAGAAAGGTTCGACTGGACCATTGTTGAAAGTATCAGCGGGACGAAGGCCACCACGCGCAGAAACAAAACAACAGTGGTGCCAGGCAGAACTCCTCCTGAAAAGAACGGGGGTGGTTGAATTTTCCTCAACTACAGCAGGTCACATGGACCAGCGTCGCCACAGGGACAGACCGGGGCATGCTGCGACGGCGAAGAGCAGATTTTATTCCCTTTTTTCTTCACATGACTGAGTGGTGTCGCCTGGTGGGAGAATCTGAACTGCACGCGAAATGGCGACCGTGATACCTTCACCTTAACATATCATGACAAGCCAACAAACAAAGACGCCACGGAAACCATTGGTTAAATTACTTGTACTTCCTAATTGAATTAAGCAAATGATAACTTAACAGCAATGAAAGTGGATGAAAAGACCACTTGCCGCAGATGGGGAACGATCCCACTTCTTCGCATTACGCGTGTGATGCTCTAACCAACTGAGCTAACGTGGCGCGGTTTCCCCGTCCCCTTTCTTCTCGTAATGCATAATTCTTTAATTCAATTAGTAAGTACAAGTAATTTTCCCTATGGTTTCCTTGGTGTATTTGTTGGGTTGTCATGATAGGATTAATAAAATTCGGCCCCCTCGGTTAACCCTCTTCCTTCTCGTTCTTACGTAACGAGGGTCTCGAATCCGGCAACATTGATGCCTTCGGGTAGTAGCGCATGTGCAGGTTTACTGACCCCAGAAAGATCACGTACTCGTGACGCCTGCGGCAGAAAGGAGGTTCCACATCCGTCGCGAAGGTTTGTGTGTGGTGGCGCTGGCTGACACTACCAAGATTAGTTCTAGTAGTAACACATAAATATCCAAGAAAGTGGATGGGGAAACCGCGCTGGCAGTAGCTCAATTGCTTAGAGCACCGCACGCGCAATGCGAAGACGTGGGATCGTTCTCCATCTGCGGCAAGTTGTTTTTTCATCCACTTTCATTGCCATTAATTTACCTTTTCTTTCGTTCAATTGGTAAGTAAAAGTAATTTTCCCTATGATTTGCTTGGTGTCTATGTCTGTTGGCTTGTCATGAGATCAATAATAAAAATCGGGCGCCTCGTGTCCCCCTTTCTTCTCGTTCTTCACCTTAACAGTGAGCAGTAAAATGGCACCCAAGCGAGCTTTCACATCTTAAGATATTCAAAAACGTAACCTTGCTCCTTTTGACACGAACCGTCGTCGCGCATGAATGAAAACAAAATGGGAACCTAGCTGTTTTCACTGCTTCTAGATTTTAGACAAAGCATCAAGACAAGTAGCACTTGAAGTGACTACATTATGCCGCAGAGAATGTTTTCACGGTAACGATTCTGCCTGTATTCTTTAGAAAGCGCATCAATGAAAAAGCGTTCGAATACAGACGTATCTTGTATCACGACCACAGGATCAAAATGATTTGCGAGCGCAGTGCTTTAATTCAGCGCACTAGCACCGTGGCTCCACCTGTCGGGAATGGAGGTGGTAGAGCGGCGGTTCGACGCCTACCTGATGTGGAGGGCATTTTGCGTGCAATTTGGTAAGGAAAGACCAATTGGCTTCGCTAAGGTTGCAGAGCATCGACATATGATAGAACTGTACCGCTACTGTCTAATCAGAGCAGTTCTTTCAAATTTTGATGTAAGAGCTGCGAACCTATAACATTTGAGCTCATCAGCGTTCGAGTAGAAATGATCTGTTATAAGATACTTGCCTCCCGCTGCATTTATAACAAGTGCGCTCAACGTTCTTGTAAAAATGATACGCAAGCCATCTGGCAGAATGCGCAATATGAGAATTTCATGATTTATGACAAAATTGTCTTTTTTTTTCTCGCGTTATTTATTTATTTGCAACACTGCCACACTCCTGTCGACACCAAAGGAGGTGGGCACTATTATGATTAATATTTGTTTTGAAACATATATACGCTGTACAGAAAGGCTAAGCGAGGAGCAGTGCCACGAGAAGGGGTCCGACGCCTGCCTACTCTTAAGAAAAAGGAGACAGAAACATAGAAGGATTACACATAAAAGGCATGTTTTATATAACGAACGGGTAACCGCACCTAAACATGCGTAACAGTTATGAAATATGATATGAAACGAAATTATGGAATTACGATATGAAATTACATCAAACAGGTTCAGTGCGCATATTTACAACAATACTAATATTAAAAAGGACAAGCCACATGAACAGTGCACTTCATGTTACATCTGTAGAGATTATTACAATAAAACAAAAACAAAAGCAAGGAAGTCAAATTAGTTATAGTTCAGATGAACGGAAGTTTTGACGATTATGAGTACACAAAGACTGTTTTTCCTAACTACTTATTACATCGTCCAATCTCTCAAACAAATTCACACTTCGGTACAATGTTAGTTATAGATACAACTACGTTATTCCACATTCGATCAACCGGGAAAAACATGCTGGCTCTCTCGTAATGGAGAGTAGAGGCAAGCATGAAATGGCAACGGGCAAAGCAGATTGGTTCGAGAGGATACTAGCCACATTCTTAAAATTAATGTAGTACCAGTTCGCAACAGCACACCAAACCGCGCCATGCTGTGCACTGGTCCATATGGAGGCTGCCCAGCTAGAAGAAGCAAACCGGCTCAAGGTGGCACGACAAGCAGCGAAATGCGCCAGAGAGAAAGCGCATTTTGAAGAAGAAAAGCGCCTGAAAGAAGCGCCACGCAGTGTGGCGCCATCTCTCGAGGCGACGGAAAACCCGCGCCGCGCAACTCACAGACCTCTGGCGTTCAAAAGAGCACAGGCAACCCTGTTTCCGCGCCCAAAGATTACAATGAAGTGTATGGTCCCCTGTACCTGCCTTTCGAACGTCCCTATTGGAAATTACACATAAATGTTGAACGCCCTAGAAGTTACAGCTTGAGTGAAATTGTGAATAAGCTTTAGGAAGAATGTGGAAGCAATATTTCTTTAACTTCTTTGGGAAGTAACTAGCCTATGTAATGCCGTCTTGTACAACAAGTAAGGGGCCAGAGACCGCAGTATTAGGGTTTTCCTGATTGCCAGGATGATTTCATATTGTTCTCGAAACGTGATTGTGACTCAGTGTTCGTGCCGTCTCTTCTTGAAACAAACTTTTTCGAAACACGCCAAACGTTAAGCCGAGAATTTCTTCACGCCGACGCCGGATTGAGAAAGACAGAGAATAGTTTCTGCTGACATCCGTGCATGTTTCCCGTCAGGGACTCAAGCTATCACACCTACAGTGCCGTGGACTCCTTCGAAGTACCAGGTCTTCGATGCTGCTGTTCCTGCGGGGAATGGTACCGAGACCGTCGTATGAAGGGGCGTAGAAACATTAGCCAAAGGCGAGGAACGTAAATTCCTCATGCATCAGATGCGCTGACACGGAACTAATACAAAGGTCAGCGTGAGCGTGAATCTGACCGGCCTCGAGGATTTCCCTTTTGAGTCTGCTTTTGTATCTGCTTATAATCTCCGTTTTATCGAAAAGGGGTTTACAGCCGCAATCCCTGCAGTGCGCAGAGAGGTGCGCGGAGTTACTCAGGGCCTCTAAAGATAAAGGTGCGCTCCCCTTTGCAAAAAGCATGTCAAATCAGCAAGCCCAACAGTTTACTGTTCTAGATACTGGGAACACCCTAGCCGTAAACTGCACCCTTTTCAAACTGCACCCTCTTTTCAACGGTAGCCTCCTCCTCAAGCGTTTCGGGAATGCCGGCGGGTGCCATATATCGTCGTATGGCAGATACACATAGAACGATGCTCTTGGCCAATAGCTGACATTGATCATGAAGCGTGCGCCGAGTATCGCGTCACCAACGTAGAAATAAGATTTTGTCCTCGCAACTTATCACTGTCGACACACATCACATCGCATCACACACATCACGTTCACATCGCCCTGGTTGCCTCTTGCACTGCGCATGTGTGGGCACTTTTCGTACCACGCACGGTGTGTGTGTGTGTGTGCGTGTGTGCGTGCGCGCTTGTGTGTCTGTGTGTGTGCGTGCGTGTGTGTGTGCGTGCGTGCGTGCATGCGTGCGTGCGCATTTTATTCGAAGTACGATGTACAGGCTTCTATTTGCCTTTACTAAGATCGGTGCGCTTGACGATTAGTTTCGTCACAGCGTCCGCTTAGCGATGCACAGCGTCCGCTTAGCGATGTAAATGACGCCGACCGGTAATCGGAAACGACATTATATGTGCCGCCGGAAAAACCTTCCGCACATACGGTGCGTGTTAGCCGAAGTAATTTTTGCAGTTTCCCGCAAAATGTTTGCTACAACTACGTGTCGTCTGTGTCGGCGACCACGGACTTCCATCGATAGTGTGCGGAAAAGTGCAAAATATGTCGCCGCATAGCACAAATACGACATGCTCACACAATTTTGACTAGTACGTCCCCTACAATATAGAATAGAGGGAGCAGCGTAAATACCTTGGCAATATTTAATAGTTGTCAAAGAGACGGAAGCTTAAAGCATTAGTAATCATTTCTGCTTCAGCTACGCCGGCGTGACCAAGACGCAGGTGCGTATCTTAAAGCAACTCGACGTATCGGTGCAGTGGTGATGCAGGAATGAACTCCGGTCATGTTCAATGCATCCTGTTCAATTCTCGGCACCCGCGAACTCCGGCCACTGCTATAGCGCATGCAATACGAGTGGTTTCCATTCTTGGGAAGCGCACACACAAACGAAACAGAAGACAGGAAAAGCGCTGGTATACCAACTGAAAGGGTTTACTTGAAGAAAAGAATTATATACCCAGTAATCACGAAATTCATGTGGGCTACATGTAAAAACCGTCATACACTCACGTGTGATCAGTGAACCAGATAGCGTCGTTTGCAAATTGTTTACTTTGTTCAGCACACCGCAGTAATCCATGTCATTCGTCTGTTTATTTCGGTGTCGCACGATTTTCTGCTTAATCGGCAAAATTTCGCTGGTGGCTTCAACCCTTTCGTATTTACACGGCTGTTGTGGCAGTTAACAGCACAATACTAATTTCTAGTCATCCTAAGAGGCGGCGTCGCAAACAAGAGACGCTGGCGCGCACACCCGTGTCAGGTGAAATCGTTCCGACAGGGGAGAAACGAGCTCTGGCGTCTAGGATGAAACTTGGCATGCGTGGAGGAATGACTATTTTTTTCAGATTTCCTGCATATGGATACAAATGTCGATGGTTGTGGGTATGTGTACTTATGTCGTGAGGAGCGCGAGGAATGCTGCTGCCGGCCGCGTTATCACTGCATCTTTTTTTTCGCCTGCCCCAGTGGCACGAGAAGGGCAGTGTAGACCCGGGCGAACCTGGTCTCATGATTTACATCCTTTCCCAATATGTCATTGTGCGCCAATGGGCGACTGTGGTATAGCCTGAAAAGATCTATTCGAGATAGCATTCTAGCAAACTATAATTAGCTGATATGTTTATGTGCCTTCACCCTTTAGAACGGGCGGGCGCCAGTGCTGCTTCATAGCCGTGATATTCGGGCCCGTGCAGAAAATCGAAATGGATGGGCTCACCGAATTATTTGCGTGAACGCGCGTATTGTTATCGCGTACCATGGGTCACTTGTCACAGGAATTCGGATGGCAGCGATCAATTACGCAATGGGCTTCAACTTTGCAACTTCATACCATCTGAGGGAAGAAGTTTTCTCGTTGTGCAGGGGATTTTTGGACGAACTCACCATACTATGTTATGCACTAAGCCAATATATCAAGCGCACAGTCGTTTAGCATCTTGCGAAGTTCGGGTTTTGGCGCTGTTTCCTGTTGTCTTATTTTTTTAGGCTATTCGCGTGGCGCATCCCCTCGATTGAAACGTCGGGCAATCCTGCTGCCTCAAAGATGTAAACTAACGAATACAATGGAGTACTCTTTCCTAGTTTATTTAGTTAGTATTTTGGTGCAACCGGAATCGCATAACCGGCGTCTACAACACTGCCATCGGACTTTCCACGCTCCCGTATACCACCTACGAAGCGCACTCCCTTGTTGTCATCAAACTACCGTCAGCACGAGAATTTCTCCTTAAGGATAGCTTGTACAATAACAAATAAGGGAGCTTTTGGCAATCCTTTTCCTTGGCGCTCCTCCGGTATGTGACGGATATGGCGAAGTGCCCATAATATACATTGTAAGTAAAGTTGATAGTGGAAGGCCTTCGTTACTAGGTGACGTTCCCACGAGCAAGAGCTGTAGGACAAGGCGTCCAAATCTCATGGTATCTAATAACAAGTGCACTCAAAGATACAGACCGCCTGTAATATGCCCTTATTATAAAAAAATAAAAGAATATGTTCATTCCACGCGTACGATGAGCTTCACTTTCTCTCCATATAACGCATAAAAATCGTGGCCACGAACAGCGGCATCACGCTTTACTCGGCCCCAACCGCTCATTGGCTGTGGGACATAATCACTGAAATAATCACTAGCCTAGCATCGAGAGCCAAAAAAGAATTCAAGTATGATCCAACATTACGATTTTTAAGAAGGAAAACCCATTCATTTCGCATTCAGTGGACTGTGAACAGAATTGCAAAAGTGATGAGACGTTGCAAATATACAGATTTTAAACTCAAAAATACGCTATCGAAGGCCCAACATACAACATTAGATTGAATAGGAACTCCACATTAGCGTTAAACATAACCATAACTCATAATTGATGCTCGCACAGAAGAAAATTACGGTGCCAACGCAAAGTAGGAACAAGGCACTTCCTTTATTGTAGTACTGATCGGTTCCACCGTAGAATTTTTCACAATATACAGAAATACTGCGAAAATATCAAAATTGTCATTGGCTTTAACTCGACTGTTATATTCGTCTGCTCCATAACATCCTTTTATCCATATTTTGACTTCCTCAAGGGTAGCTATGTTAGTCTTGCATCCAATGTTGAAGTTTTACAATAAGGTTGCACCACATATTAGTCGTCCAGAAGCTAACTAGCGATGAGTAGAAATTCCCAATAAGAAATACCGGGCAGAGGGTTGAGAATAGCGAGACTGCTCTCATCCGCCACGACACCGTTTCAGTAAGGTGCTCGTACGTTCCTAAGCAATCTATGCTTTGCATTTGACCGCCCAATAGCGCTGGCCAGCTCTGTAGGAAAGATAATGGAACGGATGATCCTTGGCCGCCTGGAATGGTATCTTGAATTTTACAAGATATATCCGATTTCCATGGCTGGTTTCCGACGTGACCGCTCTTCCATCGACAGTGTAGTTGATCTCCTTTCATATGTCCAGCACGAAAGGTCCCGCAAGCGTTTATCTGCAGCTTTATTCTTAGATGTGAAAGGGGCATACGATAACGTATTACATGAGGCCATTCTCGACGCTCTTGCGACGGTTGGCCTAGGTGGTCGAGTTTTTTTGTGGATTGCAAGTTACCTATCTGCAAGATCATTCTATGTGTTACCTGACAATGGCCCAACTACGCGACGCTATACCAGCAGGGGCGTTCCTCAAGGCGGTGCTCTCAGCCCGACGCCATTCAACCTCGCTCTTGTTGGACTTGCTGAATACTTGCCAACTACCATCAAAATTTCAATATACACTGACGACATCTGTGTCTGGACTTCGGCAGTCAAACGTCCTCAGATACGTGCGCGACTTCAAAGAGCCGCCACTTTGACAGCGAACTACTTGTGTAAACAGGGTCTCAGCATATCACCAGAAAAATGCGCACTAGTAGCATTTACTCGCAAACCGATGACGCCTTATGTCATCTCAATCAATGGGCGGACCATTTCCTATGTCCGAACCCACAGATTCCTTGGCGTAATTATTGACCGAGACCTATGTTGGAGCCCGCACGTGGCCTACATGAAACGGCGCCTGACAGCAACTTCCCAGTTGTTCAAATACTTGACAGGGAAGACGTGGGGGATGTCAGTAGACGCAATGCTTAAACTCTAAAGAGCTCTCTTTCTCGGTTTTTTAAGATACAGTCTACGTGTACTGAACAACACCTGCAAGACAAATGTTCGTGTTCTGCAGGCAGTACAAGCTCAAGCACTCAGAGTCTGCCTTGGTTTGCCCAGATGCACGTCAACAGAGGCAACTCTTGCGATTGCTCGGGACCATCTAATGCAAAGTCACATTACGGTGGAAGCCCTGAGAACGCACATCAGACATTTTGCACGTGCCCCCTATCACCACCTTGCAGCACTACCTTCAGACAGGCACCAATCATCATTCTCTAAAACTATCATCAAGTACAACGACAAACTTCCCTCTGGCTTCACCGCTGCATCTAAACCATCGATACCCCCTTGGTTTCTTATCAGCCCCACAGTACATCTCAGTGTACCAGGAATCGGGAAAAAGTCTGAACTGTCGTCGCCAGTGCTGAAACAACTGTCACTGCTTCTTCTGCACGAGAGGTACGCGGACAGTGAACGCATTTATACTGATGGTTCCACAAACATCCAGTGTTCGTCCGGTGCTGTGGTTGTCCCAGCAAAAGCTATTACCATCAGCTTTAGGACTGACCACGCGACACCATCGACATCTGCTGAACTAGCTGCTCTTCGCGCTGCACTCCATTTCGTCAGTCGGGAGCCACCTAGACAATGGTCCATCTTCAGCGACTCAAAGGCAGCCCTACAATCTGTATTATCAGCTCTGCGTCGTGGGCCATTCGAACAGCTCGTATTCGATACTAGATGCCTACTCCATACATCACAGGAAAAAAGACACCACGTGACGTTTCAGTGGCTGCCAAGTCACTGCGGCGTCACTGGAAACGAAGACGCCGATAATGCCGCTCGGGCAGCTCTTGAAGACGCACAAGAAGAGGCCATACCGCTTTCACGATCCGACGCAGCTAGCAGAATTCGAGTGCTTGCACAGGAGATCACGCTCTCTTTATGGTGCACACCAAACAGCCAGACCAACCAGAGTAACCGTCAATACCACCTGCCCTCTTTGATGCATCTCTATATGCCAACTGGACTCCGCCGAAGAGAGGCGACTCTGCTTTATCGCTTATGGCTACGGGTGGCTTTCACGAAATCTTACTCATTCCGCATCGGAATGGCCGACAATGCCCTCTGCAATGCCTGTCTTTGCGATGAGACGCTGGAACACGTTCTGTGTGACTGTCCTGAATTAATGTTCAGCGACAGTTCCTGGCATCCGTTCTCGCGCACCTTGACACTAGACCATTGTCCCTCGGCCCGATTATCACATGCCGCCCACAGAAGACTTCGCAGGTGAAGGCGACGAAGGGACTACTTCGGTTTTTGAGAGACAGGACTGGACAAGCGGCTGTGACAGTGATATCACGTACCATGCCAGATTGATGGACTCTAACGGACGATGTGTGTGCTGTGCTATGTGCTCTCTCTATCTCTCCCCCTTCCCCATCTTTCATCGCCCCCATCCCTCGCCCATGTGTAGGGTAGCAAACCGGTTACGCTAAACTGGTTAGCCTTCCTGCCTTTCCTTGTCCACTTTTTCCTTCCTTATGCTTTGCATTCTTTGACGGCCTCGTTATCAGTCCCCTGTGAAACGTTCGCGATTGTGTGTATTTTCCTGATGCATATAAGTATTCCAAGCACATTCCTACGTATGTTTATTAGTAACACAATAAATATATGAACACGTTTGTCTCTTCAGACATCGTACTTCAGAGACCGTTTCCGACATCTGAGTAGTCCCGATAGCAGAATATTCGATAGCACACTCGAGTTTCAAGACTAATAGTTTGCAGAGATCAGCGTAACCTTGCAAAAATCAATTGTTTTCGAAAGAATCTTGATTCGAGAGTCACATTTGCAAACTAGTGCAAACACATTTTTCCGTCGACGCAACGATCACACTTCACGGTCACACGTTAAAAAATACTGATAAGTCCATCCTAAAATGCCTGGTATAATAGTTGAATGTATCGTTGGAAATAAAATTATCGCATATGAGCATTCAGGATAAAACACGCACACAAAATTGCGCCGGTTATCAGTTTATTATAGGACATTTTTATTTATGAAAATTCATGCTTCATCGAAATCATTCGCTTCATGGCCATTTTGCGCACTCACATTTCTCAACTTCATCCAACAAATAGTTCCACATGCCACAAACACAAAACCAAAGCAGCCTACCATTATACTTTCTCCAACCCAGTCACATACCTGGAAACGTATGTGCAAATCTGCACAACTTGCTGTGAAATGGTCTTTTTATACTCCATGCAAAGGAGAAGCCCAGATTCCGACACATAGCTTTTGTTATAACTCGTGGCCTTTTGAAACTCTACCATCGCAAACTAAATTCCTTCCTTCAAGGTCAATCACCCGCTGCCGCGCCCTCTTTCACACGAAGCGTCACTAAAAGGCTGTCAAAAAATCGTCCTGAAACTTCGAGTCCTCATAGTTCCCTTTCATGGCCTTGAAAGGCAGTCTATTGTTGGAATAGACACACCTAAACACCACCCACACTTTCAGAGTATACATGTGGGCAGGGTTAGGTGATGGTAAAGGGATAGTTACTGAGAAGGAACAATACTGCGCATGCAGTTTTTCCGGTATTTCCTGCGCATGCGCAGCAGCAGTCTCTCGTATGGTTGAGGTATGGGGGAATAGCACCAAAGAGCGAGTCCTTTCAACGCTAACCAACCGTGGAGTGGGCCACGTTTGAGGACTTGTGGTGTGGTGTTCAAGCGCTCCGTGCACTACTTTTTCGCAATGGGCATCGACGTCGATGGTTTACTCGAAGCAGCCGAGGACAAGATAGCCATGATTGACAAGAGCAGTCAAGATTTGGGCATGCACAAGCGCCTCCTGCTGTCGAACTTTCTTCAAGAATGGTCCTGGCTGAAGGACGGCGACACTGGGCCAGAACAACCGGCCAGCCGCAAGCGTAGCAGCCCTAGTCCGAGCCCTAAAGCCAAGAAGCGGTGTGTGCAAAAAGAGGCGACATCCTCGCGGAATCCACATAGGACTCGTCCAGCAGCCCGCTCGAAAGGTTGGCAACTTCTGAAATCTTTCATTATTACATTTTTTAGGATTCCGTTTAGCTATAGCTCCAATGAGTATCTTACCGCATGCGATGCGCGTGTCTTTCACACATTGAGGTGAAGGAAATCAACAAGGTCTTGTCTGCCATGTAGGTTGAGCAGACTGCTTGGCGGTATATGCAATGGTATAGACATAAAAAAGTCCTTAAACGCGATGTCTGCTAAGGGCAGTTGTACAATTACGACTAGTCATTGATTCCATGCAGTGTTTACTGCAATGTAATAGCACTCCGCAGAACGTAATACTTTCTAAACTAACTCCGCTTGTCTGGATACTCTTCATATTTATGACCGCACTTTTCGAAAACGTTTCCAAATCACTTGGCAAAACTTTTGCGTCACCACTTTTGCGTGATTTTTCCCACACGCAAAACAAGTTTCGATCTTCAAAGCTTCGAATGTCTTTCGAAGACATGTCGCTATCAGCGCACAATTTCATGTGATTGAAATTCTTGCGTCCCGCGCCTACATAAGTGATTCAAAGGTATGATAAACATTCGATGCAACCGCTTCTATTGCACTGATAGTATAGAAATTAACGTTATCAATCATTAGTTCTGTAACTCAATGTGCTTAAGCCGGGTGATGGGCGCCTATTAAAGCTGTCAGACGAGTTGTGATTTTTCTCTACCATTCGTACGACTGTCTTCGTGTTGTGACAACCATGCATTAATGCACCTAGCTTTCATTTTTAAATTATTTTAATTATTTTACTCATTCACTGTGAAAATTCTCGTAGTAGAAATTGCTCCGTGCATATCTGGAGCGAGCGGTAGCTAGTTTCACACGTACAGTGCGACAATGTTTTTTTAACAGCACGCTGCTGCCATGCAGCAAATAATTTTTACAATAGCATTAGTCATTTTAGAAACCCGAAGGTCCATGGGAGAAAAAATTGGAATCTTATAACAAATTTGATGGTCTAGTTTTAATGGCTCACACATAAGAGTAGGTATAGCGACATGGCTTTGCCTTGATGAAGTGGCACAAACGTTCCGTTTATGTTCTTCAGAGTTCTCATTAAAAGTAAAAACTGATCATTACAAACCCACCTTAAAATTATTTATCCCACGAGTATTCCACTGAGCAGGCAACTGTTTGCAATATGGCCAAGAAATGCTAATGAGCTGGAAAACGCCAGTGTGTGGCATTCCCACTATTTAAGGTACTCGCGTACGCTCCGCCTACTGCAATAGCGAGTCCAATAATTACAATATTGTCATTATATATTGTTACAAGGTCTGTTTCTGATTTCCCGTTTGCCCGCAACTGCTTTCGTGTCTGTAGCGTTTCCTTGCCTTCTTACGGACCTTTTCTCAGTACACCCCCCCTCCTGCTTTCTTTGTATTCGAACTTCGAGCGAAGAGTGGGCGAGCTGTTTTCGTATCACGACAGCGACGATTCCACCTATTCTCCTCTTCTCTCTCCCTCTTTTCTATAATTCTATCTCGCTTCCCTCTCGACTTACACGTTCGCAGAAAGGTAAGCACTGTAATTTTCGCAATGCTTTTACGCGGATCACGGATAATTACAGCTGTCAAGAGGCTAATGCGACGACGCATAGATGAGCTCCGGCGGGGATTGTGTACATTCGACGCGGTGCAAATATTCAAACGTTTGTCGCATCCCCTTTACTATCTGCCACGCACTCTGACGCCTCCCCATCCCCGACGCGTTATGCCAGGCAGCAGAAGCAGTGGCAAAGACGAAGGAAAAAGATTCGATTTAAAAGTAATTCTTTGTGACAGAACCAAATGGCGTTGTCTGTCAACCGCAAGCCTTGCTCCTACTGCGTGCATTCTTGCCGACACATAACATTGTGTTCAAAGGCAATATTTAAATGTAATGCTTCCAGTGGTGAAAAGTGGTAACCACGATTCGCAAAATATCTATATTTACAATCAGCGAGTATTGTATTTGAAAACAAGATCAACAATACATCACTCGTCCTTTGAAATGTTTGAAATTTCGCGTTTGCATTTTGGCATTACGACTTTTTCCATATACTTACATACATTCTCGATTGCTTTCAGAAATAACGTCACTCACTTAAATATTGAGTAAGCCGTAGCAAGCATAATGGCGCGTGAATATTTTAGGCAATATCTGTTCTAGGGGACACGTTTCAGAATCATTTCCGAGGTGCAGATTGCATCATGTTGAATAAGGGAGGCACTTGTGATCTCAACCCTGCTAGCTTCCGTCACCAGGTGCCTCTCCCTTATTTGTCTGCTATGCTGCTACCTCGTGCCGTGAGACGAGGCCAATTGAAGATGGCCTAACATGTGCCATAACATTACAACGCTCTGCTGCGACGTGTTGCGTTATCGTATGTATAATTGAAAAAAAGGAATAATGTATAATATTGATATAACCATAATCCTTTGTGACAACAGTGGCATGCTTTCAGTAATGACAATTTGGCCGCGCGTGAGGCCCCTATAAGAAAGTGCGGTGTAAGTTTGAACTTTCATAATCAGCGGAGTGAATTCGTGTCTAATGGTGAAAACAAATGCTTCTTATACCAAACTACAACGTGTGCTTTAGCCGCCAAAGCTAAAGAGTCAGTGTGATTTAGTGAATAAGATTTTTGCTAAAAAGCTCTTTCTTCTTGTTATTTTCACTCCAGCCAAACTGGAGAGCCGTGCCCATCGTCGACGGTGCCGAGCGGAAGCCGTGCCGTCCGATACCAGATGTGTTCGAGTAGTCCAACCAGTGCACCCGGTGGCTTGCCCTCTCCCCATTCTTTACGAAGCAAAGCCATGCAACACAAACGAGTGGGATTGGCTCTTCGTGGACGTCTACGACCTGCCAACCGACGCCCCTGTGCCTGACCCGGACTTGTCGTTTCTTGAGTAACACGCAGCTGTGCAATTGTTCTATTGTATTTTTTACTCTTTTACTGTCAACTGGCTGTTTCCTCGCTGATATGACGAGACCAGTGTGTACTTATACCTAGGTGCTCAGTTTTTAGATGTCCCTCGCGTGCACAAGGATAGCATATTGTGTGATGACGATTTTGTTTATTTATGTTCACACAATCTCCGATTTGCTCTGTTACTTCTCGCTACTACATGCTTGAGATCTGCGTACAAAGCGCTAATGCGTTAAAAACGAGTGTGCCCGTCTCCCTGTATCTGATTGTGCATTCTGATTTTAATAAAAATACTGTTTGGCACCTGGCAAACTTTGATTTTCCTTCATCAACTGCAAAAGTACGCGACATTCAGCCATCGCAATCTCAGTGAAGTGACTGCTGGTGATCACACCTGGTGTTCCTGCTCTCTTACATTTCACCCTTTCCGTGGCAGTACGGCCTGTTAAGAGGAAGCTTTACCTCGGGTGCTCCTATCTAAATACATGTAAAAGGAGAATTCGTTTTTCTCAGCAACTACTGCGCCAAATTTAACGGGGCTTTATGCATTTAAAAGAGAAACGTAAAATCTAGTGACGCCTTCTTTCGAATTTTCGATTTAGGTCGTCAATTTTTATAAAAATCTGCAAAAATTCAAATTTTTCAGAAAACGAAACTATCAAGTTTACAACATTGTAACTCAACAACGAAAAAGAATAATACGATTCTGTGAATTGTATCTAATAGCACATCTAAAGCGCAGAAATTTGACATCTTACACATGAATCTAAAAAAATTTCTTATTATATAATTACAACTTTTGCAGCACCCTCATAAACAACGTAACAAATTCACGTAAGATGCAAAATGACCTACCAAATTTGTCCGCTTTGATAGATCTAATGGATGCCGTTTACAGAAGCGCGATATCTGTTGATGATGCAGAGCTATTAGTTTGCAAACTTCGTGCTTCTACTTTTTTCAAACTTCTGAATTTTTGAAAACCTTTTTAACAGAGGTCACAGTCACTAGAATTTAACTTTCTCTCTCAAATGCAACAAATTTCCTTAAAAGCAGTCCAGGGGTTATCTCAAGAAAACGTTTTTTTTTTGCGTTTTTACATGTTTTTGAATAGGCCGCGTCGGAGTTGGGCCCGAGTTAAAGCTTCCTCTTAACTCCATCGGGTATTCCAACCTTGGGGTGCGTGGTCGGCTGCATATGCATCACTTATATTTCTCTTACGCTCTGCATACGAACATAAGCTTGGAATTGTTGGATTTCGGGAGATTGTTCCGACACGTTTTTTTTAGCAGACGTCAGAATTTTGGGTCACGTGATGTCCCGTGATAGCCGCTCTGTCACCACCGCCGCTCCATCGGAACAGAGAACGTACGGTGCGAACGGGAAAGGTATACGACGGTGATGATTGTTAAGATTTACGGAATTTTTAAAAATCCCCTTTCGCAGATAGCATAATTCTTGTCTTTGATGTCCATTATTGAACACATTAAATGAATTCAATATTTACTTGCCATCTTGCAATTTACGCATTTTATCCGGTGAGGTTGCTAGACGTATTCATTTCAAATTAATTTCAAGGGGGAGAATTGTTTTCGCATAATTTTTCAGAATGTGTATGACCAAGTACATCGGCATTCCAGTCAATTAGGAGTTTCAAAGCGAAATGAACGTTTGTTAAAATTGGTTGATACAACCATGCATATTTAACGCGACTTTGATGGCGCATATCTCTAAACTGATGTCATTCCATAAAATTCAAAGTGGATACGACTTTCAAACTCACCGGCTCGAAATCATAAATGCCAAATCGTAAAGTAAATAAATCACAGGGAAAATTTATAAATTTCGTAAATAATTGAATATGTGTTTCCATTTTTCCTGCAAGTAATGTAGGCCTCTCTGAATCTTTCAGTTCAAGGACTAGACATGTTATCTGATACAGGCCATTTCTAAAGATTACGTAAAAACTAAAAAGGATGACCGCATATATCGCACTCGAAGTATCTATGCTCGTACTAGATCTTTACTAAAAATTCTCTTGGTAAAGCTCCTCTCGTCACGTCTGGCCAATTTGAGCTGACAAGCGCAAAGCATACAATGTGCTCCAACGATCCTGTTTGCAAAGAATTACATCGCTACGCGCCACGGAATGTTCTTAAATTTCAATCCGAACACCGTTTCTCCTTTCCCTCGCCACGACCGTGCTCGAAGCCGTACGGTGAGGTACTCGTGTCCCTGCGCCTACGTACTCGTGTCTGCAGTGTGACGTCGCTCGTGGTGACAAGGCAGCATCTGTTATTTCTGTCATCTGTTGCTTGAATTCACGAATTGAAGTTTAGAGAAATACGAAAACACACAAACGGAATATCTGCGTTTTTTTGTTTTACTTCGCACTGAAGCAAGAGAGATGTGAACAGAAAGAGGAAGTCTGTGTGTGCACGCAAAAAAGCGCCTGCAAATCAGTCAAGTCCAAGCAACTGCTCCGCCGATACGTTGGCCTGCCGTTATTCTGCTGTCTGAGGCTAATCTTGGTGCTTCCCCATAGCTCCAACGGGCGCTGGTACACCATGCCCAACGAGCAGTCACGCTCAGTGGTGCCCTGCAATAGGGGCGCCAAACATGCAAGACGGGAGTTAGCATCGAAAAAAAGAAGTAGGAAGTATTCGGTGTGACCGCTGAATGACTTTGTACATTAGAGCAATAAAATGTAGCCTATCCTATCCTCTCCCCTTAGCTTGTGATGCACGTTGAAGTCACCAGTGAAGACGAAGGAGCCTGTGGGCGTCAGCAGTACGTTATAGTGCGTGACAGTATTCTGTTAATGTAAACCCCAGCCTTTTTGACTTCAGTGCAAATACAAAGATGCACGTGCGCCATGATGCTAACTCAAGAGTTGCAAGCACTGAATTGAGAGCATCTAGCACTTGCATTCCACTTCGCGCTGACAGAGTAAACCTGCATACATGTAGTCATGGTCTCTTCGTTTATGCGCAGTCTTAACGCACCACGCAGTAAACTTACTTTTAAACGATGCAGCCGATATCTTTAAGGAGTAGTTAAAGGGCCCCTGAAACGGTTCGAACAAATTTTGTAGACGCGTAGTGTACAGCTAACGTTAATCATTCGCACCACAATTTGTGTGAAACGTCTCATATTAAGAGAGCTACGGACGATTACATGTTACACCCCGCCTTAGTCATGCACTTTCTCCTCAAGTGATTATAGATGTGACACCTGGTCCATGGATTGTTGTTGGGGACATCAACGCGCATCATTCACTTTGGGGAAGCAACAAGGTAAATTCCAAAGGAAGAAACTTCGTGTCCTTTGCTTGCGACGATGAACTTTGTTGTCTAAATGATGGCAGTCCCACGTTTCTGCGCAGCCGGACGTACAGTAGTTGTTTAGACTTAGCATTTGTTTCGCGATGCCTCACTCGCTGCGTCCATTGGTTCGCAGATATAGAAACCCACGGAAGCGACCACATTCCTACCTACCTGAAGATAAAAGGCCTCACCAAATCCTTTCCATCAAATTTTAAACAAACAATAAATTGGCCCGTGTTTAAATCACTTATGGAAGACGCATGCCACGAAGGCATTTCGCATACACTATAATTTGATATCGCCAAGGCTATTCAGGATGCTATGCTCTCATTTCGGCCATTAGAGAAATACACAGATTTTGATTCGGAAATACAGAGCCTCCGTGCAATCTGCCGGCGAGCGGAGCGACGGTACAGACGGACTAAATCATTCTACGACCTTAGAGAGGCCAGACGCATTCAAAAGAAAATTTAGCGTCGCCTTACTGTACTGCAAAATCAACGCTGGAAATCATTTTGTGAGTCTCTCGACCCGCGTAAACCTTTGTCGGTTGTCTGGAGAACAATCCGTGGACTTCGAACAGCTCCTCAACAGCGTCGACCATTCAAGTCTCTAGCCCTACATCAAGGACGCCGAGAAGTCGAGGTAGCCGAAGATTACTGCGCAGGGATCGCGGGTCCGGCACTCACGTATTCACCTTGCGCACCTATTCCCGTTGTGCCCCCTTGCTCCCGAGATCCTCGTATAGACGCTGCTTTCTCCATCAAAGAACTGGAGGCCGCACTTGCTGGGTGCAGGCGATCCTCGTCACCAGGACACGATGTCATCACATACTCTGCGCTTGCAAACCTTGGTCAAGAGGCCAGCGATGTCCTTCTTGGCCTATACAACGCATCATGGCGTGACGGCCTGGTCCCTACAACGTGGAAATCCAGTCGGCTTGTTCCACTCCTCAAGGCTGGCAAATCCCCGTTGGAATTGTCATCTTACCTTGCAATAGCACTGGCCAGCTGTGTCGGCAAGGTAATGGAGAGAACAATCCTTACATGGTTAGAATGGTACTTGGAATTTTACAATGTCTATCCAGAGGTAATGGCTGGTTTTCGACGTGGCCGTTCGTTATTACATAGCGTTATCGACCTGGTAACATACGTACAACACCAGAAACATCTGAAACGAATCACTGCGGCCTTATTCCTTGATGTTCCTTGACAGGTGCGTAGGACAATGTAGATCGTCATGCAATTCTGGACGCCTTAGAAGTTGTAGGTATTGTTGGATGCACCTTTCGCTGGATACGCAACTATTTGAATGGAAGATCTTTCTTTATTTTGACTGAAGACGGACCAACGGCATCTAGCTATACCAGCCGTGGTGTACCGCAAGGCGGAGTACTCAGCCCTACCCTTTTCAACCTGGTGCTCGTTGGTCTCGCTTATTCGTTACCGCAAGACGAACAGCTCTCCGTATATGCAGACTACATTTGCATATGGGCTTCAGGCGTGACACGTGTACAAGTCCGCGCACGACTTCAGAAAGCCTCAACGGCTGTGTCAAGATACCTAAGAGAACAAGGCCTGGAGCTTTCCGCTGAGAAATGTGCACTCGTTGCTCTTACTTGCAAATCGATGGCCCCGTATGCTTTGCGGATTATTGACCAAATTATACGATATAGACAAACGCACCGATTTCTTGGCGTCATCATTGATAGAGACTTGTCTTGGAGCCCTCACATCTCGTACATGACAAAGCGTTTGGCCGCCATTGTGGACCTTATTGGGTTTCTCGGTGGGAAGTCCTGGGGCGCAACAGTACCGTCAATGTTGGAACCATATAAAGCACTGTTTTTGGGCTTCCTGCGGTACAGCTTACCTGTACTAGGAAATACTTGCACTACGAATATTCGCAAACTCCAGAGCGTGCAAGCCCAAGCAATCAGGACTTGTCTCGGTCTTCCCAATACTACGTCATTGATTGCGACAGTGGCCATAGCCAGAGACGCTCCTTTGACAGTCTACATTGATACAGATGTCGTGAGAGCGCACATCCGACACCTGACTCAGATTCCCTCACACCATCTTGCTCGCTTGCAAGCAAAAAGGCCACTTTCAACTTTTGCTAAAACTATTGTAAGACATCAGTCGTACTTGCCATCAGAATTTACGCCCGCTACACTATTGTCAGATCCATTGTGATGTCTGCACCGGCTGTAAGTGCAACTGACAATTGCAGGAATCAGAAAGAAAGCTGTAGCGCCATTGCAAGCTTTGAAATAAGCAACTTTGGAGCACATTCACAACGGGCACAGATTCCGGCAACATGCATACACAGATGGTTCAATAAAACTCAACAGCTCTGCTGCTGCAGTCATCATCCCGGCACAATCTTAGGAAATCAAATTAAGAACTTCATGTGTGACCACATCGACGGGTGCAAAACTCGCGGCGCTCCGTGCTGCACTTGATTTCATTAGGCAGAAGCCACCGCAACAATAGACAGCCTTTAGTGACTCCAAGGCAGCCCTTCAGTGCACACGAAGTCCAATGCGCCACGGACCCAATGAACAACTGGCCTCATAAATTCGGCACATATATCATCAAAGCTATGACAAGGGAGACAACATAATCTTTCAGTGGCTTCCAAGACATTGTAACATCAGCGGGAATGACCACGCCGACGAAGCCGCCAGATCTGCACATGAAAGGGATCAACGAGTCTTCATTCCGCTTTCGCTAACAGACGCTGCGGCTGAGCTGCGATTGATGTCCCGTGAGTGTACTATACAACCTCAGAAGACCAGCACTCAGAAGAGTAACACAAACGACAGGACCGGCGCCGGTCCTGTCGTTTGTCTTCTTGAGTCCTGGTCTTCTGCGCCTTGCCTTTACTACTTAGAGGGTCTCGAATCCGGCAACATTGATGCCTTCGGGTAGTAGCATGTGCAGGTTTACTGACCAGTTGCCTTCACCCAGAAAGATCACGTACTCGTGACGCCAGCGGCAAAAGGGATGTTCCACATCCGTCGCCAAGGTTTCTGTGTGGTGGCGCTGGCTGACACTCCCAAGATTAGTTCTAGTCATCATCATCATCAGCCTAGTTACACCCACTGCAGGTCAAAGGTCTCTCCCATACTTCTCCAACTACCCCGGTCATGTACAAATTGTGGCCATGTTTTCCCTGCAAACGTCTTAATGTCATCCGCCCACCTAACATTCTGCCGCCCCCTACTACGCTTCCCTTCCCTTGGAATCCAGTCCGTAACCCTTAATGACCATCGGTTATCTTCCCTCCTCATTACATGTCCGGCCCATGCCCATTTCTTTTTCTTGATTTCAACTAAGATGCCATTTACCCGCGTTTGTTCCCTCACCCAATCTGCTCTTTTCTTATCCCTTAACGTTACACCTATCATTCTTCTTTCCATAGCTCGTTGCGTCGTCCTCAGTTTCAGCAGAACCCTTTTCGTAAGCCTCCAGGTTTCTGCCCCGTAGGTGAGTACTGGTAAGACACAGCTGTTATACACTTTCCTCTGGAGGGATAGTGGCAACCTGCTGTTCATGATTTGAGAATGCCTGCCAAACGCACCCAAGCCCATTCTTATTCTTCTGGTTATTTCAGTCTCATGATCCGGATCCGTGGTCACTACCTGCCCTAAGTAGATGTATTCCCTTACCACTTCCAGTGCCTCGCTACCTATCGTAAACTGCTGTTGTCTTTCGAGACTGTTAAACATTACTTTAGTTTTCTCCAGATTAATTTTCAGACCCACCCTTCTGCTTTGCCTCTCCAGGTCAGTCAGCATGCATTGCAATTGGTCTCCTGAGTTACTAAGCAAGGCAATATCATCAGCGAATCGCAAGTTGCTAAGGTTTTCTCCATCAACTTTTATCCCCAATTCTTCCCACTCCAGGTCTCTGAATGCCTCCTGTAAACATGCTGTGAATAGCATTGGAGATATCGTATCTCCCTGTCTGACGCCTTTCTTTATTGGGATTTTGTTGCTTTCTTTGTGGAGGACTGCGGTGGCTGTGGAACCGCTATAGATATCTTCCAGTATCTTTACATATGGCTCATCTACACCCTGATTCCGTAGTGCCTTCATGACAGCTGAGGTTTCGACTGAATCAAATGCTTTTTCGTAATCAATGAAGGCTATATATAAGGGTTGGTTATATTCCGTACATTTCTCTATCACCTGATTGATAGTGTGAATATGGTCTATTGTTGAGTAGCCTTTACGGAATCCTGCGTGGTCCTTTGGTTGACCGAAATCTAAGGTATTCCTGATTCTATTTGCGATTACCTTAGTAAATACTTTGTAGGCAACGGACAGTAAGCTGATCGGTCTATAATTTTTCAAGTTTTTGGCGTCCCCTTTCTTATGGATTAGGATTATGTTAGCGTTCTTCCAAGATTCCGGTACGTTCGAGGTCATGAGGCATTGTGTATATAGGGCGGCCAATCTTTCTAGGACAGTGTTCCCACTATCCTTCAACAAATCTGCTGTTACCTGATCCTCCCCAGCTGCCTACCCCCTTTGCATAGATCCCAAGGCGTTCTTTACCTCTTCCGGTGTTACTTGTGGGATTTCAAGTTCCTCTAGCCTATTCTCTATCACCTTATCGTCGTGGGTGTTACTGGTACTGTATAAATCTCTATAAAACTCTTCAACCACTTGAACTATCTCATCCATATTAGTAACGATATTGCCGGCTTTGTCTCTTAACGCACACATCTGATTCTTGCCTATTCCTAGTTTCTTCTTTACTGCTTTTAGGCTTCCTCCGTTCCTGAGAGCCTGTTCAATTCTATCCATATTATAGTTCCTTATGTCCGGTGTCTTACGCTTGTTGATTAACTTAGAAAGTTCTGCCAGTTCTATTCTAGCTGTAGGGTTAGAGGCTTTCATACATTGGCGTTTCTTCATCAGATCTTTCGTCTCCTGCGATAGCTTACTGGTTTCCTGTTTAACGGCGTTACCACCGACTTCTATTGCGCACTCCTTAATGATGTCCATAAGATTGTCGTTCATTGCTTCAACACTATGGTCCTCTTCCTGGGTTAAAGCCGAATACCTGTTCTGTAGCTTGATCCGGAATTCCTCTAGTTTCCCTCTTACCGCTAACTCATTGATTGGCTTCTTATGTACCAGTTTCTTCCGTTCCCTCCTCAAGTCAAGGCTAATTCGAGTTCTTACTATCCTATGGTCACTGCAGCGCACCTTGCCGAGCACGTCTACAACTTGTATGATGCCAGGGTTCGCGCAGAGTATGAAGTCGATTTCATTTCTAGTCTCACCATTCGGGCTCCTCCACGTCCACTTTCGGCCAACCCGCTTGCGGAAAAAGGTATTCATTATCCGCATATTATTCTGTTCTGCAAACTCTACTAATAACTCTCCTCTGCTATTCCTAGAGCCTATGCCACTGACTTGTCTCCGGCCTGCTTCTTGCCTACCCTGGCATTGAAATCGCCCATCAGTATACTTTATTTTGTTTTGACTTTACCCATCGCCGATTCCACGTCTTCATAGAAGCTTTCGACTTCCTGGTCATCATGGCTAGATGTAGGGGCGTAGACCTGTACAACCTTCATTTTGTACCTCTGATTAAGTTTCACAACAAGACATGCCACCCTCTCGTTAATGCTATAGAATTCCTGTATGTTACCAGCTATGTTCTTATTAATCAGGAATCCGACTCCTAGTTCTCGTCTCTCTGCTAAGCCCCGGTAGCACAGGACGTGCCCGCTTTTTAGGACTGTATATGCTTCTTTTGGCCTCCTAACTTCACTGAGCCCTATTATATCCCATTTACTGCCCTCTAATTCCTCCAATAGCACTGCTAGACTCGCCTCACTAGTTAACGTATTTTTTTTGTTAACGTAGTTAACATCGTACTCGTGGCTCAGAGTACGATGCTTCAAAGCGGTACAAAAGCGCCTCTAGTGAATGCGGTGTTGCCTTAGAAACGAGCTGTTTCTAAGGCTCAGGCGTGCGTCGCTTGCTCAGGCGCACATTTCGTTGCAGCGCCGAACGCTGCGTTGCTCGACGCTCACCGCGTCCAATGCGGGGCGCGTAGTCGCTGCGCCGTAGCCCATTGTCTTTGAAGCATCGTACTCGTGGCTCAGACGATGGGAGATCATGTAGCTATGCTACAACTAGATTTGGCCAAAGCTTTTGACAGGGTGTCCCACGAAATCCTGTTTATGCTTCTTGATTATGTTAATGTCGGATCAGTCATTTTGGACGGGGTAAAAATGATGTATGATGGCTGTACCACAAACTTAATTATTAACAACAAACTGAGCAGGCGGATTGCAGTAATGTCTAGCATAAAGCAAGGCTGTCCGACCTCGGCTTTGCTCTTTGCACTTTATTTAGAACCTTTCTGTTTAAAGTTACTACATAGCCATAATATTCGCGGGTACACATTCCTTGGTAGAGAAATAAAAGTTTTAGGTTATGCCGACGACATAGCAGTGTTCTGTCGCGATAAACAGAGCATTGCAGAAGCTTTGAGAGAAGCCCAAGCTTTTTGCAATGCTTCCGGTAGTGCCATAAGTTGGTCAAAATGTTTAAGGCTTTGGCACGGGAATTGGCCAGATGCACCAGAAGTCTTTTGCAAAATGCAGTGGAGTGTATTGCCCGGCACTTATCTTGGGCTTCCGCTCAGTGCCTACCGTGAGCCAATCGAATACTTGACGAGCGAGAGAGACGGAATGAAAGAGCAAACTAACAAATGGGGAGGCCACAACTTTTCGATGTTTGCTAGGGCCAAAGTATGTAATATCTTTTTAGTAGCTAAAGTGTTCTACGTCCTGCAGGTGCTATGCATGAGCCGATCTTCAATTCAAAAAATACACAGAGTGTTTGCAGTTTATTTGGGGTTCGGTGTGGGAACGCACGAGCAGAAGTAATTTGTTTCCCACATTGCGCAATGGGGGACTTGGTTTAACGCATTTGTTTTTCAAGCAACTTGTATCGAGATTTGTTTTCTTCCGCGACCAAAGCGATGGGTTTCTGCGGACGGTAATCCAAGTGAGATTGCGCGATGCTTTGCCCGATTTTGTTGTATCGTCGCATGCAATCAAACCGATGGCACTAAAGGGCTATCTGCGTGAAGTTTCCATGGCGATACGTCTTCTAAACGCTCGTTTTTCGAAAGACTACTTGTTTGCAGTCTCACGAAAACAATTGTATAAGGATCTTGTTGAAGTGTTTGTACCTACACCAGTGTATCGTTCTATGTATTACTTAGGGCCTGAACGAAATGTTTTCAAGCGAGTCAATAATATGCCTGTACGAGCTAACACAAAACCATTCTTTTTCAAACTGCATACCGGCACACTGCCTGTTAAGCCATGGCTAAGAAGCAAGGGCTTGTTTGTCCCATGGTCAGACAACTGTCTTATATGTAACAAGGAAGAAACTGTCGATCATATTTTTCTTGACTGCCACGATGCCCGCTTTCTTTGGGACATCCTGCAAAGAACATTAAAAAAGGAGCTTCCTATCACTGCGTTCGGAATAAGGTTTTTGCTATGTGCTGAACCTGACGGTGTGCCGGTGGACATGTTGATGCTATTTTGTATGAAAAGTGTGTGGCGAACTCGTATGGCTGTACGCAATGCTGATGTTGATGCAAGGTCAGCAATGTATTATTTTACTGAGAACGTTAATTATACAAGCGAAGTGTTGAAACTGCTGAGTGATCCGCCAAATTGGCTTTCAGTGTTGGACAGTTTGGCTTCAATGAAGCCATTTTAACATGACACGTCAGTCTTAGTAACGACTAGACATAATAACATTCGGTTTTATTTGACAATATTTGTATGTACTTGCCAAGCCGGTAATAAAGAAAAAAAAAGATACTCGTGGCTTAGTGGTAGCGTCTCCGTCTCACACTGCGGAGACCCTGGTTCGATTCCCACCCAGCCCATCTTGCAAGAGTTGAGCCAAAGCCACCTAGAAACAAGCGCAGCTGCTTATATACCGCCGCGACGCCGCGAGCGACGGCGCGAGTTGAGGCCCGTTTCTCCTCTGTGTCCTCTGTTTCTTCGTTTCTCCTCTGTTTCTCCTTGTGTCCTGTCCCTTATACTTTGTGGTTGCATGTGTTTGCGATGTAAACAGTTTTCATGTCAAGTATGCACCAACTCGCCCAGAAAGAAGTTTTAATGAACTACCACACTCATGTAGACAACAAAGCAGGTTGGCATTATTATTATTATTTGTTTTGAAAAATATATACACTATAAAAGAAAGGCGCAGCGAGGAACAGTGCCACCAGAAAGGGCCCGACACCTGCCTACTCTTCAAAAAGGAGACAGAAACATAGAACGGGCCTCCCAGCACGAGATTCTAGACATGTCCCAGCCACCCAAATCAGCGGAGGCAACGGAAAAAATACCGCTAATTTACCATGCACTACTGCAGCACAATCGTCTTGGACGCAGGGTATACCCTCGACCACATCCACAACTAACAAGAAACGAAGGCACCGAATACAAGCGACTCCTGAGCAATAACTTTACCCACGGAAGCTTACTGCATCATTTCTACCCGACGCTATACAGCTACACCTGTTCACACTGCAACGTGCCAGACACCTTGGCGCACCTCCTACTGGAATGCAGGAACACCCGAGCAAGCATCACAGCGACACAACCAGTAGCCAGCAGACGCCGACGCAAACCTCCTCGCTGAAACTTGGGAGGCTACGATCTCCAAGCCGGACCTGGTCGACCAGCGCCAACTCGTCGCCCGTGCCCGGAGGGCGATGAAAGCCAGAGGGTTCCTCGAATAAGGGACCCTCCCACCTAGACTAACAAGTCACTGCTTCAAATGAAGGTTTCTCTCTATCATGCACCATGTACCATGTACCATGCACGCTGTAACATGCACGCTGTGTGTGTGTGTGTGTGCGTGCGTGCGTGCGTGTGTGCGTGTGTGCGTGCGTGCGTGTGTGTGTGTGTGCGTGCGTGCGTGTGTGTGTGTGTGCAGGTTTTATTCGAAGGACGATGTACAGGCTTCTGTTTGCCTTTAAGAAGATGGGTGCGCTTGACAATTATTTTCGTCGTTGCGATGCGGCGAAAGTACAGCGTCTGCTTAGCGATGTAAATGACGCGGAGCCGGTAATCGGAAACAACATCATATGTGCCGCCGGAAAAAACGTCGGCACATACGGTGCGTGTTAGCCGAAGTCATTTTTGCAGTTTCTCGCAAGATTTTTGCTACAAATACGTGTCGTCTGTGTTGGCGACCGGAGGCTTCCATCGATGCTGTGCGGAAATGTGCAAAATATATCGCCGCATAGCACAAATACGACACGCGCACGCAACTTTAACTATTACGTCTCCTGCAATGTAGAATAGAGGAAGCAGCGTAAATAACTTGGCAATGTTTTAATAGTCAAAGAGACGGAAGCTGAAAGCATTAGTAATCATTTCTGCTTCAGCAATACCGGTGCGATCAAGACGCGGGCGCGTATCTTCTAGTAAGTCGATCTATCGGTGCAGTGGTGATGCAGGAATGAACTCCGGTCATGTTCAATGCATCGTGTTCAATTCTCGGCACCCGCGAACTCCGGCCACTGCTATAGCGCATGCAATAGAAATGGTTTCCATTCTTGAGAAGCGCACACACAAAAGAAAGACAAGACAGGACAAGCGCTGGTATACCAACTGAAAGTTTTTATTTGAAGAAAAGTATTATATACCCAGTAATCACGAAATTCATTTGGACTACATGTTAAAACAGTCATACACTCACGTGTGATCAGTGAACCAGATCGCAGTTTGCAAGTTGTTTACTTTGTTCAGCGCACCGCAGTAATCCATGTCATTCGTCTGTTTATATCGTTCTCGCACCATTTTTTTCTGAATCGGCAAAATTTCACTGGTGGCATCAACCCTTTCGTATTTACACTGGTGTTGTGGCAGTTAACAGCACAATACTAATTTCTAGTCATCCTAAGAGGCGCCGTCGCAAACAAGAGACGCTTCGCGCGCACACCCGTGGGAGCTGCAATCGTTCCGCCAGGGTAGAAACGAGCGCTGACGTCTAGGATGAAACTTGGCGTGCGGGGAGGAATGACTTCTTTTCCGATTTCTTGGATATGGATACAGATGTTGATGGTTGTGGGCATGTGTACTTATGTCGTGAGGAGCGCGAGGAAACCTGCTGCCCGCTACGTTATCACTGCGTTTTTTTTTTGCCTTCTTCAATGGCACGCAAAGGGCAGTGTAGGCTCGGGCGAACCTGCTCTCTTGATTTACATTCTTTCCTAATATGTCATTGTGAGCCCACGGGACACTGTGGTATAGCCTCAAAACTTCTATTCTAGATAGCATTGTAGCACGCTATAATTAGTCTATATGTTTATGTGGCTTCACCCTTTAGAACGGGCGAGAACTAGTGCGGCGTCATAGCCCTGATAATTAGGGCCCGTGTAGAAAAGCGGAAACGGATCGGCTCACAGAATTATTTGCGTGATCGCGCGTATTGTTATCGCGTACCATGGATCACTTGTCACAGGAATTCGGATGGCAGCGATCAATAACATAATCGGCTTCAAATTTTAAGGTCATATCATATGAGGGAAGAAGGTTTCTCGTCGTGCACGGGATTTTTTGACAAACTCACCATAAAATGCTATGCACTAAGCCAATAAAACAAGCGCATGGTCGTTTAGCATCTTACGTAGTTCATTTTTTGGCACTGTTTCTTGTTGTCCTATTTTTATAGGCTATTCGCGTGGCGCATCTCCTGGATCAAAACGTCGGGCAATCCTGCTGCCTCAAAGACGTAAACTAATGAATACAATGGGGTACTCCTTGCTAGTTTATTTAATTAGTATTTGGGTGCAACCGGAATTGCATAACCAGCGTCTACAACACTGCCACCGGACTTTCCACGCTCCCGTATGCCACCTGCGAAGCGCACTCTCTGGTTGTCATCAAGCTACCTTCAGCACGAGAATTTCTCCTTAAGGATAGCGAGTACAACACCAAATAAGGGAGCTTTTGGCAATCCTTTTCCTTGGCGCTCCTCCGGTATGCCACGGAGATGGCGAAATGCCCAGAATATACATTGTAAGTAACGTTGATAGTGGAAGGCCTTCGTTGCTAGCTGACGTTCCCACGAGCCAGAGGGTAGGACAAGGCGTCCAAATCACATGGCATCTAATAACAAGTGCACTCAAAAATACACACCGCCTGTAACATACTCTTATTATGAAAAAATAAAAGAATATGTTCATCCTACGCGTACCATGAGCTTCATTTTCTCTCAATTTAACGCATAAAAATCGTGGCCACGAAAAGCGGCATCACGCTTTACTCGGCCCCAACCGCTCATTGGCTGCGGGAAATAATCACTGAAATAATCACTAGCCTAGCATCGAGAGCCAAAAAAGAATTCAAGAATGATCCAACATTACGATTTTTAATAAGGCAAAGCCATTCATTTCGGATTCCGTGGACTGCGAACAGAATGGCAACAGTGATGAGACGTCGAAAATATACAGATTCTAAACTCAAAAATACGCTATCGAACGGCCAAAATACAACATTAGACTTAATAGGCACTCCATACTAGCGTTAAACATAACCATAACTCATAACTGATGCTCGCAGAGAAGACTACGGTGCCAAGGCAAAGTAGAAACAAGGCACTTCCTTTATTGTGGTACTGATCGGTTCCACCGTCCAATCCTTCACAATATACAGAAATAATGCGAAAATATCGAAATTGTCATTGGCTTTAACTCCACTGTTATATTCGTCTGCTCATAACATCTTTTATCCATATTTTGACTTCCTAAACAGTAGCTATGTTACTCTTGCATGCAATGTTGACGTTTTGCAATAAGATTACACCACATATTAGTCGTCCAGAATCTATGTAGGAATGAATCGAAATTCGCAATAAGAAATACCGGCCAGAGGGTTGAGAATAGCGAGACTGCTGTCATCCGCCACGACACCGTTTCAGTAGGGTGCTCATACATTCCTAAGCAATGCATGCTTTGCATTCTTTGACGGCCCCGTTATCAGTCCTCTGTGAAATGCTCGCCATTGTGTGTATTTTCCTGATGCGTATAAGTATTCAAAGCATATTCCTACGTATGTTTTATTAGTAACACAATAAATATATCGGCACGTTTGTCTTTTCAGACACCCCGCTTCAGAGGTCGTTTCCGACATCTGAAAATTCCCGATAGCAGACTATTCGATAGCACACTCGAGTTTCAAGACTAATAGTTTGCAGAGATTAGGGTAACCTAGCAAAAATCAATTGTTCTCGAACGAATCATGATTCCAGAGCCACAATTACAAACTAGTACAAATACATTTTTCTGTCGATGCAACGACTACACTTCGCGGTCACACGTTAAGATATCTTGATATATCCATCCTAAAATGCTTGGTAAAATCGATGAACGTACGGGTGGAAATAAAATTAAAGCGTTTGAACATTCAGAGTAAAACACACAAAGAAAATTGCGCCGGTTACCAATTTATTATAGAAATTCTTTATTTTGTTGAAATTCATGCTTCATCGAAATCATTCACTTCATGGCCATTTTGCACATTCACATTTCTCAACTTCATCGAACAAATAGTGTACATGCCACAAAGACAAAGCCAAAGCAGCTTACTAGGACACTTTCTCCAGCCCAGTCACATTCCTGGAAACGTATGTGCAAATCTGCACATCATGCAGTGCACTGGTGTTTTTATACTCTATGCGAAGGAGAAGTCCTGATGCCAACACATAGCTTTTGTTACAACTCGTGGCCTTTTGGAACTCTACGTCCCAAACTAAATTCCTTCCTTCAAGGGTCAATCACCCACCTGCCGCGCCCTCCTTCGCACGAAGCGTGACTAAAAGGCTGTCAAAATATTCGTCCTGAAACTTCATGTCCACATAGTTCACTTTCGCGGCCTTGAAAGGCAGTCTATTGTTGGAATTCGACCCACCTAAACACCACCCACACTTTGAGAGTATACATGTGGGCAGGGTTAGGCGATCGTAAACGGGTAGTTACTGAGAAGGTACAATACTGTGCATGCAGTCTTTCCTGTATTTCCTGCGCATGTGCAGCAGCAATCTCTCGTATGGTTGAGGTATGGGGGAATAGCACCAATTAGGCAGTCATTTGAACGCTAACCACCCGTGGAGTGGGCCACGTTTGCGGTCTTGTCGTGCTGTGTTCAAGCGCTCTGTGCACTACTTTTTCGCAATGGGCATCGACGTCGATGGTTTACTCGAAGCAGCCGAGGACAAGATAGCCATGATTGACAAGAGCAGTCAAGATTTGGGCATCCACAAGCGCCTCCTGCTGTCGAACTTTCTTCAAGAATGGTCCTGGCTAAAAGACGACGACACTGGGCCAGAACAACCGGCCAGCTGCAAGCGTAGCAGCCCTAGTCCGAGCCCTAAAGCCAAGAAGCGGCGAGTGAAAAAAGAGGCGACATCCTCGCGGAATCCCCAAAGGACTCGTCCAGCACGCTCGAAAGGTGGGCAACTTCTGAAATCTTTCATTATTACATCATTTAGGATTCCGTTTAGCTATAGCTCCAATGTGTATCTTACCGCATGCGATGCGCGTGCCTTTCACACGTTGAGGTGGAGGAAATCAACAAGGTCTTGTCTGCCACGTAGGTTTAAGCAGACTGCTTGTCGGTATATACAATGGTATAAACATAAAAAAATCATTAAATGCGATGTCTGCTAAGGGCAGTTGCATAATTACGACTAGCCATTGATTGAATGCAGTGGTTACTGCAATGTAATAGCACTCCACTGAACGTAATACTTTCTAAACTAACTCCGCTTGTCTCGTTACTCTTCATATTTAAGACAGCACTTTTCGAAAAGGTTTCCAAATCACTTGGCAGAACTTTTGCGTCACCACTTTTGCGTGATTTTTCCCACACGCAATACAAGTTTCGAACTTCAAAGCTTCGAATGTCTTTCGAAGACATGTCGCTATCAGCGCACAATATAATGTGATTAAAATTCTTGCGTCCCGCACTGATAGTATAGAAATTACGTTATCATTCTTTGGTTCTGTATCTCAATGTGCTTAAGCTGGGTGATGGGCACCTATTAAAGCCCATTCATACGACTGTCTTCATGTTGTGACAACCATGCATTAATGTACCTAGCTTTCATTTTTTAATTATTTCAAATATTTTACTCAATGACTTGTCAAAATTCTCGTAGTAGAAATTGCTCAGTGCATATCTGGAGTGAGCGGTAGCTAGTTTCACACGTACATTGCGACAATGTTTTTTTAACAGCACGCTGCTGCCATGCAGCAAATAATTTTTACAATAGCATTAGTCATTTTAGAAACTTGCAGGTCCATGGGAGGAAAAATTAGAATTTTATAACAAATTTGATGGTCTAGTTTTACTGGCTCACACATAAGAGTAGGTATAGCGAAATGGCTTTGCCTTGACGAAGTGGCACAAATGTTCCGTTTATGTTCTTCAGAGTGCTCATTAAAAGTAAAAACTGATCATTCGAAACCAACCTTCAAATTATTTATCCCACGAGTATTCCACTGAGCAGACAACTGTTTGCAATATGGCCAAGAAATGCTAATGAGCTGGAAAACGCCCGTGTGTGGCATTCCCACTATTTAAGATATTCGTGTACACTCCGCCTACTGCAATAGCGAGTACACTAATTACAATATTGTTATTATATATTGTGACAAGGTCTGTTTCTGATTTCCCGTTTGCCCGCAACTGCTGTCGTGTCTGTAGCGTTTCCTTGCCTTCTCACGGACCTTTTCTCAGTACACACCCCCCTCCCCCTTTCTTTGTATTGGAACTTCGAGCTAAGAGTGGGCGAGCTGTTTTCGTATCACGACAGCGACGGTTCCACCTATTCTCCGCTTCTCTCTTCCTCTTTTCTATCATTCTATCTCGCTTCCCTCTCAACTAGCACGTTCGCAGAAAGGTAAGCGCTGTAATTTTTCGCAATGCTTTTACACGGGTCACGGATAATTACAGCTGTCAAGAGGCTAATGCGACGACGCATAGAGGAGTTCCGGAGGGGATTGTGCACATTCGACGCGGTGCAAATATCCGAACGTTTGTCGCGTCGCCTTTGCTCTCTGCCACGCACTCTGACGCCCCCCCCCCCCCCTCCCCTGCCCCGACGCGTTGTGCAAGAAAGCAGAAGCAGTGGGAAAGACGAAGGAAAAAGCTTCGCTTTAAAAGTAATTCTTTGTGACAGAACCAAATGGCGTTGTCAGTCAACCGCAAGCCTTGCTCCTACTGCGTGCATTCTTGCCGACATATAACATTGTGTTCAAAGGCAATATTTCAATGTAATGCTTCCAGTGGTGAAAAGTGGTAACCACGATTCGCAAAATATTTATATTTACAATCAGCGAGTATTGTATTTGAAAACAAAATAAACAATACATCACTCGTCCTTTGAAATGTTTGAAATTTCGATTATGCACTTTCGCATTGCGACTTTTTCTATATACTTATATACATTCTCGATTGCTTTCAGAAATAACGTCACTCACTTAAATATTGAGTAAGCCGTAGCAAGCCCAATGGCGCGTGAATATTTTAGGCAATATCTGTTCTTCGGAACACGTTCCAGAATCATTTCCGAGGTGCAGATTGCATCATGTTGAATAAGGGAGGCACTTTTATCTCAACCCTGCTAGCTTCCGTCACCAGATGCCTCTCCCTCATTTGTCTGTTATGCTGCTACATGGAAGATGGCCTAACATGTGCCATAACATTACGACGCTCTGCTGGGATGTGTGGCGTCATAGTATGTATAATTGAAAAAAAGGTATAATGTATAATATTGATATAACCATAATACTTTTTGACAACTATGGCATGCCTTGACTAAGCAAAAAGAAACTGCGGTGTAAGTTCGAACTTTCATAATCAGCGAAGTGAATTTCTGTCTAATGGTGAAACAATTAACTGCTTCTTATACCAAACTGCAATGAATTTTTTCGCCAAGAAAGCTGATGAGCCAGTGTGATTTAGTGACTCAGATTTTTGCTAACAAGCTCTTTCTTTGTGTTATTTTCACTCCAGGCAAACTGGTGAGCCGTGCCCGTCGTCGACAGTGCCATGCGGAAGCCGTGCCGTCCGACACCAGTTGTGTTCGAGAAGTCCAACCAGTGCACCCGGTGGCTTGCCCTCTCCCCATTCTATACGAAGCAAAGCCATGCAACACAAACGAGTGGGATTGGCTCTTTGTGGACGTCTACGACCTGCCAACCGACGCCCCTGTGCCTGACCCGGACTTGTCGTTTCTTGAGTAACACGCAGCTGTGTGATTATTCTGTTGGATTTTTTACTCTTTTACTTTCAACTGGCTGCTTTCTGGCCCATATGACGAGACCAGTGCGTACCCATACCTAGGTGCTCAGTTTTCAGATGTACCTCGCGTCCACAAGGATAGCATATTGTGCGATGACGATTTCATTTATTTATGTTAACACAATCACCAATTTGCTCTGTTACCTTCTCGCTACTACATGCATGAGATCAGCGTACAAAGCGCTAATGTGTTAAAAACGAGTGTGCCCGCCTCACTCTATCTCATTGTGCATTCTGATTTTAATTAAAAGTCTGTTTGGCAACTGACAAGCGTTGTTTTTCCTTCATCAACTGCAAAAGTACGCGACATTCAGCCGTCGCAATCTCAATTAAGCGACCATTGTTGATCACACCTAGTGTTCCTACTATCTTACATTTCACTCTTTGCATGGCAGTATTCCAACTTTGGAGTGCGTGGTCGGCTACATATGCATTATTTATATTTCTCTTACGCTCTGCATACGAACATAAGCTTGGGGCTGTTGGTTTTTGGGAGATTGTTCCTATGCGTTTTCTTTAGCAGACGCCTGAATTTTGGGTCGCGTGATAGCCGCTTTGTCACCACCGCCGCTCCATCGGAACAGAGGACTGAGTGCGAATGGGAAAGGTATATGATGGTGATCATTGTTAGAATTTACGGAATTTTAAAAAATCCCCTCTCGCAGATAGCCTAGTTCTTGTCTTTGATGTGCATTATTCAACACACCAAATGAATTCAATATTTACTGGCCATCTTGCAATTTACGCATTTTATCCGGTGAGGTTGCTAGACGTATTCATTTCAAATAATTTCAAAGGGACAATTGTTTTCGCATAATTTTTCAGAGTGTGTATGAGCAATTACATCAGCATCCCAGTCAATTGGGAGCTTCAAAGCAAAATGAACGTTTGTTAAAATTGTTTGGTACAACCGTGCATATTTAGGGCGACTTTTACGGCGCATATCTCTAAAGTGTTGTTATTCCGTCAAATTCAAAGTGGATACGCCTTTCACACTTACCGGCTTCAAATCATAAATGCCAAATCGTAAATTAAATAAATCACAGGGAAAATTTATGATTTTTCTTAAATATTTGAATATGTGTTTCAATTTTTCCTGCAAGTAATGTATGCCTCTCTCAATCTTTCAGGTCAAGGACTAGACTATCTTATCTGCTACAGGCAATTTCTAAAGATTACGTAAAAACTAGACAGGATGACTGCGTACGTCGCACTAGAAGTATCTATGGTCGTACTAGATCTTTACTAAAAATTCTTTTGTTAAAGGACCCCTCGTCATGTATGGTCATTTTGAGCTGACAAATGCAGAGCATACGATGCGCTCCAACGATCCTGTTTGCAAAGAACTACATCTACGCGCCGCGGAATGTTCTTAAATTTCAATCCGAATGCCGTTTCTCCTTTCACTCGCGGCGACCGCGCTCCAAGCCGGACGGTGACATACTCGTGCCCCTGCGCCTACGTACTCGTGTCTGCAGTGAAACGTCGCTCGTGGTGACAAGGCAGCATCTGTCATTTGGGTGATCTCTTGTTTGCATTCACAAACTGAAGTTTAGAGAAATAATAAAACACACGTGCGGAAGGTCTGCGTGCTTTTTTATTTACTTCGCACCGAAGCGAGAGAGAGGTCCTTCTTCTTCGTCTGCTTCTTCCCTCGGTCGTGCAGTCACGTGTAGAGATACCAAAGTTATGCCATTTTCTACCGTGTTCCAGCGCGTGATCATGCTCTGCGATTCGCTTGTTCTGCGTCAGTATTCCAGTAGCACTTAATTATACCGCTTGTCATGTGTTCTTGTGCACAGCGCACAAAATCGTGCGGCGCGAAACGAGACAATTACAACAGCTCGAGCACAACGCCGTCAGCAGATGTGCGCGGCGCTGCGAAGCTGAAAAAAAATGAGGGCGGGGCCCCAGCCGTATGCGTCATTCGATCCTCGAAATCCAGTAGGGCAGAACGGCGGCAAGGAATTTCGCTTGCGTAGGCTAGATGGGGCAAGTGGAAAGAGCGTCCGTATTTGCAGTGAAGCTCGCCTGCTGAAGTAATGGGTTCGCGGCACTGAAATGTTCTTTATCTCGGTAATAATCAGTCGATTTGAAAAAATTTTGCCTGAGAACGCTCCCTAGAGGAACGTCAAAACTTGCAGCGTATAACGAAATTTTCTGAGGGACCTGGTGAGAGGCTTTACATTAGGTTCCCGGGAGGTGCCGTATTAATTAAGTCCTTCTGCAGCGAAAATTACAGATAAACATTAAGGTGGCAGTACAACTCCGGCGGCACGCGCTCCCCATTGTGGTCACTGTTTGCGGGCGCACTGTGCTTTCTGCGCTCATTGGACGGATGATGATAATATTGCATTAGAAAGCTTACTTTCGGCGCTTTCCAATGACGCCTAATATGATCGCCTAGCTTGAAGTGTTACCTGACGGCACTC
Source organism: Dermacentor andersoni (assembly GCF_023375885.2). NCBI lineage: Eukaryota > Metazoa > Arthropoda > Arachnida > Ixodida > Ixodidae > Dermacentor > Dermacentor andersoni. The sequence goes on from NC_092818.1 coordinate 57,932,918, forward strand.
AAGACAGTCTGAGGAAAATACGGTATTTTGCTGTACTAGCTTCAATTGGACTGCGTTTCCGTCAAATCTGTGTAACATAACAAAATGAAGTTCGTTGTGCCTTTACACGAAAGCTGATATAATGTTTCTATGAAGAGATATTCCTTGTAAAGCATTGAGAAATTTATTTAGGTCCTTATAAGGATGGGCAGAACAATAAGAGTTTATGAAATAATATCTTTTTTTTTTTAACGCACAACACTATTTAGTGGTTTTCGAGGTTACAGTGCACTTACCTATGCGATGCTGTTTTGTGTTCTGATGAGCAGTTGATGGATGGATGCAGAACTTTAATAAGGTCCTGAGGTACGCGACTCAGCGCGCTGCGGGCCGCTCCCACGTTGGGACAGTCAGGCCTTGCCCGACCGCCGCATCGTGGGCCCTCTGGACAGCCCATAGTTGCGCCCCGGCATCGGGGCTCTTGATAGCGGAGAGCCACTTGTCTTCATTGATTCGTTCTGTGCCTCGTAACGAGGGGCAACGCCAGAGCATATGGTCTAGGCTAGCGATGTCATTGCAGTGCCTGCAAGAACTAGTGGCATAGGTGTCGGGATAAATTTTGTGAAATAAAGCCGGGTTGGGATATGAGCCTGTTTGCAATAATCTGAGGGTCAATGCCTGCGCTCTGTTTAACTTCTTGTGTGGAAGGGGAAAGTCTCTCCTGCCGAGATAAAAGTGCTGCGCAATTTCGTTGTATGTGGTCGGTTGATCTCTGTTCTCCACCACTGCGGGCCGGCGTTGGAGTTCTCCATGGTCGCGGAAAGCGAGACCTCGCGCCTTGGAGTGGGCCAGCTCGTTGAGGTTTGTGGGGCCTCCCATGATGGATCCCATGTGAGCGGGGAACCACGTGAGAGTGTGGGTGGCGATGCTTTTGCCGTCGAGGATGCGAAAGGCTTCCTTACACACGGCGCCAACGCTGAAGGCGCGGATGGCTGCCCTGGAGTCGCTAAAGATATTGGCATGTCCGTCGTCCAGGAGGGCCAAGGCAATGGCCACTTGCTCGGCCGCATGCGACGACGTGCTTCGTACCGAAGCGGCGTTAACGGTCGAACCCCTGTGGTTGATTGACACTACCGCGAAATTGTTGCTGTTGCCATACTGGGCCGCGTCAACGAAGCAGCAGCCGCCAGGGAGTTCTGTTGCGCGGCGTAGGAGCGCCACCGCTCTGGCCTTCCTTCTTTGTACGTTGCGCTGGGGATGCATATTGCGCGGGGAGGGCGATATGATGATGTTATCTTTCTGCTCTTTTGGAAGGCCCTGGTAGGCGTTTTCGACAGTGGCCGGGGGGACGCCCATCCCAGTTTATTTATTATTTATTTATACATACTGCAGACCACATAACGTGGTCCAAGCAGGACGGGCATTTTTAACAAATCGCATAGTATAAATCACAGTGTATCACAGTATATGGGTGCACATACATTATGTTTTACATCCAGATACAAATAAATAAAAATGAACACAATGGCTGAATGTATACAATGCTATACGATGGCAAGACGATCGCGCTCTGGTAGAGAATTCCATTGAGACACTGTGTGCGGGAAAAAGGAAAATTTATAAGCATCTGTTTTTGCGAAATATGGCGTTAAAGATCTTGGCTGTTGATGTCGTGTAGGTCTTGTGAATAGGGGGGATAAATACAAGGAAGGATCAATAGCGAATTGCTGGTTAAGTAGAGAGTTCAGGAAGCCCAAGCGAAATTGCCTTCTTCTGTACTGAAGGGGGGGTATGTTATTGGCTGTCATTAGTTCCGACGGAGAGTCCACACGACGAAATTTAGAAAAGATAAATCGAACAGCCTTTCTCAGGCTCTCCGGCACCAGGGCGGGCAGTCGTCTGCCCGCCCTGGTGCCGGAGAGCCTGAGAATCTGTGCCCTTTCTTGTGCTTCTGCAATCTCTTCCAGGGTATTATGAATACCCAACTGCAGGAGTCGGTCGGTGCGTGTGTAGTTTGGTAGCCCGAGCGCGCTCTTGATCCCCCTCCTTATCATGGCATTTAGCTTGTCTCGCTCGGCCCTCTTCCAGACGTGCATGGCCGCTACGTACGTAAAATGGCACAGCAAGAAAGCGTGTACTAGCCTTAACAGATTCTCTTCGCTCAGGCCTCTCCTTCTGTTAGCTACCCGCCTGATTAGACCGATGACGCTATCCGTCTTTTTAGCTAGTTTGTGAATGGTGATGCTATTCGTGCCCGCCCCTTCGAGTGTCATTCCCAAGATTCGAATGGACGCGACTTTGGGAATGGGATCTCCGCAATTGGTGTAGAGATTAATGTCAATTTCAGTGGGGGGTTTCCAGTTCTGTGGCCTGCGGCCCTTTCTACTTGGGCTGTAGAGAAGGAGCTCCGATTTCTTTGGGGAGCACCGGAGTCCCGTGCCGGTTAGAAAGCGCTCTGTAGTGTCGACAGCTTCCTGGAGAGCGGCTTCGACTTGTCCGTCACTGCCACCCGCGCACCAGACAGTGATGTCGTCCGCGTAGATCGTGTGACCGATGCCCTGGACCTGGCCTAGATACCTTGAGAGGTCGACCATTGCGATGTTGAAGAGGAGTGGTGAGATGACTGACCCCTGGGGGGTGCCTCTTCTGCTCAGCTCCATTTTCTCCGATTCCAAATCTCCAGCCTTGAGGATGGCGCATCGGTCGCTCAAGAAAGATCTGACGAAGGCATGGAAGGACGAGCCCAGGTCGAGCTTGGAGATGGCGTCGAGGACGAACTCGTGACGGATGTTATCAAAGGCCTTCTCCAGGTCCAAACCAAGGATGGCTCTCGTGTCCCGAGTGCAGCGTTCCAGGATTTGGATCTTGATAAGCTTCATGGCGTCCTGGGTGGAGAGGCCTGGCCTGAAGCCTATCATGTTGTGAGGGAAAAGGTCGTTGGACTCGATATACTCGGCAATTCTGTTATGGATGGCGTGCTCGGCCACCTTTCCTACACATGACGTCAGCGAGATTGGGCGGAGGTTGTCCAGGCTCGGCGGTTTACCGGGCTTTGGGATTAGTATGACCTTCGCCAACTTCCATTCTTCAGGTACAATTCCCTGCTCCCAAATCCGATTTATCTCATCTGTAAGAAACTCGATCGATGCGTCCTCTAGGTTTCTGAGAGCCTTGTTGTTAATGTGATCCGGGCCGGGTGCTGACCTACCATTGAGGTCGTGTAGGGCGCGGCGGATTTCACTGATTTTGAAAGGCTCGTCCAGCTGCAGTTGATGCGTTATTATTATTTCAAATTGGCACTTTATGGCTGCAATTTGTCACGCATAGCGTAGAAGACGCAGAACTGTTCAAGATGAACCGCTGCAATTTTCAATTATCAAGCCTCAAGCCTTTTTCTGGAATTATATGAAGTGCAACGGGGGTGTTCACCTAGCAAAAGGGTCACTAGTTATCGGTTGTAGCGCTAGGCTTAAAACAGGTCGGCGCTATATCGTAACAGGGAAGCAAGCACTTCTCGTCGTCTTCTTTTTCACAAGCACACCAGCACCATGCCCACCGCCCAGTGCCTTCAGTACAATCACTCCCCACCGAAAGAGTAGCCATCCTGGCGACCTAAGGACAGGGGAACACAGGGGGGTCATGGCACTGCTTGAGCCGGAAGACGTGGACAATTTCCTGGCCCCGACGACGCTGGTCGGAAGGCGTTTCAATTGGCTCGATGAGGTAGTTGACTGCGGATGTTTTTTTCAGTACCCGATAAGGACCGTGGTACTTGGAGAGCAGCTTGGAGGAAAGGCCTGGAGGAGTAGAGGGCACCCACAACCAGACCAGCGAGCCAGGCGCAAAGCACGTAGCCGTAGTGGATGAATCGTGGCGAAGCTTTTGGCGCCACTGGTCCTGGGATGTGAACGAACGAGCGAGCTGGCGACATTCTTCGGCGTAAGCAGCCGCTCTAGAAACAGTCGTCCACTCCGAGGCATCTGGCCGATAAGGTAGAATCGTGTCCATAGTGCATGAAGGTTCGTGTCCGTAAAGGAGAAAGAAAGGGGAGAACCCAGTGGTGCTTTGCGTGGCGGTATTGTAAGCGTAGGTGACGAAAGGTAGAATGCGATCCCAATTCGAGTGGTCAGATGAAGCATACATGGCCATCATGTCACCAAGGGTGCGGTTGAAACGTTCTGTCATCCCATTAGTTTGAGGATGATATGCCGTGGTAGTGCGGTGAATGGTGCGACACTCCTTTAGCAATGCTGCAATGACGTCTGAGAGGAAAATGCGACCGCGGTCGCTCAATAATTCGCGAGGTGCTCCATGGCGTAAAATCAGGTTTTGAAGGATAAAACTGGCGACGTCTTTTGCTGTGGCAGATGCTAGGGCTGAAGTTTCAGCGTTTCAGCGTGGTCGATAGCAACAATAACCCAGCGGTTGCCGCTTGGAGTGTTGGGAAGCGGACCGTATAAGTCAATGCCGACGCGGTCGAACGCGCGCGCGGGGCATGGTAAAGGTTGTAAGGGGCCGGTGGCATGTTGAGGTGGCGTCTTGCGTCGTTGGCATAGGTGGCATGACCGGACATACTGGCGAACGAAACGGTACATACCGCGCCAGTAGTACCGAAGCTGGAGGCGAGAATATGTCTTTAATACACCAGCGTGGCCGCATTGTGGGTCGTCGTGGAACGTGGCGCAGATGTCGGAGCGTAGGTGTCGGGGTATAACAAGCAACCACTTACGGCCGCTGGAATTGTAGTTGCGGCGGTACAGCAGGTTATCTCGAATGATGAAGTGCGTGGCTTGGCGACGAAGCGTCCGAGAGGTCGGTGCTGGCGACTGGCTGGACAGGAAGTCAATAAGCGAAGAGATCCATGGGTCTTTGCGCTGCTCTGACAGCATGTCGGAAATGTTGAGGGCGAAGGCACCGCAGGTAGAAATAGACGAGTGGACAGGACCAGAGGGCAGGGGTGACCGGGATAGAGCGTCTGCGTCTGAATGCTTTCGGCCTGAGCGATAAACAACGCGGATGTCGTACTCTTGTAGGCGCAATGCCCAACGGGCAAGCCGACCAGTTGGATCTTTTAGTGAAGATAACCAGCATAGGGCATGATGGTCGGTCACGATGTCAAATGGACGCCCGTACACATAAGGACGGAATTTGCCGATAGCCCAAATGATGGCCAGACATTCCTTCTCAGTAACCGAGTAGTTCGCCTCGGCTTTGGTAAGGGTGCGGCTGGCATACGCGACGACGTACTCTTCGAAGCCATCCTTGCGTTGTGCAAGAACAGCGCCGAGCCCGACACCACTAGCGTCCGTATGGATCTCAGTTGGAGCAGAGGGATCGAAGTGTCGCAGCACTGGAGGCGAGGTGAGAACGCGTCGCAGTTCTTGGAATGCGTCGTCGCACGCCGAGGACCAGGCTGATAGGTCAGAACTGCCGGTGAGAAGCTGCGTCAAGGGGGCAATGATAGAGGCAAAGTTACGGATGAAGCGTCGGAAATATGAGCACAGGCCGATGAAGCTGCGAAGCTCTTTCATGGTGGTTGGTTTAGGGAACTCGGATACGGCGCTAAGTTTTGTGGGGTCCGGAAGGATACCGTCTTTTGACACTACATGGCCGAGAATAGTAAGTGTACGAGCGCCGAAGTGGCATTTCTTCAAATTTAGTTGCAGTCCTGCAGTGGAGAGGCACGCAAGTACTTGCTCGAGGCGGTTGAGGTGCGACGCAAAGTCGGTGGAAAAAACCACAATGTCATCCAAATAGCAGAGGCACGTTTTCCACTTCAGCCCTCGAAGAATGGCGTCCATCATTCGCTCAAAAGTGGCAGGCGCGTTGCAGAGGCCGAACGGCATGACAGTAAATTCATATAGCCCATCAGGCGTTACGAAGGCTGTCTTTTGACGATCGGCCTCTGCCATTGGCACTTGCCAGTAGCCGGAGCGCAAATCCAGCGAGGAAAAGAATTCCGCTCCCTGCAGACAGTCCAAGGCATCGTCGATGCGCGGCAGAGGATAGACATCCTTGCGCGTTATTCGGTTAAGGCGGCGATAGTCGACGCAGAACCGAATGGAGCCATCTTTTTTTTTAACGAGGACAACCGGAGATGCCCAGGGACTGTTAGAGGGCTGGATGATGCCACGCTCCAGCATGTCGTCAACGTGCTGGTCGATGATACGGCGTTCAGCAGCCGACACACGATACGGACGCTGGCGCAATGGTGTTTGTGGACCGGTGTCGATACGGTGAACGACTGCGGACGCTCGGCCCAAGGCTGGTTGGTCAATGTCAAATCAGGAACGAAAGCGTTGGAGGAGCTTGATAATTTCTGTGTGCTGCGCAGGTGTGAGTTCTGCGTCGACGGCACGAGCGAAGACGTCTACAGGGGCATCAGTCGCGGCGGGAGGAGTGACGGAACAAATCGGAAGTGATGCCGTATCACCAAACGTGGTGGGCAGGAGAACGCTATCGAAACCTTCAGCGGTACCCAGGCACTCGCCGCGGAGTAGGGATGATGGGCAGGCGGACGGATTGCACACGTAAAGGGCAGCAGAACCGTTGCAAAAAGTGACGACAGCAAACGGAAGCAGAAAGTTCCGGCGGCGCGCACAAGTGGCCGACGGTGTAAACAGAACTGATGAGTTTGCAGCAGAGTTACATGACACAGGAACCAGAGCGGCGGAGAAAGGTGCGATATCGATGTCAGAGGCGGCAACAACTTTAGGAGAAGAATGGTCGTCAGGGTCGAAGCACGGCACTGATAATGTAAGTTCGGCACGAGCGCAGTCGATAAGTGCTTGGTTGACAGATAGGAAATTCCATCCAAGAATAACGTCGTGTGACGAACGGGATAAGACGACAAATTCTATAACATACATAACGTTTTGAATGACAACCCGGGCTGTGCACGACGCTGAAGGCTGAATGCGATGCGAGGTTGCCGTACGCAGAGAAAGAGAGGTAAGGGGAATGGTCACTTTGTTCAAATTGCGGCAAAGCTTCTCACTAATAATAGAAACGGCGGCTCCGGTGTCGATAAGTGCGTGTACGGTGACGCCATCTACGGAGAGTTCAATTTCGTTCGCCGGGTTAGAATGAGGCCTTGAAATGTTCGACGTAAACGCAGTTCTTGCCTCTGGAACTGCGACTGTTAGTTTTCCTCTCGGGCTGGGCTGGGTCGGCAAACCATCGGGGAAATGGATCGGCGACGTGGGGAAGGTGACCGACGGGCATCGAAAGGGAGGCGACTGTAAGATGAGTCTGGCGGAAGGCTAGATGGGTCCTGACGTGGAAGTCGAGCAGGCCTGTAGCTTGAGGCGCCCCCACTGTCAGGTAAACGGGTGCTGCGACGGCGGCAGAATCGTGCTACGTGGCCCGGAAGATGGCAGAAATAGCATATTGGCCGGTTGTCAGATGTACGCCACGGGTTGACGACAGGGGCTCCAGCGGCCGAGTAAGGGACGACCATCGGGCGTGAAGGTGGCGGCGGCACATGGAAGGTTCCCGTGGCCCGGTAGGCATCAGCAGCCGGAGGAGCGTAAGGCCGGGCGACAACGTCAGCGTACGTTAGCGGCCCAGCTGCAGGCTGCGGAGGAGGGGCAGATGGCAGCGCCGCGGCAACTTGGGTCTGAATGACGTGGCGAAGCGAAGGAGCCAAGGTTGTCGACGGCTCGGGTGTGCTGTTCGCCAGAGAGAGTTGGCGGGCAACTTCCAGACGGATAAACTGCTTTATCTCTGGCATTAAAGCAGAGATGTCGGCAGCGTCGCGGCCGAAATCCAACGGAGATAGATCCGTGGTGTCCTGCTGAGCAGCGCGCGTTGAAGCACGCTGCTTGCGCAGCTCGTCATACTGCTGACATAGCTGTATGACTTCGGCAATCGTCCGCGGACTCTTCGCGACGAGCATCTGGAAGGCATGGTCATCGATGCCTTTCATGACGTGCTTGATCTTGTCAGCTTCGTCCATAGATGAGTTCACGCGCTTGCATAGCGAGAGGACGTCTTCAATATAGCTGGTGAAGGTCTCGTCCTGGCGTTGAGCTCGACCACGCAAGCGTTGCTCAGCGCGAAGCCGGCGAACGGCGGGACGGCCGAAGACCTCTGCCAAAGTCGCTGTGAAAGCCGACCAGGTGGTAAAATCGACTTCATGATTGCGGAACCATAGGCTTGCCACGTCAGTCAAGTAAAAGATGACATTTGTGAGCTTGGCGCGGTCGTCCCACTTATTATAGGCGCTTACACGGTCATATTCGGCGAGCCAGTCTTCCACGTCGTGGTCGTCTGTGCCGCTAAATATAGCCGGATCGCGCTGGCGGATCACGCCAGAACAGACGATGGTGGGGGGCACGGGAGCAGCAGTCTGGGACGGTCCTGGTTCATCCATTGGAACAGCTGGTGGTAGCGTTCGGCTGCGGAGTTCCAGGATGTAGAAGAGAAACCCAGCAGCTCCACCAAATGCAACGGGGGTGTTCACCTAGCAAAAGGGTCACTAGTTATCGGTTGTAGCGCTAGGCTTAAAACAGGTCGGCGCTATATCGTAACAGGGAAGCAAGCACTTCTCGTCGTCTTCTTTTTCACAAGCACACCAGCACCATGCCCACTGCCCAGTGCCTTCAGTACAGAAGATAAAATTGCCTTTTAATGATTAAAGTTGTTTCAAGGAAACAGTGATTTTCACAAATATTTCTGCTGTGCAGGTCCCTCAAATTGACATTCTTTTTTCATGTACACGCTAATTGAAAACGTGTACTGCACTTCAGCAGCGTCATACAATGCTTTGTAACTACTGGCATTCACTAGTTTTACTAAGCAGTGCTTGAAACATATGATTTCCAATAAATAGTAAATCTGACAGGCTTTTGCTGGTGGCGCCAGTTGTGAAAAATCACATCAAGCTCTTTCATGCAAGTTCGAATGTTTGTCAAATGTGGCGCCACTAAACATTACAAAGCGAGCAGAACGGGGATTGACTCAGATTTGAGTGTTTGGCTGAGTCTAGTCGCCGCGCCTACCTTACATTCCTTCAAGAACATATGTGTCTGCAACCATACCTTCAGCGTGGTCTTGACGCAGCTCACTCAATTGTGGCTGTTGGGGGAAAAAGAAAGAAAGAAGGAAAGAAGGAAACAAAGAAAGCGCCGTGCATGTTACGGCCAGCTGGCCAGCATGTTAGGGTATAGTGCCATTGCGCCCCGGAGAATTGCAGATAAAGATTCCACAAATTTCACGGGTGCTAAGCTTTGTTCATAACCGACTGTGAAAGCATTCTTGAAGTGCGGAAAGAACTCGGCATCGCCTCCTCGTAGCTGCTAGGTTCGTACGGCGATATCTGGAAACTTGCTTACGTCACGCGGTGAGGTACGCTGCGTTTGGTATAGTACTTTGTTGCCCTTATTCTAAGCGACGCCGCTAGAATCATAGAACTAACAGCCAACAATGAGCAAACTTTCATTTCCCCAAATGAAGCGAAAAGTGCGGAAGGCTTCGTGACCTGTAGTAGTCCAAGCCGTGCGCAACAAACCGGATGTCACCTGTTCTGATGCCCAGCGAAGTTTTGAAACACGTGATTTCCCGTAGGCGGTCCTTTCGTACAAAGCTGTATCGTATTTAACCGCGTAATCATCCCTCTTTTGTACTCCTCGAAGCACCACATTGTCCACTTTATTTCTCCAGTAATCATCCTACCCTCAAAAATTCCTGCAGGGATCGCCATCTGCTTGTTGCGCAGCATGGTAGCCGATCAAGCTAAATTTTCCGCCATATTTATTTGGGGGGGGGAAGCCTTTACGCCATTGCATGCGCGATAGCTCACATGCTCGAAAGTCTTCAAATTCAGCAGAAAAAGAGCATGGGCAGGGCGAAAATTCCAGACAACACGTTCACAATTAACGCTATAAAGACTTATGAATTTTAGAAGAACGTACTTTTGGCAAATATTCTAGTTATGCAGTACCTGCTTGTATAGTGCGTGGGATCTTAGTGCAAAGGCCAGTATGAGTACTTGCTATCGGCTGTCGGCGAAAGCTGTCGGCGAAACTAGGAAAACCTGTGATGGCTGTGCGCAAGGCTACGCACGAGTGCTTGTGGTGGTCGCTGTGATTCTTACGCTTGCACAATGAGTGCTAGCAGCGGTGAGCGTATGACAGTTCACTAAAGCGTACGTCCTGTGCTACAGCTTGTTTTACCACTTCGCTGTACCACGTCTCTGAAACTCGAATGACGCGACCTCCAACGCCATGCGCGCGTCCCAATAAAACAGCCTAACCACGCGTGCTATATGCTCTTTTGTAGGGGTGCGCGAATAGTAACTTTTGTCACCAATCGAAAACTGCCAATCACAAATTGATTCGAATAATGACTATTCGATTCGAAGACCAAATCGAATAGGACATTGTTATACACTGTATTCAGATTTCGCACACCCCTACTTGCCTTTCATTTCCTTCAATCGTAGAGTTTATAGCTACTGACCCGTGATAGAGTTCTACGACTGGAACATATTTGGGTAAACAACCAAATAAGTGGACATCAGAAATGGACAGTGGGTAAACGTTGAGACAAATCCATATAATAAACATTTCTTTGCCTGCGTTCATACGCACATTCATCATGTCATTGAGTGACACTTATCAGTTCAATCATAATGCCTTTTTTACTCCTGTTTATAGCTGTAGAGAATAAAGGGACATGCAAGCTGTGTTTTTTGGGTTTCATTTCTTCCTTCACGTGTTCGCGTGTCGAATTCTTCAAAAATGTGACGAGTAAGTTTCATAGGCGGTGGGTGCACATGAAACGGGGATGATTTCTGTGTAATTGCATAACTGCGGGACGCGAATTTGTGTTAAGTGGTACACAAGTAGGTGCATGTTACGGGCATCGATATGGAGACTCGCGTGAGAGAACGCTACTGCAGTTGTTGCGTGTTTATCTGTACTAGAATATATAAATAGCATCCTTCTCAAGTTTCTCTCACAGCCCATCTCACACCAATAGTGAATTAAAATCATACGCGCACATGTACGAAGGTATCGGAAATAATTCCGCCCCATGGCTGCATCAGGTAATCCCAGTTTTATCACGTGGTTTCATGTTCGGGAGTGCTGCCGTCGGCGCTTCGTCCATGGGCCGTACAGACCAAAAATCTCAGCTACTTATGGCATCTGTATTCTGGCACCCGGACACTGCAAATAATGATGAGCTTTGCAAGCGCTTCGTGCGCATGCTCCGACACGGCGTCAGGTCCCAAAAACCATTCTGCCGGCTCGTGGGAAATGAGGAAACACGACATCTTTCGAAATGGAGAGAATGCAACGTCCAGCGCACACAAGATGAGTAGCAGGCCATGCATACAGGCAGTATCCGGCTGCGTCCGCTTAACTCGACCTTTGTGTGGATAGCGTCTGCTCACCTTCCTTCAGCTTTTAGGGCATTTTTGTTCTGAGAAATTATTGTTAGTGTGAGGGAAGGTGACAGCCTTCGCGGCCATTACCGTAACTGTATCGCACGTAGGGAACATTTAAATTATTCCGCGGCAGGCGGAGCTATCATCAGTCGGTGTTCGTGGAAGTGGTCACCCTCTCCTGTACTAGCTCCGATCAATGCTGCTTAGCTTGGGCGATTGTTGGAGCGGGCACCATACACTAGGGTATGGCCGATGGCGTGGGAACATTTGTTCGCCACCTAAATCCTTATTCATGTTCAAGCAGTCATACACCTGTTTTGGGAGGCATGAGGCTAATGGTGCTTTGGTTGGCTGCACGCAAAGACTTTCCGTCGCGTATGTATATAAAAAGCAGCTTTTCCTTGCGCACTGCAAGGCGCGCAAAAAGGCCGGAGTAATGGAAACGAGCTTTCAGGGCGGATTCTGAAAGCAAAGAATTAGGCATCAGGTCACGCTCCACATGCGCGCGAAACAAAACTGGTTTCAATGGTGTACACAACTTAAATTTTTATGCACGTGGTCCGGGGTAGCTTACAAAAGCACTGCAACTTCTTTGAGGAGTAGGGCCTCGCCCTCCCCCCCTCCACCCACTGCTCCACGCGACATAATAGTGCCGGTGACAACCTTCCTCGAGGAAGTCACTTCACAAACAGTCTTTTTTTCCCTGTTTACTTAGGCACTATGTCGTAAACATTTCGTTCTTATTCTATACTCTCTACTAACTTTACGATTTCGTTTTTATCGCCACACGTCCTCCACTGTTGACTGCTGTTCAGGTGTCAGCAGACGGCGTTAAACAGTAAATGCAGTCTACTAGGGACGAGAACTTGGAGTGGCGCTCTCTTAAGAGTGACGTTACGGCCAGGACACCGCTCGCTGCGTTCATGCATGCTTGGGGTATTTTTGGCTCTAGCCGTGCTTATTGAAAGATATGTGGGCTTCTTTCGGCTACCATGCCTGAAACGCAGTTCCTTCTTCAAATGCGCGTGATTCGGCAAACTTAACGGCTTGGATATCGCAAGCTATATAGCGTTGAAGGCGTCTACTGGTCTTGCAATGCATGTATGCGCCGTGTCAGCGCATAACTAAGAATGTGTGCAAATTCAACATGCGAAGTTGTGTATGATGCTCAGCTAAACACTTACCATTCCCTTAGTATTAGATATTAGGGACATTACATTTTACGCGGAAGAAAAATCGTGCTTTTTGGCCTCGTCATTTCGCGCTTTTTTGTCGAGAGAGAGAGAGAGAGAGAGAGGGAGTAAACTTTCATTTTCAAATCAACAAGATTCGAGTCCGGCGTCATTTTAATGGGTCTGGGCGCCCGCCGCGGATGCGGTTCCGGGACCTTGTCTCGAAGCGGCTTCCTCGGCTCGCTGGACGGCCCAGAGTTGTGCTGCCAAGTTCGAGCAGAGCAGTGCGGTCTTCCAGCGCGAGCGGAGGCTCGCGCTGGAAGAGACGGAGGGCTCGGTGCTGCCCGACTTGTTTGTTAAGTCTCGACACTCCCATGGCATGTGATTCAGTGTGGCAACCTCTCCGCATGATGAGCATCTGCTTGTAGTGTATATGTCTGGATACATGGCGTGCATGAGTCTGGGGTTTTGTAAGAATACGTTTGTAAATGTTTGAAGTGTACTGCTTGTGTCCTGTCTAACATAGCGTGAGGAAATGGGTATACGCGTCTTTGTGACTGGTAGTGTGTCGTGACGTCGTGGAACCTGGTCATGCGATCCTCCCAGGCCCAGACATTTGCAGTACCCCGCGGGGGGCTCATCCTCCGATGATGCTCGGTGAGTTAGGCCTCGAGCGACGCGGTGATCCACTTCGTTGGGGGTGCTCAGTCCAGTGTGTGCCGGGATCCATAGCAAATGCCTTCGTCTATCGAAGTCGGCCTATCTGTGGTGTATGGGATGTCGCTGAAGTCTGTGATACGCTCTTTGCGAGATGCGCCCATTTGCAAAATTGCGAATTGCCGTTTGCGAATCGCAGATCACGTATGTAGCTTTCGTTTGTGTGAGGGCCAGTGCTATGGCCGCTTCCTCTCCCGCTTCGGCATGTGCCGTGTTCACGGTGACGATCGTGAGATGGTTGCCTCGGTGGCTGGTAACTGCCGCCACGAAACTCTTCCTGTCTCGATAACGGGCTGCGTCGGTGAAGACCGCCTCTTTGTCGTTAGAGTAACTTTTGTTCATGTGTTTTGCCCTGATTTTACGCCTCCCCATGTGGTGTTGGGGGTGCATGTTGCGAGGCAAGGGGGGGTACGTATAGCTGCTCGCGTATAGGTCTTGGAATTTCTTCTTTGATGCCGTGCTGTGAGTGGTATGTAATGCCGAGCTTTTCAAGCACGTGTCTGCCCGGGCGGGTCTTGCATACGCGCTCGAGTTGGGACACTTGTTGCGCTTCCACAAGTTCTTCGAGCGTATTGTGTAAGCCTAGTTCTAATAGCTTGTTGGGGCTAACTCCAGGCCAAAGTCCCAACGCACATTTGTACGCCTTGCGTATGAGGGCGTTGAGCTTGTTTCTTTCCGCAACCGTCCAGTTGGGAAACGCTGCCGTGTACTTTATTTGGGAAATGACGAAGGCTTGTATAAGTGGTATGACGCTGCCTTCGCGCATGCCCGCGTGTTTGTTGGTGATGCGTCGAATGAGCTGCATCGTGCTGGTGGCATTTGCCGTTACCTTGCGAAGTGCTTCACCATTGCCACCCTTATGTTCTATAATCATTCCTAGTACCCGGATCTTGTCTACAATCGGGATGGGTAGGCCGTTTGATGCCGTTAATTTGATCGCTTCCTTTTCCGGGGTGGTGTAGCCTTTAGGAGGGCGCCCCTTTCTGATCGGCCTATTTAGCAGCAGTTCGGATTTTTCGGCCGAGCGGGTGAGTGCCGTGCCCACGAGGTAGTTTTCCACGCATTGGATGGCCTGTTGTAAACGCTGCTCGATCGCTCCGTCGCTGCCCGCTGTAAATTCGTGCTTTTTGGCGCTGGGGTTGTGGTGCTCATTTGCATCCGAACGAACAGGGTGCCCGTGGGCACGCGACGTCGTCCGGTCATAAGACCAGCGTTGAAAGACCGAACCTTGTCGTGTGGTGAAAATGCCTGAACGAGCACTTCGTTCGGAACGAAGGACGGCAAGAAGAGCAAACTTACGTAAGCGACCTGCGGGCCGACGGCAATGACAGTACAACGCTCGCCACCGATGACAAGGCAGCCAGCATCGACAATTAGAACCATGGACGCCATGTTCTGGACACAGTGACTTGGAAGTTGAAGCCTCCCATGTGCTGAATGCGGTAGACCTCAGAGACGCCAACAACTGAGGCCGTCGCGTCGTCGATGGTCACGGGACCATTCCCCGCAGGGACAACAGCATCGAAGACCTGGTCCTTCGAAGGAGTTCAGGGCACCGTAGGTGTCATGGCGTGAGCAGTGTACGCCTGACGTGAAACACGCACGGATTTCAGTAGAAACTACTCTCCGTCTTCCTGAATGTGGCGTAGGCGTCCCACGTCAAGAAATTCTCGGGTTAACGTTTCGTGTGTTAAGAAAAAGTTTTTTTTCGAAAAGAGACGGTACGAAATCTGAGTGACAATCACGTTTCGAGAACAATATGGGATCATCCTGGCAATCAAAAAAATCTGAAATATGTGGTCTCTGACCCTAACACTTTGTACAGGACCGCTTTACAAAGGATGGTTACTGCCCAAAAAAGTTACAAAAAATATTGGTTCCATGTTTTTTCTAAAGTTTGTTCACAATATCACTCAAGCAGTGACTTCTAGGACGCTGAAGTTTTATTTGTGATTTCCAATAGCGACGTTGAAAAGGAAGATACAGGGCACTATACACTTCATTGTCTTCTTTGCAATTGTCATAACCGGGTTGCCTGTGCTCTTTTCAACGCCAGAGATCTGCCAGTTCCGCCGCGCGGTTTTTCCGTCACCTCGATAGATGGAGCCAGGCCGGTTGGTGCTTCTTCGGACGCGCTTTATTTCTTTAAAATGCGCCCTGTCTCCTTGGCCCATTTCGCTGCTTGTCGTGCCGCCTTCAGCGGTTTGCTTCTTCTACCTGGGAAGCGTTCGTATGGGCCAGTTCCCGGCATGGTGTGGTGTGGTGTGCCGTGGCGAACTAACACTTCACCCATTTAAAGAATGTAGCTATTATCATCTCAAACCAATGTGCTTTGCCCATGGCCATTTCATGCTTGCATCTACTCTCGACTAAGGAGGAACCTGCATGTTTTTCTCGGTTGATCGAGTGCGGAATAACGCAGATGCATCTATAGCTAACACAGTATCGTAGTGTGAATACTTTAAGTTATTGGAAGATGTAGCAAGTAGTTAGGAAAAATAGTTGTGTACTTATCATTGTTAGAACTTGCATTTCTATTGACTAAAGTTAAATTGACTTCCTTATTTATGTTTATGTAATACTGTAATATGCAACCTGTACAGAAGTAATATTAAATGGGCTGTTTACGTGGCTTGCCTTTTTATTGTTAGTAGTGTATGAAATATGCACACTAAACCTGTTCTATGTAATTTAATATCGCAATACTGTTGCACATGCTTAGATCCGTATACCCTTCGTTATATAAAACATTCTTTCTATGTGTATTCCATGTATGTTTTTCTCTGCTCCTTTCAGAAGAGAAGGAGGCGTCAGACCCCTCATGGTGTCAGTTGCCAGCATACGCATTGCATTCCCTTTCGTACCTACTTTATATACGTTTTTAAAACAAATACTACCAATGCCCACTTGCTAATGTCTCGATACGAGAATATCAGTATTGTAATAAATGAATAACGCGAGAACAAAAACAAATTTGTCATCAGTTGTGAAATCCCCTTCATATATTCTGTCAGATGGCTTCCATACTAGTTTTACAAGAACCTAAGTCTCACATGCTATAACCTCGCTCACGAGCTATGATCTTACCACAGATCACTAACACCCAAAGGCTGGTGATTGCAAATGGTACCTTTTCGTTGCTATCACATCAAAATTTGAAAACTAAAGAATGGCTCTGATGATACAGTAATGGTAGAGTTCTATCGTATGTCGATGCTGCGCAACCTTAGAGAAGTCAATTTATCTTTCTTACGCACATTGCACACATCTGTGACTGAATCGTGTGCACCATTCATTTTTTCTTGACCCTACAACTTCCTACGAGGTTCTTGATGTCATTCGCACGCTGAAAGTAACCAGTGCCGGTCTTGATAGTATTCATCCTAGTAACATAAAGATTGTTGCTCATCAGATATATCATGTTTTATGTTTTATTATCAATTTAGTATTCAGGACCGACATTTTTCCATCTGAGCTGAAACGAGCAAAAGTATTCCAGTTTTTAACAGTGGCAAGCGTTCTTTGCTAAGAAATTACCGCCCAATATGTATACTGCCATTCTTTAGTAAAGTGACTGAAAACTTGACTGTTACTCGATTAACCTATTACCACTCTAAATTTAATTTTCTTTCCAATCCTCATTATGGTTTTCATCCTGGCTATTCGACCGACCTTGATCTTATCTACCTAACTGATCGCTTAAACGAAGCTATTGATAAAGGGTATTTTGCCGGTTCAGTTTTTAACGATCCTACGAAAGCTTTTGACACTATTAACCATCACATCTTGTTTTTAAAGTTGGACGCTATAGGCATAAATTGTCCAGCACTAATGTTACTGCGGACCTATCTCAAGAATAGAAATAACATAGTTAAAGTGTCTAATGTTTTTTTCCGGAGCTAAGGTTACTAACCTAGGGGTACCACAGGGTTCTACTCTCGAACCTTTATTATTTTAAGTTTACATTAAGGATTTGCTTGACTGTCTAACATGCTCGCACTGTGTATTGTACGCCGACGACACAACCATTATTTACAACGATAAAAATATTTCATCCCTGGTTACTAAACTCAATAATGACTTAGCTAGGGTTGCAAACTGGCGTATAAATAATATTCTTGTTATTACTGCAAAAACCAACTTGTTCAGTTCCATAGCTGAGTCTTGGTTCCCAGTTAATCCCTTCTAGCACTCATTGCTCATTCTTAGGGGTAAAACTATACTCTAACGTCAAGTTTCATTATCATGTCTCGAATATTAAAAAGAAAGTTGCTTACGGCATTCGGTTACTGATTAGAGCACGCCAATTCTTTAACCGTTCCACACTTGTCTCGCTATATTACGCGTTTATATACTCCCACATGAACTACTCGTTGATGTGTTGGGGAAATACATATAATACTCACCTCAGTTTACTTCGAACTTTGCAAAACCAAGCAATTAGAATAGTCACCTTTAGTCCCTATAGTACTAGCGCTCTCCCATTGCTACACTCTAATAACATTCTGTCTGTCAAAGATACTGTGTTGTATAATTTGGGTATACTTATTTTTACGTTGTTGAATAATCAAGTTCCTGCAAGTATAATTCCTAAAGCATGCCTGATAAACGCTAAGGTCACTAGATTTGCTTTAAACAACAATCTCATTTACCTCAGATACGCACCAACTATGGCAAACAATCAGTTCAATTTTCAGCTTTTTCATTTTGGAATTCCATAATACTTTGCGAAAAAACTTCGCTTTCAGCATCTATATTTAAAAACATCTGAAGAATTTTCTTCCGACAGAAAATATTTAACATCGACTTTTTTCTCTTTTTTTCTTTAACCCTTATTACTTCGAATATTCCGCTGTTCTTATACTTTTCTGTTTATTAATGGTCATGTATTTTTCGAAGTCTTTTTGTGGTTTTTATTGTTACATTTATGGTCATGTATATTTTGAAATTATTTGTTGTTGTTGTTGTTTGTACTGCATGTTTGGATAATTTTTTTTTGTCCGTTAGCGTCAATTTTGTTTAGTTTATTCACTTTTAGTACATTTGCTCCTTGCAACTGCATAATTTTCGTCGTTTGATTGATTGTAAGTCCTAACCTTGTTTTGCATTCTCCAGTACTTACTTTCTTCCATGTTTCTTTATATATGATTTTATTTGTAGGTCCCGTCGTTGCTTTAGAAAACACATATTTATAAATAACAGGAGGTGCCGATACAGTCTTTGACCATGGGACCTCCTTCTGTATATTATTCTTCTTTATAACCTGTAATCTATAATGAGTAAATAAATTTCAATTTCAATATGTCTTCAAGACCTCATTGGCATCACCCCGCCGCTCTACCGCATGCATTCCCGATAAGTGGAGCCACCTGTCATCCATTACAGGCGCACCATACCTCCAGGGAAAATTGAAACATACACAATTAACAAAAATGACTAATTGCCCTGTTAGGTAGTTACTTTACGGAATATATGATAATCTACGAACTGTAGCCGGGAAGTTCGCAAGGCCTATCCACTTGGAATTATTATTATTATTTGTTTTGAACACATATACACATATATACAGGTATCAGGAAAGGGAAAGCGAGGAGCAGGCTGGCAACTGCCACCGGAAGGGGCACAACGCCTGCCTACTCTTCTGAAGGAGGTGACAGGAACACAGAAATGGAGGATAGGAAGGAAGTAGGAAAAAAGGAAAGAGGAAAGTAGAGCAACAGGACAAATCTAAAGACCAAAGTAGAACGCTGTAACAGGACAAATCTGAAGACTAAAGTAGAACTCTGCAGCCGGAATTAAAGTGACGCCGCGCCGAACAGCCTCCACAATTATCAACCACATCCATGGCTAGTTCGCTATGCGGCTAATTGTGTTCTCCGTGATGAGACGCCAGGTAAAGCTGCACGTAATCACCGTTTCAGCGGTAGTTGGTTCACAATGTACACTATAAGGTGTTTGAACCCGCCACCTCCCATCTTCGAAGGAAGAAGCGTTAGGGTACAGTATTGATAACACACAGTAGGGCCGGTCACTGAAGGACACGCTACTACGGAATGTCGAATGTTCATGCTACAAACGTGAACTTAAGTTAGTTAGTTCTATAAAGGCTAGTAGGGCGCGATGGGCCTGATCACGTTTAGATGCACATCCACTGGGGTATAAACATTCCTCGAGTGTCGCACACCGCAGGCCAAGGAGATGATAGTTTCTCACTAGCGACATGCGCTGCGCACTGAAAGCGGGACACTCAAATATAAGGTGCTGAAGTGTCTCGTAGCAGCCACAAGACGTACACAATGGACTTTCCGCACGGCCTTTTCTGTATAAACGTTCGTGCACGTTCACGAGACCAACCCTCAGCTTGAGCAATTGTGCTCTAGCGCGACGAGGCAAGCCTCGACCACTAACACGGGGCGGGAACGTTCCATTTGCGACGCGCTGATCTGGATGCTGCTTGAGTAGGTGGTGACGAATCAGCAGACGAGCGTCATCAAGCTTGCACAACATTTCTGGGCAGTCACAGTTGTTATGAACGCAACTTGAAGCGAGCCGATCAGCCTCTTCATTTCCGGCGATTCCTACGTGTGAAGGTATCCATTGGGCAACGAGAGATACCCCACGTGATGTAATTTTGCTCGCATGGTTTTACGGAATAACACACGTTTAGAGGAATGTGCCATTAAAGTCGCCTCAAATATGCACGGTTGTACCACTCAATTTTAAAAAGGTTCATTTTGCGTTGAAACTCAAAGTTTCCTGTAATACCGAAATAATTCTTTCAACAAATTGAGAAAAATATTTGAAAACTACTGTCACCCTTGAAATTCGTTTGAAATGGCTACGTCTAGCAACATGGCCTGCTAAAGTGTGTAAATCGAAATATGGCTAGTAAAGAAATTATTGAAAATATCGAGTTTATTTAATTTGGTAAATATGGGTTTCGGCTTGTAATGTTAGTAATATCCAACACAAGAATTACGTTATCTTCCGAAGGCTATTTTTAAAAATTCCGTACATCTTACAAATGATCATCATTGTATACATTTCCCATCGGCACCGAACGTTCTCGGTTCCGATGGAGCGGCGGTGGTGGCAGAGTGGCTATCACGTAACATCACGTGACCCAAAGTTCAGGCGTCTGCTAAACAAAACGCGTCGGAACATTCTCCTGAAATCCGACAACCCCAAGCCTACGTTCGCATGCAGAGCGTAGGAGAAATATAAATGATGCATATGTAGCGGACAACGCTCTACAAGGTTAGAATAACCGATGGAGTGAATAGGCCGTAGCGCAGTCAAACGGGCGAAATGTAAGAGAATATGAACACTAAGTGTTATCGCCAGTAGTCGCTTCATTGAGATGGCGACGCATAAGTGTGGCGTACTTTTGCAGTAGATGAGGAGGAAACAAAGCTTGCCAGGTACCAAACAGACTGTTTATTCAAACCAATAGCACAATGACAAACTGTGAGACAGGCACACTCGTTTTTACCGCATAAGCGCTTTGTACGGAGATGTCGTGCATGTAATAGCCAAGAAGGTAACAGAGCAACTTGGAGAGCATGTGAATTTAAATAAATGAAATCGTGATCACACAATGTGTTGCCCTTGTGCGCGCTAGAGACATCTGAAGACTAAGCACCCAGGTATAGCTAAACACTGGCCTCGCCATATCGGCCAGCAAACAGCGGTTGAAAATAAAAGAGTAATAAAAATATATAGAATAGTCACACTGCCGCGTGTTCTTCAAGAAACTACAAGTGCGGGTCAGGCACAGGGGCTTCGGTTGGCAGGCCGTAGACGTACAAAAACAGCCAATCCCACTCGTTTGTGTTGCATGGCTTTGCTACGTAAAGAAAGGCGGGAGGGCAAGCCACCGGGCGCACTCGTTGGACTTCTCGAACACAACTGCATGGTATCGGACGGCACGGCTTCCATTCGACACCTTCGACGATGAGCACGGCCCACCAGTTTGGCTGGAGTGAAATTAACACAAAGAAAGAGTTTGTCGGTCACTGTTTTAGTCCCTAAATTACACTGGGTCATTAGCTTTAATGGCTAGGAAACACGTTGTAGTTCGGCATAAGAAGCAGTTGCTCTCCCCATTAGACATGAATATACTCTGCTGATCAGACAAGCTCCAACTTACAACGCAGTTTCTTATAGAACTGTCACGTACATCACAATTTTGATTACACGAGGCAAGCCACTATCGTTACAAAGGATTATGGTTCTAAAACTATGATATTTATATTAGTACAAAGGTGGGGCAAAAAGCTCTATTAGTATCTTCCGCGCATGCGAGTCCCGGCATTTTATGTTTAAGTAATCAATGCTATGAGGCAACACGTCGTAGCAGAAGTCACTACATTATGTCCCTTGTTAGGCCATCTTCGATACCCATCCTCTCATGGCACGATGTAGCAGCATAAAAGAAAAATAACGAAGAAGCAGCGGGTGGCGCAATTTAGCTGGGTTGAGATCAGGCGTGCCTGCCTCACTCAACATGATGCAATCTGAACCTGCGAAACGATTCCTAAACGTGTCGCGTAGAACAGATATTGCACAAAATATTCACAGCGCAGTTGCGCTTGCTACGATTTACTTCATTTTTAGGTGGATTACATCCTTTCTGAAAGAAATCTTGATTGTATGTGAGTACCCTAGATGTGCTAATGCGAAAGTGGAAACCCGAAATTTCAAATATTCAAATCATGAGTCATGTATTGTTTAATTCTGTTTTAAAATGCAGTACTCGCTGAATGTAAATATCAAAATTTTATCAATGGTAAGTACCTGTTCTCACACTGGAAGCATTACATTTGAATATTACCTTTGAACAAAAAGTCATGTGTCGACAGCAATGCACATAGGCACGTCGATTCCTCTTAACAAACAACGCTATTTGGTTCTGTCACGAAGAATTACTTTTAAAGCGAACCTTTTTCCTTCTTTCTTTGTCTTTCCCACTGCTGCTGCTGTCTGGCACAACTCGTCGGAGCAGGGGGGGGGGGTCAGACTGCGTGACAGAGAGTAAAAGCGACGCGACAAACGTTTGCACATTTGAACCGCGTCGAATGTGCACAGTGTCCTCTGGTGCTCCGTATGCGTCGTCGCCTTAGCCTCTTGACAGGTGTAATAGCCCGTGACCCCCTCGAAAATTTGCACCGCTTACCTTCCCACTAAGGTGCAAGTCCAGAGGGAAGATAGACAGAATGATAGGCAGAGGGGGGGAGAGGACACCGATAATGGTTAGAACTGACGCCGTCGCGAAACGAATAGACCCTGGCTATTCTTCGCTCGCAGTTCCAATAAAAAGAGGGGAGGTGGGAGTAGAGCGAAAAGGTGACCTGAGAAAGCAATGAAATGCTGCTGCCATACACGACAGCAGTGGTGGGCAAACGGGCCAAGTTTAAATTGAAGGCACGGTAAGAACGTTTCTGCTATTTCTGAAAACTACACATGATGCGAATTTGTCAAGCGGACAAAGTACGTAGGGCCTGCAGAAGCAGAGCCACAATAAAGTCCCGAGATGTCTGCCTTTCCTTAAAAATATAAACAGAAATTCTAAGGACTTTAATAATAATAATATTAAATTTTATTTCTGCCTCAAAGATACAAGGACAGAGGAGTTGCAAAAAAAGCTGTAAAAATACAGCTTGACAAAGCCGCAGCCCCCATTTTACAGGCAACAGCAGAAGACAAACAACGACTGAACTTCAGGTGTCGTATAAACGAAACAAAAGAACAAAAATGTAATGCTATACATCGCAAGAGCACTTCAAACGTACTGAGTAAACACAGGGATAAAAAGATTGTTATTACATATCACACTCTCATACATGCAATATGAGATACAGAAGCAAAGACTTATTTTGGCACAACTGAGGATGAAAATTGTTCGGAGCTACCTTCTATATACATCCTACGCAATACCTTATGAGTACAGGTGAATAAGTCAAAATGTGCAGATGTATAAGCGTTCAGAAGGGAAGGGAGTGTGAATTGCAAACGTTCTTGCCCGGAGTTAAGGCGTGCTGTTGGCACCATCCATTGTTCGGGTTGTCTGAAAGGGTAATTTGTGGTTTTCTCTTGCAAGTTTGCCAATCGTTGAATATGGTTTGTACCATTTTTTATTTCTGGTTTGTAAGAAATGCTCAACCGGTATCGATATAATTCATAGATTTGGACTACACCGGCTGTAAGAAAGAGACCTTTGCTGGGTGACCCATAGCTAACATTGAAGGCGTAGCGAAGGACCCTTTTCTGCAGCATGTGTATTGTGCTAAGACAAGAATGTGCTGCAGTTCCCCATACAAGATGACAATAATTTACATGAGAATAAAAAAGTGTGTTATAAAGAGTTAGGTTGAGTGACGTCGGAAGAATGTGCCGTGTGCAACCAATCATGCCCACTACTCTAGCCAGTTGTTTGACAACGTGAGTTACATGGTGTTCCCATGACATGGTTGAAGAAAATATAACTCCAAGGCATTTAAAATGATTAACTATTTCTATAGGTCGAGAATTATATAGAATATCACTGTGAATAGAAACCGGCTTATTTTTCGCGCGAAATATTACGGCTTTTGTCTTCTTTTCATTCACGCGCATATCATTAGATTTCGACAATTTTTCCAGCGTGACCATTGTTGTATTGCAAGACACTATTAGATCCTGAATGTCTTTCCCAGCAAAAAAATACTCGTGTCGTCAGCGCATATGCTGAATTTGGCATTTTTATTAATGTTAACAATGTCATTAAGGAATATATTGAAAAGAAGTGGGCCTAACACGCTTCCTTGAGGGACGCCAGAAAATATAGGTTTTACCTCTGATAGTACATTATGTAAGCTAACTGCTTGTTTTCTTTGCGAAAGATATGATTTTATTAACATTGCAGCCTGGCCTCGGATACCATAGTACCATAACTTCTTTAGGAGTAATTCATGATTCACCAAGTCAAATGCCTTTGAAAAATCTACAAATATACCTATTACGAAAGCTCTGTTATCAAACTGGGACAGAATATATTCTTTTTGATGTAGAAGTGCTAGCTCAGTTGATTTATTTTTGCGAAAACCGAACTTACACGGAGTGAGCAAATTACATTGGTCAATAAATTTAGTGAACCTGGAGTGCATAACTTTTTCTAATGCTTTAGAAAGAAGAGGAAGTATGGATACAGGTCTATAATTACCTAAGTCATTTTGGTCGCCCTTTTTAAATAAAACGGTTACTTTGGCGGTCTGCATTTTTTCTGGAAAGGAAGATGTAGTTAAGCAGAGGTTGAATATGTGTGTAACTGCGGGGGCTACAATATCAGCAACATATTTTACTGGTCCTATCTGAAGGTCGTCAATGTCTCGGCATCTGCTATTCTTTTGGCTTAATAATACTGACACAACTTCCTCTCTTGTAACAGGTTCTAGAAACATTGTTTTATCGTTACGACCGTTTATGTACTCACATGCATCTGAAAGCGATCCATAGGTTGGCATTTGCGTAAAAAAATCATTAAAAGCATTAGCCAACTCAATTCCAGTTAAATCATTGTCATTATTCTTCAACCTTTGTACGCTGGCATGGGATTGGTTGCGTTGCAACAAAGAGTTTAGACGGGACCAAAGTAAGTCATGACGACCCCTTTTAATGTCCAAAAATGCAGAGCAATAGTCCTTTCGAGCGGATCGTAATTTCATTGTTAATTTATTTCGGAACTGCTTGAACGCCTTCAGATTATCAGCCGTGCGTGTCGCCAGAAACGTTCTATGTAACTTATCTTTCATTTTTATTTCTTGGCGCAAGGCCGGAGTGATCCAAGGTTTACGACTCTTACGGGACCGCTGATATGTCTTATTGGGAAAGTGAAACTGGTAGATTTGTTTGAATATATCAAGGAATTGGTTATAAGCATCATTTGCATTATCCAGCTCAGCAATCCGCGTCCAGTCAACTTTGTTAAGGGCATTTCTGAAATCCGCCAGTGCGACTTCTGTTATACACTGGTAAGTGAAAGCTTCCGGTTGCTTTGAAGTTCGCGCTGGCACCTCCACACAGAAATACACAGGCAGATGGTCGCTGATGGGGCACGATAATACACCTGCCTTAAGTTTCGGGTGGCATAAATTGGTGATGAACAAGTCTAAGGTGGATTGACTTTCAATAGTTATTCTCGTTGGGATTTCAATTACATTGGTGAAACCGTTTGAAG
Organism: Dermacentor andersoni; assembly: GCF_023375885.2. Classification (NCBI taxonomy): domain Eukaryota; kingdom Metazoa; phylum Arthropoda; class Arachnida; order Ixodida; family Ixodidae; genus Dermacentor; species Dermacentor andersoni. Next base: position 57,958,392 of record NC_092818.1, read on the forward strand.
CCAACATAGTGCTAAATTCTCTAGTATGATAATTATCACTGTACATGTCAATGTTAAGGTCCCCTCCAGCAATAAGCAGGTATCCTCCGTCTGCTACAAACGATAAAAAGTGATCATAAAACATCAAGAAAACGGCTATATCCCCATTGGGTGGGCGGTAACAAACGGAATAGATAACTTTCCCCACAGACAGTGATATGATCTCGTAGTGTGGTGTGATCATACTGTACGAGTCAAGCATTTCACCATTTTCGTTCATATCCAGTAGAACTGCCACTCCCCCACCACGGCCAACAGATCTATTCAGGTAATACGTTTTATAGTTTGCGATTCTGAAAACATTATCTTCACTGGTGCTCCACGTTTCACTTAACATTATCGCAGTGAGCTTGAATTCACTGAAAAATTCTTCTAGGGATTGTGTTTTATTCTTCACTGATCGTGCGTTGATGTGGACAGCTTTTAGCGATGCGGGCGAAAAACAGGAAATAATACGGTTTAAGTCAGCAGGAAGATGATATTGGTTTTGCATCTTTATTTTACTTTATTTTCTTTTATCGATTCGGCAAGCACAGTACTCATGTCAACTGTTCTAGGTCGTCTTCTCCTTTGATATGGATGGCATCCATCCCTGCACTTTTGTGGACAAGAACTTTTCCATTTACATGCCATACATAAAGATAACCATTGCCTTTTGCCCAGTCCTTCACCCGACGAAGCAGTTCTCTGTTGTACCGAGTAAGGTTTTCTTGGATGACGATAGGCGGATCGTTCTCTTTTACTTTGCTCTTGGCTGAAAGCCAAGTGTCTCTTGTCGCTTGTCGGGTAAAACGAGCGATTATACCTGGCTTCTTATCTTTCCGGGCAGGCAATCTGTGTATCGTCTGAATATCTGTTGCTGTTAGAAGCGGTACCTCAAGCTTGGGGGCAAGACTGTTTAATACAGAAAGCAGATTGTCATCTGGTTGAAACGGGATACCGTGTATTTCTAGGTTAAGTTTTCTACTGCGGTGTTCGAGGTTATTAAAATCTTGCTGCAGTTGTGCTTGCACTACCTGCGTTATATCGTCTCTCTTCTAATTCAGCTACTCTTTTTTTCAGAGCCTTGATTTCATTCTCTTGACGAGAAACCTGTCTTTCGAAGTCATCAAATTTCTTGGACATGTGTTGGACAGATTGTTCAATTTGATCCACTTTTTTTGTTAGTTCTGGCAAACTTTCCAGTTTTCCTAGGATAGCGGCAAGAGTCTTCCGAACATCAGATTCAGAATCAGAGCCATTATCCTCTTTGCCTGTTACAGGAGCCTTTCCTGCTCGGCATTTACAACAGCGCCACGTCTTTTTCGAATCAGGGGGCTTAGCTTGAAACGATTTCTCTTTTACCCCAGCACACTGGCCAAAATGGTATGCACAGTTACATTCCGTACAGATCGCACGCGGGACACTTTCTTGAATAGTTGATGCACAAGAATAACATGTGCTGGACATTTTTTTTTTCACAAGGTCTGGCCGTTCAACGCAACACAAAGCATACCGTTACGATGAGTAAGTTTCAACTAAGGTGGCAGCAGCAGCAGGAATAAACTGCATACAAGTTTTGCGTAATATTGCACTAACCTGCGAAGACAGCAGTAGCTTTTTAGCGATGCAGTCGTGTCGCTGCCGCTGCTGCCAAGTGACCGCTGCTCCGATGTTCGCTCTTTTATCTAGTGATGGACCAGTGTACGTCTGCGCAGATTTTGCCAATACAGCGCCAAGTGTCCGATGACGCAGTTGGATTCAGGTTGGGCGCAAGTTCACAGCAGCGGGGACCTTTCGCAGTAGTACGCAGATTCACTTCAGCAGGGGTGGTGTTCCTTGGACCCAGTCACAGGTGCATCCAGGGATCTGCGAAGACAGCAGTAGCTTTTTAGCGATGCAGTCGTGTCGCTGCCGCTGCTGCCAAGTGACCGCTGCTCCGATGTTCGCTCTTTTATCTAGTAGATGGTCCAGTGTACGTCTGCGCAGATTTTGCCAATACAGCGCCAAGTGTCCGATGACGCAGTTGGATTCAGGTTGGGCGCAAGTTCACAGCAGCGGGGACCTTTCGCAGTAGTACGCAGATTCACTTCGGCAGGGGTGGTGTTCCTTGGACCCAGTCACAGGTGCATCCAGGCGGGATTAAAGGCGGATTAAGCGGGATTAAAGCGCCTCGTGTGGCCGAGGCGACATTAGGGAAGTGGTCACACGGCAGATCAACGCTTCGGTGGCCGCCGATGTAATTTTTGCGGCATTGGCATTGCTCGAGGTCGTGGGTTTGATCTCGACCGCGGAAGTGGCATTTCGACAAGGGCGAAAAAAACGTTCGCGCAATTAGAACACCATGGTGTCACAATTAAACCGGAGTCTGCCCCTACGGAGTGCCTCATATCCGATTGTGGTGTTGGGAAGTAAAGCCCAATAATTCATGTAAACTTTTAAACTTCGACCACGACACAATGTGCCATGTGAGGCAATCAATGTGTTCGATCCTCTCAGAGGTTTTGAAGTATGGCGCCCAACAATGCACAGCAATGCACAAAGATGCAGACGAACAGCAGTAGTTCACGCAATCTAACGTTTAACATCAACATACCACCCTGTTGTTGGAATAAACGTCGAACAAATTCAAAATTCGCCGTCAAAATCACCGCTAATTATAGTCAATCAACGCAAACTCCCCAGAAATCTGCGCCTAAATTGATTCCTACCGTGCATGCATGGGAGCCGCAAACTTTTTTAAACCGCTTGAGGTTTGGCACCTACATTTCGACCATGCGTGTAGTGGCAATGCATATTTCATTGCCTAGTGTGCTATAAGGTTCCCGAACCTTTCTTTTCTCCTATGGAAATTAGGAGCAGGCGTCCTCACAAGAAATAATAATAATATTTTAATTAATGTACTCGCTAGAGCGGTAGGCTGAGCATACGCGTAGTTCTTAGATATTGCCAATGGCCCACACGGGCGTTGTCAAGTTCATTAGCATTTCTTGGCCATATTGCAAGCAGTCGTCTGCTCAACAGAATACATGTGCGAACAAGAATTTTATGGTGGGTTTGTAATGATGGGTTTTTTCTTTTAAGACGAAATCTCAAGAAAATAAACAAAATATTTTATGCCATGTCACCAAACCAAAAGCCGTTTTGCGATACGTATAGTTATGAGCCATGCAAACGAAAACATGAAATTTGTTACAAACTTCAATTTTTTTTTCTGTTATGGCCCTGTATGTTCTCAACATTGTTGCCGCCAGTATAAAAAAATATTTTCAACATGGCAGAAGCGTACAGTTGAAACACATTGTCGCACTCTACTTGAAAAAGAAGCTGCCGCCCCCTAGAGACATCCATGGAGTAACTTCTACTACCACAGTTTCGAAATGTGTAGTAGAAAATGATTCAAATTCATTGAAAAGGGAAAAGTGCTCATCAACCGGGTTAAGAAAATCAAGTTGCTGACCAATGCATCCTAATGTTAGTCTTAATAATACATGTGCAATAGGTTTGCTTGCCTCGAGTGGTTATCATTGAATCACCCAAGTGCCCTAGAAGTTCAGTCACATGAAAATATGTACAAAGCAAGGCATGACTTGTTGCGCAGCTTAACTGGATGACTTTTTTTCCTACAGAGTTCACGCCATTGGCAAGCGTTTGAAACTTGTATTGCGCGCCGCGAAAAATCTCCCTTTATATTGCTCTTGTCTAAATGTGACTGAGTTATACTGAGTATTTGCTGTCGAAGGGTAATTGGCCTGTTTTTTCCTAATGTGTGCTAAAGCGAAGGAAGCTTTTTGAGCTATAATTTGGAAAAGATCGCAATTAAACTGCTTGATAGAACCATTTGATTCAGCATCCGTTTAGCAAATTGCTGTCCTAAATCTGTCAAATAACGAGGTTATCAGGGTTACTTTAGGCCGTGATACGTTCCATTGGGTGCCATCGAATTGCAGTAACCACTGCATGCAATCAAAGATTAGTCGTAATTCTAAAAGTACCCTTAGGGAGCTATTGCTTTTTAAAATTTTGTTGTCTTGAAATAACTGTATATACCGGAAAGTACTATGGCCAACTGAAGTAGCAGATAAGATGTCGTTGGTTTCCTTTACATCGTTGTGTTAAAACATATTAGTCGTCATGCAGTACCAATAACCTTGAAGCTATAGCTAAACAAATTTGTAGAAAATGATGACGTCGAAAGTTGCCCACCTTTGGAGTGTGCTGCACGGCGAGCTCTCCTATGAATATTCCGCGAGGATGCCCTCTCTTTTTGCACTCGCCGCTTCTTGGCTTTAGGGCTCGGACTAGCGCTGCTACGCTTGCGGCTGACCGGTTGTCCTGGTCCGGTGTCATCGTCTTTGAGCCACGACCATCCTCGAAGAAAGTTTCACAGCAGGAGGCGCTTGTGGATGCACAAATCTTGGTCGCTCTCGTCATTCTTGGGTATCTTCTTCTCGGCTGCTACGAGTACACCACTGACGTCGATGCCCATTTCGAAAAAGGAATGCACAAAGCGCCTAAGCACCGTACCAGAAGACATTAACGTGGCCTACTGAACGGTTTAATAGAGTTCAAATGGCTGCCTCTTAGGAGTTAATGCCCCATTTCGGAACCATTCGAGAGACGGCTGCTGCGCATGCGCACAAGAGACAGGAAAGACTGCATGTGCAGTATTGTTGCTTTTCAATAACTACCTCTTGACCACCGCCCAAACCTGCACACCTGTTTACTCTCAAGATGTAGGAGGTAATTAGGCACTTCGAATGACCACAACATACCGTTTTTGAAGCTCATGAGGGTGAACTATGAGGACATGAAGTTAAAGCACAAATTCGTGGGTGGCTTTTGTAGTCACGCTTCCTTCGAAAGAGGGTTTGGCAGGCGTGTCATTGACCTTGGAAAAACAAATGTAGTTTGCGCTGTAGAGTTTTAAAGACAACGAGCTCCAACGAAAGCTATAGCTCGGGAGATGGGTTTCTATTGTAAATTGAGAATAAAAACACCAATGCGCCGCATTATGTGCAGATTGGCATGTATTTTTCCAGGATTGGTGAAAGTATGCTTATAAGCTGGTTTGGTTTTCATTTTGAGGCATTTTTCGCTCCAAGAATTTGATAACGATGAGAGTGCAAATGGCCATGAGGTGAATGATTTCCATGAACGATGTATTCTATTTAAGCAAAATTTCCTACGATAAATTGGTAAGCGGGGCAGTTTTTTGCGTGTGTTAGACTGAATGCTAAGACTCTGTAATTTTATTTCCAACTGTACGCAAACTTATTATGCCAGGCCTATTAGGATGGACTTGTAAGAATTTCTTGATATGCGACCGCGAAGTGTGATCGTTGTGTCGACAGGAAAATGTGTCTGCAAAGTACGGGATGATGATGATGAAAAACGTTTATTTTCTCTATTTTGCAGTGATTTTTGCGGCTTCAGATGGAGTCTTCCATCTTCTCTCCAGGGTCGGTTCCCCTAGTCCAGGGCTCCGCTGAGGGTAGCTGCCCTGCGTGCACGCCTTACTAGTCCTTGTTGGACTTTCAGGATGTCGCTGGATAGCATCCTCTCCCACTGTTCCGCACTCGGGTTTTTTATTATGGCTAGCCCATCTATTTTCTGGCAAGCCCATGTGGTATGGTATAGGGTTGGTTTGTCTCCACACCATGGGCACTTGCTCTCGTACTGCGTGGGGTAGATCTTGCTTAGCATGTTTAGGCACGGGAATGTTCCCGTTTGTAGCTGCCGCCATGCTACGGCGTCTTCTCTATTTAGTTGTTTGTGAGGGGGCGGGTATTTTCGTCTGATGCCTCTGTAGTAGTTTAATATCTCTGAATAGCTTTGGGCTACCGGCTCGGGTTCCTCAGCGGGGTCGGGATTGTTGGATGCTGGGTTTGTTGCGTGCCCTCGAGCTATCCTATCCGCCTCCTGATTTCCCGTAATGTCGGTATGTCCCGGCACCCAAACTATCGTGTGTTTGGCCTGGTTGTTGACAGTGTTGCCACTTGAGCGGAGGATGCGGAGCGCGCTGTGGCTGATTCTGCCGTTTAGGTAGTTGCGGCATGCTGCTTGGGAGTCTGTGAGTATGGTTAAGGACCTGTTGGATCGGTAGCCCTCCGCTGCCGCTAGAGCCACGGCTGCCTCTTCGGCCTCAACTACCGTACAGTTCCGAATTGATGCGCTGGTGATTTCTTTTAGGTCCGAGTTGATCACCGTTGCGACTTTGCTTTTCTTGTGGTTTCTGTCCTGAGTGTAGGTAGCGGCGTCTACGTACACTGTGTCGTGTCTAGTTGCCAGTGTTCTTTGTACATACTCTGCTCTTGCTTGTCTTCGTGCCATGTGTAGGTTCGGGTCCATATTGCTGGGTATCGGTGCTACTTTGATGGTGTTTCTGTATTCGTCCGGTATCGTCTCCGTGCTTTGTGTCTCCTTTATGGTAGCTTCACCGCCGTATCTGCTCAGGAGTCTTCTGCCCGTTGCCGATAGCTTTAGTCGTTGCATTTGCGCGATTATCTGCGCTTCTTGGAGCTCCTCGAGACTGTTGTGTAGCCCCAGGGCCAGGAGTTTGTCGGTCGATGTTGACTGCGGTAGGTGGAGCGCCGTCTTGAGGGCTTTCCTCAGGATTGCGTCCGCTTGTTGCATTTCGTGCTTCGTACAGTGGTAGTACGGGAGGCTGTACGTCACTCTACTGACCACCAGGCTTCTGACCAGTTTGAGTGTGTCTGCTTCCTTCATGCCGTGTCTTTCCCGCGAGACCTGCGTTATCATGCGGGCCACTTGGTTGGCTGCAGTTTTAAGTAGTGTTAGGGTGTGGGTACATCGTTGGTTCGATTGTATCCACATTCCTAATATCCTGATGAGCGTCTTCTCCGGGATTGGCTGTCCCTCGAGGTGGATGTTCAACTTCATGTTTACTTCTTCTGGGACGGTGCGATTCCTCTTGCCTCGCCATACTCTTAGGAGCTCGGACTTCTCCGTTGAGCAGGCTAGACCTCTTGCCTTGACATATTCCTCTACGCATGTCGCAGCTTCCTGTAATATTTCTTCCTTTTCCCTGAGTGAGCCTTTGGTGACCCATACAGTGATATCGTCGGCGTACATGGCGTGGCGTTTTGGTCTAGCTGTTGGTCTAGCTTGGTCTAGCTGTTGGGCCAGTCCAATCACGGCAACATTGAACAGGAAGGGTGAGATGACCGATCCCTGCGGTGTGCCTTTGTTTGGGGTGTTGAACCTTTCGGATCTCAGCTCGCCCAGGCCGATTGTTGCTGTTCTGTTGGACAAAAATGCCTTGACGTAGCTGTGTATTTTCATGCCGCAATTTAGGTTGTCTAGTCCTGTCAGGATGGCTTCGTGGCTTACGTTGTCAAAGGCGCCTTTGATGTCCAGTGCCATGATGATGTGCTCTCCCTTGAGCGGGATATTGCTCAGTACCTCTTCTCTGATTTGCAGGAGTACATCTTGGGTCGAGAGCCTGGCTCTGAAACCAAACATGCTGTACGGGAGTGTGGCTTTCGAATAATGTCTTGTTGGAGCACAGTTGATAATTTCAAGGGCACGGTTATCTGTGAAACTCATTAGTGTTGAAATTCGAGTGTTCCATCGAATATTCAGCTATATGGACTGCTTATAAATCCGAAACGGTCTCTGAAGCGATGTATCTGAAAACACAAACGTGCCTATATTTCTATCGCGTTAATATTAAAGACGCACATCGCAACATACTTTGAATACTCATATGCATAAGGAAAATACATGCAATAGTCCGCCTTTCATACGGGACTGTTAATGCTGCCGTCAAAGAATGCAAAGCATGCATGGCTGAGGATTGCAGGAGCATACTACTGAAACGGTGCCGTAGCGGATGACAGCAGTTTTGCTATTCTCACTCCACACTATGGAGTTTTCTATAGGCAATTTCGATACATCGTAACATAGTTTTGGGACGACTAATATGTGGTGCAACCTTATTGTAAAATGCCAACATTGTATTCAAGACTGACATCTCTACTTTACAAAAAGTGAAAATATGGATAAACGGATGTCATGAGTGGATGAATACAACAGTGGAATTAAACCCCATGACTGTATTGGTATTTTTGCATAACTTCTGCATTTTTTGTAGCATTCCACGGCGGAATTTCTTGATACCACAATCAAGGAAATGCCTTTTTTCTACCGTGAATTACCACCAAAGTCTTCTTCTGTGCGAGCATGAATTATGACGTAGGGTGTTCTTTAGCGCTAATATAGAGTGCCTATTAATTACAAAATTGTGTTTTTTTCTGATTGCGGATATTGAGCTCAGCATCGCTTTACTTTCGACGTCTCATCACGGTAAAATTGTGTTGCTACTCCATTAGATCCATAATGAACAGGTGAATGTGCTTAAGAATAGTAATGAGATATCATTGGTGAATTCATCTTTCTTCTTTTTTTCTTATTGTTATCCGATGCTTGGCTGGTTATTATTTCAGTGCTGCTGGCTGTTCCCACGGCAAATGAGCTGTTGGTGCCGATCAGAATGCCGCTTTTCATGGCCACCATCTTTACGAGCGGGTTGAGTAGAAAATGACGTTCATGGAAGCAGTGTGGTGAGCATATCCTTCTTATTTTTGATTATAGGAGTATATTACATGCGTTCTGTGTTTTTTTATTGCAGATGTAATCATACACTCGTGAGAACGCGGAGTGCCAAAGAAGGCCTTCCACTATCAACGGTATTTACAAAATATATTAAGGACATATCAGCATCTCTATGGCTATGCGGAGGAGCCTCCTTATGCTGCATTGTACACGCGAATCTTGAGGAGAAAAGTGCGTGATGACGGTAGCTTGATGACAAATAGAGAGTACGCTGAGCAAGCGGTCTACGGGGGCGTGGAAATTCCGGTGTGCGTGTTTTCGACACCAGTTATGCGCTTCACGTTGTACCAAGAAGTAAGTAAATAAATTAGCAAAGGGTGTGCGTGTGTGTGTGTGTGTGTGTGTGTGTGTGTGTGTGTGTGTGTGTGTGTGTGTGTGTGTGTGTGTGTGTGTGTGTGTGTGTGTGTGTGCTTCTATTTGCCTTTAAGAACATCGGTGTGCTTGACGATTATTTTCGTCGCTGCGATGCGGCGAAAGCGCATCGCCTGCTTAGCAATGTAAATGACCCGGAGCCGGTAATCGGAAACGACATCATATGTGCCGCCGGAAAAATCGTCGGCACATACCGTGCGTGTTAGCCGAAGTCATTTTTGCAGTTTCTTGCGAAATTTTTGCTACAAATACGTGTCATCTGTGTTGGCGAGCGGGGGATTCCATCAATGCTGTGCGGAAATGTGCAAAATATATCGCCGCATAGAACAAATATGACAGGCGCACACAACATTACCTAGTACGTCCTCTGCAATATAGAATAGAGGCAGCAGCGTAAATAACTTGGCAATTTTTTAATAGTTGTCACAGAGACGGAAGCTGAAAGCAATAGTAATCATTTCTGCTTCAGCAATGCCGGCGCGACCAAGCCGCAGGTGCGTATCTTAAAGCAACTCGACGAATCAGTGCAGTGGTGATGCAGGAATGAACTCCGGTCATGTTCAATGCATCGTGTTCAATTCTCGGCCCCCGTGAACTCCGGCCTCGGCTAGCGCATTCAATAGAAGTGGTTTCCATTCTTGGGAAGCGCACACACAAATCAAACACAAGAAGACAGGACAAGCGCTGGTATACCAACTGAAAGTTTTTATTTGAAGAAAAGAATTATATACCCAGTAATAACGAAATTCATGTGGACTACATGTAAAAACCGTCATACACTCGCGTGTGATCAGTGAACCAGATCGCGTCGTTTGCAAATTGTTTACTTTGTTCAGCGCACCGCAGTAATCCATGTCATTCGTCTGTTTATTTCGTTGTCGCACGATTTTCTTGTGGGCATGTATACTTATGTCGTGAGGAGCGCGAGGAATGCTGCTGCCGGCCGCGTTATCACTGCATTTTTTTTGTCTGCTCCAATGGCACGAGAAGGGCAGTGTAGGCCCGGGCGAACCTGCTCTCTTAATTTACATCCTTTCCCAATATGTCCTTGTGCGCCCACGGGACAATGTGGTATAGCCTGAAAAGATCTGTTCGAGATAGCATTCTAGCACACTATAATTAGCTGATATGTTTATGTGGCTTCACCCTTTAGAACGGGCGCGCGCTAGTGCTGCAGTCTAACCGTGATAACTAGAACCTGTGCAGAAAAGCGAAACCGGATGGGCTCACGGAATTATTTGCGTGAACGCGCGTATTGTTATCGCGTACCATGGGTCACTTGTCACAGGAATTCGGATGGCAGCGATCAATAACATAATCGGCTTCAAATATTTAAGGTCATACCATATGAGGGAAGAAGTTTTCTCGTTGCGCATGGAAATCTTTGACGAACTCAAAATACAATGCTATGCGCTATGCCAATAAAACAAGCGCACGGTCATTTAGCATCTTGAGTAGTTCGATCTTTCGCACTGTTTCCTGTCGTCTTACTTTATTGGGCTATTCGCGTGGCGCCTCCCCTAGATCGAAACGTCGTGCAATCCTGCGGCCTCAAAGGCGTAAACTAACTAATGCAATGGGCTACTCTTTGCTAGCTTAATTAGTTAGTATTTTGGTGCAACTGGAAGCGCATAACTAGCCTCTACAGCACTGCCACCGGACTTTCCGCGCTCCCGTATACCCCGTGCGAAGCGCACCCTCTGGTTGTTATCAAGCTACCGTCAGCACGAGAATTTCTCCTTAAGATTTAATTGTACAATACCAAATAAGGGAGCTTCTGGCAATAGTTTTTCTTGGCGCTCTTCCGGTATGCCATGGAGATGGCGAAATGCCCATAATATAAATTGTAAGTAACGGTGATGGTGAAAGGCCTTCGTATCTAGGTGACGTTCGCACGAGCAAGAGGGTCGGACAACGCGTTCAAATCTCACAGCATATAATAACAAGTGCACTCAAAGATGCAAAACGCCTGTATATACTCTTATTATAAAAAAATTAACAGAATATGTTCATTCCACGCGTACCATGAGCTTCATTTTCTCCCAATTTAACGCAGAAAAATCGTGGTCACGAAAAGCGGCATCACGCTTTACTCGGCCCCAACCGCTCATTGGCTGTGGGAAATAATTGCTGAAGTAATCACTAGCCTAGCATCGAGAGCCAAAAAAGAATTCAAGAATGATCCAACATTACGATTTTTAAGAAGGAAAAGCCATTCATTTCGGATTCAGTGGACTGTGAACAGCATTGCAACAGTGATGAGACGCTTAAAATATACAGATTCTAAACTCAAAAATACGCTATCGAAGACCCTAAATACAACATTAGATTAAATAGGAACTCCACATTAGCGTTAAACAAAACCATAACTCATAATTTATACTCGCCCAGAAGAAAATTACGGTGGCAACTCAAAGTAGGAACAAGGCACTTCCTTTATTGTAGTACTGATCGGTTCCACCGTAGAATTTTTCACAATATACAGAAATACTGCGAAAATATCAAAATTGTCATTGGCTTTAACTCGACTGTTATATTCGTCTGCTCCATAACATCCTTTTATCCATATTTTGACTTCCTCAAGGGTAGCTATGTTAGTCTTGCATCCAATGTTGAAGTTTTACAATAAGGTTGCACTACATATTAGTCGTCCAGAAGCTAACTAGCGAAGAGTCGAAATTCCCAATAAGAAATACCGGGCAGAGGGTTGAGAATAGCGAGACTGCTCTCATCCGCCACGACACCGTTTGAGTAAGGTGCTCATACGTTCTTAAGCAATCTATGCTTTGCATTCTTTGACGGCCGCGTTATCAGTCCCCTGTGAAACGTTCGCGATTGTGTGTATTTTCCTGATGCATATAAGTATTCAAAGCACATTCCTACGTATGTTTATTAGTAACACAATAAATATATGAACACGTTTGTCTCTTCAGACATCGCACTTCAGAGACCGTTTCCGACATCTGAATAGTCCCGATAGCAGAATATTCGTTAGCACACTCGAGTTTCAAGACTAATAGTTTGCAGAGATCAGCGTAACCTTGAAAAAATCAATTGTTCTCGATCGAATCTTGATTCGAGAGCCACATATGCAAACTAGTGCAAACACATTTTTCCGTCGACGCAACGGTCACACTTCGCGGTCACACGTTAAAAAATACTGATAAGTCCATCCTAAAATGCCTGGTGTATTTTGAATGTATCATTGGAAATAAAATTATCGCGTATGAGCATTCAGGATAAAACACGCACAAAAAATTGCGCGGGTTGTCAGTTTATTATAGATGGATGGATGGATGCAAAACTTTAATAACGTCCTGAGGTACGCGACTCAGCGCGCTGCGGGCCGCTCCCACGTTGGGAAAGTCAGGCCTTGCCCGACCGCCGCATCATGGGCCCTCTGGACAGCCCATAGTTGCGCCCCGGCATCGGGGCTCTTGATAGCGGAGAACCACTTGTCTTCATTGCTTTGTTCTGTGCCTCGTAACGAGGGGCAACGCCAGAGCATATGGTCTAGGCTAGCGATGTCATTGCAGTGCCTGCAAGAACTAGTGGCATAGGTGTCGGGATAAATTTTGTGGAATAAAGCCGGGTTGGGATATGAGCCTGTTTGCAATAATCTGAGGGTCAATGCCTGCGCTCTATTTAACTTCTTGTGTGCAGGGGGAAAGTCTCTCCTGCCGAGATAGAAGTGCTGCGCAATTTCGTTGTATGTGGTCGGTTGATCTCTGTTCTTCACCACGGCGGGCCGGCGTTGGAGTTCTCCATGGTCGCGGAAAGCGAGACCTCGCGCCTTGGAGTGCGCCAGCTCGTTGAGGTTTGTGGAGCCTCCCATGATGGATCCCATGTGAGCGGGGAACCACGTGAGAGTGTGGGTGACGATGCTTTTGCCGTCGAGGATGCGACAGGCTTCCTTACACACGGCGCCAACGCTGAAGGCGCGAATGGCTGCCCTGGAGTCGCTAAAGATATTCATGTCCGTCGTGCAGGAGGGCCAAGGCAATGGCCACTTGTTCGGCCGCACGCGACGACGTGCTTCGTACCGAAGCGGCGTTAATGGTCGAACCCCTGTGTTTGATTGACACTACCGTGAAATTGTTGCTGTTGCCATACTGGGCCGCGTCAAAGAAGCAGCTGCCGCCAGGGAGATCTGTTGCGCGGCGTAGGAGCGCCACCGCTCTGGCCTTCCTTCTTTCTACGTTGCGCTGGGGATGAATATTGCGCGGGGTGGGCGATATGATGATGTTATCTTTCTGCTCTTTCAGAAGGCCCTGGTAGGTGTCTTCGACAGTGGCCGGGGGGACGCCCATCTCAGTTAGGAGTCGTCTGCCCGCCCTGGTGCCGGAGAGCCTGAGAATCTGCGCCCTTTCTTGTGCTTCTGCAATCTCTTCCAGGGTATTATGAATACCCAACTGCAGGAGTCGGTCGGTGCGTGTGTAGTTTGGTAGTCCGAGCGCGCTCTTGATCCCCCTCCTTATCATGGCATTTAGCTTGTCTCGCTCGGCCCTCTTCCAGACGTGCATGGCCGCTACATACGTAACATGGCACAACAAGAAAGCGTGGACTAGCCTTAACAGATTCTCTTCGCTCAGGCCTCTCCTTCTGTTAGCTACCCGCCTGATTAGACCGATGACGCTATCCGTCTTTTTTGCTAGCTTGTGAATGGTGATGCTATTCGTGCTCGCCCCTTCGAGTGTCATTCCCAAGATTCGAATGGACGCGACTTTGGGAATGGGATCTCCGCAATTGGTGTAGAGATTGATGTCAATTTCAGTGGGGGGTTTCCAGTTCTGTGGCTTGCGGCCCTTTCTACTTGGGCTGTAGAGAAGGAGCTCCGATTTCTTTGGGGAGTACCGGAGTCCCGTGTCGGTTAGAAAGCGCTCTGTAGTGTCGACAGCTTCCTGGAGAGCGGCTTCGACTTGTCCGTCACTGCCACCCACGCACCACACAGTGATGTCGTCCGCGTAGATCGTGTGACCGATGCCCTGGACCTTGCCTAGATACCTTGAAAGGTCGACCATTGCGATGTTGAAGAGGAGCGGTGAGATGACTGACCCCTGGGGGGTGCCTCTTCTGCTCAGCTCCATTTTCTCCGATTCCAAATCTCCAGCCTTGAGGATGGCGCATTGTTTGCTCAAGAAAGACCTGACGAAGGCATGGAAGGACGAGCCCAGGTTGAGCTTGGAGATGGTGTCGAGGACGAACTCGTGATGGATGTTATCAAAGGCCTTCTCCAGGTCCAAACCAAGGATGGTTCTCGTGTCCCGAGTGCAGCGTTCCAGGATTTGTATCTTGATAAGCTTCATGGCGTCCTCTGTGGAGAGGCCTGGCCTGAAACCTATCATGTTGTGAGGGAAAAGGTCGTTGGTCTCGATATACTCGGCAATTCTGTTATAGATGGCGTGCTCGGCCACCTTCCCTACGCATGACGTCAGTGAGATTGGGCGGAGGTTGTCCGGGCTCGGCGGTTTACCGGGCTTTGGGATTAGTGTGACCTTCGCCAACTTCCATTCTTCATGTACAATTCCCTGCTCCCAAATCCGATTTATCTCATCATTTTTATTTATGAAAATTCATGCTTCATCGAAATCATTCGCTTCATGGCCATTTTGCGGACTCACATTTCTCAACTTCATCCAACAAATAGTTCTACATGCCACAAACACAAAACCAAAGCAGCCTACCATTACACTTTCTCCAACCCAGTCACATACCTGGAAACGTATGTGTAAATCTGCACATCTTGCTGTGAACTGGTGTTTTTATACTCTATGCAAAGGACAAACCCATATTCCGACACATAGCTTTTGTTATAACTCGTTGCCTTTTGAAACTCGTACCATCGCAAACTAAATTCCTTCCTTCAAGGTCAATCACCCGCCTGCCGCGCCATCTTTCACACGAAGCGTGACTAAAAGGCTGTCAAAAAATCGTCCTGAAACTTCATGTCCTCATAGTTCCCTTTCATGGCCTTGGAAGGCAGTCTATTGTTGGAATTCGGCACACCTAAACACCACCCACACTTTCAGAGTATACATGTGGGCAGGGTTAGGCGATGGTAAACGGGTAGTTACTGAGAAGGTACAATACTGCGCATGCAGTCTTTCCTATATTTCCTGCGCATGCGCAGCAGCAATCTCTCGTATGGTTGAGGTATGGGGGAATAGCACCAAAGAGGGAGTCATTTCAACGCTAACCAACCGTGGAGTGCGGCACGTTTGAGGTCTTGTGGTGCGGTGTTCAAGCGCTCTGTGCACTACTTTTTCGCAATGGGCATCGACGTCGATGGTTTACTCGAAGCCGCCGAGGACAAGATAGCCATGATTGACAAGAGCAGTCAAGATTTGGGCATCCACAAGCGCCTCCTGCTGTCGAACTTTCTTCAAGAATGGTCCTGGCTGAAAGACGACGACACGTCCAGCAGCACGCTCGAAAGGAGGGCAACTTCTGAAATCTTTCATTATTACATCTTTTAGGATTCCGTTTAGCTATAGCTCCAATGTGTATCTTACCGCATGCGATGCGCGTGCCTTTCACACATTCAGGTGAAGGAAATCAACAAGGTCTTGTTTGCCACGTAGGTTGAGCAGACTGCTTGGCGGTATATGCAATGGTATAGGCATAAAAAAATCCTTAAACGCGATGTCTGCTAAGGGCAGTTGTACAATTACGACTAGTCATTGATTCCATGCAGTGGTTACTGCAATGTAATAGCACTCCACTGAACGTAATACTTTCTAAACTTGTCTCGTTACTCTTCATATGTAAGACAGCACTTTTCGAAAAGGTCTTGAAATCACTTGGCAAAACTTTTGCGTCACCAATTTTGTGTGATTTTTCCCACACGCAATACAAGTTTCGATCTTTAAAGCTTCGAATGTCTTTCGAAGACGTGTCGCTATCAGCCCACAATTTCATGTGATTGAAATTCTTGCGTCCCGCGCCTACATAGGTGATTCAAAGGTATGATAAACATTCGATGCAACCGCTTCTATTGCACTGATAGTATAGACATTAACGTTATCATTCATTGGTTCTGTAACTCAATGTGCTTAAGCCGGGTGATGGGGACCTATTAAAGCTGTCACATGAGTTGTGATTTTCCTCTACCATTCGTACGACTGTCTTCATGTTGTGACAACCATGCATTATTGTACCTAGCTTTAATTTTTAATTATTTACATTATTTTACTCATTCACTTGTCAAAATTCTAGTAGTAGAAATTGCTCCTTGCATATCTGGAGTGAGCAGTAGCCAGTTTCACACGTACAGTGCGACAATGTTTTTTTAACAGCACACTGCTGCCATGCAGCAAATAATTTTTACAATAGCATTAGTCATCTTAGAAACTTGCAGGTCCATGGGAGAAAAAATTAGAATATTATAACAAATTTCATGGTCTAGTTTTCCTGGCTCACACATAAGAGTAGGTATAGCGAAATGGCTTTGCCTTGATGAAGTGGCACAAACGTTGCGTTTATGTTCTTCAGAGTGCTCATTAAAATTAAAAACCGATCATTAGAAACCAACCTTCAAATTATTTATCCGACGAGTATTCCACTGAGCAGACAACTGTTTGCAATATGGCCAAGAAATGCTAATGAGCTGGAAAACGTCCGTGTGTGCCTTTCCCACTATTTAAGATATCCGCGTACGCTCCGCCTACTGCAATAGCGAGTTCACTAATGACAATATTTTTATTATATATTGTGACAAGGTCTGTTTCTGATTTCCCGTTTGTCCGCAACTGCTGTCGTGTCTGTAGCGATTCCTTGCCTTCTTACGGACCTTTTCTCAGTACAACCCCCCCTCCCCCCTTTCTTTGTATTGGAACTTCGAGCGAAGAGTGGGCGAGCTGTTTTCGTATCACGACAGCGACGGTTCCAGCTATTCCCCGCTTCTCTCTCCCTCTTTTCTATCATTCTATCTAGCTTCCCTCTGAACTTGCACGTTCGCAGAAAGGTAAGCGCTGTAATTTTCGCAATGCTTTTACACGGGGCACGGATAATTACAGCTGTCAAGAGGCTAATGCGACGACGCATAGAGGAGCTCCAGAGGGAATTGTGCACATACGACCCGGCGCATGCGTTTGTCGCGTCGCCTTTACTCTCTGCCACGCACTCTGACGCCTCCCCCCCCCCCCTGCCCCGACGCGTTGTGCCAGAAAGCAGAAGCAGTGGGAAAGACGAAGGAGAAATATTCGCTTTAAAAGTAATTATTTGTGACAGAACCAAATGGCGTTGTCTGTTAATCGCAAGCCTTGCTCTTACTGTGTGCATTCTTGCCAACACATAGCATTGTGTTCAAAGGCAATATTTCAATGCAATGCTTCCTGTGTTAAGAGTGGTAATCACGATTCGCAAAATATATATATTTACAATCAGCGAGTATTCTATGTGAAAACAATATAAACAATACATCACTCGTCCTTTGAAATGTTTGAAATTTCGCGTTTGCATTTTGGCATTACAACTTTTTCCATATGCTTACGTACATTCTTGATTACTTTCAGAAATAACGTCACTCACTTAAATATTGAGTAAGCCGTAGCAAGCCCAATGGCGCGTGAATATTTTAGGCAATATCTGTTCTACGGAACACGTTTCGGAATCATTTCCGAAGTGCAGATTGCGTCATGTAGAATAAGGGAGGCACTTGTGATCTCAACCCTGCTAGCTTCCGTCACCAGATGCCTCTTCCTTATTTGTCTGTTATGCTGCTACATGGAAGATGGCCTAACATGTGCCATAACATTACGACGCTCTGCTGCGATGTGTGCCGTCATAGTATGTATAATTGAAAAAAAAAAAGAATGATGTACAATATTGCTATAACCATAATACTTTGTGACAACTGTGGCATGCCTTGACTAAGCAAAAAGAAACTGCGGTGTAAGTTCAAACTTTCATAATCAGCGGAGTGAATTCCTGTCTAATGGTGAAAACTGCTTCTTCTTCTTATACTGAACTGCAATGAATTTTTTCGCCGAGAAAGCTGATGAGCCAGTGTGATTTAGTGACTTACATTTTTGCTAACAAGCTCTTTCTTTGTGTTATTTTCACTCCGGCCAAACTGGAGAGCCGTGCCCGTCGTCGACGGTGCCGAGCGGAAGGCGTGCCGTCCGACACCAGTTGTGTTCGAGAACTCCAACCGGTGCACCCGGTTCCTTGCCCTCTCCCCATTCTTTACGAAGCAAAGCCATGCAACACAAACGAGTGGGATTGGCTCTTCGTGGACGTCTACGACCTGCCAACCGACGCCCCTGTGCCTGACCCGGACTTGTCGTTTCTTGAGTAACACGCAGCTGTGGGATTATTGTATTGGATTTTTTACTCTTTTACTTTCAACTGGCTGCTTTCTGGCTCATATGACGAGACCAGTGCGTACCCATACCTAGGTGCTCAGTTTTTCGATGTCCCTCGCGTGCACAAGGATAGGATATTGTGTGATGACGATTTCATTTATGTTCACACAATATCCAATTTGCTGTGTTACCTTCTCGCTACTACATGGATGAGATCTGCGTACAAAGCACTAATGTGTTAAAAACGAGTGTGCCCGCCTCACTCTATCTCATTGTGCATTGTGATTTTAATAAAAAGTCTTTTTAGCACCTGACAAGCGTTGTTTTTCCTTCATCAACTGCAAAAGTACGCGACATTCAGCCATCGCAATAACAATTAAGCGACCATTGGTGATCACAGCTAGTGTTCCTACTCTCTTACATTTCACCCTTTTCATGACAGTACGGCCTGTTAAGATGAAGCTTTAGCTCGAGTGCTCCTATCTAAATACATGTAAGAGGAGAATTCCTCAACTACTGCACCAAATTTGACAGTGTTTGTTGCATATCAAAGAAAAACATAAATATAGTGACTGTTGCTCTCGAATTTGCCATTTAGTTTGTAAATTTTTTATTAAAAATCGGCAAAAGTCGCAAATTTTCATGAACCGGAACTATACAAGTTTACATTCACGTAAGATGTCAAGTGACTTATCGAATTTGTCTTCTTTGAATCATATAATGTATGCCGTTTACAGAACTGTGATATCTGTGCTTGATGCACAGCTATTAGTTTGTAAACTTTGTGCTTCTATATATTTCAAACTTCTGAATTTTTAAAAATCTTTGTAACAAAAGTCAAGCCCTAAATGAAAATTCTGCTTGCAACAGTCACTAGAACTTAAGTTTCTCTCTCAAATGGAACAAATTTCATTAAAATGGGTCTACGGGTTATCTCAGAAAAAGGTTTTTGCGTTTTTACGTATATTTGAACAGGCCGCGTCGGAGTTGGGCCCAAACTAAAGCTTTTTTCTAACTCCATCGGGTATTCCAACCTTGGAGTGCGTTATTTATCCGATGCATTATTTATCTTTGTCTTACGCTCTGCATACGAACATAAGCTTGGGGTTCTTGGATTTTGGGAGATTGTTCCGACGCGTCTTCTTTAGCAGACTCCTGAATTTTTGGTGGGTCACGTGATAGCCGCTCTGTCACCACCGCCGCTCCATCGGAACACAGGACGTTCAGTGCGAATGGGAAGAGTTTACGATGGTGATCATATTTAGAATTTACGGAATTTTAAAAAATACCCTCTCGCAGATAGCATAATTCTTGTCTTTGATGTGCATTATTAAACGCATTAAGTTAATTCAATATTTACTTGCCATCTTGCAATTTACGCATTTTATCCGGTGAGGTTGCTAGACGGATTCGTTTCATATAATTTCAAGGGGGACAATTGTTTTCGCATAATTTTTCAGGATGTGTATGACCAAGTACATCGGCATTCACGTAAATTTGAAGTTTCAAGGCAAAATTAACGATTGTTAAAATTGGGTTATACAACCGTGCTTATTTACCCCACTTTGATGGCGCATATCTCTAAACTGGTGTGATTCCGTCAAATTCAAAGGGTATACGCCTTTCACATTCACCGGCTCCAAATCATAAATGCCAAATCGTAAAGTACATAAATCACATGGAAAATTTCTGATTTCTGTTAAATAATTGACTATGTGTTTCAATTTTTCCTGCAACTAATGTAGGCCTCTCTCGATCTTTCAGGTCAAGGACTAGACTATCTTATCTGCAACAGGCTATCTCTAAAGATTATCTAAAAACTAAAAAGGATGACTGAGTACGTCGCATTTGAAGTATCTATGCTCGTAATACATCTTTACTAAAAATTCTCTTCTTAAAGGGCCCCTCGCCAAGTCTGGCTATTTTGAGCTCACAAGCGCAGAGCATACAATGCGTTCCAACGATCCTGTTTGCAACGAATTACATCGCTACGCACCGCGGAACGTTCTGAAATTTCAATCCGAATGCCGTTTCTCCTTTCCCTCGCGGCGACCGCGCTCCAAGCCGTACGGTGACGTAGTCGTGTTCCTGCGCCTACGTACTCGTGTCTGCAGTGAAACGTCGCTCGTGGTGACAAGGCAGCATCTGTTATTTGTGTGATCTGTTGTTTGAATTCACAAATTGAAGTTTAGAGAAATAAGAAAACACACGTGCGGAAGGTCTGCGTGCTTTTTGATTTACTTCGCACCGAAGCGAGAGAGATGTCCTTCTTCTTCGTCTGCTTCTTCGCACGGCCGTGCAGTCAGGTGCGCAGATATCGTAACTATGCCATTTTCTACCGTGTTCCAGCGCGTGATCATGCTCTGCGATTCGCTTGTTCTGCGTCAGTATTCCTGTAGCAATTAATTATACCGCTTGTCATGTGTTCTTCTGCACAACGCGCAAAATCGTGCGGCGCGAAACGAGACAATTACAACCGCTCGAGCGCAACGCCGTCAGCAGAAGTGCGCGGCGCTGCGAAGATGAAAAAAAATGAGGGTGGGGCCCCAGCCGTATGCGTCATTCGATCCTTGAAATCCAGTAGGGCAGAACGGCGGCAAGGAATTTCGCTTGCGTAGACTAGATGGGGCAAGTGGAAACAGCGTCCGTGTTTGCGGTGAAACTCGCCTGCTGAAATAATGCGTTCGCGGCACTGCAATATTTCTATCTCGGCTAATAAAGAGCCGATATGAAAAATGTTTGCGAAAGAACGCTCTCTAGAGAACACGTCAGAACTTGCAGCGTATAAAAGAAATTTTCTGTGGGACCTGGTGAAAGGCATTACATTAGGTTCCCGGGAGGTGCCATATTAATTAAGTCCTTCTGCAGCAAAAATTACAGATAAACATTAAGGTGGCGGTCCAACTCTAGCGGCACGCGCTCCCCATTTCTATCAATGTTCGCGGGCGCACTGTGTTTTCTGCGCTCATTGGACGGATGATGATGATATTGGATTAGAAAGCTTACTTTCGGTGCTATCCAATGACGCCTCATATGATCGCCTAGCTTGAAGCGTTACGTAACGGCACTCAAGACAGTCTGAGGAAAATACGGTATTTTGCTGTACTAGCTTCAATTGGACTGCGTTTCCATCAAATCTGTGTAACATAACAAAATGAAGTTCGCTGTGCCTTTACACGAAAGCTGATACAATGTTTCTATGAAGAGATATTCCGCGTAAAGCATTGAGAAATTTATTTAGGTCCTTATACGAATGGGCAGAAGAATAAAAGTTTATGACTTAAGATGTTTTTTTCATTTTTACCACACAACAGTATTTAGTGGTTTTCGAGGTTACAGTGCACTTATCTATGCGATGTCATTTTGTGTTTTGATGAACAGTTGATTAGTTATTATTACTTCAAATTGGCACTTTATGGCTACAATTTGTCACGCATTAGCGTAGAAGAGGCAAAACTGTTCAAAATGAAACGCTGCAATTTTCAGTTATCAAGCCTGAAGCCTTTTTCTGCAATTATATGATGATAAAATTGCCTTATGTTGATTAAGGATCCTTCAAGGTAGCAGTGAATTTCACAAACTTTTCTGCTGTCGAAGTCCCTAAAATTGACATTCTTTTTTCATGTACACGCTAATTGAAAACGTGTACTGCACATCAGCAGCGCCATACAATGTTTTGTAACTACTAGCATTCACTAGTTTTACTAAGCAGTGCTTGAAACATAAGATTTCCAATAAATTGTAAATCTCAAAGGCTTTTTCTGGTAGCGCCATCTGCGCAAAATCATATCAAGCTCGTTCATGTAAGTTCATACGTTTGTCAAATGTTGCGCTACTAAACATTAGAAAGCGAGCAAAACGGGGATTGAATCATATTTGAGTGTTTGGGTCCGTCTCGTCACCGCGCCTTCCTTACATTCTTTCAAGCTCATGTGTGTGCAACCAGGCCTTCAATGTTGTCCTGACGCAGCTCATTCAATTGTGTCTCTTGGAGGGAAAAGGCAGAAAGGAAGAAGGAAAGAAACAAAGAAAGCGCCGTGCACGGTAAGGCCAGCTAGCCAGCAGGTTAGGGCATTGTGGCATTGCGCCCCGGACAATTGCAGATAATTATTCCAAAAATTTCATGGGTGCCTAATTTCGTTAACAATTGACGGCGGAAGCGTTTTTAAAGTGCAGAAAGGACTTGCCCTCGCCTCCGCCTAGTTGCCAGGTGCGTACGACGTTATCTGGAAACTTGCTTACCTCACGCGGTGAGGTTCGATGTGTTTGGTAGCGTACTGTGTTTGCGTTATTCTGGGCGACGCCGTTAGAAGGATAGGACTAACAGCAAGAAATGAACGAGCCTTTATTTCACTAACTGCAGCGAGAAGTGCGGAAGGCTGCGTGACCTGTAGTATTCCAAGCCGCGCGCTACCAACGAAGGTCACGTGTTCTGACGCCCAAAAAAGTTTTGAAACACGTGATTTCCAGTAGGCGGTCTTCTCGCACAAAGATGTATCGTATCTACCCTCGTAATCATCGCTCTGATGCACTCCTCGAACCCCCACATTGTCCTCTTTATTTTTCGAGTAATCATCGTAAACTCTAAAATTCATGCAGTGATTGCCATCTGCTGGTTGCGGTGCATAGCAGCCGATCAAGCTAAATTTTACGCCATTTTTTTCTTTTTTTTTTTGCGAAGCCTTTCCGCCATTGCTTGCGCAACAGCGCACGTGCTCGAAAGTCTCCGAATTCAGCAGAAAAAGAGCACGGGCAGTGCGAAAATGCCAGACAACACGTGCACAATTTACGCTATGTAGACTTATGACTCTAGAAGAACGTACTTTTGGGAAATATTCTAGTTATGCAGTAGCTGCTTGTATAGAGCGAGTGATCTTATTGCAAAGGCCAGTGTGAGTACTTGCTATCAGACGCCTGTGTCATGGGGAGGTCGAGAAACTGTCCTTCGCGAAGGCAACGAAAACGGCTGGCGGCGAAACTTGCAAAACATCTGAGGGCTGTGCGCAGTGCTATGCGCGAGTGCTTGTGATGGTCGCTATGATCCTTACGCTTGCGCAATGAGTGCTGGCAGCGGTGAGCGTATGACATTTGCCTAAAGCGCACGTCCTGTTCTACAGCTTGTTTTACCGCTTCGCTGTACCGCGTCTCTGAAACTCGAATGATTCGACCTCCAATACCATGCGCGCGTGTTCTGTATCGGGTGCACACGCGACAGCACGTCACGTGACCAGAAGAGTGCGTGATTTATACCGCAATAAAGCAGCCTAACCACGCGTACTATATGCTCTTTTATAGGGGTGCGCGAATAGTAACTTTTGTCACCAATCGAAAACTGCCAATCGCAAATTGATTCGAATAATTGCTATTCGATTCGAAGACCAAATCGAATAGGGCATTATTACACACTGTACTCAAATTTCGCACGTCCCTACTTGCATTTAATCTAGATATCCGGGCAGGTCATCCTAATGGGAACTTTTGGGTGCGGTACGTTTTTCCTTGACAACCACTAATTTTCCCACCTATATTGTATAAACGATGTTGAACACGCTTAGCAAGCATCAACTTTGCGGCAACCAAGAAGAAGCACCATTATCATTCATTTTCCAAGTAAGATATTGCATAAATAAAAGTATTTGATAGACAGTGTCCCGCAGCGGCAAAAGTGTTGCGAAAGTTGAGTTAAAAATTTACTTACGAGCTTTACGTAATTAAGTGTACAATGTCCCGATAAGCTTGCACTGAACCTCAATGTTTATTGACAGATTTACTTAGAAAGCATTGAATGTACTAAACACAGAAATAAATGCCCATCTGTTTAGCATTTGGAGCACATATTCCTCTACGAATGCTACATACCGTCACGTATATCCTTTCCTAAAGGTAGTAGCAAGAAATAAATTAGTTGGGGCAAAGCGAGAAAAGGGACGTAAGAAAATAGAAGTGAGCAAATGCACAACGCTTCACTCCTGTTATCCTACGTGCCTTTTTGATCTTCGCCAGAAGTTATGCAGCACCAACTAGCTCACCTGTCTGTTTTCTTGAGGAAATCAATTACTGGAGTACACTTGTATCACCTAATGAGCCTCTGTGGACTTTCTGTGTGACATGCATTGCGGATGTAGGCTGCTACACTTCTGAGAGACTGGTTTTCTTACGCTGCAATCACCCTGTGGCGGGACTTTTCACTCTTGCTTGTGCAATAAAAACAGATATGATTTACTTCATCAAGTTAACGTTGTCTGAGTCTCTAGCGTGTTAAAATGACCTCATGATGCTGTGTATAATGTATGTTCAACTGGCACAGCTACAGAAAATACAGATAGCAGACTGAGGCGCGATGTATAACAAGCTCAAAAACCATAGGCGTCTTAACTTTCCTCGATTTGTTCTCAACATTCATTCGTGTTTGTAGCGGTGGAAACATTTGTACCGCAACAATTTTCATGAAGCAATGGAAGCACCAGGGCGTAAAAGGCAAATGACGACTGCGGAGCAACCACACAAAACTGTCCCCAATGTGTGGGGTCTGACTGAGACACGACTATGCACGGCGCATGAGCGTTCGCTAACGAAGAACCGCGACATGTGCAAAAAAACAGTTGCAGTTCTGTATTGCTAAAAGTTAGCGAAGACAGTAGAGGAATTTGTGGGTAACACAACAAAGCAAGCACCACTCGTCAGGGGATAAAGAACTAACGGTTTCATGTCAAATGAGCTAGAGAATGCCGCAGCAGTCAGCAGAATTGTAGCCTCTGGTAATAAAAAAATTACGGGGTTTTACGTGCCAGGATCACTTTCTCATAATGAGGCACGCCGCAGTGGAGGACTCCGGAAATCTAGACCCCCTGGGCTTCCTTAACGTGCACTGAAATCTAAGTACACGGGTGTTTTCGCATTTCGCACCAATTCGGCCGCCATGGCCCGGATTCGATTCCGCGACCTTGTGCTCAGCAGCCCAACACTATAGGTGTTGTAATCATACGCTAGTTAAGGCTAACTTAGTTTTCCTACCTTCTGCGCAACGAGTAGCGCTTCCACGAGCAACAATTTCTTCCGAGCAAGATGTGCTCTTCACTTTGAGGGAAGCATCAAAGAAAAGTAGCGATATCATCCCATAAATGCATTTTTTTCGTATTAAGTGAGGTTTAGTTTGGGTAAATCATTTGGTGCAAAACGAGAATGGGTAATCGGGGCGCCTCTGCTGGAGTTCAAAAATTTGCACATTAGTGTCAAGCTAGTGGCGGACCCTAACGTCTAGTTTTTGTCCAGATATACGGTATCATTTTAATCGATATACCGAAGTGACAAATGTTTTATTAGTTTCCGTTCTCCTTTTGGCATTGAGTACGCATGCGCGGTGATTCTACAACGTGCAGCCGACAATACACGCCAGTTACAGGACATCGAAAGAGCAGCCATGGCTGAAGACAGTAGCAACGAATTCACGCCTCTTGACTTAAGCATGAAGGACAAAACAACACCAAGTACAAGCCTTGACGGCACCCAGGACACTTCATCTACGTTGGGCGCATACACAACGTGAGCTTTACCGCTTGTAAATCTTTTTCGTTCAAAACTGTTGCCCTTAGACACTACCCATATATTAGCCTTTAACATCTGTACATTTTTTCCCACCTGAAACGGGCCTTTTTTACAGCCGGCTTGAGCTTTGAAATCGGTTGCTTTCTTAGATCAAGACGCGTCGATGCTAGAGTGGTGCGTAAATATTGCCATGTTCAGCGCAAAGTCAGCGGTTTAGTGCTCAGGATAAGATTTTTCAGAACATGAAGCGAACGCATACTTACAGACAAAAATATTTTCCATTGATGTATACTTCTTGCAATGCACACACGCGATGGAGTGCTATAGGTTGAAGTCCCGGGAACAATTCCGGATGGCACCACCGTATTTAGATGAAAGCGCAATGTAAAAATGCTCTTGTTTACTTGCATTTAGGGGCTCCTTACAGAACCCCGATGGTGAAACCTTTTGCGCAGTCCGCCTAAATTTGGTATGCGTTTTATCAGGTAAACCTCGGAACTAGTTCTAACCGCGGTGAACAATTGGTGTGCCGATCCATAAGTGTTTACTTTACTAAAAACCATAAGTATTACTTTACTAAAAAGTACGCCCCGTGCATGAAAAGGCGCTACTTGGTTTAAAACGATTGTTCTTCCCGTTGCATGTGTTCCTTAAAGGCAATAAATGCGCATTAGAGGAAAGCACACTTTTGCCGCTTGGAGTTGTGTGGCTAAAGAAGGTATTTGTTGCTCTTTTTATCGCTTTTTGAAACCTAAATTTAGATTACTTAGTTCAATTTTTTTAAAATAGCAAACTTGGGTAAGTTAGTACCCCAGCAAAAAAGAAGTGGGAAGTCATGGTATTCTACGGTACCCTTTACCATTTGTGAACGAAAGCAGTTGCACGTTGCATTTGAGCTATATTCTTGCTAAGAATGGCATCAGTCTTAGGATATTTTTCAAGCGTTCTCAGAGGAATCTTTGTCCTTCGAAGAATTTTTATATAGGCTCCAGCGAGTGACATAGAAGCAAACTTTGCATAGCTTGAAAACAAGCTTTTATAAACTGCGTTCTAATTCATCATTACTTCATTCGAACTCGTCATTTTGTTCGTAAGTATTTAAATTAATACTTGGCTAAGAGGCAGAAACCTGCTTTAATTCCTCAGAGCTAGTCAATTAAGCCTATAATTTCAAATATTACCTGAAATTCGGTATATTCCTCATAGCTTCCTGAGCCATGAGTCATGATTGTAATTGGCATGACAACGCCACATTCACCACGGCGTTGCCGAAACGCATCAGGGAGCCACAAATACTAATTATTCTAACATTAGCGATGGTTGCATCGTAATATCAGACACCATCTGCGCAGTGTCATTGTAATACTTCAACCTGTTTCATTGATGCAGAAACCCTTTCAGAGATGTTATTCCGAAATTATTGTTAGGATTCTGACACTGCAGCAAGTGCCGCAAGAATTTTCCATAGCAAACTACATATGACACGTTGCAAGTACTTCGACAGGTAAACTGACAGTATTTGTGCAAGTCAAGGCGCCGTTTCGTCCAAGTTGGATGAGTGCTCTCCACCATGTATTGCCCCGAGTGCGCCGTTCATATTATGCCAGCCAGCATTAGGGTATTTATTGAGGACGAACCATTGCGAGTAGTGCATTTACAAAACAGGACTTTGCTTTTTCTGAACTTTGGTTTTATAAAAGATAATTTCACCTTTTTTTGTCACAGCTTGTACCTGTCTTACCACTACTTCATTATTTGTAGGATTTCTGACGACGCCTTGCAGTACCAGAGGAACAGGCAGCACCCACCCACGACCGACGAGACTTGCAACGTCGACGGTACGTAGGCGATTGTCACTCGCCTTTACCACAAACATGGCAGATAGCCGTTACGGTTACCGTGGATGCGGTACATTTATTGCGTATAAAGATGCACTTTACCCGCGCCACCAAGATGGTTTCCGCATCAGCCAGCTTATAACTGTCCTTACTAAGAATTTTTTGTTTCTTTCATCATATATGCAAATTCATGCGTAACCTATGCAGTACAAATTTTTGATGGAATTTGTTCTTGAATAGGTGGGCTGGTAAAGCACGCTCCTAGATCAGGGCACAAGCTGAGACTGCATTCTATGCAGTGATTATTTCACTCGTAAATGGAATCATCGCTTGACCATTGGTCTACAATTTTATTTGCCAAGCAGAATCTCAGTGGGTTTGACCTGCTAGCATCTTGTTAATGTCTCCCTTATACCGATCAAGCTGGATGACAAAGCAAGTGCTTTGAGGCGAATGCAGAGTGTGATGTGCAATTAGTCCGCCCTTTCAGATGTCTATACCGGAGGGTCGTAACGGTGCTCTACCGTTTTAGGAAGAGTTTGAGAATTGCTCACCAATAGCACGTTACGACCAGAAGACATATTCTCCTGCGGCCGAATTCAGAAGTTACAGCGCACAATTTTGGGCACCCCAAAACAGTCTATAATCGAGCTCTTCGTTCTTTATACCAAGAAAGCCAACCCACAGCCGCAGAATAAACAACCTTAAAAAATTATTCAAAATACAACGTAAGGAGAAAGAAATTAATGGTTATTTTGCGCTCTGTTGCATAAATTCTTATCATATATGCCAACTATGCGCTTTTGAAACTTAAACATTATTCGTATTGAATTAGTAACAATCACAGTAACCAACGATTTCCAATGAGTGTTCCATTACTTGAAAATTGAAACGCTTTGTTCACTACAAAAGTTACGGCATACTGAAACACCGGCATTTTTCTGAATGCTCTATTTTGTAAGGTGATTAGCTTTCCTTGGATGCGTCAAGCATTATTCGTTCTGCCCGCATCTGCGCAACCTGTTTCGCAGGCCTGGCGAACGTTGCGACTTTAACGGCACAGCTAAGTTGAGAATACCAGACAATAAAAAATGAGCTCCTTAAATGGTGTTATGATATCGCCTTGTATTTCATTCGAAGTCAAAGATGGAACTCAAATGTTTAGTTCCGGTGGTTAGGAATCGGCGTATAATGTTTTCTGTGGCATACCAAGGCATAGACACCAAGGCATGTGGGTGTAGTAGTGCCGTCATTATTCTTAGCCTACTCCTCCGCCGCTTTCATATTTTAAATAAAGGTGTATTTGACAATACGGCGTGTCCCTGCAGTTTTTATGCTATTTGCACTGGCGTCGATGGCCATCCTCAGGAGGTTTCTACCGTAACCTCTGCCTTTCAGGTCCTTTCTTGTTTTCCTTTTTCTTTAATTTCACGAAATTTCTGCGTATTTAGGGAAAATGTGCCACTGCCTAAAATCCTTGCAGCGCTATCCACACAGCCCACAGTTTTAACGTACTTTGACGCTTTCCGTTGCACCTTTTAGTGGCATTTACCCGTGAATTAATACTTGCGCATTTCTTTCTAGGCTAACGTACTGTCTGCAAAACGACGCTTACATATGCGCATTGAGCAAATCTTTCTGAAAGTTGTCCTATAGTCTATTTATAGACTACGCAGAAACACTGGCGAGGACAGCCGTTTTAGCGCTCGTAAATAGATGCTAAACACGCAGTGCTTACAGCAGTTGCTTAAGAAATTCAGCTACAGGAGTAACCAAAGGGGTATCGGAAATTCAGTATGTGAAAGGCGAGTAAGTTTTTGGATGACACAGCTATCTGTAATAAAAGGACAATGAATTAAGGGCAAATGTTGAAAATCTAAAATACCTCTGTAGAAATGCGTCCTCTCATTATGTCGTCCTCTGCGTCGGGCTATGTCTGCTGCTCGTAATAGTTGAACAATAAGCAATAACTTCTTGAGGCATCTAATGTGCTTATTACTTGATAATACAGAATATAATGGGTCAAGGGTTTTGCGCCCAAGAAAACTACGGCTTTTTTCACTTCGAGCCCTATTGTGTTCTGCTCGTGGTTTGAGATAAATCTTTATCGTGTTCGGCTTCCCCATCGCCACGAAGCTCTTGCGTGCATTCAAGACATAATTGCAGGAAGAAAAAGCACATTGTATGGAAGCACTGCAGTAAAGTTCCCCTACCACTAAAAACTTCTTGTCAAGCGCCTTAAGCACGAAATATCCATTTCTCATGAATGGCTCCGGCACTACGGCAAATGAACACATTTACTATACCTTTATGCCATATAGGTGCCACTGACAATGGCAGCAAAAGTTGCCAGCCCCTGGGGTCCACCAGGAACATCGATAACGTAAAGCCCAGCACAAGCCGCGCTGGCATGGAGGAAGCATCAGCCAGTTTTGAAGACGGCGCCACGTAAGTTCACATTTAGAAAAGCTCCATTACAAGGGAAGTCAGAGACGACAGGGATGGCTACCAGTGTAACAATCATGCCCCTACTCGGTAATTTCTCCTGGGGAGGGCTCGCTCTGATGGCTGAAACAGGCACTGCGTTGGCAGTTTTGAGCGTTCGGCCGGCGCGGCAGGCTTTGACGAACTTCGCGGTTCCAACAGCGCGACCAGAGATCACATGGCACTCTGCACGCCCCATGCCACAACCACGAAGCTATACAAGGTCACCCGATATTCCAAGCTGTTAACACGCCGCACTTGGCGGTAAACTTGCAGGTTTGTAGCCTGCTTACTCACTCCCCGTTACGGAATATCTAAAGTTTGTGAAGGAAAGATACTCATCGTAGCCGAGGCTAACGAAATGAAACAGGGATTTCCTGTTTTCCTGTAATATTCCCGTAAGAATAACACTGGCACTGACGCACTTGCGCGAGAGATAAATGTTGCAAGAACTTAAATGAAAAATATCAGCTGTTGTTCAGACAATAATGTGTCGGCGTAAGAAAGAAGGTTTCGCGCAGGATCTACTACCTAAATACTTGAGAAAAGAGATATGAATGTGCTTGGCAACACACCGTACATGCATTGAAGCTGGTGGCATTTAAAGGAATGTGATATCATAACTGAAGCAGTTGCATTTTAGATTCGTGAAATACTGTAGAAAACATTGAGAAACTCAAGTAACAAAATTACATCTTTAAAACTCAGCAATGATAACACCGCCACGATTCAAACAACTACATCCAATACCACATTGAAGGCGCTCAAAATTCACTTACTACACACCGCTATGAAATTGTCTGTTTTATGGGTAGATCATTCGCCAGTATTCGGACACATTGTATCGATTTCAAGAAAATTGCAAAACAATATAGAGGAAGTTGCCGCTTAGGATGCTCCACCAGATGTAACCAGTTTGACTGCGATATATATTTTTTTTGTGTACTTAACTTTGTAAACTCTACCGCGCAGGGGCGTCTGCGTCAGCAGGCATTTGGTGTGTTGCGACGCCGCGTACCCGGGAACATTGGGGTTGGACCCTCCCGCGTCTAACCGTGCGCGGCTTTGCCGTATCCAAGGAAAAGGGGATCCTGGGGGTTGAGTCGATGTAGGATGTTTGGACCTTTACGGCCCACGGCGATGGCAACATACTTCTTTGGTCTCGGCTTCATGTAGACGGCACCCCGGCACTGACCCACCCGGGGGAAATCGGTAGTTGCCTTTTCCTGTCCCCCTCTCAATTCTGCGTCTTTCTCTCTTCCTTCCAATCTTTCCTGTCTTCTCCCCTCTTCTGTTTACTGCCGATTTTCCTGGCAGAGAGCGTTAACTTTGTGTGGGTGGCAAACCTTGGGTATACCCGCCGTGGTTGCTCAGTGGCTATGGTGTTAGGCTGCTGAGCACGAGGTCGCGGGATCGAATCCCGGCCACGGCGGCCGCATTTCGATGGGGGCGAAATGCGAAAACGCCCGTGTACTTAGATTTAGGTGCACGTTAAAGAACCCCAGGTGGTCAAAATTTCCGGAGTCCTCCACTACGGCGTGCCTCATAATCAGAAAGTGGTTTTGGCACGTAAAACACAATAATTTTTTTTAAACCTTGGGTACTCCAGATTGGGTATATTATCACCGTACAACTCGCGAGGGCTTTCCTTACTCGTAAGACTTGCTCTGTCGCCATGTTGGGCTTGGTGGTGGGCGGTTGGAGCTGCTGCCGAACTCAAGGCCCCTATATGGCTTCTAGTAAACCACTTTCCCTTGATCGCCTTCTAAAAAGAGGGCGCATCGATGCAAGGTTTCAATTCTTTTTGAAGAACAACCAACGACACTTCCCTAAGTAATTAGCAATCCACAGTGAAGGCAACAAGAGCGTGCGTAAGTTCTCCCCATTCTTGGTGGCGAAATGCCACGCAAACACTATAGGACCTGGTTACAAAGCCACAAGGATGTCCAATGGAGACCTGCTCCTTGAATTGAAGGATAAAACTCAACATTGTAAAACTAATGATTTAACTTGCATTGGCGATGTAGCAGTCACTGACGGCACATCGAACCATGAACACGAGCCGCGGAGTAATCTCTGCAGACGACTTCTTGGACGTTAGTAAAGAAGACCTGCTTGAAGGTTTCCAGGACCAAAATGTGATCAAGGTAGAAATAATCCTAATCCATAGGAACAATGAACAACTTCAAACAAAGCACATTGTACTAACGTTTGGTACTAGTGTGCTGCCTCGTACATTGGATGCAGGCTATATCAAAGTACGTGTTAGGCCGTACATCCCAAATCCTTGACGGTGCTTTAAGTGCCAGAGGTATGGGCACGGATCTCAGACATGCCGAGGAAGGCAGTCTTGCGCGATATGCAGCTCGAACGATCATCCATCAGACACTTGTGACATATCTCCACATTGTGTGAACTGTGCTATTAGCCATCCAGCCTACTCCAGGACATGCCCTAAATGGAAGAAAGAAAAATAAATCATTGCACTAAAAGTCAAAGAAAATACAACATTTCACGAAGCAAGGAAAAGTCTTTCATACTTAAATCACACAAGCTTTTCCGAGGTGGTGCGACGGGAGGCAGCATCACAAATGCCTCGAGAGTCTACCGCGGTCACCGATAGTGGTCCGGTAAACACTCCGCCTGCCCCCTGGTGCCAGCAACAAGTGCTGCTCCATCACCATCGAAGTTGGGCCTGCAGATTTCGGTTCCGCAGGTGCCCAAGCTAAACCGAATTCAACGGCCTGGGACGCAAATCTCAGCGCCTAGTTCACGATCCTCCAGCGCCTCGGAGAAGGTTATGGAGGTCGATCAAAATACCCGGCGTCATCGACTGCCAAAGATAAGCGCTCTCACGAGCGCGCTAGAAGAGATGAAATACCTCTAACTGCTCAAAGAAAGGGACCGCTATCTAAACGGTTACCTTCCTTGTATACATATCTATTTATCTTTAACACGTGCTCTTGAACACAGACAACCAAAATTCTCCTCGATATGGCTACACAAATAATTCAGTGGAATGCCAGGGGCCTATTTAAGAATGTAGATGATGTCAAAGATCTAGTAGAGGAATATAAGCCACGACTGTTCTGTGTTCAAGAAACTCATATAAAGTCTACACACAAGCACTTTCTTAGACAGTACATAATTTTACGTAAAGATAAAAATAATGTTAATTCTTCTTCAGGTGGTGTGGCAATCACAGCCCAAAAGTCAGTAGCGTGCCAGCATGTATCACTCCAGAGTTCATTTGAAGCAGTGGCTGTTCGGGCTATGTTGTTCTATTTGCTCCATATATATATCACCTGATGAACGGTTCGACAAAGCAGAATTTGAAAAGCTGATTGACCAGCTTCCCGAACCCTATAGAGTAATCGGAGACTTCAATGCTCACAGTACATTATGGGGTGACTCAAGATGTGATGCGAGAGGACGGGCAATTGAAAAGTTCCTTCTTTCATTTGGAGCCTATCTATTTAATAAGACAGGGCCAACTTCTTACAGTCCTACAAACAACACGTATTCGTGTACAGACTTAGCCATAGGGTCAGCATCAGTTCTTCCATACCTGGAATGGAGCGTTATTAGTAATCCATATGGGGGCGATCACTTCCCAACACTCCTAGAAACAACAAAGTGGCGC
Source organism: Dermacentor andersoni (assembly GCF_023375885.2). Lineage (NCBI taxonomy): Eukaryota > Metazoa > Arthropoda > Arachnida > Ixodida > Ixodidae > Dermacentor > Dermacentor andersoni. The sequence continues at coordinate 57,992,234 of NC_092818.1, forward strand.
GATGGACCAGCTTACCCCAAAAAGTGTAAACTTCGTAGTGCAGACTGGTCGAAATTTAGAAACCTATGAGAAATTGTCCTTGGAAGATGTCGACCACCTACGTGTAGAGGAACTCACCGCCTAAATCACTGAAGATATCCTCTATTCTGCTAAAAACTGCAAACCTCAGTCCGGCACAGATAAAGTCAATCGAAAGTCAAGACACCAAAGAAACGCCAGAAAAAAGCATGGAGTAGATTTTCACGCTACCCAACAACAGAAAACCTAATAGAAATTAAGCGGTGCAAAGCAAATGGCCGCCGTATCCGCCGAATATCCAAAAGCGAAAGCTGGACACGCTAAGTATGTTCCATAAACTCATGCACGGATGTTAGCAAAGTGTATAATAGGGTACGCAAACTAAATGGACAACGCGCAAATCGTTTTCCTCTCATTGCTGGCTCCGGTGATACAATAGAAGATCAAGCGCAAACACCCTTCGTGAGCAGTTTCAGAGGGTATCAAACTCCGACAATTATACAGAAAGGTTCTTAGACCATCAAAAAATAGCTGAAAATATTCCTCTGCGTCCAAACAAGCTGTCATCAGAAGGATACAACAAACAACTAACATTCCATGAACTCAAGCTTGCCCTAGGCTCTTGTGGCAGCTCGGCTCCATGCTCTGACATAATAACATGAAATAATCTATAATCTGCCTGGTGAGACCGTAAATTGTATCTTAGGTCTTTACAATAAGATTTTTGCAGCTGGTCATATACCGTCATCTTGGAAGGAGGCAATAGTCCTGCCAATACTAAAGGACGGCAAAGACCCTTCCTTAGTTTAAAATTACAGACCAATTGCACTCCCAAGCTGTTTACCTAAAGTATTTGAAAAAATTATTAACCGTCGCCTTGTGTTCTTTTTGGAATTCAATAGTATCTTGGTCCCTCACCAATCTGGCTTCCGAAGAGCAAGGTCTACAACCGATAATCTTGTTCTCCGTGAGTCATATATACGTGATGCATTTGTACACAGCCAATACTGTCTATCTGTATTGTTTGAACTTGAGAAGGCACATGGTACTGCCTGGCGATATGGTATTCTGCAACACCTATCGTCCTATAGAATTTGTGGTTATATGCTCAAGATCTTGCAAAATTACCTATCTGAAATGTGAATTGGCAATGTAGCATCGTGCACTTTGGTTCAAGAAAACGGCGTGCCACAGGGAGGAGTGCTAAGTTGAACATTTTTCCTAAATAAAGTGGACTCTCTCCCCTTTGATATACCATCGATGGTGTCTTATTCTCTATGTGGACGACATCCAAGTCAGTTTGAAATCTTGCAATCTGTTGATATGTGAACGCCAGATACAGTTAAGTGTTAATCGGCTCTCGATAGGGGAAGACGAAAACGGGTTTAGATTCAGTGCAGAGAAGACTACCTGTGTGCTGTTTTCCAGACGAAGAGGGGTATGTCCTGACCCATGCATTACGATGAATAGAAGAAGCCTGGTAAATAGAAAAGAACAAAAATTTCTTGGCGTAATCTTCGATAGTAAGCTAAGCTTCATGCAACATATAAAACAGTTGAAGCTGAAATGTCTAAAAGCTATGAACATTTTAAAGATTTTATCTCACCAGTATTGGGGAAAAGATAGGCATTGTCTCCTATCTCTATTTAAATTCCTTGTGTTGTCACGCATAGACTATGGATGTATTGTTTGCCAGTCAGCTTCAAAGACAGCACTTAACCTACTCGATCCTATCACTTGGGTACCCGCCTAGCACTTTGTGCCTTTCGTACAAGTACTGTCCAAAATCTCTATATAGAGGCGTATCAGTGTCCACTGGATTATCAGCGCACATATCTCTGAGTCACCTATGCAATAAGAACGATGTCGCTAAAACAACATCCATGCAAAGCAATCATATATGATCAGTCCGCAAACCAATTGTATTTCAACCGGCCGTCTCACGCCCCGCCGTTCCCATTCGCAGTAAAGTCTGTTGCGGAACAACTTGCAATAGTTTTCACAGATCTGCACGAAAGTGACTATGCTCAATCCCTCCCACCTCGGGAGCAATGTCCAGTCACCTGTGACTTGCCCTTTACAGAGTTTAACAAGAAGAGTTGTCCATGTACCCTCATCCAGCAACATTTCATGGCTCTTGAAGACAAGTACAGATCTATTGCATTTTTCACTGATGCTTCAAAGTGTGCAAATTCCGTATCATGTGCAGCCCATGGCCGAAACTTCTCCAACTCTAAAATGTTGCATAAACATAGCAGCATCTTTGCAGCGGAAACGTACGGTATTCTGATCACTATTGAGTATATAGTACAGCACAATATAGAAAAGTCTCTAATATACACAGATTCTTTAAGCGTTCTCACAGCCCTGTCCTGTCGCAAAGCAAGCCGAAGCCCTGTGTTAAATAAGCTCCTTCAACTAATTCGCATAGCGTATAAAGAGCACCTTGTTCTTGTTTGCTGGGTGCCAGGCCACCCTGGCATCGCAGGCAATGCAATGTCGGACAAAAATGCTGGAAGAGCGGCGCATCGGGATACAATTGATGTAAGCTGGGTACCTGGTGCAGATATGAAACCTGCTGTACGAAAGGTGCTCCGTTATGACTGGCAAGCTGAATGGGACAAGGAAGTTGAAAATAAGCTGGACCTGCTTAACCCCCAGTTAACCAAATATATCCCACCGAAGCTTGAAAGACACACCGAAGTCACCCTGGCACGACTCAGAATAAGACGCCCTTGTTGCACACACAAATACCTCTTGACTTCAACTGACCCACCGACGTGCACACGCTGCGGTGATAACTTAGCCGTCCTACATGTCCTCATTCAATGTCCCGAACTTCACCGAGAACGAGTAGCTCATTTTAGGGAACTCTACACACACCATATACCCCCCATCCTTCGATGTTCTTATCAGAGGCTGCACTTTTTAACTTAAAAAGAGTGCTTAATTATCTTGCACAAGTTAACTTTATAGACATCATCTTATATCATCCTAACCATGAGAATGTGCCTTACAGGTGAAATAAGGTCGGATGCACAGAAGTGTGTCTGAGTTCTCGCTCTTCTTTCGTAAGCCAGAATTGTACAGCTAGGGACTCGGCCAATCCACAAGTATTTATCATCTGTGCCTGTAACCAATGAATTTAAAGCCTTATGCTTATCTTAGTATTTATTTTAGATATAATGCACAGGTATTTGTAGACATATTTTGTGCGTAGGCCTCTATAAAGCTTTTATTTGAGGTCATATTCCTAAACTCACAATTTTACTAAACCAAACCACATGTCCTGCCGCGTTGAGGTCTTAAATGCCCTAGCGCCAATAAACTTCAACCATCATCATCATTATCAACTTTGTAAATTCTAAGCTTCTATTGTTTTTAAGCTTAGCGAGTTGATAATTTTTCCCACTTGCAAGCCTGAATAAAAGGTATGATGGATAATTTGCCGCAGTTTAACTGTCCCTATCGAACGAAATTTCATTATTTGATAGTTCTAATTCTAAATAAATAATCTGGTCTTGATGCCGGCCAAACTGGAATGATTAGAAACTACGTACAAGGTAACACCCCACGACTCGAACCAAACTATAACATTGCCTGAGCCATGTGAACAACCGTAACAAGAATAAATTCATATATGCAAGCAAAAAGCACATTACCGCAAGAATGGCGACCAATGCTCATCTACTACTTGGCGCAGACATTTCAAGCGAGCAGCAGGCTGTACAAAAGACACGCTGTACGCGCTGTCCCTGCTCTATTGCCCATTGCATTTTTCTTCACTAAACGGTAGAAAAGCTGACGCATCAGCATTGCCTTAGCTCAACGCTTGCAGCGTTCATTACCTTATTGAGGAAAAAAAGAAAATACTTACTTCTTCGGTAGCATATTTCATCCATTATACATGAAAACACTGAAGTATGTTATGTTTCTGCGCTTGCTACGTATAGGTGGAAATGATTATGTGTGTGTCGTTCTCATGATGCCTTCGGCAGGAATGGCGTGGAGTTCGAATGCGACTCAAATATGAAATAACGTCCTACAAACAATGTAGGAAAACTTGAACCCGGCAGTTTTCCTTCGTATTCGATATGTAGGAATTGAGTTAAGGCGTATGATGTCCGACGGGGAGTCATTCCACCTACACATGTCTGAAATGACGCGAATATTTTGCCTTTGCGCAACTTCCATTTCTTATATCGAGAGCCTCAACTGGCTAGTTGCAATGGCTTAAACCCGCAAAAAAGCGCCTCTAGTGAGAGCAAAATATCATCATCAGGAAGGGCTCACACCCCATAAGCAAGCAAGTAATGGCTGAATATGAACCAAGGAAAGACACGAGCGAACGAACGAGCGACGGAAAAAAAGAGCGCCAAAGAAAACAAGAACGAAATCACCTTTAGGTATGCATTATTTTCTCACATGTGACGGTGAGGAGATCAACCTACAGTCCCAAACGTTTACTTCGTACGGCAGCTCACTATGTCTGACCCGTCAGATCGTACAACGTTAGGCATTACCACGCATGCAGGAGGCTTTCCTCTTCAGGTCTTAGTAGAGTGTAACACGCTGCTGAATCTTTCTACCCTTCCTAGCGTACAACCTGTCCTGAAAAATTCACCGACCATTACTACAGCCCATAACGTGAAATTTGAGAGCAGCTGTGTACATGTTTTTATTATGCGATATATTCGGGCAAATATTTTCAGAGATACAGATAGCAGAGGCCAAACGCGACGGCTTTTGTAAATGACTGATCGAAGGATCTAGTGTAATAGCTGGTGCTGTGTGGCTTCCGTAAAAATCCGCGCATAAACTCAGATTGGAAAACAATTGCAGACCAATACAATCGAAGCAAGCAATTAAAACAAGCGAAAGCCAGAACCCACACAAGCTGATCATAGCACGATATGAGCGCTCTGGCTGAGATCCCATGCTAGTACGAAACGAGTGGTAGGGCGAGTCCGCAGGAAACCAGTCTTCCGCGCTCATGTCACTGAAGGGGCAGCTATCATTGGTCTCGGCCTCTCGACCATTCAAGGCTCATCTTCTGCCGCTCCGCATTCGCTCTTTCATCTTTCGCTCTTGTGCTCGTTCGCTCGGCTACGCCGCCGACGCTCGCCGCAAGAATGGGTCATGAAGAGCTGCGCCATAAAACGGAGACGTATTTTACCCGACGCAAAACAGTCTTTCTCAATGCCAAATGTCTCACTACCAAAAGCACGCTTCTGGACTTTTGCCTGAATACTCCTTGTGAGCGTGTTGAAGACGGAGTTGTATTTTCAATACTCAGACGGGCTAGTTTTTTAACTTACCATCACTAAGAGATATTTCTAATCTCCTGCACCTGTTTCATGTACGAAACGCGATGTATTAGATAATGCAAGGCTTCTGTTCTGCTTGCCACTCGAACGAGGAAAGTTCGTTTCCAGTTTAGCATCACAGGCCACCGAAAGCACCACCGTTCAATTTCTGCCAATATAGAGCCCAAATCGAGCGCTAGATATCAATGTAGCAACTTAGCGCCAACAGCGAGTCGCCTTACCATTCACGCGCGATTTTTTTTTTGTCAAACACTCCATTGGTCAAAATGTGTTTTTCTCGTCCCATTCCAAGAGTGAGCCATATTGAGCTAATCTGACCGTATCCTTGCAGGAATGCTACTGGAACCGGAGGAATCGAACAGCAAGACTCCTGCGGTGTCAGAGCAAGTGATCAATCGTCTGCCAAGGAGTCAAAACACAAATGTGAAACATGCGGCAAATTTATAAGATGGGCTCATCATCTATCTGCACATTACCGCACGCATACCGGCGAAAGACCATACAAATGTGAAATATGTGCGAAATCATTCGCGGACAGGTCGAATTTCCGTAATCATCAACGGATTCACACAGGTTTGAAACCACACATCTGTCAAATATGTACTAAACCGTTCAAAAGCAAAAGGGAACTTAACAAACATCTCAAATCACATAGTAACGACCGACCTTTCGTTTGCGACATATGTAATTTCTCCTTTAAGTGTAAATCGCATCTCCAAAGACACCGCGAAAGATTTCACGAGGACGGAACACCGTAGGAGTGCAAGCAGTGTGGATTTCGGTCCACAAAGAGAGAAAACATGGACGCACATCTCTGCCAGAATACTGGGTGCTAATTGTGTGGCGATTCATCTAGACATGCATTTGAACGAATTGCACATCCCGTGACGCATACGGTGGGCAGTCTTAACAGTGTGACTAGTCCGCAAGTGCAGTAAATCGCCCATGGGTTTTGCATATGAACGTGACCATGCACCCGTGCAGGAAAAAATAAGCGCTGACATTCTCCCGCCGGGGTTATAAACTAACCGGACGCATCGTGTGGAGATGCGGGCTTCTTTTGACGTTTAAGACTGTTGAGTGAAATGCAAGGCGTAAATGATGCAGCTTGATTTTTCGAAATTACGAGAGGGAACGTCGTCTTCAGCAGAATTTGGGATGTTTGAATGTCGAAGTATTTTGCAGCTCCTGGCTAGAGCTTATTGTTTGCACAACTATGTTGTTCGCCAAAGTAGCTATGGCGAACTCATTCCTAGACAGACCCTAATGAGCAGAAAGTTCGTGTTTTGTGTCACTAGAAGGTTGAAACGTTCGCACAGAATCCTTGACACCTGGGTTAGTTCTGTGCAAATGGTCTGACTGTGTATAGTAAACGAGCTTTGCCTTATCATCGTTTTAATTCTGCAGTGTGAATAGAAGAGAAGACCTCTCATTAGGAAACATTTTAAAAGAAGGCAGTTTTCCTGTCAACTAAAAAAAAATATCTGCCAATAATTGAGGTCCCTAGGCCTGGCTGCCTTCGAGAGACCGCTTTTACGACAATATGTAAACGAAAACATGGGGACATTTATGTCCCCTAAAAATTGTTCAATGCACGTAACGTTTTGGTTCACTCTTTGGCTCTTGTATTCACAGCGAAGATTTTTCTTCTTTATCACGCCGATGAGAAAACTGAAACTGAATTAGACTGAAATCATATGTAGCTTCACAATATACGTTCTACCAAAACGAATATTTTAGTCGTTGTGTTAATGTTGAACCTCTTTCAGTTTTAATGTGCAGTTTCTTATTCCTTCCGAAGTCGTCCCTTCTCCCTTGCACTCCATTCTATTACAGCTGTAGAATTTTTAGCCTGATTTGACAAACGTGTCCCTGCGAGCGAGATACAGTTTTTAGTTACACTATTGACACGCTTAGTTCGTATGCCTTCTTGCTGTGAGCGCGTTTCACCGGATGTCATCTCATTGCATGACGCGCCTGCATGCATCAGAAGTTGCTCAAAAATTCGGTCTTATTTTTGGTATTGTTCAATTTTTATCACCAAATTTCACGCGCAACGCGAATACATTTGTGCATTCTGGAAAGCACACGAGCACCAGCGATTCCGCTGGAATCTTCTACGAATATTGTGTGAACAGCCGACGCTTGTTAATCGTAAATCTCTTGTTCGATGATCGATTCATGTGCCCGGCACTATTTTTCTACCCGAACGTAACTTGTTTTGTGGGTTTCGGTTCGCCCAATAAAGAATGGTTCGTGAGTGATGGTTCTTGTTACTGTGTTATTTGTCGTATCTACAACGCGACATATCATAGAGGACCTTCGTCGTTACTGATCAAACCCTACCAGTCAGGAAAAATATTGGAGGACGCTTAAGCTTCACCTTCGACAGTGGAACGCTATAGCGTTATCGCACCCCGTTCGCACTGCCCATTATTAAACGCAAGGGTATTGGGGCATCCTCGCACAGGTCCCCGCATAGCCCCAATGCGCTCAAACGAGACGAAGGGGAGAAGCGGGCGAGTGGCGCGCCACCTGTCGGGGCAGTGCGGTACATTGCCAGGAGGGGGTCTTCTGTGCTTGCCGCAAGACGGTTCTGCGTTTGCGCCAAGCGCAGGAGAATTGTAGCGGTAACGTACTTCGCTAGTCATTTAACTCCGACTTCTGTAATTTACATGCTCATAATAACCGATATAAACCGCCGTATGACTTTCTACGGAGCGTTTCTAAAGCAACGCAGCATTCACTAGAGGCGCTTTTGTCCCGCTTTGAGCCATCGAACTCGGGGCTGAGTGTTAGCGTCTCCTTCTCACATTATGGAGACCCTGGTTCGATTCCCACCCAGCCCATTTTGGAAGTTATTTATGAATTGCCTTCCGAGATTTTTCGCTCATGGCCAACGCCGCCGACGCCAACACCGACGACACCAGCTTTTCTGCGACACGAGCTCCTTAACGCTGTCGCGTTATTATTGTGAACATCGCCATGGAGGAGTGAGCTAGCCGCAGGCTACGCCTGCCGCTTTAGTACGGACCTTCGCCCGAGAAGACCAGGACGATCATGACCCCGACAAATGCCAAAGTGAGAGTGCCCGTGTCGCCCGCAGTGATGTGTGCTGCAAAGCCAAGGAAGCCACCGATCATTAGCGGATCACCATTTGGAGATCTGGAAAGCTGGCCGGAAACCTTTGGAAAACCACGATGTTTAACATTTGAATCTTTGATGAGCTGCAGTTTCACAGTGCATTTCTGCATACATTCACGAGCGTCATGCCCAAGGAGCGGGCCGAAGTTGAATAGGGATGCCGAATGAGAACACCGTGACCTTCAAGGCAGAAATTCAGCCACTTCGACCTACAAATGTCCGAGAGGAAAGCGTTCTTCCGCGCTGCGGTTTGAAACAAATGGTTTACACAGGATAGATACGTGAACCAGCCAAAACCATTGCAATATTCCTAACGGAAGCCACGGGTATTGAAAAGATGTTGGAATAGCGCACTTAGCAACATCGTCGCCTGGTGTTCCCGCTGAGGTGAAAAATTCAAACACAATAAGCCCCGGCGAACTCCAAAACACCCCCATGACAGTTTCACGCAAACTACTTAACATGTTCTCTTCGATGCAGCTGAAGTAGCCGTAATTGCTGACATCTTCTGAGGGGAGGTCCAGCAGCCATTCCCATTCCCTAAATTGCTGCATCTAAAGCCTGGAGTACCTACCTCACTGTCTTCAGACGTCTGCGTCCCCCATCGCTGCTGCACCTGACGAGTGCTCGCTCTGCTGCCACTGAGAAGCCGGACACATCTATTGCTTATACCCTTACCGTGAGATGATACGATCTTTTGCGCTCAACTGTTTCCGTTCACAGCAACATTGTTTGTGACTGTTTGGCTGCAACTGAATGGAGACCCCGCCGACTGTACCGATCGCAGTCGCCACGGCACTGCCTCTCATTGAAGCATCCAGAGTACACTGGGCTAATACGTGACTGATATGTGGGTCCATATCCGGTAAACTAAACACAGCAACCTACGGATGTGTGGTCTCAATTCTATGAAGTGCCCAAGGTCCGCCGCCGCCAAAGCAAGATCTGTCTCCACGACGAAGAAACGACGTGCTGCAATTTCAACGAAGCTCGAAAGAAAAAACCCCGCTGCCAAAAGATACCTGACGACACCACGGAAAAGTGGGACAGTGCCATGAAGCCATGATCATACACCTCGAAAAGAATCAACAGACGATGAACCAACAACACAGATGTTGTCGCCGCGTAGTGGGGGCTTTAGTGGTCAGAGGACCTGACTACTCCGTCATGAATCAATACTTAACCGCACAGTCGTTGACAGTTATGACTACATGGCAAGGACCCCAAATCCGAGCAGCTGGAGGTCACCTAACAAGGACGACGGGAAGGAGCACGTACGTTGAACACAAGGGGTGCTAGACACCCTTGTGTCGCAGAATTATCTTTTTTCGCAGGATCACTACAATTCGCCCGCCTAACCATCAAGCACCAGCCAAGGACGGTCAGACAATGCTACAATCTTCGATGACGCTTCGTCGAATACCAGGCCGGTGACCATAATTAGGTTTTCACCCTCATAAGGCAACGTGGACTGAGAGAATAGCTGCGTTATTTCGCACACTCCACGAAACTTAGGCGAATGTTCGCATGGCCCGTAAGCTCGTAACATGGCCGTAAGCAGTCCAACTTCCGCGCCAGTAAGCGGTTTTACCTTAGCTAACCCACTATGATTTCGTTGCTCTAATTTTATGTACTAAGTGTTCTTTCGTCTTCGTTCTCGTTTTATCTTTCTGCGGTGAACGCGTTTCACCGCCTAAAGTGTTAAGTTATCGCTCCGCGCATGACGCGCTTGAATGTATCAGAACCTTCTTGGTCATCCTTACTAATTTTGTCTGCTCTCTATGTTATAGTGAAACCTCGTGTAATCAGATTGCATGCGTGACGAGAATAGATTTCCACATAGTGTAAGGCGCTTGAGCCTTTGCGACTGGTCTGGAATCTTCCACTAAACATTTATAAATAACCGACTCGCTTGAGCCGCTGATCAATATTGCAACGGTTGTGGCATGTGCTCGCAGATATCATTCACCCCGAGTGTAAATTGTTTCATGGCCATAGTTTCGCTCAATAAAGTGTTGGTTTCGTGACTCGCGGTTCTTGCTACTATGTTTTTCACCGTCCCTTCAGTGTGGAAATATCGACGATTAAACCGCGTCTTAGTTCAACTTTCGTCGACAGTAACAGAAAATTGTGCGTGGCTCAGCTATCGCAAGCATCAAAGAGCAGAGAAGCTGAGGGAAGTTAGGGCTACAGAAAAATTTATGTCGTCTTCCTCTGTGGGAGGATTCGGTTGGGACGGCGCGCCATTTCAGGCGTCTACCGCAACACAAGCGATTTGTTGAGACGCCATATGCGTGGGTGTCCTCTGCCAGACGCTCCAGCGCCGCCCCTTAGCTCTGATGCATGCCATCTCCAACGCCGTTGACTTGGTAGCTTTTTGAAATCCGCCAAAGCGATGATAATATCGAACTAAAGAAAGAAAAGACACTTGATTCTGCAACCCGTGAGAAAGGACAGCGCAGCGTTGAATCAAACGAGCGAGTCGTTTTTCTTTTTGTTTTCTTTAAATCTGAGAGAAATGATGTCACGCCACCTGTGTCCCCGCCGCGCAGCTACTTCTCCCTCGCTAGACTTCACCGACCCTCGCCGCGTCGCTATGCTGCGCGAAGCTATTTCTTACACTCTACTTTCACTCTCTCTCAGCAATCTCGCCCGCTGCTAGGCGAAGCTGCGAACGTCAAGCGAAAACCAGCGAGGCACTAACAGCTCCACTGCAAGAACCTCTTATCCAGTTGCACTGCATCTATGTTCACTCGCATTACTTGCCGATGTACTATTTGTATCAAACGAAACACAAGCAGCGGATTACGTGACCGAAGCATAAGTGAAGGTAATGTGCATGCCATGGGATAGTTTTTATCATTGACAGGCTCGCAGATCCGGTTTTACTGGAATATGCGACGGCGCTCGCCCTATACCACGATATTTCTCGCATCTGTTCTCTGTGATTTTTGTTTTCTCCCTTTGAAATATAGAGGAGCAAAACAGAAGACAAAATATCGAAATCTAAGGCAAGCATCATCCCCTGGTGAGGTGAAACCAGATGTATTTGTCAATGCTGATGATTGGCAGTTTGTACACACTAAGCTTCGAGTTACGCTTCGGAAACCCACTCCGCTTTTCACGTCTCCTTTGGCACCAATAGCCGAATACTTTAGCGCATTGTGACAAGAGACAATGTCGGAGTTGCGCGACAAGAAAGGAAAAGAGGTGCCTACGTAGGCTTAGAACACTTTCCAGCACAGCTGACGGAGATGTGGCAAGAATGTTCAATCTCGAGATAACGCACGAAACGAGGTTTTGCTTGGGTATGCAAATCGTTACATTTCTACTTAAAAACGTTGATATCAAGAATAATTTTTCTAATTAACGCATTAAAATGTAACGAGAAATGACCATTGCTTGCCACTTGGGCCTCACTGGGTAGTTTGCGTTCCCAGACATGTGCTTTCCAGTTGTGCGATATAAGATGAAGGGGCGAGTAGTAGACCGTCAGTTAACAAAAACTAAAACTATGGCAAGTGCGCATGTTCACGAAATAGCTCTAAGTGTAAAAAAAAAGCACCAGAGAATATGCATATTCGCTCGTCGCCGAATCGCGTAAGGCAACCGCGAGGTGGAGCATTACCTGACACCTTGGAAAGCTGGAATTATGAATAGTCGAAAGCCACCCAGTCGTCACATCTTGACAGTATTCAAGAACTAGAAAAAGTACTTTATTACATTACATTTCAATCTCCATTCCGCTCTGTTTACGCGACGCTGCAGTTCCCATACCGTTGGAGGGTCGCAGATGCAGGTAGGATCCATCGTCATCTCGCCGTGTGCGCCTTAGCTATGTCCGAAGGAAAGATGATTAGGACAGTTAGGACGTTTAGGACAGTGCCAAGGTCTTTTAAGGTTCTTCGGAGGATGCCCTCCACGTTATTGGCTTGGATTTTGCGTACACCCCGAGTGACCTATCCGAGGAAATTCGGCATTCGTGTTTTCCTCTCTCATTTTCGATTGCGTTTTCTTTTCTGACGCACTTCCTTTTACTCGTAACAACTCCTACCTTCCTATTTGTTTGTAGGGCTCACGTATGCATTCTTACATGTCAAGACCTGCAAATTCTCATAGTCATTGCAATCTAAACAAAATACAAGGCTATGAGAACCCCATCTTCTCTTTCACTACCGTAACACTCCAAATAACTTCACGCACCGATGGAGGCTTACCAACTCTTTCACTCGGTAGAAAGACTTTCCGCCGTCTCAATGTAGCAAACTACGATAAAACTGAAAAGCGAGCTAGGATACTTTCTCCTTTTGTTACGGGCAATTCTTTAACTTACATTCTAAGCCCGGGCTGGAATGTATTAAAAATGGTCAGTGGAGACCTTCTTCTCTTCTTTCGTGACAAACAAGAGAACGAGATGCTAAGCAGTCTTGTGGAAGTTGGAGGTATTCCGATCACCAGCAAAGCACACTGATGCATCTAAAGCGCGAGCGGATAAATATTGCTGCAGTGGCCAGCTCACCTGAGCAAAACGTGTTGTCCAAAGCCACCCCTAAGACGAGTGTGCTGACACACCCCATCGCAAGAAGTCATCTGCGATGGCGACCACGCAGCATAACCAGGATGACGTGCAAAATGAAAAAGAAGGAAAAAGGTCGTCACCAAAATGTCAAAGAGAATACCTCACGTGAGTAAGCCCATAAAAGGTGCTCAGTTCTTTCGCTCGCAGCCTTTGCTGATGGGATGCGTAAGGGGGGGTCCCAAAGGCCAACGTTACTTGCCCGGCCTCTGCATAGCAGTGCTATCTGTTGCACCGGTTAAATCATCTTCGCCCATTCTCTGAGAGAGCTGGGTGACTCCGGGACCATCTGGCTACATCACCTCCCATCTGCAGGTGAATCCAGAAACACGCACGAACAGCCTGCAAGCGCGGGCACTCAGCGGGCACACAACTTTCGAGCCGTTGGTGCCGAATAGTCGGCATCGTTCACTTGATCGCCCCAAAAAAAAACAAAGGATTGGTGAAGAAAAAGGGAAGGGAGCACAAACTTGAATTCTACTGTGACGCGTGGAACACTTTCCTTTTTTTTAGTACTACTATGACGTTGCGGATAATGTATTGCAATGTGTTAGCGCTAATTAAAACTTTGATGATCATACTAAACTGTTATTTGAACACAAGCTTAAAGTATTTATGAGCCCAGGAGAGGCATTTAAACTCTGATCAATCAAACTTCCGGTGATCGCCAATCTGAAGATACCGCGACGATGGCATCGCCTCATTCGCTGTTATGGCAATAATTGTGCAGACAAGTATGTCATTTATAATGCACAACTTAAAAGCCCCTCGAATCAGTGTCTCTACAAGTAATTCTAAATGATAGATTGGTTATAATTCCTTCTATTTACCTTCAATACATACACGTATTATTGGCAGTAATTTCTTTTGGCTGGTGAGTGAGTGCTGGTTGAATGCTCAACAATTTGTAGCGAGAGTCTCGGTGCGATGCGAAAGGTAAGCACATGGAACAAGTTCTTGTAACCTTTGGTAAGTTATTCATAAAGGGGAGGCTATATATTGTACAGTATCACACAATTAGTATTGTTGTATTGATTCAGCGCTAGGCGCGTCTGGGCTTCTTCCCTACTTTGAAAGGAATGTTATAAAATATTTTAGGCAATGACACACTCCACAGTAACGTCGACTTTGATGCAGCAGCACGCCTGTCCTCGGCAAATTCCTATGTTGAGGCTGGATTCGGCCAATTGGTCGTATTTTAAAAAATCAACATGTCTCATTCGTTATTATATAAGCAAACTTAGCATACTTTAGCACTTTTATTACCGCCACCATAAAATACATGCGAAAGTGAGGAAACGAGGGCTGCGAAGAGACGCAAGAAATGCAAATCAAACATTGGGCACACTTCGTCGATACCGAAACACGTAAAATTTTATCCAGTTGAAGGAGTTAAGTCAAAGGACAGACCGACGCGAGGGCAAGCTGCAGAACAAGCTGGGGCAGTTTCTTTCTGGCATAAGGTCCTGCACGCAAGAGATGCAAGGCTGGTATGGATTAACAAGCTTAAAATGACAGGAAACTCATCCTTAGACCCTGGTGAATGACCGAGGCAGGAGCCTAGAAGGCCGCGCATATACTCTTGGTGAAAACTTCGAGCATGTGTGTAGCTCAATGCCGAAAATTCAACCATTTTTAAGTTTTCCTTAAGCTCTATTACAGCTTCTTTCATCTTCGAAGAACACTCCGGTTGTCTCCGGCACGTTTATTTCACCGCGTTTTCAACTGGCGTACTTGCGCTAAATCAACTAAAGCTTTTAATCAATCGTTCGTGCACCCTGCAATTGAATCAGGGTGATAGAGAGAGGGAAAACATTGTTCAAGGTCCAGTTGGCTTGGGTGAAGACAGACGGGCGAGCGGGAGGCGTGCCCCACCGGATCCTCCCTTCCTCAGCTGGCGGCCGGACCTTGAGTCTTGGCGGCGTCGTCGGTCAGCCGAGCTAGCCAGATGTGACCCTTCGGGCATTCGCCGAGCAGCATGTCAGAGCATGTTTACTTACTTCATCATTTTATGTATCAGCTCACTTCACTGGCGCTGAGTGTGAAACATAATTTACGACCAAGGCGTCACCACTCCCAAGGATAGCAACCTGGCTTCGGTGTCCACGGCTTGGCACGTGTTCTTGATTCTTAGCGTAGGGCACGGATAAACACAGAAACATGACAAACGCCCCTCACATGTCCAGGAGCAGTGGTATAAGTCGAAGCACTGGCCAAGTAGGCATTCACGAAGCCTAAACCACATCGAACGACAGTTCAGGGTGAGCCATGCAATTGTGCTCTTTTTGTTCTTAAATTGAAGCTTCTTAGGCGAACCATCCCTGAATTGGTTGTTGAGTGTGGCTGCTGCTGTGTTAAAGAATGGGTGCGTGCTTCACGTCGCTTCATACGCATGCGCAGTGCAGTTTCCAATACGCCCCAAGCACAAGAATGAACCGAGAAAATAAGGAGTCAACCTCACACCTGTCGTTGGGGTCTTCTACTTCACCCTGTACACACCTGTCCTTACACAATGCCAACGTGAGTACTGGATGGGTATATTTTTCTTTCCTTTACTTACCTTATTGAGAAGGCAGAAGTTTGTAGACTGCTTCCGTTGAATATTTGCTACCACCGAAAAAAAAAAAATTCGTCAGCTAAGGTAACTTTTATGGGCATCGCGGCGTACTCGCGTGCGCGGCGCCAAATACTTTCAAGCTTTAAGTTCCAGCTGTGCGGAAGGATTATGCTTAAATTTCCAATATCGTAAATTTAGCGGCAGAACATGAATCTAAATAAAGCGCCCCTATTTGAGGCACATAAAGTTGAAAAAAAAAGAGGAAAACTTGCGTTCATATACTTGAGAGAACGCATGCTTTGTCTAAAAGGTAAGCACTTCCCGGAAAGACCCATCATTTGACAAGCAGGTGAAAGGTGTCATTGAGCCAGTAATAACGAAATTTACTGGAAGGATAACGTTTACTACAGGTGTATTTTGTTGTTCTAGCTTTTTTGCGACGAATCAATGTGAATACAGAGCACCTTGGTTTACGACCCGAGCAAACTTGTCCTCTGAGGGAACTCCGAAAGCTGCCTCACCAAAGAGGGCATTTACTGATGCAATCGTTTGGCTCTTACCGCAAAACGGCCTCATTGGACAATGTTCGTAGACTCACTCCTTGAGGGTGACGTACAGAATTCCCGCGTTTAGTCAACTTCAATGTTCTATCGACTCTGGTGGCCGCAAGAATTTCCTTCTCTCGTCCGCGATAGGTATACAGGTATGTTGAAGTTTTCCTTCCTACGGCAGCTGAGTATGTCAAGCATTAAACTTGTACCGCAAGATATCGTTGAGAAATGTGGTCCTGTCTGCACGGTTCAAACATCAACATTTTGCAATTCCGTTCAGGATTGTTCCTCTGATCATATGGAGAGATTATGATTGTCTAGTAGACTAATGAGGTAACGGAAACACATGAGAAACGTCCATTCCTTGCGCAGGACTTTTGCAATTCACGCAGCAGTGCCTCGTGGATAACTAGGCAAATTGACGACACGGCCTGTCATACTAGAAGGAAATTCTGGCACCCACAATCCATATTACATTCCGGAGCGAAAATGGTTACCGCTCTAACGTGGTGCCAGCTGGTCACATGTGCAGCAGGAACTGCACGGTGGTTGTTGTAGATGAAATATGTTATTATATTCGAGTAACGTCGCTTGTCGGTTCGGAGCACCTATCGTTTACGTTCGGTAAATAATTTTCCTTCCAGGGCAGCAAGAAGGGTCTGTGGTATCTGAGCCGTATGAGAGGAAGCGGCCTCAGGGCGCTTACGCTTATGTTCCTCGAACATGGTTGGGTGGAAAAGACTTTTGCGACGAGGCATTTTCGCAAGAAACTGTCCTGTAGCATTACGTGAAGGCTCCATGTACAACCAAAAACACCCTGAAGCGAGCAGGAGCGATACTGTGCTAATAGAAAGCACTGACGACACTTATACCTGCCTTGGATGTCTAACGTCAATCGTCGCTCGAACAGCTACACACCCAGGGATAAAGCTAATGTTGATTTCACATATGTTGTCTTCACATTTACAGGTGTAATTTGGCCTAAATATATAGCGAAAGAGGCTTTCTGATTCGCCATCGTATAAACGTTGGGTCCCCTTTATTTATTCTGTCTATTCACTGATTGCGTCACGACTGCCAATATCTCCCGAGTAGAATTAGCACTACTCCTGAAAGAAAGAAATAATAATAAACACATGTTCGTATCTACGGCTTTTGGCTGGGCGTGGGCTTTGCTTAAGTTTGATTTGATGATTTGGTGTCAATTCAGCACAGGTCACTGGGGCGCCTTGTTTTGTGTTCAATATATTAGCAATTTAGCGTCGACATAGTGGCGCACTCTATCGTCTCTTTTTTCCAGATGGGTTTTACAATTTCATTCGAGTTGCCCAAGTGCCCGCCGTTTTACTGGTTCTCTCATCCTTCGCCCAAACTGCGCATGCGCGATCATTCAGGAACGTTCTGTCTCAGAAAGACGCTAGTGCTCCGGAGCGTCGTCACCAGGCATGACTGAACAAAGAAGCGGTGGGCACACGCCTCCCGCGTTTGCCTTCATCGAAGAAGCAACCCCGGGTACAAGCCGTGAAGGCGGCGAGGGAGCCTCAGGCACTTGCGACGATTACCCTGCGTGAGTATTACCGCTTGTGAAAGTTTCGTTGGATATTGTCAGCCGTAGAAACAACCTGAAATACAGACTTTAACAGTTATACGTTTGTTTCCACATCGAAGTGGGCGTTTTCGAGGAATAATTTGATTCGGTGCGGCTGCGGCTGTTTATGACCATGACAAAGAGAAGTGCCTCCTGTTTTTCGATCAAGGTATCTCTCCATATGTATATATATATATATATATATATATATATATATATATATATATATATATATATATATATACACACGCAGGAATGAGACGACGACCTTTTAGGAAGACTTACTGCATATTTGGCTGGTGGACCAGCTTTCGTCAGAGTACTTTACTGTACTCTCTGTACTATGCAGAGCACTTTCCTTCAGAGTACCTTACTGTACTCTGACGAAGGCTGGTGCACCAGCCGAAAGCGTTCAGTAAGTAAGTCTTCCTAAAAGTTTGTCGTCTCTTTCCTGCGTATGTTACGTCGGGTCCTGCGTGCTGAACTTTGAAGAAACCCCCATATATTTCGTTACGCCCCCATTGGGTCTGTTCTGTTTCAGTTACGATAGGGGACCAAACATCTAGAAGTGAATTTACTGTTCTTGCACGTGCAAAGCATGACATTATTTTAGGAATTTATTTCTTGCGTGAGTGGGGGGCAACTTTGGATTGTGGAAGTGGTGCGATTTCCTTTCGCCGCGACGTGAAAACTTCAACGACAGATAACACCAGTGATGCCGCCGACGTTCTCGCCGTGTCGCAAGGTGTGTGTTTGTCCCCTCAGACCGAAATGTTTGAACCTGTCAATAATTCTGGCCCTCGGACAGGTTCTTATAGTGGTTAAGCCGAGCCCGATTATGACAATACGCTAAAAAAAAATGTGATATTCCCTCGCGCCCTTGTTGTCACCACTGATTGTTGTACTCGTTTGTGGACAGTGAACGTTTCAACCCAATCCATAACATTGCCGCTAGGACTTAAACTGGCAAGTTTTGACGGACAAGCCATTGTCAGCGTTGGAACGGTCGAAATGTAAACTGCCGAAAAGAAATCCAACCCCGATAATTTGGTGACTTTGAGCGCATGATTAACAAGTCGCTGTCTTCTAGTGAGCAGTGTCTGCTTGAACGAGTGCTCGCTCGCTACGCCACATTGTTTGATTTTGCTCAAGACCAACGAGCATCCCATACACCACCGGCGTCTCGTATGCAACACCACTTCCATACAGGGCAAGCGACGCCAATTCGTCAGAAGCCCTATCGCGTTTCACCTTCAGAGAGAAAAGTCGTCGCCGAGCAGGTTAAAGAAATGTTACAGAAAGGAGTGATCCAGGAATCGTGTAGACCTTGGGCTGCTCCTGTGATCCTAGTAAAAAAAAAACTCGTGAAGATTCTGTGTGGACTATCGCCGCCTAAATACTGTCACAAAGAAAGACGTGTGCTCCCTGCCACGAATAGATGACGTCATCGACTACCTCCACTCCGCGTCGTATTTCTCTTGTTGATTTACGGTCAGGATATTGGCAAATTCCCATGCACCCCTCAGACAAGACCGCCTTCGTCACAACTGACGGCCTCTTTGAGTTCAACGTTATGCCCTTTGGCCTATGCAACGCTCCAGCGACATTCGAGCGATTTATGGATACCGCACTCCACGGACTGAAATGGGAAATTTTCATGTGCTATTTAGACGGCGTCATTATCTACTGCCGGAAATTTCACGAGCACAATCAGCGCCTGTCGGTGTTCTTGACTGTATCCAGCAAGCTGGCCTTATTTTAAGCTCGAAGAAATGCCATCTCGGTGAGTGTCAAGCCCTCGTACTAGGCTTTCTGGTCGACAAAGATGGCATACGACCAGACCCTGAAAAGATAGCTGTGGTTCGCGACTTCCAACAGCCACACATGGCGAAAGATCTGCGAAGCTTTTGGGCTTTTGCTCATATTTCCGGCATTTGATCAAGAATTTCGCACAGCTTCCCTCTCCCCTCACGTCACTCCTTCTCACTCACTCCTTCACAAATACTTGAGGACTGCTAACAGCGAGTCGGCGTTTCAGCAGCTGAAATTTTTGTTGACATCTCGACCGGTTCTACGGCATTTTGATCCGGAGGCGTCAACTGAGCTGCATACTGACGCCAGCGGTGTGGGTGTTGGCACTGTGCTTGTTCAGCTCTGCGGTGGCCTTGAGCATTAGGTTGCCTACGCTAGTCGAGCACTTACAATAGCGGAGACAAACTACACCGTTACTGAACTCGACTGTCTGGCAGTCATCCTCGCCATTCAGAAGTTCCGCCCGTATCTACGTGGCCGCGCATTCACGATAGTGACTGACCATCATTCACTCTGTTTGCTCGTTGGGCTGCGTGACCCATCAGGCTGGTTGGCCCGCTGGGCTTTGCACCTTCAAGAGTACAGCGTTTCCGTTAACTACAAGAGCAGACGCTGTCACGCGGACGCTGACTGCCTATCCCGTCTCCCTTTGCTACACACTAAAGCTGAGCATAATGACTTCGATGACTACCTAGTTTCCATCTCTTCCGACTTTCCAGACCTGGGTACCTTCGAGAGCAACCAACTTTGCGACCTTACCTTCAAAATTCTACGGGCAGCTGCATGTCAGCCAGCAGGAACAACACCGTTTACTTTTCGTAGTGGTTTGTTGCGCAAAAAAAAAAATAACTTGGTTGACTCGCAGAGGTCGCAAACAAGGCAACTACAGGGAAGCTCTCACCCATAGAGAGGAGATACAGTTAAAAACGGCCGATGGGAAACCCATACCCAAGGTCGATAGGATCGGGGTATTGGGGCTCCTCATTTAAGCCAAGGGCAACAACGGAGAAACCCTCAGAAGACTCGAGGGAACTGTAGCGCAAATCATGGGGCTAATCAGAAGGATAACAAATAAACACAGCGGGATGAAAGAGGAAAACACGATCAGGTTAATACAGACCTTCGTAATAAGTAGAATAGTATACGTGGCGCCGTATATAAAATGGCAGGTCGCGGAAAAGAGCAAACTAGAATGCCTCATTCGGAAAATATACAAACTAGCCATAGGGCTACCGATCAGCACCAGCACGGACAAGTTGCTGCAATTAGGCCTACACAACACGATAGACGAGCTCATTGAAGCGCAACGTACGGCACAATATGAACGCCTCTCTAAGACAAGAGCAGGCAGACACATCCCAGAGAGATTAGACATAGGTTACCACACACAGCACGGTGTCAAGGTGGATCCCGAGAGAGACGAAGGAAAGATTGGTAATACCCCCCCATACCAAAGAACATGCACCCAGAACACAATAAGGACAGAAGAGAGAACAGAGCGAAGCAAATACAGAAGAAATTCGGCAGCGACAAGGACGCAGTGTTCGAAGACGCGGCTCGATACGGTCGCAAACGGGGGTTTACGGCAGCCGTAATCGATAGGGAGAAACAGTGCAAGACGTGCAGATAGATGAAGTAGCCATAGCGCTCGCAGTAGCTCAGACTAACGCAACCGTGATAGTCAGCGACTCTCAGACGGCAATAAGAAACTTTGCCGACGGCCGAATCTCCCCGGAGGCACTACGCATTCTTTTTTTTTTTTTGCGGGAGGCCAAAATTACAAAAGAAAGATATACATCACCTGGGCATCCGCTCACACTCTCGCGGAGGACGGCAACAACGAGGCGTCACACGACGCGGCTCGAGGGCTTACGGACTGAGCCGCAGTCGCAAGTGACGCCCCGACACCCTCCGGACGTGACCGTGCGGTAAACGAGTGGGAGTGGGAGGACCGAATGACAACATATAACGACATTACGAAACAGTATAGTTTACAGAGGTGCATATTCCCGCGACCTCACGCAAAATTGACAAAAAAGCAGTCTGTCGCATGGCGGCAGTTACAAACTAGGACGTATCCGAATCCTGCGCTCTCGCACATCATATATCGGGATGTATATCCTACGGACAAATGCAAAACAAGCGAATCCAGAGCCACTCTGGAGCATATATTATGGGAATGCCGAGGGATAAATAACAAAGAAAACGCGGCCCCTAGCAGTAGCCTTCGCACGCGCTGGGAAGCCGCGCTGCTCCGCCCCGCCCTCGAGGATCAACTTTGGGCCGTCCAGCGGGCCGAGGATGCCGCCAGAACCCACGAACTCCTGACCGTCACCTGGGCGGGGCCTTTAGCCCTCTCCACCAACTAGCAGGGCACACAATAAAGTTCCTTCCTCCTCCTCCTTGGCTGATGGTGCTCCATTGCTTCTAGTTGTGCCCGAAAACCTGCGCCCTGCTTTCCTTCCTTCCATGCATGACGATACCACGTCCGAGCACCTTGGCTTTGCACGCAAACTAAACCGACTTCGACAGATTTTTATGGCCGAAGCTCTGGAAAACAACGAAGCTGTGTGTCGCCAGCTGTACTGTTTGCTAGCGCCACAAGCAAACAGCGACGGCTACAGCAGGCTATTTGCAACCACTTAGGCCACCGACGTTACTCTTCGAAGAAGTCGGCATCGACTTGTTTGGCACGCTCTCAAAGACGTCATCTGGCTACCGCTGGATTAGAGTATGCGTAGATTACCTTACTCGCTACATTGAAACGGCGGCACTTCCATTTGCCACTGCAACAGATGTCTCTTTATTTTTGTTGCATCACGTCATACTCCGTGACGGCGCAGCCCGGGCTGTCATCAGTGACCGTGGACAGCAACTCACCGCCGACGTCACTGAAAAACTTTTACGGCTTTGTGGTTCTGCATATCGTCATTCCACTCCTTACAACCCGCAAACCACTGGCCTCACGGAGCGGGCGAATCGAGCCCTTACCAACATGTTATCAATGTATGTCGCTGCTTACCAAAAGAATTTGGACGCCGTCTTACATTTTGTAACGTACGCGAATAATAGTGCCAAGCACGAAGTTACTGGATATGCGCCGTTCTTTTTGCCGTATGCACGTGCTCCAAGAGCTTTATGGACACTATTCTACCTTTATCGTGCCAAGAAGATCCTTCCATCGCTCAAACTCTGTCGTGCTGCGGAAGCACGTCGACTGGCGCATCGTAGGACGTTGTCCTCACAAGGCAACAGCAAGCTGGATTTGCGTTGATGCGCGGCATATCCCCGTCAGTTTTACTCCCGGTGATTGCTCGGTTCTGGACACCTGTTCACAAAAAGGAATTGTACCGCAAATTTCTCGCCACTTACACCAGACCATTCGTCATACTCAGCCGGTTGAGTGATGTGAACCATGTCGTCACCAAAGTGACGGCAAGTAATCGGCGTTGACGTGCGGCGCAAGTTGTTCACGTGGCCAGACTCAAGCAGTACCATCACAAGTCCCTTTAACTCGCTCAGCGAGCTTCGTCTGCCCCCGGCCAAAATGTCGCAGCACTGCGCGACTAAAGTAGAGGAAGAAGTAGGGTGCGCGCACGTGATCTCGGGGTACTCTGGGCGTCGCCAGTGGCTTCCTCGTGGACCTCGTTTCACTTTGTAAATAATCATCATGCGTAAGAAATACACACACACATATATATATATATATATATATATATATATATATATATATATATATATATATATATATATATATATACAGTTTGTGTATATAACTTAGCTTGCCTTTGATCACGGCATCGCACATTTGTAGCAATAGCCCATTGGCTGGGATGTTGAGCTGCTTAGTTCGACATCACGGGTGATATACCAGGTGCAGTGGCATCTCGCCAGTCATTGTGAAACGCAAGAAGGCTCCTGACTTTGATTTACGTGCGGATTAGCGAAACCCTGGTGGCGAAACTACATTCCGTGATCCGTCCAAGTGTTCGTCATAGCGAGATTAGGCTTTTGAAACGTGAAACTCAAGGAGATAAGAAAATAAAACAGTACGTCACACTTCCATAGGCGGTCGAGTGAGCACACTACAGGAGCCTAACGAAATATCACACAGATAGTGCCATTTGCTCAACACGCAAGAGATGTGTAACCAAGTGAGAACACTACTGAACTTTTTGCTGTTACTTCTTTTTCAGGGAATATAAAAGTCGCGCTTGAATAAAAACGCCATATGTCTTTGCAGTGAACGCTGTGTTCATTTTTACGGCATGTTAGGGTAAATCGGAAAGCACTACCAGGACTCCGCGACGGCCACGTCATTTTGGCGCGACTGCGAACGGCCGCGTCGGCAGAGCGTGCGAAGGTAATCGTGAAATGGCGAGAACAGTTGCCGACTGCAAATCTAAAGATGCGTGGTCGCACGCTGGCACAGCTGTTGCGGACGCGGCTGGGCGACTGATTCGGCCGACTGGCATGGTCCTTGTACGAAAGCTAATATAATGCAGCCAAACCTAACATAATCTTGCGTTACCCAAAACAAAATTTTAAGCTCCCGTGCACCATTTCCGCACGCTACTCATGGTGCGGCCATCCTGTCACAATGTGTATGACTAGCGCTTTCCAGTTGACTCGCATGACGTCGTAGAGCTATACGCACGTAGTCTAAAATGGGCGCCTTGGAGGGGATGGCACTGCATAATTATATCGTAATTTTGCAACTTAGCATCTTCCTAACTTCGTTCTAACATCATTCGTTGTTTTCCTATATTTCACGCTTCATGTCATAATTTAAGAAATTACGCAATTTAAGAGTGCGCCGTTCACCTATGCCAGCCAGCAAGTTATACTTTTGATAAAATGATCCAATACAGGTTTTACCTTAATTAACAAAGAACTTCCCTTGTTCGAAATTCTGTTTGGCAAAAACACTCTTCAGGTATATTCTGCTGTAACTAGGAGCACCGAGCCAACGCCAATATGCATGTCTCATTTCAGGTATATTGACGAGTACATCAATGACGCGTTGAAGGCGTTGAACCGCCAGACCGATGCCAGTGACGTCAATGGTACGTACGGCATGGCCTTTAACCATCGATTCCACTTGCGGACATGCTCAACAAAGCCCAGAGGAGGCAGCCTTTCCATCGATCATGAGGGCGGTGCATTTATTGGTCATACGGACGCCTTACTAGCGTCACTAAGTCAGTTGCTGATGTGCACTCGTAGTGTGAAATTCATGCAGATGAATTGAGCGCTAACAGAGTCAACACTGCGCCTATTCTACGTGCCTCAAGTTTCTAATGAATTCATTTTCTACACGATGGATTCATTCGTAAAGGCAATGAACGCTTCTCGATATGCCTTGGATGTCTAGAAATGGGGTCAGAGTAACGAGCTTACCAATGCGTAGCAAGTCAACCGCATGTTTTATTCTTCAGGCTTAATGCTTCCTAGAAGATCTTGTCATTGAAGGGCCTCTTACCGGGCGCCATTGCAAATTTAAATTATACGCTGGAAAATGTCAATGCGCCGTCAAGGGATTGTTTCGGTAATATAATTATTCAAGTGCATTCGTTATGGGAGAGGATAGATGACATGGAGCTGTCGTGCTACTGTGCCGTCAGCAGGCTAGTGTTACTGCTTCCAGTCTCCCTCTCTGCCTCGAATGGCGTCCTGAAGCGGCGTTGCTTCCTTGCCTTCTCCGCAAAGGGCCTACGTCATGTTAACGTGATGAGCCCCTGCTCTATTATTTATTCCTATACGTTTTCGTCGTACGACACATTTGTTTGTGAGCATTCCGTCATTGGATGATAAACCAAATTCCAGTGCAGTAGTCAGTGTCGTTGCGAGCAGTTTGAGCAGCAGCAGTTAGTATTCTGGAAAACACGCAGTCATTATGTTTGCCAGAGCGTAGCGAGATTGCTGCTGTTACTTTATCCAACGACACTGCCCTGTCAACTTCTAATTCTGCAAGTCTTCCCGCCTTATCAGATACCCGCAACACGACCCTCACATATCTGCATTGGGTGGCCTATCTTATTCAGTGTGAAAGGTCTCGAAGGCGTGCAGTGGATCACAGCCATTTTGTTTATAATTAGTTGCCAAACATGCACTACTAACTGTATATGCATTCTCAGGAACTTCAGCTACAGACGTAGGTAAATATATGCATAGGATAGCCAGGCTCTTGAAGAATAGTTCACTGTCGGTTTAAGCTTGCATTTATCTCATCATGACATGATTTTCCTGGATATTCAAGCTTGAATGGAGTTTTTAGGCTTGTTCTGTCAACTCTTACTTCGTCCAGGACCCGATCAAGCTGTCTTCTGGTAAATGAATAGGTGATATGCAGAACCTGTAGGTGCACTTTTGCACACAACCCGTTGACATATACAAGTTAGTGGATATCGGGGTACAAAAGTAATGAAAGTGTCAACATGCGGGTTGGTGACATCATTAGGCAGTCATCCTTTCGCTGCCCCACCTAAGCTTTCGAAACAATTTTTCTTAATAGGAAGCTGCGGCTCGGGAAACATTTGGAATTTTCACGCTCAACATGTAAAATGCCAAGATGCTTTTAGTAACCTATTAGACTGACATGAACGATGTTCGTTCCATTTGAGAATGTTCTAGTGACTACAGTAAGGGAATTACACATTTAGGGCCTGGATAGTATGGCAGAATTCCCGGAAATTGACAAGTACCCCAAAATTTGAAACACAACCTACGCAATTTAGTAACTCGCATCCTAAAACAAGTACAGCAGTCCTGTGAACCGCAAGATGTAGAATATGTAAAGCGGCCGAGTTTGATTTATGAATTTACAATTTACAGAAATTACAAATGTTTCCGGGCAGTTTTCAAAATTCCTAGCTCTAACATTGTGAGAAAGTTCAGACCGCTGCGTATCATTTTTCTCAATTTACGGGTATTAACCAATTTACATTCCAGAATTATCATATCGTTTTTATTGCTCAATTACACAGTTGCGAGCTTCATATTCTTTTCTTACAAATTTTAGCGCATTCAATACTTCTTATATAGACACTCACCGTCTCAACAATAGGTTTGTTTATGGGAGTTACAAGATTTCATCCTTTGTTTTTCACATTCGATGGCCTGCACCAAATCTGGTGCAAGCGTGACCGAGAAAAACAATATCCCTGCCCCCACGCACTTAGACAGAAGCCTCCGAGTTGAAGTTTCCTTTCGCGCGTTGCTAACTAAGCAGCTTTGCAATAACGAGAGGCGTCCTTCTTGGTAAAGGGAAGTTTGGCGTTTGCCAAAGCTTGCTTATTGATTTTAACATACGTTTCTTTGCGACCTTAGTGAAGTATTGGAAAAAGTAGGTTTGATTTTTTAGCGCACTGAAAGAATACGACCTGTCGCCTTTCGCATTGAAAATGGTCGTGTTATGATCTGCTGTATTGTTTGCAGCGTATTTATTTTTAGAAAAATTAACATTCTATTAATTTCCACGTGATTGTCTCTTACGTGAATGTGAATTTTTTTCGTGCACTGTGCTCCGAATTCCAGATTTCCGTATAGAAAACGTGCACTGCACAGGCCAACAAACAGCCAGCCTTCCCTATCCCTAAAGCCCAACTAAAACGTTTTGCATGCCACTGTTTATTTTTCATGCTCTTTGAATAACCTCTGCACAGCGGCGAGTAACCACCTCTGCTGTTTTTTTTTTTTTTTGGCCGTGCAGATGCCACTGACTGCGGAAACACCAACTACGCACCTGTTGTGTCCACCGCTAGTGCCGATCACGCCTGGCCCAGAACAAGTCACGCTGGCATCGAGAAACTATCGTCTACTACGAAAGACACCGCGAGGTGAGCCACCATTTCAAAATATTTCTTGACATAAAGCAACACAGCCATTGGGCGAACTGCGACGGCGACGGGGCCTCTCACTCCCGATTTTATGCCACATGGAAAATAGAAAAATAGATAATTACTGTAAAAGCAAAAGAAAACGACTACTTCAAAGACGTGTGAAGAGGTTTGAAAGACATGTGAAGATGCTTCAAAGACGCGTGAAGAGGTTTCATAGACGCGTGAAGAGGTTTCAAAGACGCGTGAAGAGGTTTCAAAGACGCGTGAAGAGGTTTCAAAGACGCGTGAAGAGGTTTCAAAGACGCGTGAAGAGGTTTCAAAGACGCGTGAAGAGGTTTCAAAGACGCGTGAAGAGGTTTCAAAGACGCGTGAAGAGGTTTCAAAGACGCGTGAAGAGGTTTCAAAGACGCGTGAAGAGGTTTCAAAGACGCGTGAAGAGGTTTCAAAGACGCGTGAAGAGGTTTCAAAGACGCGTGAAGAGGTTTCAAAGACGCGTGAAGAGGTTTCAAAGACGCGTGAAGGGGTTTCAAAGACGCGTGAAGAGGTTTCAAAGACTCGTGAAGAGGTTTCAAAGACTCGTGAAGAGGTTTCAAAGACGCGTGAAGAGGTTTCAAAGACGCGTGAAGATGTGTCAAAGACGCGTGAAGAGGTTTCAAAGACGCGTGAAAACGCTTCAATGACGCAAGAAGACGGCTCATTTCTCCATACCATAGGATAAGCTGATGCGGTGTATAAAGGGACAGTGCCGCAGCAGCCTTGCCCACGAAAAATGTGGCCAGTGTTTGACAACTAGGCCCTTCGGCGGGTGCAGCCAGCGTTGCTGCGCCATCCAAGAAAGCCTCATCAAATTCTAGGTGTGTGTGGCACTTAAAGATACTGTCACTACCGGTGAGGCGTTGCCATACCACCGCTTCCAAGAACGGCGCTGAACACGATTTCTAGTCGAACGGCACCACCGTTTCACTTCGAACCGTATAACCCACACTAACCCTGCGTCATATAGAACCAAAAGGACTCTGTAAGCTAAGTTAGCTGTCTTATATTAGACACGCAGCACAATTGCATTCTGCAATATGTACACACTAACATTGCAGAGGAATGTAAGGAGAATTCTACACAATTTAGATGACGTCAAACAACCTATTTAGAAACTTAGTGCAATAGTGCTGCGAACCGCTGTGGTTGCTTGTGGCTATGGTGTTCGGCTGCTAAGCACGAGAGCGCGGGATTAAATTCTTACCACGGCGGCTGCATTCTGATACGGGCGAAATGAGAAAACACCCGTGCGCTCAAGTTTAGGTGAACGTTAAGGAGCCCCTGGTAGACCAAATTATTCCCGAGTTCCCCACTACGGGGTGCCTCATAATCAAATCGTCTCTATGGCACGTAAAACCCATAATTTATCAATCCTTAAAAGCTCTCTGTGTTCAGGAAACACACGTAATATCTACACACACACACTTTCCTAGGCAATGTCATTTTTAAGAGAGGCCGCGACGATGATCTGACTTCGTCGGGTTGTGTGGCTATATTAGTAAATAAATTCCCTGCCATCAATTACAACTCCGAACGAGCTTTGAAACTGTTGCTATCCGAACACTGCTGCTCGACAGGCTGGTAAGTCACTTCCATTTGCATACCTCCTAACCACCAAATTCGCGAAACAGTTTCTGAGCCTTATAGATGAACTTCCCGAATCCCACATAGTATATTGAGACGAAAATGCACATTGCCCACTTTGGCGAGATTCTCGCTGTAATTCTTTCCCCTGTGGATGCCTCTTTATTGATAACGAGCCGAAATTTTTCTGCTTGAGGTAAAGCATTCTCCTTGAAAGAAATCAACATAACATCACATACACTTATGCCCTACCTAGAGTGCAACGTCCTAAATACCTCGTGAGAAGTCTGCTCTGGGAAATGATCAGACTATGTACGCAATAATAAAACATATTCACGCTGGTACGCAAGTTGCTCTATCGCCAGTTCTGAACACCATGTGGGCAACAATATAAATTGACATAGCAACGAAAAAGGTTATTTATGTCTCCATCTTGAAACAGGGCTAGGATACATCTTCTATGGCAAGTTTGTGGCCTATGGCGTCATGAAACTGCTCGTTTAACCTATTACAAAAGAGAATTAATCGTGGGCTATTACTTTCTTGAACGAAACAAACTACTTGACGATGCTTTAAAGACAGCCGATCGACAACTGACCACCTCGTGCGGATTATGTCTTACATCAGTAAAGCTTTTGCTTAAAGACAGTTCTTTCTGTCATTGTTTCTTGATGTCAAAAACGCTTGACGCCCCACCTGGCCCTACGGAAGTTCGAGACATCTCTCGGAAACGGGCATTTCGAGGCAACGTGCTTAATGCAGTAGAAAGTTATTTATCGAACCTAACGTAGAATATTGTCACGAAAAGACAAAGATGTACCAGGTGTCGGCGAGACAGACAGTCGTACAAGATGGCGTACACAAAAACTCAAGCCGGCGTCCACAGCCTCGACTGCTTCTTCTGCCCCCACCTCTTGCCGAGCGCGCGTTCCAGTCACTTCTGTCTTAGCGCTGGCGCGTGACACCTAGCGGCATTATTCCCCCGCCAAAAGAAAAGCATCGACCCCGATGCTTACTAAAACAAACGAAGTATGGAAGTCGTATGACATCGGGTTGGCGCCGCCTTAACGCGCGAAATACGGTTTGAGGCGAACAACATGCACTATCTCCGAGTGGTGCTGTCGACGCCGAGGCGACGCGGCACCGTCGGGAATGACCTCATAATTCACTTCACTAACGCGGCGTATCACTTTGTAGTGTCCAAAGTATCTACTAAGTAGCTTCTCAGATAAGCCCTGGCGACGGATTGGCGTCCACACCCAGACTTGGTTACCTGGCTGGTACTCAACTTGCCGATGTCGAAGGTTGTAGCGTCGTGCGTCTGTACTCTGCTGTTTCGTGATGTGTATGCGGGCGAGTTGACGAGCTTCCTCTGCGTGTTGAGTAAGTTGCTCGGCGTCGGAAATAAGTGATGCGTCGGTGTCATGCGGGAGCATTGCGTCTAGCGTGATCTGGACCTCGCGCCCGTAGACAAGACGGAACGGTGTGAATCGTGTGGTTTCCTGAATGGCGGTGTTGTACGCGAATGTAACGTACGGCAGGACTTGATCCCATGTTTTATGCTGCACGTCTACATACATAGACAGCATGTCAGCAATGGTTTTGTTTAGCCGTTCCGTCAGTCCGTTGGTCTGCGGATGATAGGCAGTGGCCTTGCGATGCTGCGTGCAGCTCAACTCGAATATTTCCTCTATCAGTTGGGCTGTAAAGGCAGTTCCTCTGTCGGTGATCACGTATGATGGGGCACCATGTCTGAGGACTATATGATCGATAAAGAACTGGGCAGCTTCGTAGGCCGTGGCACGTTGTACAGCTTTCGTCTCGGCGTAGCGTGTTAGTCTGTGGCGACTATAATACACTTGTTTCCGCTGGCTGACAACGGAAAGGGTCCCAGAAGATCCATGCCCATTTGATCAAACGGCGCGCTAGGTGGTGCGATGGGTGGGAGTAACCCCCCGGGTTTCAAAGACGGCGATTTCTTGCGTTGACACTCACGGCAGCTTTGCACGTAACGCTTCACCGTGGTAGAAAGTCTGGGCCAGTAGTACGTCTGGCGTACTCTTGCAAGCGTACGTGATAATCCTAAGTGTCCAGACGTGGGCTCATCATGGCAGGCTAGGAGAATGTCATCACGGAGGGCGGGAGGTACGACCAATAGATACTCTTTGTCGCTGGCACTCGAGTTTTTCTTGTAGAGGACGCCCTGTCGGAGGCAGAATGTCGAGAGACAGCGAGAAATGTGTCGTGGGATTGTAGCATTCTTGCCTTCTAGGTGATCGATGAGAGGGCGTATTTCGGCGTCTTCGCGCTGCCGTCTGATCAAGTCAGATGCGGTGAGGGCACCAAGGAATGCGCCGTCATCGTCCATGTCCTTATCGCAAGTTTTGACGGGAGCGCGCGACAACGTGTCCGCATCTTCGTGTTTGCGGCCCGATTTGTAGACGATGGTAACATCGAACTCCTGCAGACGGAGACTCCATCGAGCAAGCCGCCCTGATGGGTCTCGTAAGTTGGCTAACCAACACAAGGAATGGTGGTCTGTCACCACCTTGAAAGGGCGACCGTAGAGATAAGGCCGAAATTTCATGATGGCCCACACAACCGCTAGACACTCTTTCTCGGAGGTGGAGTAGTTGATCTCGGCGCGTGAAAGGGTGCGACTGGCGTAAGCGATCCCTCGCTCGACGCCTTCCTGGTGTTGAACGAGTACAGGGCCAAGACCGATGTTGCTTGCGTCGGTATGCACCTCGGTGTCAGCGTCCTCGTCAAAGTGAGCGAGGACGGGTGATTCCTGCAGGCGCTGCCGTAACTCGGTGAAAGCTGCGTCCTGCTCATCCATCCAAATGAAGGGTGTGTCTTCTCGCGTGAGGCGTATGAGTGGTTCGGCGATCCGGGAGAAATTAGCGATGAAGCGACGATAGTACGCACACAGACCGAGAAAGCGACGTACTGCTTTCTTGTCACGAGGTGTCGGAAAAGCAGCAACAGCGGATGTTTTGTCTGGGTCAGGCTGCACGCCGTCGGCGTTCACGACATGACAGAGAAACTTCAACTCTTCGTAACCGAAGTGACACTTTTCTGGCTTTAGCGTGGGATTAGCGGAGCGGAGCGCCTCAAGTACCGCCTCTAAACGCTTCAGATGTTCTTCGAAGGTCGCCGCAAACACGACGACGTCATCTAAGTATATAAACAAATGTGCCACTTCAGACCCGTCAGAACAGTGTCCATCATTCTCTGGAATGTGGCCGGTGCAGAACACATTCCGAATGGAAGTACTTTAAATTCGTAACGTCCATCCGGGGTAACAAAAGCGGTTTTTTCGCCATCTTATTCGTCAACTTCAATTTGCCAATGTCCGCTCTTCAGATATATGGATGAAAAATACCTGGTTCGCCGGAGTCGATCTAATGAATCATCGATCCGGGGAAGCGCATAAACGTCTTTTTTTGTGACGTTATTCAACTTTATGTAGTCAACGCAGAATCTAAGCGTTCCGTCTTTCTTTTTGACGAGGACCACCGGCGATGACCAAAGGCTTTGGGATGGTTTTATGACGTCATCGTCAAGCATTTCTTTCACTTGTGCATTAATCACTTTGCGCTCTTTTGCCGATATACGATAAGGCAGTTGTCGTCTGGGACGAGCGTCGTCATACGTGATTATGCGGTGTCTCGTGATGGGCGTCTGGCGTACCTTAGAAGAAGATGCAAAGCACTCCTTGAACCGAAGGAGCAACTCGCGCAGCGCTTTCTGCTTTTCCTCCGAAAGGTCTGAATTGATGTCGATATTGCTGAGTGTCTGAGCTGGGTTCTCCTTCGTCGCAGACGCAAAGCATTCAGCAACGTCTGCTATGGGCTCAGCGAAAGCGATAGTAGTACGACGAAATAGGTGCTGATGTTCCTGGCTGAAATTCGTCACGAGGAGCGCCGAAAGTCCACCTCGAAGCATAATGAGAGTGCGGGCTGCACATACACCATGAGTCAGCATAAGAGAGGAATTGCCCCCTGCAACAGAACTGAGGTGAAACAGCGCGAAAAAGACGAGGACACAAGGAAACAAATACCACAGACAAGCGCTGACTGCCAACTGGAAGTTTATTTGAAAATCACCGGCCATTTATACCTTCTTCAGCATAGGCATGCGCAACAAGGAGAGAGGGAGTGCTTACACATTCATCGCCTTCCTTTCTTATACGAAAGACCTCTACTATTTTCCTTTCCTTCTTACTCTTTCCTTTCCCTATGAATTTAGTCTGTTCAAATATGGGGGTGCATTGACACTTGTTACAGTGTCCAGCTAAATGACTCCCATAGCCATTCTTTAGGTTAGTGCTGTGCTGACGAGCTCTTTCATTGAAGCACTGTCCCGTTTGACCTATATAAGATTTCCCACGGCTTAGCGGTATTTGATAGATGACATTGCGCCTGCGCTCAGTGAAACGAGTATTATGATTAGTGGTGCACAGGTGCCTTTCGCGCTTGTTCATGCGATTGCATATCGAGGACAACTTACACGGGGCACTGAAAACCAAATTAATATTATGTCTATTGGAAACTTTCTTCAGATTGTGAGACAGCTTGTGTAGGTATGGCACCACGTATGCTAGTCTTTTGTCTTTGTTTTCTTCTTGGGAAGCATCGGGACTTCTTTTCCCTTTCTGCAAAATGGCTTCACATACTGAAGTGATCACAGAACTGGGAAAGCCTGCGTTCTGTAGTCGCGATATCTGATTTAAAAAACTATGATCGCACTCATGCTCACATGACTTACTAAGTGCTGCCTTAATGCCCGTTGTTGCTATGCCTCTCTTAATAAATTTAGAGTGTGCGCTGTCGTAACGCAACAAGGTTTTCTTAGATCTGGGATGATATCCCCAGCATACGTGCTCGTCCAAGGAAAAACAGAGGTTAATATCTAGAAAATGAATACGGTTGTTAATTGGCGATTCATACGTGAACTTAAGTCCTCCCGATGAGTTGATGAACAGGTTCAAAATTTCCCTGACCGCGTCATGAAAATGCGTACAGGAATCGTTCTTCATAACAATTAAGTAGTCAACATATCTAAACACTCGCGTTACAGGCATGTCAACCAATTTAGAAGAAGTTACATTGTCAACCGAGGATAAAAAAATGTCACATAAAATGGGGGCGATGGCTGATCCTATACAGATGCCAGTACGTTGGATGTAGAATTCGCCATCATAATTAACAGCAGTTGAATGAAGATAAAAGTCTAAAAGCGCTAAAAAATTGTCGCTGTTGACACATACAGAATTCTGAAAATTAACTTCCCCGAAATCTTCTATCCTATCGCGCACAGCGCACATGAAACCATCTCGCGGCACAGAATAATATAAGATGTGCGCATGCCTATGCTGAAGAAGGTATGTCCGGTGATTTTCAAATAAACTTCCAGTTGGCAGTCAGCGCTTGTCTGTGGTATTTGTTTCCTTGTGTCCTCGTCTTTTTCGCGCTGTTTCACCTCAGTTCTAAGTATGAACCAACTAGCCCTCATCAAGATCTTACTCTGCAACAGCTTCACCGTCACGCAGATGGTCGCATACGACCATTCCCAGGACACTTGCGCGTGGTGGTACAGTTACACTGTCGGCGTGAACTCGAAGCGCGTTACGTCGGTAATTGTCGCGGTTATTCGCTGCTTTTACTGTCGAAAAAGTCACTGTGCGCTCCCGGAGGTCTATAATGGCACCATACTCTCGCAGAAAGTCGACGCCCAAGATGAGGTCCCGAGAACAATCGCGGAGTATAAGGCAGCTGGCTGGAAACGTGGACCCACGAATTTGTACTCTGACCGTGCACATGCCTAATGGTGTTACGATATGCCCGCCAGCAGTACGAATTTGCGTTCCAGACCAAGGCGTGATAACTTTTCTAAGTTCCGTTGCTAGTTTTCCGCACAAGATTGAGTAGTCGGCCCCCGTGTGTAATAAAGCACCAACGTGGCGGCCATCGAGCACAACAGGTATGTCAAGCGAGAGTCTGTCGCTGAGTTCGGCTGCTGTTGTCGTTGAATCGTGCTGAATGGACCGTGCTCGCGTCGATGGGAGGTCTTCGGAAGGGCGATTATCAGCGGCCTCGCCCCCGAAGGTCGCTGTTAGTTTTCCCGGCGAGGGCTTGGCGATCGTCCCTGCGCTGCCATTGGAGGGCTTCTAGGTGCGGGGGACAAACGCCTGGGTGACGGTGAGCGCGACTGCCGCCGCGGGAACAGTGGCATACTCTGCTGGGTCAAGTATTCTTCAATCGCCTTAGGCCTTTCGCCATATCTGGGCCTAGGCGAATCCACGGCAAAACCTTGCAGTCCGAGACGGCGGTATGGGCACTCGCGGTATACGTGACCGGCTTCTCCACAATGATAGCACAGAGGCCTTCTGCGCGGGGTACGCCAAACGTCAGATTTCCTTTGCAGCGGGCGACGATCCTCCATGCGTTGGATCGGTTGCACAGATGGGAGCGGGGGGACGTATGACGCGCGTAAGACGTGGCGGGGTCGAAATGGGTCGGAGCGGGGACAGGGACTCGCCTCAAAACTTCCGCATACGACGGCCGCTGCAACTGTGCTGTCACAGGCGGCGCATTGTTGCTTGGAAGGGGACCTTGGATCGCTTGCTGCACTTCGTTCCTCACGAGGGCAGATATGGAACCTAGCGTGGGCTGAGGCGGACAGGTGAGCCGTTGAAGCTCATCACGCACCACAGAGCGGATAAGATCTCGGAGAACATCCACGTTTCCAAAGGTAATCGCGTCCGTCAGTGAAACAGCGTTCGCGTGCCTGTCATACGGAGCTGAGCGCTGGTCCGAAGGTGAAGTTGGGTTCAATTGCCTTTCATAGAAGGCTGAGCGCTGGTGTAACATCTTTTCCATCGTGGTGGCTTCGATTAAGATTTCAGCCACGGTCTTTGGCGGGCTTCGAACAAGGCCAGCAAATAGCTGTTCCTTAACTCCTCACATTAGATGGCGCAACTTCTTTTCCTCGGACATGGTTGGGTCCACCCGACGGAAGAGGCGCGTCATATCCTCGACGTACGGCGTCACGCTCTCGTTCGGCAGATGAATGCGGGATTGGAGCGCCCGTTCGGCTCGTTCACGGCGATCAGCATTGGTGTAGGTCTCTAGCAAGGCACGACGGAACCTGAGCCACGATTTGATGAGCTCTTCTCGGTTCTCGTACCAAGTGCGGGCACCGTCCTCCAAGCTGAAGTAGACGTTCCTCAACTTTGCCGCGTCGGTCCATTCATTTATCTCGGCAACGCGCTCAAACTGGACTAACCAGTCCTCTACATCCTCGAATATATCTCCGAGGAACACTTTCGGCACTCGGAGATTCTGCAGCAGGTACTGAGTTGCCGTTGTGGCCGTACCTTGCATAACGGTCGATAGAGAGGTCGATGTTCCTTCCATATTGGTCCGTGGAGGCGTCGATGTTGCTACGAAGAGATGGTCAAGCTGCGGAGGCAATCCTCGGATTCTCCTACTGGCCCGGTGAACAGGGGTGTCCACTAGTATGGGGCTGGTACTCCTGCTAACAGGAGGGGTTCGTGGCATCGGATGAAGCGTACCCCGCACCTCCACCAGTTTTGTCACGAAAAGACAAAGATGTACCAGGTGTCGGCGAGACACAGTCATACAAGATGGCGTACACAAAAACTCAAGCCGGCGTCCGCAGCCTCGACTACTTCTTCTTCTGCCCCCACCTCTTGCCGAGCGCGCGTTCCAGTCACTTCTTT
Source organism: Dermacentor andersoni (assembly GCF_023375885.2). Taxonomy (NCBI): domain Eukaryota; kingdom Metazoa; phylum Arthropoda; class Arachnida; order Ixodida; family Ixodidae; genus Dermacentor; species Dermacentor andersoni. The sequence continues at coordinate 58,029,015 of NC_092818.1, forward strand.
CTTAGCGCTGGCGCGTGACACCTAGCGGCAATATTAGTGCTGGCAATATTCCTTCCAGGTCACTCATCGAGAATACTGGGTTACCAGGGTGTGGGCAACTTATTTGTATCATTGTTGTAGTGAAAAATGAATTTAGCACGTTCATTTATTCCACAACGTATGCTTTAATCCATTTGTGTTGACGACTTGCCGATTCTATTTAACTCGTGTGGCCTTGCATTCTACGAAAGATTAGTTGAAATTGGCTTGAACGGAGCGTCAACATCAGCACAGAATTGATTTAAGCCACATTTCTTGCGAAGCCCCTCCTTCCTTCTTTCAAGAAATAGATGCGTCATTCCGGTCTCCCATATTGAGGTGCATGAGCAACACTTACCTGTGAATAGAGAGCACTAAATTTTAAGGCAGCATTTTAGGCCCGAAGTTAACCTTTATTCTACGCCTGAGAAAGACATGGTAAATGATAGGCATTGAGGTTACCCAACAATGAGCCCGTTTGGCTACCCTGCACTTGCGAAAGGGAAACGGGGGTGGTGGGGGTGGAAGATTAGGACAACAGAAAATCTACTGTGGATACCACCGACGGAGCAAGAGTTCTCTGCTCTATATCACAGTTAGTCACTCAGTCCTTAAGTACCTTGAACAGAAATGCCAACAAAAAAACAATGAACATTCCTAAAATTCTGTCGCAAACAACGTGGAGTATAGTGACAAGAACTTCCTCAAACTTTTGCAAATGCCTAATTGGAACACGCCTAGATTACGGGGCCAAAAAGTATCAATTGGCTACTTATAGCGCCTCGATGATGCGGATCCTGTCCATCACCTAGGCATCCGGCTGACCCGTTGTAACGGCTCAGAGTGAGACCAAAACATTGGAATCAGCTCGATTACCAAACAGAGCTTTGGTTTCTCGGTACTTGCTTGTAATAAAAGATAATTTCAACTTTTTGTCACAGCTGTAAGTATCTCATACCAATACGTTTTCTTTTTTTAATTTGCAGCTGTTCTGACGACGCCTGGCGCTGCCAGCGGAACGCGCAGCACAGGCCGATCGCCGACCAGACGTACAGCCTCGACGGTACGTAGGCGATGGTCATTCGCCTTTGCAACAAATATAGGAGAGATGCCCTACGTCCACCGTGGCAGTGGTGCATTTATTGCGCATGAAGACGCGCTTCACTAACACCGCCAAGTCTGTTTCCGCAGGAGGCGCCTTACCACTCTCCTTAGTAATAAATTTGTGCAGATGCGTGCAAATTCATACAGAACCTATGTTTGAATCCATTTATTCTCACATCAGTGAAGTGCAAAGGCACGCTCCCAGGAGATCGGGGCAGAAGCCGAGACTGTACATTCTACGCAGTCATCGATTCAGTAGCAATTGAAATCGGCGCTTCACCATTAATCTCAAGTTTTATTTGTCAAGCAGACTCTGTGTGTTCGTCGTGCTGGCACCATAATTTTTCTCTTAAACCCGTTGAACTTTGTTGAGAAAGATATTGCTTAGATACCCACCGTGGTTGCTTAGTGGCTTTGCCATTGCGCGCCTAAGCACAGCGTCAATGGGTAAAGTGGTGGTTGCGGCGGCTGCATTTCGATCGCGGCAAAATACAAAAGTACATTGGGCGCACGTTGACGAGCCCCAAGTGACCAGATTATTCCTAAGATTTCGGCCCATAATATCCCAGAATTGCAGTTTATGTTTTGGCACGAATACAGAGTAAGGTGTGCACTTAGGGCGGTGTTTCAGATGGCCATACCGGAGGAGCAGAACGGTACTACACAGAAGAATCGCTCAAGTTTAGCATGCTACAAACAACCGGCGTATCCCGCTACGGCTGAGTGTGAAAATTACGGCATATGATTTGAGGCTACCCAAGAAAATTTATATTGAAGCTCTAGGTTCTAACAAGCCGAGGAACAACGAAATATACAACTTTGAAAGTTTAATGAAAATGACGCGAAATGGGATTCAAAATTGTGGGCAAGCTAATTAGGCTCTGAGACCATGAATATGCCTAAGCTAACCCAACTCTAGGCTTCTGAAACTAACAACCTCTAACCCTATGCCCATATTAACAAGAACAGTACTCAGCGGCCTCTTATAAGTGTACCACTACCTCGAAATTGTAGCGCTTTGGTATCAAGAAAGACCCCGACATGAAGACGCCACTGCTTCCCAAACTAAATACGTTCTCTTTTTTATAATATGAATAGCACTGTTTGCTTACTTCAAGCATTTTTCGTTCTCCCAGTACCTGTGCAACCTCCTTCACTGATCTGATACTAATGGTGATTTTAACGGTGCTACTCATACAAGTACAAATGTTCGAAAATGAATTCGCCCTAAATATCCCCGTATGTAACAACACTATAGTTCAATAAGTTTCAGAGATGCTAAAACTGAAATCTTTAGTACCGGAGGTTGGCAAGCCGCGTTTATTTAAATTTTCTTTATGGTATGTGAAGATGTGATTAGCGTTCTTACTAGATTCTCCCCTCGCTTTCACATTGTAAATGAACGTGTATTCAGTTTTGCGGTCTGTCCCTACATTGGCTTAATGCTAACTGCCCTATCATCGTTGGCCGTCATGAGGAAGCTTCCACCGTAATTATTGCTACTTAATCTAGCGATTTCCTTTTTTTTAATTTCAATGTGATATTACAAAATTTTATCAAAACTCAAGACTGTTTTATCCGCTCCCTAACCCCAAACTCGGCAGGGCCCAAGCGGTAGACTGGAGGCAGCTACAAACAAAGACCTTCCCCAACACCGTCCATCTCCGGAGTATATATCCGGACATCTACTCAGTTAACTGCTAACTATCCAGCAGGGCTCACGCATCTCTTAGACACATTTTCTGGGAATGTGAGGTTATATGCAAAGAAAAAGCAGTTTCCCCAGATGAAGCTGTGGCGCGATGGACGGCCGCGTTGCGCAGCTTAAACCTCGAAAATCAACTATGGGCCATCCAGCAAGCCCGTGAGGCGGCGAGGAGACAGGATCTCCGGGCCACTTCGGGGTCGGCCTGGGCCCAGGCCACGAATTTGCCAGATTGTTAGTAAAGTTGTTACCATCACCACACAATTTCTGGGAAGGTAAATATGTGTCCCTAGCTAGAACACTTGCATACCTAACTATAGTGTCGCCACTTTAACGTACATTTATGCTCTGTTGCACAGTTAGGTGTCATTGCCTCGCAAATTATCACTTCTTCGTTCCTTTCCAAGCTAGTATAAGCACTGCAACACGACTCTTACATATGCGCATTGACTAATCTTTGAAATGCAAAGCACTTTTTGGTAAAACGTTGCTACTCTGACAGTGTCTGTCTGTCTCTGTCTCTGTATCTGTCTGTCTCTTGTCTCTGTCTGTCTGTCTCTGTTTGTCTCTGTCTGTCTGTCTCTGTTTGTCTGTGTCTGTCTGTCTCTGTCTCTCTGTGTAAACGCCTTGAAGGTCTCATGATCGTTTCATCAACTAAAATACGCATAGTATGAAAGGGTGTATGACGAACATAAATAATCGGTTGTGATATGAATATCATGGCATGCGTCTAACTTAGGTCATCACACAGCCGCCTACGTCTTAGTGCTCTCATGGTCGTTTCGTTAACTTGGTAGGCACGAATTTGGCATAATATGACTAGAACGTATCAGCAACATCAATGATAGGGCATAATTTAGATATCATGACACGAGTATCATGTAGGTCATGAAGCTGCCTCCTACATCTTGGCGCTCTCATGGTCGTTTCGTTCACTTGGTATCTCGAATAATATGTATAGTATGTCAACACTGTATCACGAACAGAAATGACAGGTCATAACAGGAGATTTATGATTTGCGTGTCATGTACGTCTTGAAACAGCCGCCTACGTCTCGGTATGTACCAAAATTGGTATTGTATAAGAGTGCATGACGAACATAAAAACTCGCTGCCCTTCCAATCTGTGAAGGATGACCAAGGAGGCTGTGTATGTGGGTCTCTTAATGGCGAACTGCACCGCTGCAGCGGGTTGACCCGGCATTGCACTATCTTCGGGATCGGCCCACGTATGGAGAGTCCTTAACGCCTGCTTAAACACCCCTGCGGGTCTCCGGGATTTTCTGTTTCCATGCGGACACGATCCTAGGGGAACTAGAGCTAAACAGCTCTCCTGTAATTGATTGGTCATGTCATGAGTGAAATTCGTGACATGTGTGTCATATAGGTCATCAAACATCTGCCTACATCTCAGTGCTCTCACAGTCGCTTCATCAACTTTGTAGGCTACGCGCACACTGCTTCGCATAGCATCGACTCCCACAGGCCGTGGGATCTGCCAGATTTTAATGTTGTCGTATAGTCTATCGATGGCCTACACAGGGATGTATGGAATGAGAGCCGCTTGAAGCATGAAATACACGTAGCCCCGCAGGGGTGTTTGCATCAGCAGGCGTTTGGTGTGTTGCGACACCGCGTACCCGATCAACTAGGCTTGGCCCCTCCCGCCTTCTCCTTTCCTCTCTCATCTTTTTCTACACGCCCACACGCGCAAACACGCACACGCGCGCACATGCGCGCACACGCACAAACGCACGCACACATACACGCACACGATACACGCATCTCCAGTTCTTGGCAACCTTCTGGAGACGTTGAGCAAAACTCCGGAGCAGTTATCCAGGAAATCAAGACGAGATTGGGAGGTGAATGGGGCGAGAACAAAACGAATGGGCATCGTTGGGAGATCAAAACGAGATCATCCGAGGAACCAGCCAAAATTAAGAAAATGCAGTCCCCTGCCTTCAACTCGCTTTACAGGACCGCAAAACATAGGCTAGTTACTGCGCGAAGAAGTTAAAGATATTTTTCTTCCGATTCCAACGGTAGCGAGCAGGAAGGGTCCCAGGTGAAAGGAGTACACATGTCAGTCTCGAACCACTGGGCACTATGGGAGGTCGCGCTTCTCAGCCACGACCTCGCCGATCAACTTTGGGGCGTCCGGAACGCCGAGGATACCACCCGTGTCAAACGCCCCAGGCCGTCACCTAGATTGGGGTGGTTCTAGCTCCACTCCGCAAAATTCGCCAAACGTCTTAGTTTTCAATCACTCACTCCTATTTCTTACTCTTGCCTGCTTACAACATCACTCAAGCTGCAATCTCTTGTACGCTGAAGTTTACTTGGTCAGTTCGAATAGCGACGTTGAAAACAGAAATACAGCACCCCATACAATTAACTCACTTTCGGCGCTGAGATGTGGTTGCCGGTGTTTTCAAAGGCAGAGGCACGGGAGTCACGCGGCGCGGATTTGGCGCCGCCTCCAAAAGATGGCGCGCCGCTGCGTGGCCAGGCCGGCAGCGTCGGGCGAGCCGCGCATGGTTATGAGGGCTAAAATGGTTGTGAGTAAACGTCGTAACTACTTCAACCAGTCTTCCTTTCTGTAAGCCATTTCGTACTTGCATATACTCGAGATTCCAGTAGCATGGGCAATTTTTTTTTCGTAATGAGCTCATAAAAATGCATCCTTAAGAACTTCATCTAGGGGAGTCCTCAAATGTGATACGGATACCGGCTTCTGATATGCAAGTACGTCGCTGACAGACGCATGTATGAATCATAGCAGGTCAACAAATTCTGCCGAGGATGCACAGGTTTTTGTAGTCATCATCATCATCATCAGCCTAGTTACGCCCACTGCAGGGCAAAGGCCTCTCCCATACTTCTCCAACTACCCCCGTCATGTACTAATTGGGGCCATGTTGTCCCTGCAAACGCCTTAATGTCATCCGCCCACCTAACTTTCTGCCGCCCCCTACTACGCTTCCCTTCCCTTGGAATCCAGTCCGTAACCCTTAATGACCATCGGTTATCTTCCCTCCTCATTACATGTCGGGCCCATGCCCATTTCTTTTTCTTGATTTCAACTAAGATGTCATTTACCCGCGTTTGCTCCCCCACCCAAACTGCTCTTTTCTTATCCCTTAACGTTACACCTATCATTCTTCTTTCCATGGCTCGTTGCGTCGTCCTCAATTTCAGCAGAACCCTTTTCGTAAGCCTCCAGGTTTCTGCCCCGTAGGTGAGTACTAGTAAGACACAGCTGTTATACACTTTCCTCTTGAGGGATAGTGGCAAACTGCTGTTCATGATTTGAGAATGCCTGCCAAACGCACCCCAGCCCATTCATATTCTTCTGGTTATTTCAGTCTCATGATCCGGATCCGTGGTCACTACCTGCCCTAAGTAGATGTATTCCCTTACCACTTCCAGTGCCTCGCTACCTATCGTAAACTGCTGTTCTCTTCCGAGACTGTTAAACATTGCTTTAGTTTTCTGTAGATTAATTTTCAGACCCACCCTTCTGCTTTGCCTCTCCAGGTCAGTGAGCATGCATTGTAATTGGTCTCCTGAGTTACTAAGGAAGGCAATATCATCAGCGAATCGCAAGTTGCTAAGGTATTCTCCATCAACTTTTATCCCCAATTCTTCCCACTCCAGGTCTCTGAATACCTCCTGTAAACACGCTGTGAATAGCATTGGAGATATCGTATCTCCCTGTCTGACGCCTTTCTTTATTGGGATTTTGTTGCTTTCTTTGTGGAGGATTGCGGTGGCTGTGGAACCGCTATAGATAGCTTCCAGTATCTTTACATATGGCTCATCTACACCCTGATTCCGTAGTGCCTCCATGACTGCTGAGGTTTCGACTCAATCAAATGCTTTTTCGTAATCATTGAAGGCTATATATAAGGGTTGGTTATATTCCGCACATTTCTCTATCACCTGATTGATAGTGTGAATATGGTCTATTGTTGAGTAGCCTTTACGGAATCCTGCCTGGTCCTTTGGTTGACAGAACTCTAAGGTATTCCTGATTCTATTTGCGATTACCTTAGTAAATACTTTGTAGGCAATGGACAGTAAGTTGATCGGTCTATAATTTTTCAAGTCTTTGGCGTCCCCTTTCTTATGGATTAGGATTATGTTAGCGTTCTTCCAAGATTCCGGTACGTTCGAGGTCATGAGGCATTGTGTATATAGGGCGGCCAACCTTTCTAGGACAGTGTTCCCACCATCCTTCAACAAATCTGCTGTTACTTGATCCTCCCCAGCTGCCTTCCCCCTTTGCATAGCTCCCAAGGCGTTCTTTACCTCTTCCGGTGTTATTGTGGGATTTCAAGTTCCTCTAGACTATTCTCTCTCACCTTATCGTCGTGGGTGTTACATGTACTGTATAAATCTCTATAAAACTCTTCAGCCACTTGAACTATCTCATCCATATTAATAACAATATTGCCGGCTTTGTCTCGTAACGCACACATCTGATTCTTGCCTATTCCTAGTTTCTTCGTTACTGCTTTTAGGCTTCCTCCATTCCTGAGAGCCTGTTCAATTCTATTCATATTATAGTTCCTTATGTCCGCTGTCTTACGCTTGTTAAATAACTTAGAAAGTTCTGCCAGTTCTATTCTAGCTGTAGGGTTAGAGGCTTTCATACATTGGCGTTTGTTGATCAGATCTTTCGTCTCCTGCGATAGCTTACGGGTTTCCTGTTTAACGGCGTTACCACCGACTCCTATTGCGCACTCCTTAATGATGCCCATAAGATTGTCGTTCATTGCTTCAACACTATGGTCCTCTTCCTGGGTTAAAGCCGAATACCTGTTCTGTAGCTTGATCCGGAATTCTTCTAGTTTCCCTCTTACCACTAACTCATTGATTGGTTTCTCATGTACCTGTTTCTTCCGTTCCCTCCTCAAGTCAAGGCTAATTCGAGTTCTTACCATCCTATGGTAACTGGAGCGCACCTTGCCGAGCACGTCTACATCTTGTGTGATGCCAGGGTTCGCGCAGAGTATAAAGTCGATTTCATTTCTAGTCTCACCATTCGGGCTCCTCCACGTCCACTTTCGGCTAACCCGCTTGCGGAAAAAGGTATTCATTATGCGCATATTATTCTGTTCTGCAAACTCTACTAATAACTCTCCTCTGCTATTCCTAGAGCCTATGCCATATTCCCCCACTGACTTGTCTCCGGCCTGCTTCTTGCCTACCCTGGCATTGAAATCGCCCATCAGTATACTGTATTTTGTTTTGACTTTAGCCATCGCCGATTCCACGTCTTCATAGAAGCTTTCGACTTCCTGGTCATCATGACTAGATGTAGGGGCGTAGACCTGTACAACCTTCATTTTGTACCTCTTATTAAGTTTCACAACAAGACATGCCACCCTCTCGTTAATGCTATAGAATTCCTGTATGTTACCAGCTTTGTTCTTATTAATCAGGAATCCGACTCCTAGTTCTCGTCTCTCTGCTAAGCCCCGGTAGCACAGGACGTGCCCGCTTTTTAGCACTGTACATGCTTCTTTTGGCCTCCTAACTTCACTGAGCCCTATTATATCCCATTTACTGCCCTCTAGTTCCTCCAAAAGCACTGCTAGACTCGCCTCAATAGATAACGCTCTAGCGTTAAACGTTGCCAGGTTCATATTCCAATGGCGGCCTGGCTGAAATACATCCTTTCATTTTTTCTTTCTCTTCGTCTACAACGGGCTATGTCTGCTGCTCGTAATAGATGAAAAAGAGCAAGAACATTGTGAAGCATCTGATGCGCATATTATTTGATGATGCAGCAAATATATTGGGTCAAGGTTTCCGCGCTGAAGAAACGGAAATGTTCATTTTCGCTTCGAACAATATCTTGTTCTGCCCGAGGTATGTAATGGAGCGTAATAATGTTCCGAAGAGACCAACATTGCAGAATCTTGCGTGGTCGGCTCTCTTATGGCCACGAAGTCTTAGCATGCATTCAATACCGAGTTTCATAAAGAAAATTGCACCGCATATGCAAGCATTGCAATAGGATTCTTCTGCCACTAAGGGGTTTTTGCTCGACGATAAAGAAGTCATTTCTTATGAATTGGCCTTGCAGAGCTGGGAATTAAGAGGAAGCTTTAGCTCGGGCCCAACTCCGACGCGGCCTATTCAAATACATGTAAAACGCAAAAACGTTTTTATGAGATAACCCCTAGACCGATCTTGAAGTTTGTTGTATTTGAAAGAGAAAGTTAAATTCTAGAGACTGTTGGAAGCGGAATATCGATTTAGGGCTTGAATGTGCTTAAAACGATTTTCAAATATTTCACCGTTTGAAAAAAATAGAAGCACGAAGTTTACAAATTCATAGCTCTGCATCAAGAACTGATATCGCGGTTCTGTAAACGGCATCCATTAGATCACTTAAAGCGGACAAATTCAATGTCATTTTACATCTTACGTGAACTTGTTACGTTAGTTACAAGGGTTTTGCAAACGTTGTATTTCCCTGTGATTAATTTTTTTTATATTCATGTGTAACATATACATTTCGTCCGCTTTAGATGTGCTACTAGATGCAATTCACAGAATTGTATTATCATTTTTAGTGGTTGAGTTAGTTGTAAACGTGATAGTTTCGTTCTTTGAAAATTTTCGATTTTTGTCAATTTTTAATAAAAGATTGACGACCTAACTCAAAAATTCAAAACCAACAGTCACTAGATATTAAGTTTGTCTTTTAAATGCAACAAACCTCGTCAAATTTGGTGCAGTGGTTGCCCAGAAAAACGAATTCTCCTTTTACATGTATTTAGATAGGAGCACTCGAGCTAAAGCTTCCTCTTAACACTATTTATGTTCTTTGATAACATACAGGTGCCTATTCCAGCGGTAGCCCTAGTCACCTGCACCTGGGGCCCATAAGCAGCATCGATCACAAAAAGCCCAGCACAAGCCACGCTGGAATGGTGGAGGCCTCAGCAAGTTTACAATACGGAGCCAGGTAAGGCGACATTAAGAAACGTTTCATTGCTAAACAGCTCGGAGACTAAAGGGAATGCTTACCGGAGGTCAACTGTGCCTGCCCCCTCTAAATGTTCAAGGGGAGCGCTAGCTCTGATGTCTGAAACGGGAACTGCATCAGCAGTTTTGCGCATTCGGCAGGCGGAGCTGGCGTTAACATACTTCCTTGTTGCAAGAGAACGACTCGACACGGACAGAGCAGAAAGCATAGGGTTTCCTACAGAATACTTGACAGTACTCGGACACATCAATCGTTGAGACATCATCGGAATGATGGGAAGTACATAGATTTGTCTTATTATTCACACGTTGTTGCGGAGCCGTTTATTAAGCTTTGTCTGCCTTCATTATCGTAAATTTCAGAGCAATCTATGCACTTAGAAGTGAGGAAGACGGTGCAAATACGTACAATCGGTACTAATGGAAACGACTGAGCTTGTCGAGGTGGCCAAATCCAAATGCGCCAAGCGTCTCAAGGCACTGGCTTGCCCGAAATAATTATATAAAAGCGTTTAACATTGCTTGTCGATACATGCGTCCGTGGCGTAATAGTTTCAATATTGGACCCATGTGCTTAGAGGTCCTGTGTTCGAATCCTGCCGTCGGACAATTTTAATATTTATTCATTACGCAGGACAATGTCGAAAATAACTAGTTTACAAAGTCACTATGCCGTTTGAAGCCTGAAGGGGGAAGTTAAGGATAATTCATGTACCTCCCAGAATTCCCATGCTCCCGTAGAAACTAGCGCCAGAGTTATTATTTACTGGTTATTGTATGAAACTATGTCATTAAGGAGGGGAACAGCAAAGGGCGCAATCATGAAGCCATAACAACTTGGCCGATGTTCCATGCTGTTAACACGCTGCAATATGCGGCACAGTTGAAGGCTCGTTGACTGTTTACTAACTCCAGCTTATGGAATACATATTGATAGTGACGAGCATGATGTTAATTTAAATCAACGCTCATAAAATGAAACAGTGTATCTAAGTGTACCCAGGGAATGTAGCGTGTGCTCAAAAAAGAAAAAAAACTTGCGCTAGAGCGACAAAACCGGCGGTGGCAGGTTGGCCGGGACGCTTGAGAAATGGCTCTTCTATGTTTCCCTGATAGTTAGATTTGTGTGCGTGTGTCCGCCATGAACAATCACTAAATGACAGGCGTCACTGTTTTGTTGGGCGAGCTTTGAGATCATAGGCCGAACATATTCCACAATGTCTCGACAGTTGCAGGGCACCAATCAATGGTTTACGTTAGGTTCTGGGCTACTTGCTGCTTGCGTGGCTTCCCTTTTTTTAACGTCATTGTGTGCACATTGCGTCAGTTCTTTTACCGTATACAAAGTGTGTTGTTGTGAACTCTCAAAAAAGGCACCTGAATTAAGACGACTCTCGGATATACATAACTCAATCTATACCCTCAGGCCCGCATTCAAGTGTATTCGGTGTATTCATAAGAGTGCCTGCTTAGGCGACTGTTGGCACACCCATTAGTTCGGTATATTGACTTTTTTACCCGAAGACAAATCACAGTATGCGCTTAAGAAAGAGCGCGATCTTGCAGAACAGAAGCTATGCAGGTTCCGGCTATATTACCTAGAAGATACATTGGCGCTGCACTGTTTTGTTGCATGCATTGTAATGCGCGATGGGGTCACTTAGGGCATCGTTCTCGCAGGCCAGTACAGTTTCAATGCGCGCATGGCAAGCGAAGCAAAATGACGGTTAAAATCTTTTCCTAAATCAGTACGTTATGAGCTGCTTTTTCTTTATTGCTACATGCGCAAAAATATTGCTCAATCAGGAGGACATGTGCTTTTATGTCCAAATATGTGAAACCACAGAGTGGCAGAAGGTCCCTCACGTTCGAGAACAGATTTCCGTAAGCATTGCAACAGTTTGTCAGCGTATGCTATGTACTGTAGGTGAGAAAACTTTATCGAAAGACATACTGCTGGTGAACCAAACATTTCACGAATTTTTCATTTGAAGAAATCTATATCAAGGCAGCCATAAACATCTTTCAGGTTATGCAGCGTTCTTGATAACGCCGTGGACCTCTCTAATATCCCGACATTCCATTTGCATCACGATGTCCGACAGAAAACTCGCATACATGGTGTCGCCAGATGTCCTTCTAGGTAATATTGCGAGAAAATTTGATATGGACTATCGAGGCCTACTCGTAATAATCACCAAGACCCTTATGTCCTAAGTGTGACGACACATGTGTAGCCCAGGCCGACTTCTGGAAGTCCCGTGAACATCTGCAAGTAGGTGGGTGACCAAGAGGCGGCGAACAGAGAAATTCTTGTTAGACACTGGCTTCCCGCTCATGCATTGTTGTAGGTGGACTGATCAGTGCTTCGGAAATCACTTGTAATAGGGAGTGGCGTCAAGGAACGTTCACTTTGGGACAAGCACCTGTAGCCTTCTTTGCAAGTTCTGCCCATAAAGGCATCGCTGTGATCACCAGTATTTGTGGTCGTTAGGTAAGGTATTAGGCGTGTTTTCGCTCAAATGTAACGTTAAGTGTTTCATTAATGAGTAAGTCGTTATTCAAATATACAATGTCTGTAATACCATGATACTGACTTTGTTTATTGATCTTATACCTTGGTATTGATGTAATAGCTTGGCCCTTTGTCTTGCCAAATAACTTTTTTGTTCAAATCGATCTCGTAGCTGGCAGTATATTGTATCAGATCAAGGTATGTGTGTAGCTTATAGTCGCAGGGCGCAAACGTTTCAAGGAGGGGACTTGTGCTCATGAGTTGCATCAACTTGCCAAAATGTTGGCCTCGGAAACAACCTTTGTTACGTCACTGTTAATCACCTCAGGCCTTACTGTTCGTTTGTTTTCTGTTCTAGAAATCCTCCGACCACGTGGGTTCACCAAAGCAACACGCAGTACTACACGACTGCACGCACATCCACCATCCAGGGTACGTGTGGGAAGGTTTTTAGACGTTGGTCTTCCACGCCTCGTCTTGCTGGCGATTAAGGAAGCTGATGTTTGGTATCGCACACGATACATTTAAACAACATCCCCACTTTCTCTCAGGAGCGCGGTTCTACGCATGCAAATCTGAGTAGAATATTCTAAATTCAACAGCCGTTCCATGAAATTAGGTTGCCCTGTGACAAGATCGAACAGACTATTCGCTACGTTGATCAAGCTGCACACACGTGTACGATTCTGTTCTAAGCACTAGGATAGTTTGTAGATTATACTTGAGCAATTCCTGATGCCCATTTACCGGACTTATGGTAGCTATATGTGCATTTATAATGTTTAGCGTTCCCAATTAAAGAGGCGGAATGCAACATGCGCTATAAGACGCTACCTGGCCATGTAAGATAGATTTCTCGCAGCTACGAGACAGGTTGTCTCGGTTTGCTGTTCAACATATGTCCACGTTGCGACGAATGAAGTCGGTGGTGACGCTTCTCAAGCCTTGCATTAGTAGCAATGCTTGTTTTTGGAGCTCTTTATTAAACTGCATAATCGCATGATAAGTTCAGCTCGGCTGCGCATCTAGTTGTTACCTTAGACTTGATGAAAAAAAATCCTACAAAATAGTCGTAATAATTGGATGGAATGTAGAAACGCCAGACGCAGACGAAGACAACTGTGCATTATTGTATCACAATTTCGACAATTCCTTATACAGATAAAAAAGGCTTTAAAAACCTGAGGCTATGCTTGATCCCTCTTCGACGTGGCTACGTGTCCGAATCTAATCTCAATTTCTTGAAGGAATGAATTGTTGTTCACACGCGTACACCATAGATGTACGGGAAAGCTATGCGGGTTTCTGCGTATGAAAGCTTTACAGTTTACAAAAGAAATTTGTTTTTTAACAACATGTCGGATGAGGACAAATCTTTCTTGGCCTGGCGGATGACAATTTTCTCTTTCATGAACGTTTCCTTGCATTTCGAGATAAACACATAGGCAAAAGATGGAGAGCTTATGTTTGGGTTCACCTAAGCCAAAGCTGTTGATCTGACAAAAGGCTTTCCCATTTAGTGAGATAAACTAAAGATAAGCAGCCAATACGAGTGCAATAAATTACTATGGAACCATGCGGTTTTCTTGTGGTTAAATTTTTCAATAACAGCAGAACACTAGTATGTAGCCATTGGTCTATACATGCACGTTCAATCTTATTGTGTGATAAGTCAAAGCGATGGTTAACGCCTAGTAGCCTATCGCGGAGATAATGCATTATCGAAACACCAGAAGCTAGCAAACCAAAATCAGGCTTTGTAAGATCAACCATGCTCTAGTCTAGGCATCAAAGTCCAAGGAATAAAACAACGAATAACTCCCCATGCGCATACTTGTCTTTTTCGTAGCGCCACGTTGGGCCTTCCAGCTTTTGTTGCTTGCATCTAGCGAAGCATTCCAGACGGAAGCACCGCTGTTGGGATTCATTAGCATCACGACTCTTACGAAAACTTATTGGTCCCCTCGCGTTCCTAGCAGGGAATGTGACAGTGTGGATCCAACACCTCTCATTTCAGGGTATGCACACAACAGAGACACCGGAAGCACCAGTTTCACACTTCCAGTCTACAGCAGCAGCGGCGGTGGCAAATACGCAGTGGCCAGTACAAGCAACGCGGGCACGGAGGAAGCATCGGGCATTCTGGGAAATGATGCTAGGTGAGCCAAACTTCTGTAGGAATTCCTTTCAATAGAGCAACTAATTTAGACGTCTTGGAACGCCGTATATTGCACAGTTATGCTTGAATTGACGAACTTGTGCGATGGATTGAAGTTCTGATGCCTGAAGCTCCAAGTATCAGCTGTTCTTTTCACAATATGGTGCTGGCTTTAACGGGAAGCTTTATATGGGTATCTGCTACCTAGGGCGTAAATGCGAGGGAATGAATCGTCTTGCTCCGCAACCACCGCAACAACACTGGTAAACCTTGTGTCGTATTAAAACATAATACTGAAATTAAAGGAATTTCATTTTCGATTTGTTAAGAAAATTGAAACGCAAGTATGGAAATTAGAGCTTTATTAAGCTTTAAAAATGTAATGATGATTTAAACTGCCCTAATATCACATCTAAAGTACCCAAAATTGATGTATTACACAGCACTCAAAAATAAACTATTTTATGAGTAGAAACTTTGGAAATGCTCGCATAAATGCCAACTATTTTACGCGTCTATTTTAGGATTGGTGATTTCATTATTTTTTCAAGCTGGAAGCCAAAACCAAAATTTTGATTCAGGCAATTCTTGGAATTTAACTGCGTCAATCAAATGCAATATGTTTCAACGGAATTCACACGGAATAAAGAACATTGTTTCTTTGCTTGACGGGTTTTCATTATTCATTTGCCCACGAAGTTCTAACCTAATCAGGACATAAGCCAGTCTAGAGGCCGGCAAAGCAGACATGATTTACGATGTAAACCCGAAGTGTTGAGCAGCACCATAAAATTCATTAGCCATGTGAACAACAATAGCAATAAATATAGGTGTAGAAAAAGTCCATTCCCCACACAATAGCAGACAATGTTCACCTAAAGCTTAGCGCAGACATTTCAAAAGATCAAAAGACCGTAAAGCATACATGCACAGGGCGCGCGTGAATCCGCGCCCAAGCAACACGCCTGTGCGCCTTAAAGGGAGCTGAAGAGTCTGTCGAATTCAATAAGACGCTCATATACGAATGCGGGAACCTTATAAACCATGTAGGTAAAATTTGGGGGTTTTTTTTCAATTAGGAGCGGCGTAATCGTCGGTTGAAATTGCGCTGTAGCTTCGCCCCCCGTCGAATGCCGCGCGCTGCTGCTGATGCTGACGATGCGAGCGGAGACCGGAAACCGCGGTGTTATGCCGCCAACTCTAGTGTTTCGTTCCTTCGCAGCGTCCGCGACCGTTCCTAACCGCACTTGTTTCTGCGTGCGTGCCATCGTAATCTGCTTCGATCGACCCTGCATTCCTTTGTTGGTGCGTCTGCGTGTGTGTAGAGTGGTAGTCAACGTTCGTGGTAGTCAACGTTCGTGGTAGTCAACGTTCGTGGTAGTCAACGTTCGTGGTAGTCAACGTTCGTGGTAGTCAACGTGCGCGGTAGTCAACGTGCGCGGTAGTCAACGTGCGCGGTAGTCAACGTGCGCGGTAGTCAACGTGCGCGGTAGTCAACGTGCGCGGCAGTCAACGTGAGTGGTAGTCAACGTGGTAGTCAACAGATGAAGGTCACTACACGTACTGCATGAACCGGGAAGCTTTTCACGCGTTTAAACCGTCTTTGTAGATTGCCGACAGCTTTGGACAGCGCACAAATGCCGACGATCGCATCCCCACTTACGTTCCACGAGGAGGCATGCAGGAACAGAACACTACAGTTGTTTGACTGGAAACGAGCTCACTAGATCGGCGAAAGATCGGCGAGATCACTAGATCGCTTTGCAAAAAACATACTCACCAAAGAGCATTTCCAACACGAGTAGATCCCAAGACTTTGCTTTCGATCGCGTCGAAAACACTGCTCGCACCAGCATCGTTTGCTTCTTCGAGAGGCCGGCTCTTCGCAATCGGCTCGTGCATGTAGGGAGTTACGCCGAACTCCTCAGAAAAACGCAGTCTCTCTAAATTTTCTATTACCGTCTCAGAAAAACGGCACCAAATTACCTGGCACCGCGCTTCATGTGTAGCGGCAGCGGTCGGTTACTAGTTGACGTCACGAGGCGCCCGACCACTCACAGGCGGAAACGAGACGCACAAGCTGGGCGTGTCCCCTGCTGCACTTTTCGTCGAAATAAAATATATTTGCGCTTTCTTTCACTCAATTTCGATACGATATTCGAATTCGGAGGGTTGAAAACCATCATGTACAGATGTTCACTCATTTTTTCTGGAAAACCTTTCAGCTTCCCTTTAAGTATTCTGCAAGCAAACGTCTCCCTTTGAAAGGGTACTGATCCTCACAAGTTCCGCCCCCTTGTCGACACGTTGGCTTCAGCTACAATCTTCACCTACATTTGTTTACCATCGCAGGCCGCACTGTTCATATGCGTATCTTTCTTGCATTTTAGAATTCCTGACGCCACCGGCGCTGAGCCATGGAGTACGCAGTACTACGTGGCTTGTGGCACAACTACAGTCTCCGGTAGGTGTGGGAAGACTTTCAGCCGCTGGTATACAAAGCCTCACCTTGCACGTGACTGGGCAATCTGTCTGCAGTCGTATACGTCACATTTCTAGAGCATCACCGCTGGTTCACGGGTGCGCGGTTCTGCACCTGTCAATCTGTGCTCTACATTCTGCATAGTTTCTAATACAAGAAATGTAACTGTTGCCTCATGAACTTAGGCTCACGGTTGAGATGATCTGATGGGTGAATCGCTGCGGCGATAGCACTACTCGCATCTGTACGGTACTGTGCTCCTGCTGAGGACAGTACTAGTAAGTCAGTTTTTAAGAGAGTAAGCAGAGATTCCCAGTTTGCTATCGTGTCGACGTCGCTAAAAAACAGCAGCAAGGCTCCTTCAGCTTTGCCATTAGAAGAAACGTGTTTTTTCTAGGGGCTGCTTATTGTTGATTGAACTGTTTAACCGCATGATGAATTAAACTGTGCTGTGCTTCTTGTCCTTACCTAGCACTTCCCAGCAGTGCTACAATATAGTGTCAAATATTACCGAAAGTGGACGCGGAGGAGCCCGAGGCAATCTTTTTTCCTCCTCGTCCTATGTACCTTTATATGCTTTATGTGACTTTATTCGAACAAATGAATCAACGAACGAACTTGCATGCTCCCAAGCACTCTGAAATTTGTCTTCCGGGTCCTTAACAACAGCGGAGTGCTGCAACGCTAGAAATCCATGAAGAGCGCTTTGTACAATTGAAGCACGGAACACATCGACGGTCTCCATGTTTTCCATCCATTGTTTTTAAATGGTGACATAGGTTTCATGGTGGTGTCCACAAGAGGTCGTGGTCAACGATGATTTCAAAACAGTGATGGGTTCTCTTGTGCATGATAGGCTGGCCATTAGTAGCCACCGGGTATCCGGTCATTCATTTTCGGATTAAGGTTACTAATGCACATTTTGCTGTTGCCGAGATGCCGAGGCGCTGTCTCTTAACATAAGCATACGTCAGCGCTGCAGCCTTTTGTAATCTTGCGTGAACCTGCGGAGCAGCTACTCCTGAAGCCCAGATGCAAATGTCATCTGCGTAAATTGATAGTCTGACCGAGTATGGCAGGGATTCCGCTAGCCAAATCAGAGCTAAGTTGAACATTACGCGGTTTAGTGACCGGTAATTTCACCATCCTCGGTGAAGCCAAATAAAAAGCTCATTAGGGTCAGGTTGCTCCCAATTCAGCGAATAGCGTGACCTCCGATTTGAACGGACACGAGCGTGTCAACGATGGCTTCACGTGAAACGTTACCATAAGCGCCAGTCACGTCTTACGATAGCGCTAGGGAGAGGCGTTTGGGTGTATGCTGTTGTTGAATACGCCAAATCAATGACGTTGTCGACCGACGAAAGGCCACGTCAAAAGCCGGTCATCGCGTCTGCATAAACATTGCAATGATCAAAAAACAACTCGAGGCGGGTGGGGATCATCCTCTCAATTAACTTGCCGACAAAGCTGGCGAGAGCAAGAGGCAGATATGATTTGAGTTCAAGGGGACTCTTTCCGTCACTCCAAGAAACGTTGGGTTGACACAGCAAGGCCTCTCGCTCTTCATGTTCAAGAAGACTTACAGCAGCGTGCGCTATATTATCTAGTCAGGGGCGAAGAGGAACGCCTGCAAATGGCTAGACCAGGCTCCAATTCTTCCATGTAGAAAGGTTCGTCCACTGCCAAAGCTTGCGTGAAGGGAACTTCGTACGATTAAAGATCCTTTCTTAACACTCTGTCACCTGCAATTCTCTCACAAAATTCTTCAACATTGACTTCTCGACAGCCTTGGTGGAGAGCCTGTGCCTTAAAGTCGTTGCGTTGCCGAGCAGAAACACGTACGCCCTCGAGATTAAGCCTTACGCGAGACAGTGCTTTGCGGGGGTCCAACTAGTTACAGAATGAGTTCCATTGTTCGTTGTATATTTGGTACATGTGGCAATGCATTTTTTTCTGCGTCCGCCTGGTCTTCCTCAGGTATAGAATCGACTTGGTGCGTCTATATCTGTTCTCAGCGTGTCGACGTACGGCACCAAACCTACGCTCGAAATAAGATCTAATGAATACATTGCTGCACCAAAAGGAAAATAGACTTAGGAGGGAGAGTAAGAAGCGACAGGGTCGAGCGCTGAGAGTCGTGATAGCGGTCGAGAGTAGTTTCTTACTCTCCCTGAAAAGTCTTTACGTTCCTTTTGGCGCAGCAATGTATTCGTTAGAGCTCAACCAACTCGCCCAGCAACAAGTTGTGCTGAAAATAAGGCATCGCGGGACCAAAGTGAGATAGAGCCTCCCCGCAGGGGCGTCTGCGTCAGCAGGCGTTTGGTGTGTTGCGACGCCACGTACCCGAGCTCACAAGGGTTGGAACCTCCCGCGTGTAGTCGTGCGCGGCTTTGCCGTGTCCGGGGAAAGGGGGATCCTGGGGGTTGAGCCGATGCCGGGTGTTTGGACCTTTAAGGCCCCCCGGCGGAGGCAACACACCTCTTTGGCCTCTGCTTCACGTAGACGGCACCCCCGGACTGACCCACCCGGAGGAAACCGGCAGTCGCCTCTTCCTGTCTCTCTCTCTCCTCAAACCTTCGTCTTTATCTCTCACTTTTTGATCTTTCCTGTCGTCTTCTCTCTTGCAGTTACTTCCTTTCTTCACGGCGGCAAGGGTTAACCTTGTGTGAATAGCCAACCTAGGTTATTTCATATTTGGTTATAGTGGTAATGTACAGCTGGCGTTTGCATGCCGTGTTTCACAGACCCTGCAGCGTCCCCTTGTAGGACTCCACGGTGGGTGGCTGGCGTTACTGCCGAAATTACAATCTCTTATGACTTCTTCTTTCCCCCCACTACATGATCGCTCCCTGAAGAGGGGGTGCACCGATGATGTCTTAGAATTTGTTGCCCGTCAAAATGAAATTTTTCCTCGATTCCATGTAGTCCACTTTGAAACACCAAGCAAACCCGTTCGAACAATCTCACCATTCCTCGTGTCCAAGTCTGACCCAAGTTTTTGGTACCGGTTACAAAGCATCCAGAATGGCAAGCGGTGATCTCTTCTTGGAGCTCCGCAACCTGAAGCAATATGAAAAGCTACCCAATCTAGTATCATTTGGCGACGCCAAAGTAACAGTAACTCCGCATCGTACTATGAATACAACCCGAGGCGTAGTCTCCGATGATGATCTCTTGGAGCTGACCGAGGCTGAGCTCTTGGAGGGCTTCAGTGAGCAGAATGTCATCAACGTTAAGCGAATTAAGATGAGGCGGTATAATAAGGAAATACAGACCAAACACCTGATTCTTACTTTTGGCACAAGTGTTCTGCCCGAGTCCATCGAGGCCGGCTATATCAAGCTACGTGTTCGCCCATATGTTCCAAATCCCCTGCGTTGCTTCAAACGCCAGCGATTCGGCCGCAGTTCACAGAGCTGTCAAGGCCGCCAAACCTGCTCGAAATGCAGTGCTCATGAGCACACCTCTGAAACTTGTGAAAACTCTCTCCATTGTGTAAACTGTGAAGGGGAGCACGCTGCATACTCGCGGTCGTGCCCATCGTGGAAGAAAGAAAACGAAATTGTTACAATTAAAGTAAAAGAAAACATAAGTTTCAAGGAGGCACGCAGGGGTATCTTACCTGCCCAAAAACACCTTTGCCGATGTGGCGCGTCAGGTGGTAGCGCCACAACGGTCTCCGGCGGCTGTCCGACCCACACCCAGTGAGGCGGCAGTGACGCCATCCGCCGCCTCGGCGGCTGCAGCTAACGCTGCTACGCCAACACAGCAGACGGGGCCATCGACCCCGAAGGTGCGCGCAGCCGACGCTGCCCCAACCTCCCCGGCCCCTTCCAGCGCTGGCAACAGCCGGCGCAGCCAGATCCCTCAGGGAGCCCCATCGACCTCCGGGCTGGTGGGTGCAGGGGTCTTGCCCTCCAAGGCGGGACTCTCTCTGGTAACCTCTCGCTCGCAAGAGCACGTGTCCGGAGCCTCACTAGAGGCAATGGACGCTTCACCTGTCCTGAAGGCGCACCAAACGCCTAAGGAGCGGCGAGGCTCCCTCGAACGCTCCAGAAAGGGCAAAACCCCGATTACGGGGCCTCAAAAGGGCTCTGTAATTTAATCTCTGCAATTTCCAAAATCACTGCCTCTGTTTCTGTACACACAGCACATATTTACTACCAACATGGATACACAGATAATTCAATGGAACGTCCGAGGTCTCCTTAAAAACCTTGATGATGTGCAGGAACTCATCCAAAAACACAATCCAAAAGTGCTGTGATTACAGGAAACACATTTAAAACCTAAACACACAAACTTTCTCCGAAAGTTTGTTACGTTTCGCAAAAACCGCGAGGATGCTGTCGCATCATCTAGCGGTGTAGCCATTATTGCTGACAGAAGTGTAGCGTGTCAGCATTTAAAGCTCCAAACGGCCCTTGAAGCCGTGGCCGTTCGAGCCATGCTTTTAAATAAACTCATTACAATCTGTTCTCTGTATATACCACCACATTATCACCTTCACAAACGCGACTTAGAGTCATTAATAGATGAGCTCCCGGACCCCTATTTTATTCTTGGTGATTTTAATGCACACAGTACTTTGTGTGGCGATTCACGCGGTGATGCGCGAGGTCGCGTCATCGAACAGGTGCTTTTTTCCTCTGGAACATGTCTCTTGAACACGAAGGAGCCCACATATTTTAACCTGTCCAACAAGTCATACTCTTCCATAGATCTTAGCATTTGATCGCCGACGCTTTTACCCTATTTTAAATGGAATGTGCTTAAGAACCCGTATGGGAATGACCACTTCCCAATAATCCTAACTACGCCGAAACAAGATCAACTTCCCCCGAAGGTCCCTCGGTGGAAGGTTGACTCAGCCGATTGGGAACAGTACCGAACTCTTACACACATGACCTGGTCTGAGATGTCCGGTATAACCATAGATGACGCTGTTGCATATTTTACAGCTTTTATACTTGATGCCGCATGTAAATGTATTACTCAAGCGAGCGGCATAGGTTCATAACGGCGTGTTCCCTGGTAGAACGATGCATGGAGGCAAGCACGGAGGAACCAGAACAAAGCGTGGGCGATATTTCGCGATTCTCCAACAGCTGAAAATCTGGAAAACTTTAAACATGTCAAATCCCAGGCAAGGAGAACGCGCCGACAAGCAACACGAGAGAGTTGGGCGAAGTTTATATCAAGCATCAACTCGTACACAGATGAGAGAAAAGTATGGAATAGAGTGAAAAAAGTTAATGGACAACAAACGTATTCCCTGGCTTTAGTAAATAGCCACGCAGAAAGCCTGGAAGATCAAGCCAACTTTCTTGGCAAACACTTTGAACACGTATCCAGCTCCTTACACTACACCGAAACATTCCTAAAGTACAAAACACGAATAGAGAAGCAAAAGCTAGAAAGGAAACGTGCAATAAGTGCGCCGTACAATGAACCATTCTGCATAGAACTGCAGGCAACACTTAACTGCTGTAATACATCCGCCCTAGGTTCAGACCGCGTAATATATGAGATGTTAATACAACTACCATGCGAAACACAGAAAACCCTCCTTTCCCTTTAAGACACTATATAGTCTTCCGGCGAGATCCCCTCTGCTTGGAAGGAGGCTATTATAATTCCAATACTGAAGCACGGAAAGGATCCTTCCTCTGTATCAAGTTACAGACCTATAGCATTAACAAGTTGCCTCTGCAAAGTATTCGAAAAAATGATTAACTGTCGCCTACTACACTTCCTAGAATCAGAAATTGCTGGACCCATACCAGTGCGGGTTTCGGGAGGGTCGATCCACCACTGACCATCTAATACGTATCGAGGCACGTATCCGCGAAGCTTTTGTCCATAAGCAGTTTTTCTTATCAGTATTCTTAGATATGGGGAAAGCCTATGATACAACGTGGCGGTTAGGGATATTGAGAGACCTCTCACAGTTAGGTATACACGGAAATATGTTCAATGTTATCGAAAGTTATCTGTCGAATCGGACATTCCGTGTTCGAGTGGGCAATGTTCTGTCACAGAAATTTGTACAGGAAACTGGAGTGCCGCAGGGTGGGGTTCTCAGCTGCACGCTCTTTATAGTAAAAATGAATTCTCTTCGTCTGCACATACCACATAACATCTTCTATTCAACTTATGTTGACGATCTGCAGATAGGTTTTCAATCAATTTCTCTTGCAATCTGTGAGCGACAGGTCCAGCTTGGTCTTAACAGGGTCTCCAAATGGGCTGATGAGAACGGGTTCAGACTGAACCCACAAAAAAGCACCTGTGTCATTTTCTCTAGAAAAAGAGGCCTGCACCTTGATCCTGAAATTGTGTTGCATGGTGAGCGTCTGCCCGTAAATCGGGAGCATAAATTCTTAGGCATAATTTTAGACGCGAAACTAACCTTTGTACAGCACATAAAATATCTTAAAAACAAGTGCATTACCACACCGGCAACAATTTCCACTTCATCCTCTAATTATCATAGGTACAGAACCAGTCTTTAAATATCAATCGTTGTTCAAATTTTTAAAAGATGTACGTAGTTTTTATGTCATATCACCGGGAAATCCGCAGCACGGCCTCTTAACTGAGGTTTCTGCTGTGGTTACGGCATTAAAGAAAGCACCTGCCTCCCAGCCTTTGGGCTCAAAGACCTCCCGGAGGCATAGGTGCTTATTCCATACTCTTGCATTTTAGCTTCATGATCACTTACCACGCGTACTATATCCATAGACTATATGTATCACTATCACAATTTCATACTATATATCATTTTACGCTTCTATGACAAGATTTGATTTTAGGCCACTTTACAGCCATGTTACATTCTACCATCGCAACTCACAAATCAGCGCTTAACACAACATTATCAGTCATGGCGCTCTTTGGCCATACGTGGCCCTTGCGCCACTAAACAATACACATTCATTCATTCAGATAGAGCCAGCTTCTGTACGACAACCCTCTCAACAATGTCGGGCTGCCGTCATTCAAGAGACAGAAGTCATGGCCCGAAGCAGAAGGTACAAGAGTCCTGGCTCCTAAATTCTTAGAGAGAGAGAGAGAGAGAGAGAGAGAAAGCAAGGATAGGAAAGGCACGCAGGTCAACCAGACGAGCTTCCGGGTTGCTACCCTACACTCAGGTTAATGAAAAAAGGGGAAGGGAAAGACCAAACAAGGAGCAAAAATGCCCTTTCATAGTAGGAGCTGCGTAGCTGTTGAAGCAATCGAAATTTACGGGCACCTGTAAGAAATCGACTTCAGGTTCAAACAATCGACGAATCGCCTCCAAATGGTCTCTCCTTTCATTGAAGTGCACAGTAACAGGAACTTGCATTTTTCGTGCATTTTTCTTTCGTAAAGTACTGAAAGCGTGCTTCAGTGACCCATCCTACTCTTTTGGTTCAACCGATAAAGAAGAGGCGCAATAAACCGTACACGTCTGCTGTATAACCAGCACAGGCGAAGCAATAAACTCTGCCTTATTCGCTTAAGCGCACTCTTCAATTTTAATGCGTAAGCATTCCCTGTTGAATACCCCAGCAAAATAAGTAATTAACACGAAAACTATTTTGTCTGCAAAGCCTTTTGTCTGCAAATAAGATGCATAAGTGGTGAAGTTAGCACATCCTGCTGTTAAAATCGGGTAAATGTACATGATTGGTCGCTTTAGAATAGATAAAGAAGCAATGGAAAACGACAAAAAGGAAAGGAAAGCGGTTTTGGTCGTCCCCTTGGAAGCTTACTTTTGCGCATTAAATGTGTGCATGCAAAGAATCCTGCTTTGGGGTGCGGAGTATAAATAATCATAGAAAGGCTCGTTGGGAAATGCGATAATAGTGTAATTGTAGATGATTGGCAGCCTAAAAAATTTTCCTCCTCTGAAATTTTTCTACGTCGGGCCTTCAAGAATAACCAGCTTGGAAGGCCTGTATCTCGCAAATGCCAAGGATGTCTTCACATTTCATCCCAGAAAGATAAGCGCAGTGAGGGAATTGTCGTTTCTGAAATGCAACGCTTAAACAAAGTGAGACTTCAGACCATGCACAGTGAGGCTAACCAGGGCATAGAGGCGGCCAAACCAAAAGGTTAGTTGTCACTGGTTTCCTCCAACATCGAATCTCGTTGTGCTCCCTCTACAGACATGTATCCATCCAAGTAACCAAGTATTGGCTATTTCCGAAATGTGGCTTGCTGAACCAGTTCTAATCCGAGAGTTTCACTATGTAACATGATGCGGTATATGCAGGACACACATGATAGAGAACACAAATGCTTCCGAAATTCTGCGAATTGTCTACTAATGAGCAAGCATTATTAGACATCAGAAAAGCGATCGGTAGGTAGACATGCATAAGGTACGAGTAGCAAGTAAACAAAAGCGAACTAACAGCAGAGCCAAAGAACGGCTATCCATTACGAAACAATACTCAGAATTGCTGCAACATTTTACAAATTTCATATTTCATGAAAGTGCGTCCAACAGAATTTTTTCGGACTCGCGATGCAAGCAGCACGGCATTTTTTAAGAAGACCACCGTTCCATGTAGCGAGTGTGAAAGAAGTTTCCGACAGTGACGCCATCCCTGGAAAGAAATCGAAATGGGCCGCAGGGTCCCGGACCTGGCATCTGTTCTCTATTCGCATCTTATGACATGTCTGAACAAAGAATCAGTGCATCCACGTGTCAGGCATCCAGTAGAAGCGATAGAACAACAATGAAAGCCACGTAGGCTTCACGGCTATAGCCGGGCGCGAAGCATCTTCCAATATTTCCACAAAAAGAGAAAAAGAAATGCACTCAAGCTGTCGATGGTCACCACATGTTCACAGAATCAACAGAAAAAAAAAACACGCCCGCTGTTAACGCAAGAAGGGTGGAAGAAGAGCTCGTCAACACCAACATCGAGAAAGCACGACCGCCCTACCATCGACCGCAGCGCCCCCTCACAGACCGGCGCCAAACTGCGTCCGCTTTGAGAGATAGAGTTCTGGAAATGAAACTGTTTCCATTTAGCATACGGCAAAGAGGATGAAGGCGAAAGCCTGCGCGCTCGCAAGAAATTCCTTCAACTACTTTGACATTGTCATTCCAATGCGTTGCTACTTTCTATTATTACTTGCTTTCGCTTAACTCGTTTTTTTTCTTGGGCTCTTTTTCGGTCGCCTATGCATCGCCACTGTTTCTGCGTGGCTAAAGGCCCGCTAGAACGGGCGTGGCAAGTCTATGAAGGCCACTGGGAGGCACACGCTGGTTGCCTGAATGATTTTTAGCCCTTAATTCGACGAAGGTAGCTACAGGGGCTTTTATATATTCTCTTAGCACAGAATGAGAGGGAGACGGAAAGGCAGATTAGGCAGACAGCGCTAACTTTCAACGACAGATGCATTTCCAGTTCACGCAGACGTGCTGATAGTCCTGAAAACGTCATAAGACACGTACTTGTACGTTGCTCGCCAGGCAGGAACAAAACCGGAGAAACCACACGCACAGACTTTTGTGGTGACACTGCTTATTTAGGAGGGCGTCCGTTCAACGCGAACGAAGGTGATCGAACTCTTTTCCTTTTTATTGATAAAGAAATACTGGCACATGTGCTTGAATGTTGATGCCATTACGCCGGACGGTCAAATATTCGACCCATGACCCATGAAGGGCTTTCCCCTTAAAGACATTTCAACGGTTTTTAACTCGGAGAGGGGGTTACATGGTTTTGATCATTTGGTGGCAAGACAGCGCGAGTTATTTGAACGCCTCTTCTACCGTTAAAAGATAGGCATTTTAAGGTCGAGATAGTGGCGACACTCTATCGTCCTTTTTTTTTCCCTTGAGCTCTAGCTGCCTTCTAGTTTCCAAAGCGCCAGTCGTTTTGTTTGTTCCCTATACTCATCGGCACTGACTGCGCATGCGCTATGATTCCACCTGCTTCTTTCACGAAACAGACGCTAATGCTCCAGAGGCGCCGAAGCAGCCATGGCTGAAGAAAGTAACCGTGGAAACACGCCTCCTGCGTTTACCTTCCGCGAAGAAGTAACTCCCAACACAATCCGGGAATTCTTCGAGGGCGCTTCGGGCACCCCCGACTGTACCTCTACGTGAGTCTTGCCGCTTGTAAAAATTCTCGACGAATATTGTTCCCGTAGGTTTTTCCTGGAACACAGGCGTTGATAGTTATAGATTTGTTCTTACTTCAAAGCGAGCCTTTGACAAACAACTTCAGCCTGCGTACGTTGGCGACATTAACTTTTTTAGCGCGTCGATGCACGGGTGATGCCAAAATATCTTCACGGGAAGCATAGCTGCGGCTGTTTATCGTTAAGGTCCAACGTTATGTCACTGCGGGAAGCAAATGCTTCTGTGGAAGAACATGTTCGTCGCTCGTGTTTGGTCACCGCGTCACACAGCTATTCCGGTGCCACAGTGGCTACGGCATTGGCGTGCCGAGTTCGAGGTCAACCATGATTTTCCGGGAACAACGGCCTATCATCTCTGATGGTGAAATGCAAAAACACTAGCCGGTCTACGTGCTTGTTATAGAAACCCAGGCGGTGAAGAATCATTTCGTTCGTGTGAGGCTTTTCGAATGCTGCTCGCCACGACCTTACAAAAGCATATTTTTCTAATGGTCCTCTTTGAGCTAAATAAACGTCCTTAAGAAAAATATGTGCAAAATATCGGTAGGCGGGAGCCGCGGAGCCAGCGAACCCGAAGCAAACCAGGTGCTTCCGACGTATTCGATTCTGGTATTCGCGTACGTCCGATGTACCTTTAGAAACAGCGATCACCAATGGCCCGGCAGTGCCCACTACTTCACCTGATTTACTGCGCCGGCAGCTAGTGTTGGAGCATAAACAAGCTAGTGCATGGGCAGGTCCAGCCCGCGACCTCGTTCCGCAATGCCGGTAAAACCGAGACAAACGCATAGAAAACGAGCAAAGAAATTACTCCTTCGCGCTACCTTGGCAAAGTCAGATATTCAGGGAGCAAAAGCCCCCATATTTGCCCTCCTGCACCCGCTTTTATCGCGCCTGAGCATAAACGTCCGGCGATTCCTGAAATGCCATCTCGTGATGCGTGACTGTCACGGCCGACCGATGCGCCCGGTACAGGAGAGTTTGTCCAACACCCAACCTAAAAACACTCCCGAACCGTTCACACGTGCCGCTCATCATCCTGCGGCTGTCACCTTGGTGATGCCTTCTTCGTTAGCTGAATCGAAGGTTATAACTATACTTAAGTTCTAAAGTAGCTTTTAAAGAATAAACCTCCGACAACTCTTTTCGCTGCCACGGTAAAGAAGTCGCATCTTAGAATTATTTGCGGTTTACAGCTGTAGATGCACGTCCCTTCATTCACGTTTTCTTTCTGAGGCTTATGTCTGCAATTGCGCCTTGTTCATACCCTGTACCTCAACTTGATTTTTCGGAAAGGCAGCTGCACGGGTCACACGTGAAACAAACTGGAAAGAACACATATTGTCACAAAAGCTTAACTTCAGCTGATTGCGTCCTTTTCTTCTCTTGTGTTCCAACTGAGTCTTCCATAAGAGGCAACTGTCGGTTCTGTGTTGCTCCGTGTTGCTCGTAATTTTAATTACTTATAAGATGGATTCCTCGTGGCACGGATCGATGATTGGTCATTCATTTAAATTGCCGTGAAAATCCTAATACCAGCACGGCAATGTTGAATCCAATCTGACACGGAAGGAGCATCTCCTTTTGTTACAGCGCTGCTTTGAATCAATGCACGCAAGTACTTCACGCAGCTTCTTCTTTTGAGCATCACCCTATCTTAAAGACAATAAGATAAAAAAAATTCCGGTGTACCTATTTGGAAACTATCATTGCAATTCTCTTCCACGAGTCGACGCCACGACAACTTGAAAACCGAACACCTATACCCAACTACAAGGCACTAATCAGAAATGCCGTAAGTGAACAAAAGTTCTACACTAAAGTAAACTAAACTTGACTTGCATGTTCGTGCAAGTCAAAGAGGCATTTCGCACTACACGTATTACACAGGGTTGCCCTTGTGCCAGCCAGCAAGTGAGCATTTGGGTAAAATGAAACATTACATGTATCCCGTTGATTAACAAAATAGCAGTTAGCTTGTTCCAGATTTTGCTTTTACAAAAGCTTCATCACATATTTCCCGCCTTACCTGGAAGCAAAGTGTCCGATAGAAATACATATGTCTAATTCTAGGATTTGTGACGACTCCTTCGAAGACCTGTGGAACGCGTTGAACGGCCACGACGGTGGCAGTGACGTCACGGGTATGAACGGCATGGCCTTCGACCATAAATACCACTCGCGAAGACCCTTAACAAGCCTCAACGGAAATTATAGTAACTTAGCGCGATAAAAACACGGAAACAAAAAAGGTCGACAAAGACAAACGGAAAGAACAGTTACATAGGCCACGATAGCGTTGCAGTTACTGCACAAGAGGACACACTTTTTGAGCGTCATCATGTCGGTTTCCGTATGAGTGGCTCCAATTCGAATTAACAGGATAGCTGATTGGAGAAGTTTGTGCGTGAACGTCATACAGCGCGATAGCCATACTTGGACGACACAACTCACAAGGACATAGTTTACAGCTTTGTTGCTCTGCTCCCCCCCCCCCTCCACAACGAAGAAACAGATATCACAGCCCTGTAAAACTGCATGTGCCAAAGCACCTGAGGCGGCCAATATTGGTTCATGAATTACTTACAAATATTCTGACTGTTTACAAGCGTGTTGCAAAAGTCCTACCCACAACATAGTGTCATATTTCAGAGCACCGCATATTATATCATTTTGACCACTTTAGAGGTAATATATATATAGGTAAGCTTCATAGTGTTCATATTTTAGAAATTGTTCCATATTGAAAAAATTTTTATAAAAACATTGACAGCACACACAAAACTTCGTTTGCTCCAGTCACTACATTTTAACGGATTCTTTTAAGTGCAGCAGACCTCGGCAAATTTAGTCCAATGATTACCGCGAACTTCTCATATATTTAGACAGAATTGCGCGAGCTAAACTTTAGTTTTCTGCGCTAATAGGGAGCTTTACTATAACGAGAGCACGGCTTTTACGGTTAAGGCCGCTAGTTTACGGAATTTTGCATATTTTCCATCGCCACCTTAGTAAAGCCTGAAATATGCTTATTGCTGCAAATGTAGAGCCAAGATTTGACTCCGATTACAGACATAACACAATTTGCAGGACGCCTTAGCTTCGCCTTTAAGAGTGCAACGCGATACCATTCAAAGATCCCTGGCTGCTTCTCGCGCTTCTCGGTAACTTCAGGTTAGGTAAGCGTAACGTTTACAGGGAAACGCTGGCGGCAAAAGCTATGCACGAAAGCGAGCTTTCCGGAAGAAACCCCGCTTATTACGTGGGCCTTGGATTCTCGGTGGTGGGTACGCCACTGTCTGTGGTACAAGAGTGGTAGAAACGCAAGAAAATTGCTTTGTGCTTGAGTTTCCGCGTAAAAGATTGTTTTCTCGTACATTCAAATTACAGTCTGGTGCTATATCTGTTGATTGCGTGTAAGTCGTACTTTACTGTTTCTGACGCATTTTACTTAAATTCATTTATTTCAGTAACGCATTTGCGCTACACGGAAGGCCTGCGTGATTGGGTATGCATGATTCGGAATTACTTTTTGCTCACAAGACGGTCGACGCCGGCGCCGGACGCAGACACCGGACTATCTGCGATACGAGGCCCGTAGTGCTATCGCGTTAAAGATGCCTAATCTCATCTTCGACATGGAACATTGTCGTGTTCTATTCTGCTGTACTAAATACAGATAGAATAAACGTTAATGTCAAACGGATAAGGTGATCTACCCACCCCCCGACACGCAGGTCAGGGGGCGAGTGCCGCCGCCTCAGATGCAGGCTGGGAGGTCTTGGGTCCCAGCAGCCTCTTCAGCCAGTTGGACAAGCCAAAGCTGGACTTCAGAGTCCGAGCTGCGCAGCAGGGTCTCCCAGGTGACTCTACTACCTATTTTGTGCGTTCCCCCGGGAGAGTACTGACATTCCCATATTATGTGGTCGAGGGTCCCTCTCGCCCCACAAAGATTACATCTATCGCTCCTGGCCTCGGGGAACATGTGGTTCGCCATAACCGGGTGCGGATACGTATAAGTTTGAAGTCGTCTCCACGATACTGTTTGTCTGTTGTTTAATTTTGGGTCTGGCGGGGATACCAGTCTACGAGCCAATCTATAATGCTGCGTGATCTCCCCATATTTTAAAATGCTCTCTCCGCTGCCTTGGTTACTAATATACAGCACATATTTTGGGAGAAACTCAACAGTGCATAAATTCCTTCACGCACGTCTCTTTCATCGTATGTATTGAAGGCATATTTCAAGAAAGAGCACCGCATACGGAAGCACTCAAATCAGGTTAGCCTATCACTAAACCTCAACTAAATCTCCGTGTTTTTATTTCGGAACGACATGTTCACGCTCGTTGAATGACCATTGCACAGTGAGGAGCTAACACCTCTGTTATTCTCGCAGGCCATACACACGTGACTGAAAGCGCAATCACCAGTTCCCTACCTATGGTGTCCAGCAGCAGCGTCAATCACGCACAGCCCAGCACAAGCCGCGCTGGAATGGAGGAGGCAACGGCCGTTCCGGAAAACATCGCTAGGTGAGCCCACGTTTGGAAAAATTTCTTCGCACAGAGCGAATCACAGACGGTGCGTAATGCTGCCCGTGGTACAACTATGCCTCCACTGTCCAACGTTTTCTGTGGAGGAGAGCTCTTACATGTGAAACGCGCATAAAATCGACCGTTATTCAAAACACACGGCATGGTGGATGTGGTGCTAACATGCTTGTCGTGCTCAGCGCTCTTGCAAGTTTGTCAAATGCGTACGTACTACGCCATATTCGTTTGCAAAGATAGTAAATAGAAAGGCGTCCGTCTAAAGACAAAATTAAATGAAATAATGGGGTACTTCGTGCCGAAACCTCTTTCTGATTATGAGGCACGCAGTAGTGGAGGACTCCTGAAATTTCGATCATCAGGGGTTCTTCAACGTGCACCTAAATCTAAGGACGCGTGTGTTTTCGCATTTCGCCCCCATCTAAATGAGGCCACCGTGGCCGGAATTCGATCCCGCAACCTTGTGGTCAGCCGCCTAACACCATAGCCACTGAGCAACCATGGCGGGTGTGTAAAGCAATCGAGCAATCCAGTGACAGGCCACATTCCTTAAGTGACGTTCATTTCAGAGTGCAGCGTTGACTTTCGATTATTCGACTATATGCCAAATGCTCAAATATTGTGCAGCTTTATGACTTTCGCTTACCAAGGTAACCTATGACCCTGGAGGCATGACTGTATGACGCTAACGCATGATGATGGAATAAGAAGGAATGATATTACGAGGTCACCGGTTTGAATCCCAGCCTCGGAGGCCCCATTTCGATGTGGGCGAAATGTAAAAACACCCGTGTAGTCAGATTAAAGAGCATGTTAAAGAACCCCAGGTAGTCCAAATATCAGGAGTCCCCCACTACGGCGTACCTAATAATCAGATCGTGGTTGTGGCACGTAAAACCCCATAACCCCATTTAACCCCATTTTAATTTTAAGGAATGATATTGATGTAATGGTAAAGTCGCTCAATCGCGACGACATGACGACAATGACAGGTGCATTCTTAAGTCATGATCATGGTATAACATAGAAGACGTGACGACGACGCTAAGATAACCGCATGAAAAAGCGACAATGATGACAACCGCACCACCAAGGTGGCACTGGCCATACCGTATGACAACGAATGCATGATAGCGTCTGTGTGACGACAACGCAATGACAATGACATGACAACGACGGCATAATCCCGACACGATGGCGACAACATAACTGCGGCCTAATAACGAACAAAAAATGACGTCGATACATCAACGAGGGTGGTGCGACTGCATGACGACAATGGGATTACGACACTGAAGTGACGACGACGGCGGCTGCTGTGAATCACGCTGCTTCTCGCGATCTCCCGATTAGCGAGGCAGTCGCGCCCCACTTGGCTCCGTTTGCAACGTGCCGCACGAGACACTGTCCGCGCGAGCGAATATATCGCGAAATGAAAACATGTACAGAGCTGGCCTCAAATTAGCCATTAGGAAGTAACAGAATCGTCGGGGAACTTTTTTGTACGGTAAATAGAGTTTACCTTTGTATTTGGTGCTCAACCCCAAACAAGTAAGCAGTGCTTTAGGTCGCATTTAGGTCGACGTTGATCGTGAGAAGAATCCTATCTAAATGTTGGTTTACATATTTCTTCAGGTGAAATATTGCTATTCCTTATGAAATAAATATTTATTTAATCTTATCGAGTTATTTTATGTGGTTTATTACCTCCTTTTACTTAAGTACATCTTGCGACATAGATACCACATAAACCAGTAGAGTTAATTAGCAAAACGAGAACAAGGTGAAAGCAGAAGCCTACGTTTGGATAAGTGGATTTGTCTACTCCCGCCTTCCCCGTGTTTTCCAGTCGAGTTAAGAAAGACTTACAAAGTAACATCACGTGGGTTGAATCCTGGCACATATTTGGCTTAGGCGCCTCAACAAAAATAGCAGAATAATTGCGACTACACAAACCTAATTCTGAAACAGCACCAGCGGCGCACACAGAGAAAAACAACGGGATGGCGCGCTGCGTCTCAAGGGCAGATTTACAATTACGTTACCACGTAAACTCGCCCTACAGTTCCTATTGTTCATATACTAATGTATCATATATAGAAGGTAGAAGTAATAGCTAGAAATGTTCATTATTTTATTGAATAAATACAAGTGTGTGCCACTAAATCAAAAGAAATAAAGAAATATACAGGTTATCTATGTTACAGTAAAGCAAATTGCCATCAGTGTTGAAATCGATATTTAGTGATTTCATAAGTTTCCCTCTTGCAAGCGTGAATAAATGTCAGGATGAATAATTTGCCGGGATTTACCTGGCTTTATCAAACGAAATTTTATTGTTTGATAGTTCTAATTTCTTTATTAAGTATTCCGGTCTTGATGCCGGCCAAGCTGGCATGATTCCAAACGCCGTACAAGGTAACACCACACGACTGGGACCAAACCATACCATTTCATGAGTCATGTAAACAACCGCTACAAGAATAAACAAAAGTATACAAGTAAAAACCCATTAACGCATGGATAGCGACCAATGTTCATCTAGTGTTTAACGTAGAGATTTAAATGAGTAACAGGCTGCACAAAAGATATGCACCATACGCGCTGTGTCTGCTCTTCTGCCTGTTGTAGTTTTCTTCACTAACCGGTAGAAAAGATGTCGTACCAGCAATGCCTTAACACAACGCTTGCAGTGTTCATTATCTTACTCAGAAAAACAAAAAAAAATACTAACTTCCTCGGTAGCATACTTCATCCATTGTACATGAAAACACTGAAGCATTTGATGTATCTGTGCTCGCTACGTATGGGGGAAATGATTGCGTGTGTGTCATTCTCACGATACCTAAGGTAGGAGCGGTGTGCAATTCAAATGCGAGTCAAATATTAAATGACTTCATACAAACATTGCAGGCAATTTTGAACCCGGAAGTTGTTCATTGTAGTCGACGTGAAGGACTTCAGTAAATGCACAGACACTTGTCAGAATTAAAGCGAATAGTTCGCCTTTGCGCCATTTCCATTTCTTATGGTGGAGCCTCGAATAGCTCATTGCAATGGCTTATACCGGCAAGAAAGCGGCTCTAGTGCAGTGAGAGAAAAATACCATCGTGTTTAGATCTGCTAATTCCTTATGTAACCACCCTTACCAGACATTTCTTCTCCGTTCGAGTAGGAAGAAATACCAAAGCCACGTTTTACATATTACATTATATATAGCCTTTGTGAGAGAGGTACGGGTCTTCTTATTTTCAAGTTTAGCCACACAGACCATCAAAGGCAGCAGTGTTCAATTTACGCAAACTAGAGCCACAATCGAGCGCCAAGATTAAATGCTTCAAGTTAGCGCTAAGGTTCAGAACGACGGCTTATCATTAACACAAGATTTTGTTATCAACCTCTCAATTGTCAAGATGTGTTTTTCTCCTTTCGTAACAAAAGTCGGCCGTTTTGAGCTCCTTTTTTCTGTGTCCTTGCAGGAATGCTCCTGGAACCGGAGGAACGGAACAGCGAGAGATGTGCGGTGTCTGTGGCACCGTTTCGAACATACCGGACGCTTTACACGGGCACGCCAAGGAACAAACGGAGGTCACATCCCAGATTTGTAAAGCGTGTGGTCAATCGTCTGTGAAGATGTCTAAGTCTGTCCAACATTGCCGCAACCTCACTGGCAAAAAACACAAATGCGAAACCTGTGGTAAACAGTTCCACCGGGCAGATCACCTAGCTGTACATTACCGCACGCACACAGGCGAGAGACCCTACAAATGCAAAATATGTGAAAAATTGTTCCGGAATTCTCACCATCTAAAAATCCACAAGCGCACTCATACAGATGAGAGACCCCACAAATGCCAAATATGTGCTAAATGGTTTCGGCAGTCTAGTCACCTAGATTACCATAAGCGCGTGCACACAGGTGAGAAACCGTATATTTGTAAAACATGCGGTAAATCATACACAAAGTTGGCAGCTCTCCGTAAACATGAGCACGCTCACGCAGAGGAGAAACCTCATGCATGCCAAAAATGTGGTAAATCATTTTAAAGCAAATATGACTTCAAGAGACACGTAGATTCCGAATGTGGAAACAGCGCTTTTGTTTGCGAAATATGTGATCAATTCTTTATGAACAATTCGACTCTTCTTCGTCACCGCCGAACAAAGCACGCGGATAGAACACCGTATGACTGTATGCAGTGCGGTTGTCGTTTTGCAGACAAAGAAACACGCGATAGGCATGTGTGCCAGAAGGAACGCAAGATGTGAACGATTCCGTCTGGTTTTTCGAAATTGCGCGACAAGACCTCATCGCCAGAAGTATTTGGGGTGCTTCAATATCGAACAACACTAGGTAATGGCCAGCGCTCACTGTTCCGTGAACTATGTTGTTGGTGAACGTCGCTTAATCAAACTGATTTCAAGACAAACCCTAATGGACGGCAAGATTGTGTTTTGCGTAACTAGAGGGTTGAGGGAAATGCCCCCAAAGATTCTTGACCCCCATTTGGTTAGAGAAACGTCTTGTGAAGGTCTTTTGACAGTGTACCAGCGAAGAAGCTTTGATGAACCATATTTGTATTCATATTGCAGCGTACACAGAACGGAATATCTCTCTTTAGGAAGCACTTGAGAAAGGACGTACTGTATTCTTGACAACTAAAAAGTAATTTCTGCCATTAATCGAGGTCCAAAGGCAAAGTCGCCTTCGAGAGAAAGCACTTGCAGATGCTTTTACGACAATGATTAACTACATCGTACGCGTTTGAAAAGTATCTGCTTGAGAAAGTTCGTTCAATGCATTGACCATTCTTTGGCGCCTGTATTCATACCGAAAATGTTTTTTCTATACCATAAAATAAGCTGATCACGATAGTGAGAAAGTATTAGATCCGAATCATTTGAAAATTCTTTATATGATATGGCCTCCCCCTAGGAAAATTTTTAGTTGTTTTATTGTGGCAGGACTTCTGAAGTTTAATAGGCAGCTTTTTATCCACTCGGAATTCGTCTGTTTTGACTCGCACTGCTCTCTAGTAGCAGCTGTATAATCTTTTTAGCCTGATGGAACAGAAGTTTCTGTGCAGAAATGACAATAAATGTTTGACTTGACAAGTAAGTTTTCATATATGTTTACACGCTTACTTTTATATATTTTTCTTGTGAACGCATTTTTCCGGCTACAAAATGTTAGGTTACCGCTGAGCGCATTACGCGCCTGCGTGTATCAGAACCTTCTAGATTTTCTCGCCAATCATATTTTTTTTTGTGCTGGGGTCAAACCTTTCGTAACCAAACTGCATGGTCAATACGAATACAAATGTGCATTCGTGAAGGCTTGCCAGCACCAACGCTTACGCTACAATATTCAACGAATGATGCATGAATATCCGACAAACGTTATACGCCAATCACTGATTCGGCGATTGAGGGCTACGCTCGCAACTATCTTCCTGCCCGAATGTAACTCGTTTTGTGCCTTTCCGTTCCCGATAAGAGTTAGTTGCGTGACTGAAGTTTCTTGCTAGTGCATTGTTCACCGTCACTACAACGTGGCATCTTGTAGAGGTGCTTGTTGTGACCGGACACACCCAGCAAGCCATGAAAACAACGTACACATTTTCGTCGGCTAGTAAGCTTGCCACAACATACTACTATCGCCCGTGAACGCTCATCTGGCCGAGAATACCAGGAACATCATGGCCCAATCAGCAGTCCCAATGACAATCCTTGTGTCGCCAGCAACGATCACGCTGCAACAGCCAATGAAGCCACCGTTCTTCCA
Organism: Dermacentor andersoni; assembly: GCF_023375885.2. Classification (NCBI taxonomy): domain Eukaryota; kingdom Metazoa; phylum Arthropoda; class Arachnida; order Ixodida; family Ixodidae; genus Dermacentor; species Dermacentor andersoni. Next base: position 58,066,489 of record NC_092818.1, read on the forward strand.
CAGATCATCGTTTAAGATCCGGAAAGCTGACTGCACACCGAAGCATAAATCGCCACATATAACATATGAAAGCACGACTAGCTGCGTCAGGACTATTTCTCATTAAGACACCGCTACGACGTGGCTTAAAAAAAACGAGCCTCCGGCATAACAGCATGGGAGCTGTTTTGCAGGGGCTTCCTACAAATATTCACGAGCGCCATGTGCAAGGAGTCGGTGAAAACCACGATATAAACTCGTGTGCCGCTACCGAATAAGCACACCGCGAACTTCACGGAAGTTATGAACCATTTGTTAGGCACGCCGACCCAGGCATGTCGGATGCGCAAACGTGTTTCCTCATGCGCGGTTTGAGGCGAGAGATCGACGGCGGACTGATTCGTAAACTGGCCAAGACCGTAGCGAAATTTCTAACAGAAGCCACATCGACGAGGCGCTGGAAATGCGCACTCGGCAACATGGCCGCCTAGTGCTTTCGCTGAAGTGAAAAATGCAAAGCCTAGGTTCCGGCAAGCTCCCAAGGCCGATTGGAGCCGTTGTCGAATTTTCAGTATCGGTGTTTGGGAAGCCGGGTTTAATAAAAGTTTCTCTGAGGTTTCCGAAAGCGTACACTGCTGTGTGGATGTGAGAATGCGATTACCAATCTTCCCCAACTTTCGCCCTCCCTGCTTCATATTTTAAATTGAAGGTGTATTTAGCACTATGGTGAGTCGCTGCATTGTTTTAATCCTAATGGCACTAACGTCGATAGTTGTCCCGAGAAGAATCCAGCCATATTCTTTCGCCTTTTCAAACTCTCGGCTTTTACTTGTCTTCAATTTAATGCAGCTTTTGCGCAGCTAGGCAAGATGTTCCCCTAGCTGCAATCTTTGCAGCGCTAGGTATAGAGTCCGCACTATTAACGCATTTTGATGCTTTCTGTTGCATAGCTTGTGGCATTGTCTCGTGTATTGACACTTCTGCAATACTTTCGAAGCTAATCTGGTTTCTGCAACACGACTATTACATATGCGCATTGACTAACATTTCTTTAGCGTTGTGTGATAGCCTACAGATAGCCTACAGATGGCCTACATAGGGACGTAAGGGAGGACAGCCGTTTTCGTTTTCGTTATGAGCTGCTAAAGGTAAATTTCTTACGGCATGTGCTTAGGAACTTTAGCTACGGGAGCCTCAGATGGGCTTCGGATAACCAGTCTCTGAAAGGCAAGTGCCTCGTTGGCTGACGCATGTATCATAGGAGGTCAGTATTTTCTGGGCATGCTTCAAAGAAAACTTTTTCGTCCCTTGGTTGGGATGCGCCCTCCCACATGTTTCTTGTTCCTCTCCTGCAACGCGTTATGTCGACAGGTTAAAATAGAAAAAGAAAACATCATGACCTATCTAATGGGTTTATTACTGAATAATCCCCCCAAACGTGTTGGATCAAAATGTTTTTCGTTTCGAACAATATCGTGCTCCGTGCGCGGCACGAGACAGAGCGTAATAATCTTCAGAAGAATTCCACATTGCACCATCTTGATTGTGCTCGGCTCGATCAGTTTCAGATAAAAAAGCTACCGCGTACGGAAGCACTGAAATAGCGTTCGAGTACCACCAAATGCTTCTCGCCTCACAGCATCTATCAGAATGAAATGTTCATTTCCTGAGAATTTTTCTTGCACAGCGGCGAATGAACACCTTTGCTGTACTTTAGTACCGTAATTGTGCCACTGGCAATGTAAGCACTAATTACTTGCACCTGTGGTACAGCAGCAGCATAGACCATGAAAGGCCCAGCACAAGCCGCACTGGCAAGCAAGAATCAATCAACAGCCGTTTTAGAAGATCGCGCCCCCTAAGCCCCGCGTTAAGAAAAGCTTCATTGCAAAGCAACTCGAAGACGACAGGGAATACTAACCGTGGAACAATTAACCTTGTACGCAATGGCTACCTGGTTACTCACTCCCCCTTATGGAATATACCAAGATAGTTACCACCAAGACGTTCACCTAAAAGAATACGCACTAAATGAATCAGAGGATATGTATGTTTACCGAGGCAATGTAGCGTGGGTACGCAGGCAGTAAGCAAAGCGGTCGAAATTAATCCGTGCTTCCACACTACAGCTTACTTAATAATCAGATCGAGGTTTTGTTACATAAAACCCCATAATTAAGTTTTTAGTTTTAATATTTTCACCTCCATCAAACATTTCAGAGGCCATAAGAGCAAAACTACTAGGTAGCCGTAATGCAACCACTTACTGAGCCGCCAATAGCTCAATAAGGGAACATGAAATTGACACGTGTACTTATCTTTATCGGGCAACCACGTTTCGCCGCTTAACAAATGTCATCGCACAGCATGGGACGCGCCTGCATGTATCCGAAGTTTCTGGAAAGTTTTCGATGCTTCTATCCGCTGTTTGTTGTCGCCGAACCTTATGTTATCTCATTTCATCACCTGACCCGGATGGTGTAGAACTTTGTGGAAAGCACGCGGTTCCGAACGATTAGTCTCGAACATTCGACGACTTTTCTTTAAAAGCCGACGCCCTTGACCCGCAGATCAGATTTTCGACGATCGCCGACTGTGTTCGCCGCTATCGTTGTGCTTTAAGTGTAGCCTGTTTTGTGGGCACAGGTTCGCCCAATAAAAGCTAGTTTTGTCTTTCACAGTACTGCTACTGTGTTTTTTAACGTCACTACCAGGTGACATCTGGTGGAGGTGCTAGTGCGTTCATGTACCGAACGCCCCCGCAAAGCCGCGATCCAAGCCCGAAGCCCGAGGACAAAACCAACATCGCCCAAGACCAGCGTGCTAGCCGCAGACTGCAAGGACTGCCCCCAGAGCACGGACTTCTACCTGAGTCGACAAAGAAGATCGTGGTGAAAACAACCCCAATGGCAGCCCCAGCATTCCCCGTTATCCTACAACAACCTCGGGACCCACCGACCTTCCATGGAGCAACGACTGAAGACCCAGAATCCTGGCTGGAGACGTACGAACGAATCGCGACTTTAACAACTGGGACTCCGACGACAAGCTGCGGCATGTATACTTTGCCTTAGAAGATGCCGCCAGAACGTGGTTTGAGAACCGGGAGTCGACCTTGACGACATGGGACCTCTTCCGTAGCGGCTTCCTGCGCACCTTTACGAACGTCGTGCGCAAGGAAAGGGCCGAAGCCATGCTGAACGCCCGAGTGCAGCTACCTAACGAGAACGTTGCCATCTTCACGGAAGAAATGAACCGTCTGTTCCGCCACGCCGACCCGCATATGCCCGAGGGGAAGAAAGTCCGCCTTCTCATGCGTGGTGTGAAGGAAGAACTTTTCGGCGCAATGATACGAAGCCCACCGAAGACCGCAGAAGAGTTCCTTCGCGAGGCCACCAGCATCGAGAAGACACTCGAAATGCGGAACCGGCAATTCAACCGCCGTACAAGCTCTACCCACTACGCAGGAATTCAATCACTGGCCACGGACGATCTGCGCGAGACCATCAGGGCCATTGTGCGCGAAGAACTGCGCAAGGTCTTGCCTTCGTCGCAGCCTCAAGTGGCCTCGATCGCCGACATCGTGAAAGAAGAGGTGCACCGATCACTTGGAGTTCCTGAGCTGCAACCAGAATCACCACAGCTCCAGCCGGAAGCAATGACCTACGCCGCCGTCGCACGCCGTCAAGGCACCCCTCCGCGACCGCGCCAGGGCCCTGTAACGCCGCAATTCCGTCGTCCGCCGCCGCCGCCACCAGCACGCCCACCCGTCGCCCACCGCACCTACGCGAGGAAGACGGACATTTGGCGAGCGCCCGACCACCGCCCGCTCTGCTGTCACTGCGCAGAAGCCGCCATGTGTACCGCCGATGCCCATACCGCGACTTGAGGCTGAGAGGGTTCGCCGTCAACGCGCCGCGACCACAGCTTGGCGAGCGCCCACGTGACATCGCCGATTACCTCGCCGCTACTCAGTGGGGCCCTCGACGGCCGTCCCGTTCGCCCTCACCAGGCCGCTACCTGTCGCCGCAGCGCCGACCATACACCGGCCCAGCCCGGGGCCGCTCTACGAGCCCATATCCGGAAAACTAAAAGCAGCAACCGATGGAGGTGCGGTTGCTGTTCGTCGAACTGACGAAGATCTTCCGCCGCCGACGATGACGACGAAGAGACCACCTCGACGACATAATAACGACCCGCCGCCGACCCGACGAAGTCAGGAAGCCAGGACTACACCGACGAAAGACGACTTGAGGACGCGACGTTCCAGCTTCAGTTCAACACGACGCAGCCGTGATCCGACGCCAAGACCTAACTGCAACGCCAGACAAAGAACCACCGACCTCGGCGTGCTTCTCGACGGCCACGCAGTTACCGCCTTAGTGGACACAGGTGCTGATTACTCCGTCATGAGTGGACACATCGCCGTCCAGTTGAAGAAGGTTAAGACTGCGTGGGAAGGCCCTCAAATTGGTACCGCTGGAGGACACCTGATTACGCCAACTGGAATCTGCACGGCAAGAATAACCATTCATGACCGGACTTACCCTGCCACCTTCGTTATCCTCCAACAGTGTTCACGCGACGTCATTCTCGGTATGGACTTCCTGAACCAACACGGCGCAATCATCGACCTGAAGTCGAAATCGATAACGCTGTCACAAGATCAAGCGATACCGCCGGAGAGCTGTCGTAGTCACCACGCCTTGAATGTGCTCAAAGATCAAGTGAGCATCCCGCCTCGCTCCAGCATTGTTATTTCGGTCGGCACCGAAATACCCGCGGACGTAGAAGGTGTCATCGAAGCCGACCAACGTCTACTGCTAGACCGTGAAATTTGCGTCACAAGAGGGATCGCTCGACTGCATGGAGGGAAAACTGAAGTGTTGCTAACAAACTTCAGCCAGGAGTTCAAGCACATCAACAAGGGCACGACGATCGCGTACATCGAGGAAATTCTTCAAACCAGTAATGCGTTTTTCCTCTCGGATTCCGCCGCATCTACCCCGACGACCATAATTCCCGAACCAGACTACGACATGAAACCAAGTCTCCCCGTGATTAAGCAACAGCAGCTCAGAAGTCTGCTCCAACGATACAAAGGCTGCTTTTCGACGTCATCGACGATTCGACAAACACCAGTCGCCAAGCATCGCATAATCACTGAGGAGTACGCTCGACCACTCCGCCAGAGCCCTTACCGGGTTTCGCCGCGAGAACGCGAAGCTATAAGAAAAGTCGACGAAATGCTGCGCGATGACATCATCCAGCCGTCGAAAAGCCCGTGGGCATCCCCTGTTGTCCTGTTGAAGAAAAAGGACGGAACCCTAGGTTTCTGCGTCGATTATCGTCGTCTGAACAAGATCACGAAGAAGGACGTATACCCCCTCCCACGGATAGACGACGCATTGGATTGGCTCTGCAACGCTAAATACTTCTCCTCGATGGACCTCAAGTCTGGCTATTGGCAAATAGAAGTCGACGAAAGAGATCGCGAAAAGACCGCCTTCATCACCCCAGACGGCCTCTACGAGTTCAAGGTTATGCCATTATGGGCTGTGCTCAGCGCCTGCAACGTTCCAGAGCGTGATGGACACGGTTTTAGCAGGATTGAAGTGGCAGACCTGTCTCGTTTACTTGGATGACGTCGTTGTATTCGCCGGAAATTTCGACGATCACCTTAGGCGGCTTGCCACAGTACTAGAGGCCATCAAGTCATCAGGGCTCACTCTGAAACTAGAAAAGTGCCGCTTCGCTTATGATGAGCTTCTGTTCCCAGGCCACGTCATCAGCAAGTCTGGAGTCCGCCCTGACCCGCAGAAGACAGCTGCCATCGCCAAGTTCCCTCAGCCCACCGACAAGAAGGCAGTGCGTAGATTTCTTGGCATGTGTGCCTACTACAGGCGATTTGTCAAGGACTTTTCACGCATCGCTGAGCCACTGACCCAGCTAACTAAATGTGACGTCGAGTTCAAATGGGAAACGCCGCAAGCCGACGCATTTCAAGAACTAAAACGACGCATGCAGCCGCCGCCCGTAGTTGCGCACTTCGACGAGCACGCCGATACCGAAATCCACACTGACGCCAGTAGCCTAGGCCTCGGTGCCGTCCTAGTCCAGAGAAAAGATGGACATGAACACGTGATAGCTTACGCTAGCCGGTCGTTGTCAAAAGCGGAAGGCAATTATTCTACAACCGATAAGGAATGCCTCGCCATCGTTTGGGCTACAGCGAAATTTCGCCCTTACCTATATGGCAGGCCATTCAAAGTGGTCAGCGACCATCACGCGTTGTGTTGGCTAGCTAACTTAAAGGACCCTTCAGGACGGCTGGCATGTTGGAGCCTTAGACTACAAGAATACGACATCACTGTAACATACAAGTCTGGACGAAAACACTCAGATGCTGATTGCCTATCACGCGCCCCCATTGACCCGCCGCCGCAAGATGACGAGGATGACGACTCCTTCCTTGGAATAATAGGCGCGGAAGACTTCGCCGAACAGCAACGAGGAGACCCGGAGCTAAAAGCCCTAGTCGAGTATTTGGAAGGGCACACCCACGTTGTCCCTAGGGCATTTAAGCGTGGATTGTCTTCGTTCACGCTACAAAACAACCTGCTCGTGAAGAACTTCTCACCAGTCCGCGCCAGCTACCTTCTTGTTGTACCGTCAGCGCTGCGTCCAGAAATACTGCACGCCCTACACGACGACCCAACCGCTGGGCACCTCGGATTCTCCCGGACGCTGTCGAGAATACAGGCAAGGTATTACTGGCCGCGTCTGAGCGCCGACGTCGCCCATTACGTCAAGACGTGCCGAGAGTGTCAGCGATGCAAGACACCACCGACAAGGCCAGCAGGATTACTACAGCCGATCGAACCTCCTCGCCGACCATTCCAGCAGATTGGGATGGATTTGTTGGGGCCGTTTCCGATGTCAACATCCGGGAAAAAGTGGATCGTCGTGGCGACGGACTATCTCACCCGCTTTGCTGAAACTAAAGCTCTACCAAAAGGCAGCGCAGCCGAAGTGGCGAAATTTTTCGTCGAGAACATCCTGCTGCGACATGGTGCCCCAGAAGTCCTCATCACCGACAGAGGAACGGCTCTTACAGCAGAGCTCATCCAAGCCATTCTGCAGTACAGCCAGACAAGCCACAGGAGGACGATGGCCTACCATCCGCAGACGAATGGTCTCACGGAACGCCTGAACAAGACCCTCGCCGACATGCTGGCGATGTACGTCAACGTTGAGCACAAGACGTGGGACGCGGTCCTGCCGTATGTAACCTTCGCTTACAACACCGCGGTGCAAGAAACAACACAGATCACGCCATTTAAGCTGGTTTACGGCAGGAACCCGACGAAGACGCTCGACGTCATGCTGCCGCACGTCACTGACGAGGAAAATCTTGACGTCGCTACCTATCTCCAGCGCGCCGAAGATGCCCGACAGCTCGCCCGCCTGCGGATCAAGAACCAGCAAAGGACCGACAGCCAACACTACAACCTCCGACGACGCTTCGTCGAGTACCAGCCCGGCGACCGCGTTTGGGTTTGGACCCCTATACGCCGACGAGGACTGAGCGAGAAGCTTTTGCGCCGCTATTTCGGACCGTACAAGATCATCCGACGTATTGGCGCACTGGACTATGAGGTCGTGCCAGACGGCATTTCGCTATCACAGCGGCGCCGCTCACGACCTGAAATAGTCCACGTTGTGCGACTCAAGCCGTACTGCCAGCGTTAATGAACTTTGGGGCTTCGGGTAACTGACCTTTGAACTTTGTTTCTTTTCGTTTTGTTACTTATGTTTAATAAGTGTCCTTTTGTGTTTCGCTCTCTTATATTTATAGCATCGGGACGATGCTTCTTAAGAGGGGGGTATTGACACGTGTACTTATCTTTATCGGGCAACCACGTTTCGCCGCTTAACAAATGTAATCGCACAGCATGGGACGCGCCTGCATGTATCCGAAGTTTCTGGAAAGTTATCGATGCTTCTATCCGCTGTTTGTTGTCGCCGAACCTTATGTTATCTCATTTCATCACCTGACCCGAATGGTGTAGAACTTTGTGGAAGGCACGCAGGTCCGAACGATTAGTCTGGAACATTCGACGACTGTTCTTTAAAAGCCGACGCGCTTGACCCGCAGATCAGATTTTCGACGATCGCCGACTGTGTTCGCCGCTATCGTTGTGCTTTAAGTGTAGCCTGTTTTGTGGGCACAGGTTCGCCCAATAAAAGCTAGTTTTGAATTTCACAGTACTGCTACTGTGTTCTTTAACGTCACTACCACGTGACAATATGTCCAAATGTCGAGGAAAGTACTGCATAATTTAACGATTCTTTTTTTTTCTGATAAATAAACCATCCCCGTCGATGATGACCTTAAAGTACATATTCTGTTAAATTTAGCCTGCCGTGTTTCCGCATGGGATTGAGGGGGAGTTCCCACTTTGATTATTGCGTAGCTATGATATCTTAAAGGCCAGGCGTACTGCACCAGCGAGTCTTCTAGCGATAATACGGCAACATCCACTGCTTGTGTATAGTGGCAGCACCCAGACCGTACCAGGCGACCCACTTTGGTCTTAAACTGCCCTTCCTTCTTTCTTTCTACTGAGAGGGCAAGAAATAAATTATAAAAGTAACGTCAATACGCTTGCCCCGACTTCGCCTGTGTTCAAGAACTTCACAACAAGACGTGGCTTTAAGGAATTATCAGGGCAAGACTTCACAACAAAAACGAAAAGACAGGAAAACAAAGCAGTACAAGGTGATTTGAGAAGCATATTTGTAGCAGTAAAGCCTTGCCGAGGACACGTGCTCTGGGCTTTGCTTTACGCATGCGCGCGCGCGTTCTCGATTGTTTCATTGATACACTTCGTCATACGGCCCTGATTTCCAGTCCGGTTGACGTTCACGCGATAATATAGAATTGCACAAGTGTGCCCTAGACCTAAATTCTTCATAGGCTTACGCGTTCGTTATTTTCGCACTAAAGCCATTGATCTTATTTCTAAGATGTGCGTGACGAGTTTAATAGACGCACGCTTTCACTCACACATACAGTGCTGGGAGAGCGGAGACGATGTTATCGGCCATGGAGTTATTACGGAACACCAAGGCGATGGCGACACCGATGGCCTACCCGAGTCTGGAGTTTCAACGAATTTGTTATGGGAATTAAAATAAGCTTGCCCTAGATTGGCAGAACAGGCTTTGGAAGGTTGGTCGGGACGCGTTGACAAGTGAGGCTTCTGTTTCCCAGACAGATGGCTGTGCATGTGTCCAGCATTAACAATCGCTAAATATCCAGCGTCTTTGTGTTATTTCGCGAGTTTATGAGGTGATCGGCGGAACATCACAAATTGCTTCTCAAGTTTGAGGTATGGTATGAATGTCCAATGTTAGATTCTTGGCCAGTCGCTGCATGCCGCAGAATATTATTTGGCTTCCCTGCTGCTAACGTCATTCGGTACACATTGCTGCGGTTTGCCTACCGTATGCAAAGAGGATTCCCGTGCATTTTGAACAAAAGCGCCTGCCTTGACACCACTCTCCGATATAAATCACACAGTGCATATACAGTTTGTATATACAGGAATGAAAGGCACTCCGGACGCGAGTTGAACCTGAATTAATGTTGGCACTAGCCTAAAGTTACTCAGGCTATTTTTCCTCTTAACTAACGGATTAGATATGTTTAATAAACTTTCTGAGTATTGGCCGCAGACCCCAGGTGTGATACGCGAAGATGTAGTACAACTTGAGAAACTTCTCAATAAATTGTTTCCAACACGATATATCTCAAGTGGTCCTTTCTTCCGCGTTCCAAAGAAATCCTGCGAAATACAAAAAAATACCACGTGACGGGGTGATTGCAGACTGTTGTGCTGCTGTAAAGCGTGCGATGGATCAACAAGGTCGGCTGCAGCGAGACTGTCCCGCGACAGGGCGACAGGGCGCGCCACAGTGCCTAATATATTCAGTTCAACTCTCGGCCGGAGTGCCTTCCGCTTTTAACGCTTTGTCGCAAGTTATGTGGGACAACCTGTGTTCCTTCGGGCACACATTCACGGAATATGTATAGCCTTAAGAGCGCCGGCAGCGTCGAGTCTTCCCGTAGGCGTAAGTTGGGCAACTCTACTATTTTAGCGGGATACAAATCGCAGTAAGCACTTAAGAAATAGCGTTCTCGCTACTGCTTGCAAATACAGGAGCTGCTTCGGCTTTTACTACACTACGTAGAAGGAAAACTTCCGCTGCGTCTTTGTATTGCATGCATCGGAATGCGGGGTGTGGAGACTTACGATCGGCATCGTTCTCTCAGAGCCAGGGCACCTAGAACTCGCGCTTGGAGAGCACCGTACCGTCTTTCATGATGGTTAATTTTTTCTTACTAAAATAGTACCTAATGAACTGTTGTTTCTTGATTAATAAAAAATAACTTTTGCTTTTCAATCATGAGAGCTCTTGTGTTTGGGCGTACAATTAAAAGAAATGCATAGATTGCCTGCGAGCCACTGAAGTTGGAGAACAGACACGATTTGCGTAAACATTTCAACAGTTTCCTACCGTATTCTTATCTACTGTAGGCGAGTAAACTTTATCGAGCGATGTTGTGCCGGTGAATGATAGCATTTTAGGAATATTTCATAATAATAAATCAGCATTCATGAAGTGACGACCATGTTTCAATTCATGCCAATTTGGAGACGACGCCTCGGACACCCGTATCCCGGCATTACCATGGCGGCACGGTGCCTATTAGAAAACTCGCATAGATTATGGCGCCAGATTTCCGACTGGGTGATTTTGTGAGAAAGATTACGATAGGAAATCTCAAGGCATTCTTGCATCATCACCACCACCGTTCTATTACCCTAAGTATCACTGCACATGGGCCGCCCAGGCGGACTTTTGGAAGTCACGTGAACTTCTACGCGTGGAGGGGTGGGGGGATGACCAAAAGACGGCGAGAAGAGAATTTGTACGCCTGGGTATGCAATGGCTTAACGCTACCCTTATCTGTGCTTCGCAAATCTCGTGTACGGGAGCGGCATTACGCAACACTCGCTTTGGGACAAGCACCCGCATTCGCCATTGCCCACGCCGGCCACATTTCGATGGAGGCGAAATGGGAAAAAACCCGTGTACATAGATTTAGGTGCACGTTAAGAACCCCAGGTGGTTGAAATTTCTGGAGTCCTGCACTACGGCGTGCCTCATAATCAGAAAGTGGTTTTGGCATGTAAAAGCCCATAATTTAATTTTAATGTTATTTGTTTCCTTTGCCGGTCTTTTCCTCCACGCCATCTTTATGACCGCGCCTGTTAGAGGTTATTAGGTTACGTTTTATGGGTGTGAGTGGGCACGCCGCGCTACAAGTGTTTAGTTAGTGAAGAAGTGGTTATTGGAATTTACACTGTCTAAATACTACCACCTTTATGTGCTATACATGTAATAGCATGGCACTTCCGCGATGACTGCGCCTATATTGGCACACGAGTTTTTTTATTCCGATATCATAGGTCGCAGTATATTGTTTCAGTGCAATATACCTGTGTGCCTGGAGGATTTAGGAGACAAACGCTCCCACAAGGGAAGATTTTCTAATATGTTATGTCCGCTAGTCGAAACGTTTGCTTCTGCTACAACTTTCGTTCAACCACTCTTGCCTCAGTGTTCATGTGAATATCTCTCTTGTGTTGCAGAATTCCTGAGAGAACCGGCGTTGACGAATGGTATATGCAGTACCACCTGGCTGATAGCACGTCCACCGTCTCCGGTACGTGCGGGAAGGTTTTCATTCACTGGTATACCACGCCTCGCCCTCAAGGTGATTGAGGAAACTAACCTTTTTTATCGCACACAACACATTTAAACAAAATGAACGAAGGAAATTTTGGGATTTTACGTGTCAAAAGCACGATTTCATAACTAGGCACACCGTAGTGTGAGACACCGGATTTTTTCTGACCACCAGGGGACCTTTAACGTGCGCCCAATGTTGACCAGCATTGCTGCTGGCTGAGGTGTGCTTGAGGAAATGACGTTCGTGTACATTTTCGTTATTCGATAAATCCAAACATTTCTTGCTTCCGTTAAGGGGAAGCTTTAGCGCGGGTGCTCCTATGTAAATACATGTAAAACGAGAATTGATATGTCTCGGTAGCCATTGCACCAAATTTGACGAGGTTTGTTGCATTTAAAAGAGAAACAATGAAGTGACCGCTGTTTTTCGCTTTTTGATTTACGTCGTGAATTTTTTATTAAATAATTGCAAGAATCGGAAATTTCTAGAAAATGAAACAATCAAGTCTGCACCTCCGTAACTGAGCAACGAAAAATGATAATACAAGTTTGTTAATTGCGCCTAATTGTACATCTAAAGCGGACAAAGTTAATGTTACACATGAATCCAAAAAAAAAAAAATTACTAGTTTGGGAATACACCTCTTGCGGAAACCTTGTACACAACGTAACAAACACAAGTAAGATATAAAATGACATATCGAAATAGTCCGCTTTCAGTGATCTAATAAATGCTGTTTACAAAACTGCGATAACTGTTTTTCTTGCAAAGCTATGAATCTATAAACTTTGTGCTTCTGTATTTTGCAAACTTTGAAATATTTGAATTTTTTTGAACAAAATTCAGGACATCAATCGAAATTACGCTTCCAACAGGCACTAGAATTTACCCTCTCAAATTCAACAAATTTCATTCAAATCGGACGAGGTATTATCTCAGATAAACATTTTTGCGTTTTGCATGTACTTGAATAGGCCGTGTCAGAGTTGGGCCCGAGCTAAAGCTTCCTCTGAAGTCATTTTATTGTCACGCATTCTTTGCCTCATCCAATACACTGAGGGAACCTAAGAATGGAGTGAAACGTCCGCCCGCAAGCCACGAGTGCAACCACCCTTACCCTCTGAAAGCCAAGGCAGCTCGAATGACCTTGCTCTGATAATGTAAATGTAAACATAATCTAAGAACAAGAGATCGCCATTTCGAGTTAAAGTATTACCTTTGTCTCAGCGCTCATGTGAAGATCACCCATAAAATTGACCAATATGTCCAGATTTGGTTGTAACATACGGTTCCAGGCTTCATTATAACGAATGACAATTTTCTCTTTCGTGCACAATTCACCGCTTTTCACCGCTGACTTTTATTGATAAGCCCGATTTTGTTCTAGCGATCTTAAAGGTAAAAGTCAGAAAGTTAACTGCATTTTATTTTTCAATAACAGCAGCAAACTAGTATGCAGAGATTGTTCCGTACATGCATTTGCACGTGCCATTTTCTTGTATACGACATACAGCGCTGACGCCTGGCTCTGAGTCGCTTATCGCAGATCACAACCATTATCAAAGCGCGACAAGAAGCGAGAGAACGAAAATCGGCCATTGCAAGGTCAACCAAGCTCCGGCCTATGCAGAATAGACGAAGGAATGTAGCAATGAACAACTACCGGAACACATGCGAGTCCTTTTCGTAGCATCAGGTTGTGGCTTCCCTCTTTTGTTGTTTGAATTTAGAGAATCACTTCAGACGGCCGAAGTGCTGTCAGGGCTTCTTGCTTCCTGCCGTTCCTATCACGGAATGATCGTCTTCTTCTTTTCTTTATTAATACTGTTAACCCTCGCTTGAGGGTTCTTACAGGGAGGGAAACATAGTACAACGCAAGCTAATTTGACATTTCAAAGCATCAGGTTGGGTGTTAACGATACAAAATATCAATCAAGCATTCAAATTTGTGCACATCCGTCTGAACGACAACAACATCAGGTAAGGCATTCCACATTTCAATTACATCCGGGAAAAAAGAATAAAGAAAAACATCAACACGTGTGTTATAAGGCTTGACGGCTCTGCTGTGGCTTATTCTCTCGCTACGATTTGCAGGGAACTGGACATATATTTCCTTTTTTATCTTCAGAACGCTTTGAAGTATCTGAAAAAAAAAAATCTTAAGTCTGGCTTTCTTCCTTCGGGTTTCCAGCAACTCAAGCCCACACGAACGCAGAATTGTTGTTACCGAGTCAGTCCTTCGATACCTTGAAGCAATAAAACGAGCAGCCATTCTCTGAATTCTTTCTAGTTTGTCTATTAAGACTTTTTGGTGGGGGCTCCAGACAACGCAAGCGTATTCTAAAGATGGACGTATGAGAGTTTTATAAGCAATTAATTTAGCATCTTTCTTTGCATGTTCCAGCTTTTTCTTCAGTGAATACAGTTTTTGGGAAGCCGTCGAGCACAGGTTATCGATATGTTTACGCCAGTCTAAGTTATGTGAAATTGTGATCCCTGAATACTTGAATGTATCTACATTTGTTAGTTTGTTGCTTGCAATATTATAAAAGAATGGTGCCACACTTTTTTTTGTTAGTAACATGTGTAAAAGTCTATTTGTTGTAATTGATTTCCATGTCCCATTTTTCACACCAAAGGTGAAGGGAATGAAGAACCCGGTTAATTCTGATTTGGTCGTCAATGTGTGTTACCGTAGAATAAATTAAACAGTCGTCAGCAAAAAGCTTCAATTTCACAGGGAACTTGACAATCTCTGTAATATCGTTAATGTAAACCAAGAACAGCAACGGGGCCAATACAGACCCCTGGGGAACACCAGAAAGCACTTCTAACGCAGGGGACAAGCACTCGTCCACACGCACAACCTGCCTGCGATTGCGTAGGTAGGCTTGAATCCATTTTAGAATAGTGTCATTTATTCCTGCTTTATGCAACTTCAAAAGTAATTTGTTGTGCAAAACTTTGTCGAAGGCTTTCGCAAAGTCTACGCAGATGACGTCCATTTGTTCTTGGGCGTCTATAGCTGAAGTAAAATCATGAATAGTTTCTACGAGCTGGGTTACTGTAGAAAGTCCCTTTCGAAAACCATGTTGGTGCTGATAAAAAAAGTCGTTATTTTCAAGAAAAACGAGGATATGCTTACTTATGATGTGCTCTAAGACTTTACAACAGACGCTAGTCAGGGAAACTGGGCGATAGTTATTTATTAGCAATCGGTTACCGCTTTTAAGAACAGGAGTTATGACTGCGCAACGCCAGTCTTGTGGCAACGAGTTAGTTTGCAATGACTTAACAAAGATATTATTTAAGAAAAATGACACCCACTCCGCGTATCGCTTTAGAAATTGGGATGTTATTCCATCCGGCCCGCTAGCCTTCTTAGAATCTAAAAGTAGTAGTTGGTTAAACACGCCTGCTTGAGTGACAAGATTTTCCATCCCACATGAAAAGGAAGACGGCAGACAAGCGACTGCGCAATCGCTGCTAGGCGCTGAAAAAACTGATTGGAAGAAATTATTAAAATGACTCGCAATATTTGCTTTTTGCGTTACTATTACATTGTTAACTTGGATCTTGTTTATTTGTTCTTTTTTATCATTCAGATAAAGCCAGAATTTTTGTGGTGATGTTTTCATAAAATTATTCAATGTTTGGTTAAAGAACTGCTCTTTTGATTCCTTCAGAGCCGTTTTCAGTGCCCTTCGCAATTTTGATACCTCGGCGGAGATACCTTGCCTTTTGCGTAAACGCTTTATTTTACGCTTAATATGAATGATATGTCGATTAATCCAAGGGTTCCGTCGTTTTATATTTTTTAGTCGAGTTGGGATGAAACTATCAACGCAATGTCTTATAATTTTCTTGAGGCGCTGCCATAATTCGTCAACCGATTCACAATCGCAGACAAGTTCAAATTGATTAAATGATAATTCTAAAAAATCGAGATAGATGTGTCGTCTGCCCGGCTATAGTCCTTAACTTTCACAGGTATAAACGGCTGGGAACGGGTACTTGCGCTCGACACTATGTGTACAAGAACCATCTTGTGATCTGACAGACCATCATCAACAGACACTGTATAGTCGCCTATTTTATTCGAAAGAAACACCAAGTCCAACAATGACTGAGATTCAGGCGTTACCCTCGTGTTTTCTTTCACGATTTGCTTTACATTGTGCGAGATCATCATTTGAAGCAGCTTTTCACTACTAGTAATTTCTACGTGCCCAGATAGTAAACTGTCCCAGTTAATATTAGGTAGATTAAAGTCCCCGGTCATTATTAGTCTGGTGTTACGGTCCAAATGATTGCATAGGAAATCATTCAGCTTATCTAAAAACTCGGGTGCAGTGGCAGGTGGCCTATATATTGCGCCAACAAGATATACAGTTCTCGCGTAAGTAATTTTGCACCATACTGTCTCAGGAATGATACATTCAATCATTACAACATCAATGTGCTGTTTAACAATAATCGCAACGCCTCCACCACGAGTGTCTCTATCGCAGCTAAACATTCGGTAGTTGGGTGGCACTATACATTGGCTAGGTACATTGCTGTTCAACCATGTTTCGCTTACTACTAGCACATGAGGGGTCTCTGTGAGCAACACGTATTCTAACTCAGTTACCTTATTAACAATACTGCGTGCATTCAGTGACAGGATTCGGAGCTATGAGAGGGTTGAAGTACATGGGGAATCGCCGGGACTGCCTGAGGGGCCAGAATCACCATGCGTGTCATCTGTCGTTTGTGTGCGATGCTTATTTTTAATTCGGTGGTTTAGAAGGAAACGTGCGTTGTTTTCTTGGTCCCATACGTAAAGCTTATCATTTAACCTTGAGCTTGTCGTCAATCAAAAATACCTTCGTGCCCTTCGCCCTTTCGGCAGAAGCGCTCGCCCACAACTTTCGTCGCACGTCTACTGTTTCCTTTGCATAATCATTGCTGATACTAACTGACTTTCCTTTAAGTTTTTTGCAGTTCTTCAATACCTGCTCATTTTCTTTGGTATCATAAAACTTCATGATAACTGGTCTTGGTCGCTGACTGTTTTTCTTGCCAATGCGATGAATTCTTTCGAAAGTTTTAACTTGAACTCCCAGTTTTTCATGAAACAGTTCATCAATGACAGCTGCCCTCAAGTTCGCCTCTGAGTCACCGCTTTCCTCCGAGATTCCGAAAACCAACAAGTTGTTACGCCGGCTGCGGTTTTCATACTCGATCAATTTTTCAGCCTGGTGCTGAACTATAGCCTCAAGATGCCCAATTTTCTTGTTCATTTCCTGTATCATAACAAGAAATTCCGTCAGTCGATCTGTTTTTGCGGTTAACTGCACAACGTTCTCGCTTATTGAGGATAGTCGGCGATCAGTCGCCGCCTGATTCTCTATAATTGTTTGCAGCAGTTCGGTCGATTTAGGCCCGGGATTTTCTTCTACGTCTCCTGACACTAATAGGAACATCATGGACCAAAAGTCAATAAGAATGCAACAACACCTGCGAGGGCACGGCAGGACAACCAAAAATCTGTTGTCACTTCGGTAGGAACAATCAGTACCCTGAGGACCAACCTGCACAAACAGCAGAAGCGGGTGAGCCATGCTGTCCGCAGGCCAGATGCCGTGCCCTCTGATCTGGTCGTAGTCGCGTCGCTCCTTTAGTAGGTCTGTTGCTGATGACGTTACACCTTGCAGTTCGTATCCCACGAATGAAAAGTTCGTTGTCACGTGGTCAGAGTGAGACACCGAAAACGGCATCATTCCAGCACTAGTCGTCGTTATCGTGGCTGGCCTTTCATGCAGGATCCACGGCAGTACCTGCACAAGCAGCAGAAGCGGGTGAGCCATGCTGTCCGCAGGCCAGGTGCCGTGCCCTCTGATCTGGTCGTAGTCGCGTCGCTCCTTTAGTAGGTCTGTTGCTGATGACGTCACACCTTGCAGTTCGTATCCCACGAATGAAAAGTTCGTTGTCACGTGGTCAGAGTGAGACACCGAAAACGGCATCATTCCAGCACTAGTCTCGTTGTAGCACAATGGTAAATCGGAACCTCTGCTTTCAGGGCATACACGCAACACAGAAACCGGAAGCAGCGGATCCACACTTCCGGTCTGCAGCAGCAGCCCAGTGGCCAGTACAAGCTGCGTGGGCATGGAGAAACCATCGGACATTTTTGGAAACGACGCTAGGTGAGCCGTACTTTTGTATGAATTCCTTTCGATGGAGCAACTAGCTGTGGTCACAGACAACGCTGCCTATGGCTCAATTATACTTGCGCTGACGAACTTGTGCGATGAATGGAAGAGTTGTTGCCTGAAATGCCAAATGTCATCTGCAGTTCCGACAATCTGGCGTTCGCGCAAACAGAAAGCTTTAGCTAAGTAGCTAAGTACATTGAAAATGAGAAATCAGTTTGCTCAACAACCCACTTCACCAATATTCAAGTTTCTGGCATTTGAAAAAAGAAATAAATAATATTGTAAGAAATTGCATTACCGATTTACGTCGTACCTATCAAAAATTATAAATAATTTTGCAATAAAGCCAACGCTGCGATATTCTAAACTGCACCCAATAACACATGTAAATTGCACAAAATTGATGTAATACGCAGCGCCCTGAAACATACTATTTTATGAGCAGATCCTTTGGAAATCCTCGCAAACCCAAACTTCACGCTAACTGGAAATGGATACAAAGGAAGTTGTCCACTTAGGATTTCCTAAGAGATGAAGCTAATATAACTGCGGTATATATATTTTTTGTGTAGTTAACCTAATATTTTCTTTTTTTCTCGAAACTTACTTCAAAATTTTTCAGACTCGACAACCTAGATCAAAATTGTGATTGATGCAGTTGATGGAAAATAACCGTTTCGAACAAATACCATCAATTAGGTTTGAATTCAATGGGAAGTCAATAAAGAATTCTTTTCTCCAGCCTAGGCCGGTTCTCTGAAAACGCTGCTGCCGCTACTGGGGCCAGTTATCTCCTACTTCTATAACTATTCCTTCATTTATTTATTTACTCACTTATAAATTTTTACCATGTAAAACATTATTGGGGACGTATTCGGGTCTAGATACGGGCCAAGCGGGCACGATCAGACAAAACGTGCAACGTTACACTACATGGGTTGAAGCACACCATAACATTCCATGAGTCACGTGAACAATGACTAGAATAAATGTAGGTAAACATATAAATAGCACATTAACAGCAATATAGCAAACAAATTTTCATCCAGTGCAAATAGGGCCGTAATTTCAAAAAACAGGAGACAGGGGAGAACGCAAACACGAGGAACTTGTGCATGTGTCCTATTTTGTCCGTAATTTTCTTTTGCGTTTCTGCCCTAAACGGTAGGAACGATGGCGCGCCAACAATGCCGAAACTCCACGCATAAAAACCTTTTAAAATTAATGCACCAAAATCTCATGGCCAAGGAATCAAGAGAAAGAAATACAGGTGTTTTAAATTACATTGACGAAAATTGCAAAGAGCGTTCTACTGTATAGAATCTTAAAAAAGAAACTGTGGCAGCTGATTTTATCCAGCGTGCTTCAAAACTGATATATTTCATAATATTGGACGTGTATTTGATATGTGTGCATTGACATATGTCCGACGCGGAGTCAGCCTCCCTCCTCCAGCTGTATTTCTCAGACATACCGCGAGTTCTACCGTATGCCTTTGAAGCATTTGCAATTATGTTACTCCTCCTCAAGTACAGGGGGTCCTACAAAAAGCAAGCCTGTTTTAGCTCAGGCCATACGGTCTGTTTCAGTGCGAAACGTCTCACTTCGGAGAGCACGTTTCTGGACCTTTGCCTGCAAGTTCGCGCTGAGATTGTGCAAATAGCCTTGCTATAAAACCACGATTGAGTTGGTCGAGCTCTCAATTGGTAAAAACGTGTTATTCTTGTCCCGTAACGAGACTCGCCCATTTTTAGCCCCATTGTCCGTCTACTTGCAGGAATTCTACTGGAATCTGAGGAAGGGATCCGTAACAGTTTCCGGTGTCTGTGGCAAGGTTTCCAGCAGAGACGATGCCTTACATGGACACGCCAACGAACACGCGGACGATACAGCCAACACTTGCAAAGCATGCGATCTAACGTCTGTGAAGGACGAGAAGTTCCTAAAACACTGACGGAAAACAACAGGCAAAAAACACATCTGCAAAACCTGTGGAAAATCGTTCTGCCAGGCTGGTAATCTGGCTGCACATTGCCGCACGCACACAGGCGAGAAATCTTACAAATGCGAAATATGTGGAAAAAAGAACGTTTCGGCATTTTCATCACCGAGATATCCATAAACGCACACATACAGGCGAGAGACAATACATTTGCAAAATATGTTATCAATCGTTCCGGCAGTCTGGCCACCTAGGTAAACATATGCGCACGCATACAGGCGAGAAACCCTACATTTGCAAAGCATGTAGTAAATCTTTCATGCAGGTGGCGAGTCTCCGTAGACACCAGCGCACTCACAGAGACAAAAAACCCCACGTCTCTCAAATATGTACGAAATCATTCCATCTCTACTGGCATAGTAGCGACAAAGGTTTCGTTTGCGAAATATGTCGCCGCCAAAGTATGCACGGGGATAAAATGCCATATCAGTGCACGCAGTGTGCATTTCGTTTCGCAGAGAAAGAAACCCTCGATGAACATGTGTGCGAGAGTAATACCTGCCAATTATGTGGAGATGCGTTTGGAGGCGAGGTTCAACAGGCTGCACTTCTCGTGACGCATAGTGGTGTGCAGCGGTGGTATTCTGACTTGTGCGCAAGTATCTCGCCTGTGGCTTTTGCCTACCAACGCAATAGTATAGCAGTGCACAGAAGCAACGCTGACATTCATTCACAGGATTGAGCAACTAACTAAACGCATCGTGTGCAGAGAGAGCAACTAACTAAACGCATCGTGTGCAAAGACTGGCTTCTTATGAAGTTTAATATGGCCAAGTAAATTCATGATATGAACCATGCCATCTGCTTTTCAGAAATTACGGCACAAGACGTCGTAGCCAGAAGTATTCGTTGTGGGTCATTGTCGAACTAGACTGCAGATTGTGGCCAGCGCTTACTGTTTGCTTAACTGCATGTGTTGTCGCAAACGCAGCCTTGGCACTTAATTCAAGACAAAACCTCTTGGGCTACAAGTTCGTGTTTTGTGCAAGTAGAAGGTCGAAATGCCCGCGCAAGATACTTGACTCTCCGTTTCGTTAGAGACCGAATGCTTCGCGGCGCCTTCGGCACCCCGGAAAGGAAAGAAAGAGACGAACAGGCCCTGTCTTCGAGTTTCCAAATTCCGAACGAAGCCGTCGACATGTTTGTCGTAGACATGACGCGATTGTTCCGTCGGGCCGATCCACGAATGCCAGAAGACAAGAAGGGGCGTCTGTTAATGCGAGGCGTCAAAGAACAGCTCTTCGCGGGCCTTGTGCGCAAACCACCTACAACAGTGGTTCAGTTCGTTTGTGAGGCAACAATCACAGAAGGCATGTTTAGGCAGCGGCTCTCGTAGTATGAACGCCAGATCAACATGACTGCTGCATGCTCTCTCGTACGGGTGAAATGACAGGGAGTCCCTGGTCGAACTTATGGCACAAAGTGTTCAAGAAGAACT
Organism: Dermacentor andersoni; assembly: GCF_023375885.2. NCBI lineage: Eukaryota > Metazoa > Arthropoda > Arachnida > Ixodida > Ixodidae > Dermacentor > Dermacentor andersoni. Next base: position 58,087,935 of record NC_092818.1, read on the forward strand.
GCAGAAGTCTTATTCATCGGCTCCGACACCTCCGAGTGCTGCAGCTCTTACGGACGTGGTTCGGGAGGAAATCGGCAAAGTGGTTCACCCCTAACCGCCAACACGTATCCCCCCCTCCCCGTTCTCGTACGCGGATGCTCTTCGGGTTTGCGCGCCGTTGACGAGCCGTTTCTCGCCGCCTCCTGCTGGGATTCCTCGACGCTTCCCAAGTCCAATCCACAACACGAATCTGCGAGCAGCCTTTCATCCTGGTCCGCGCAAGTCTATAGTATGGCGCACTCCCGACAACAGTCCGTTGTGCTACCACTGTGGGGAGGCTGGTCACATGTATCGCGACTGCCATTACCGAAGGATTGGTCTGCAAGGATACCATCCGGATGCCCGTTGCCCTCGCTATGGCGAACGGCCGCACGAAATCGAGGAATCTTGCAAAGTAACCGGCTGGCTCCTGCCCCACGTCGAAGACAGTCACGGCCGCCATCACCTCATCAGTACGTGTCACCAAACCGCGATCGAGCCGCCTTTGATTCCGCTGGAGTCAACGGTGGCATCCCGCGCCTTGGAAACTGGAAACGGCAACCTCCGGGGGTGAGGCCGCTGTCATGCGAACCATCAAATATCCTCCACCGACGCCACCCCCTCGCGACATATCGCTGACGCCTTCATTCGAAACTGCCAAACGAACTTCCGCTGCTATCACTGCTTCCATCGACGGTTATCCGGTAACTGCACTTGACGACACGGGAGCTGATTACTTCGTTGTGAGTGCGTCACTGGCCACTCGGCTACGCAAGGTGCTGACAGCGTGGGACGACCCACAACTGTTTGCGGCTGCAGGAAATGTCACCCATTGGGCGAACCACTGCGGGACTTGCAATTTCCGCTTCGAGTTTCGTAGCGTCTTTCTTTGTGCTGCACTAGTGTTCTCGACTGGTTATACTGGGCATGAATTTTCTCCAGGAATATGGGGCGATCATTAACCTGCGTGGCTTGTTCGTGACTTTTTCTTACTATGTTTCTTCGGATTCGAGTGTGGAGGATGAACATCACCGCGTGGCTTTACGTGTGGTCGATGACTGCGTGACGTTACCGCCTCGAAGTACCATCTTGGTCCTCGTTGAATGCCCCCAAGACCAACTAGGAATAGGCATCGCCGAAGGTAACCACACAATTTTGCTGGATCGAGAAGTCGGCGTCGCACGAGGTCTCATAAAGCTCCAAAATAGGCAAACCACAATCCTTATTACGAACTTCACTGGTGAATACAAGCACTTGGCGAGGCATACCAGCACTGCCTACATTTAAACGGTGGCGAAGTCCAACACCTGTGCTTCGGTAACGACAATCTCGATACCGGAACCCAGCGATGTGGACTTGACCACTGACATCAACTTCAACCCAAAGCTAGACCAACCCGAAAAGGAGAGGCTCCTCACTCTGCTATCTTCATTTAGTGACTGTTTCGCCACCTCCTCGAAGGTCAAACAAAATTCTTTAACCAAACAAATAAATATCACTGAACCGACCGTTGAACCTGTTCGCCAACACGCGTATCGCGTGTCGCAGAGAGAACAGGATGCTATTCGTCATCAAGTTAAACAAATGCTAGAATATGATGGCATTAAACGATCGACAAGTCCTTGGGCTTCACCTGTTCTATTAGTTAAGAAGAAAGCCGGTTCACTAAGATTCTGTGTTGATTATGGCAAACTAAACAAGATCACCAAATTGTTTATCCTCTACCTCGGATTGACGGCTCTTTGGATCGCCTGCGACATGCCCGTTACTTTTCTTCAACGGATCTGCGTAGTCGGTACTGGCAGATTGAAGTTGACGAATGGGACCAGGAAAAACGGCGTTTATAACACGCGATGGTCTCCATCAATTTAAGGTCCTCCCGTTTGGATTGTGTTGCGCTCCGGCCACATTCAAACGCATGATGGACACAGTTTTATCTGACCTCAAGTGGCACTCGTGTTTAGTCTACATCGACGATGTAGTTGTTTCTTCCACCACGTTTGAACAACACACCCAGCAGCTTGAGGCGGTTCTTCAAGCCATCCGCCCCGCCGGCTTGTCTCTGAAGTGCGAAAATGACACTTTGGCTACGAGGAGCTGAAATTTCTGGGTCATGTTGTCAGAAGCACCGGTGTGCGTCGTCACCCTGACAAAGCCATGGCAGTTGCTCTGTTCTCGATACCGAAGACAAAGCATGATGTCTGCCAATGTTAAGGGCTTTGTGTGTATTACCGCCTACAAAAAAAAGCATATGCGGGATTCTCAGAAAGAAGCTTTGAAGTTGAGGAAACATTCCTCCTTGTCCGGGACTCGAACTCGGGACGAATGCCTTTACGGGGTGGCCGCTCTACTGCCTGAGCTAAGCAGCAGGCTAGCAGATCCCACGGCGAGGTCAAATAAAACTTAAATTCGAAGAAAAGGGACACAAAATATGGCAAATCAGTTCTGCGGAACCGTAAAGTGGAGGAATTATTATGAAAAGGAAAAGTTGCAGTACAGGCTGATTTAGCAAGAAGCTACAAAGAAAACCCATACGGGAAACCCGTATGTGTTCCCTTTGTAACGTCGTGGTATATACGCCTGGATGACAATTTCTTGGCCTTTAATATCTATTCTACAGAAAACGCATCGTACCCATTATTCTAAACTTTCAAGTATTTTCACACCTCTCTTAGTTCAGAATTCAGTCAATTTCCAGCTACAATATTGCCCGGCTTGGGCCTGTTAGAACTCCGCGCTTTAATAAAGAGTTCCTGGCGAACGCCAGGAAGTCTGTATGCGAAGGTTGTGCGAAATGCGAAGGTTGTGGGTTCGGTACCGACATGCGGCAAGTTCTTTTTTCATCCACTTTAATTTCCATTAATTTATGGTTTCTTTATTTCATTTATTAAGCAGAAGTAATTTACCCTATGTTGTCATTGGTGTCAGTGTTTGTAAGCTTCTTGTGATATGACTAATAAAAATTGGGTCCCTCGATTAACCCCCTTTCTTCTGGTTTCTTACATAACGAGGGTGTTGAATTCGGCAACGTTGATGCCTTCATGTAGCATGTGTGGGTTTATTGACCAGTTGTCTTCACCCAAAAAGATCACGTTCTCGTGACGCCTGCGACAAAAAGGACGTTCCACGTCCGTTGCCAAGGTCTGTGAGTGGTGGCACTAGCTAACACTCCCAGGGTTCTACTAGGGCACATAAATGCCCAAGAAAGTGGATGTGGAAAGGACGCCGCGGTAGCTCAATTGGTAGAGCATCGCACGAGAAATGCGAAGGTTGTGGGTTTGGTTCCCACCTGCGGCAAGTTGTTTTTTCATCCACTTTAATTTCCATTAATTTATCGTTTCTTTCTTTCATTTATTAAGCACATGTAATTTCCCCTATGTTTTCCTTGGTGTCCGTGTTTGTTGGATCCTTATGGTAAGAATACTGCCCAGTGATCTGGTGACTGTTGATGCACATAGAGCACCGGGATGCAGAGGCACCAAGTTTGGACCTTGTCGATGTTGTGACGTGGCTAATCCTGAACTTTTTGCAAATTGACCTCGATGAAATGGCTACCTCAGCAGCAGAACTGGTTATAGTCGACGAGCCATCGCTAAAAATCGGAACTCGAATGGTGTAGGAATCATGCAGTAGATGTAGAGTTGCTTGCTTAACGACGCAAGTTCGCCAGTAGGGCTTCTTTCCAACTCCTAAAAGGGAAAGCTGCACTTGTGGCTGGCGAAGACACAGCAAACGACCAGGCGAGCTCGCTGCAGGCGTGAAATCGGATGAAAGAGGATCGGTAGGAGTCTAGAATACAGGAAAACGCTGCCGCTGGTCAACTTTTCGAGTGAGAAGCAATGCGTTGAGACTAGTGTCGACAAAGGTGCTGGAAATGATTTCTAAGGGTGTGCGTGGCGGCATAGGTACTGATGGGATGTTTCCAGGGGTAGCAAATTCTTGCAGCTCTTGAAGGGCATCGCGGTAGACCAAGAAAGACTCTAAGCGCTTGAGCTTGAATCTTCTCAAACACTCTCAAACTCGCCTTCCGAGTGCTGGGCAGCACCGGAGTGCGTTAACGCTAGAAATCCGAGGGTGCCCATGGTTTTCTAGCGATGGTTCTTAAACTGTGACTGGTGGACAGGAGTGGATAAGATGCATGGGGGCTCCAAAAAAAGTCGCGGTCGACAATTGTCCTTAAATGCCAATTGGGTTTTTTTTTTTGTGCAAGATAGGCTGGCCAATAATATACACACAATAATATACACAAATGCCAAACATGTGGTAAATTGTTTAGCAGGGCTCATAGTCTAACTGCACATTACCGCACGCATACCGGCGAGAAACCCTACAAATACGAAATATGCGAGAAATCATTCGCGTACAATTCAAATTTCCGTTCTCATCAACGGATTCACACAGGCGTTAAATCCCGTATCTGCCAAATATGTGCTAAACCATTCAAAAGCAAAGCGGAACTTAAAATTCATCTCATATCACGCAGTGATGACAGACCTTTGGTTTGCGACGTATCTAATGTCTCCTTTAAGCGTAACTCACATCTCAGATATCACCGCCAAAGAATTCCCGAGGTTAAAATGCAGTAGGAGTGCAAGCAGTGTGGATTTCGGTTCGCAAAGGAAGAATACCTCCACGCACATCTCTGCCAGAATAGTAGGTGCAATTGTGTGGAGATACGTTTAGAGATGCATCTGAACTGATTGCCCATCTCGTGATGAATACAGCATTCGAGTCGTAAAATTGTGACGTAAGTGGCCGAAGGGGCACAGTGGCGCAAATGAGGTAAATGGCCCACCATTTTCGCACATGAACGTGACCATGAAACCATGCAAGGAAATAACGCTGACATTAGCCCACAAGGGTAAGAACTAACCAAACGCATCGTCTGGATAGACGGCCTTCTTCAAACGTTTAAAACTGCTAAATGAAATGGGAGACTTAAAGTATTGCACTTATTTTTTTGAAATTGCGAGACAAAATGTCTCCAGCAGAGTATGGGATGCTTGAATGTGATGTATGCTGCAGGCCCTGGCTAGAAATCACTGTTTGCAGAACTACGTTGTTTGCGAAAGTATCTTTAGCAAACTCATTTCTAAACAAAGCATAATGGGCTGCAATTTTATGTTTCGTGCTACTAGAAGGTTGAAACATTCGCACAAGATCCTTGACACCTCGTTTTGTTTCGTGTAAGTGTTTTGACAGTGTACTGGTAAACAAGCTTTACCTCACTGTGCTTTTATTCATTCTGCAGTTCCAATAGAAGGCAGCTCCACTCATTAGGAACCAATTAAAAAAGGAAACACTGTTTTTTTCGACTAAAACACTAATCTCTGATAATGATTGAGGTCTTTAGGCCTTGCTGCCTTTCAGAGACTGTTTTTACGACAATATAAAGACATAGGAATGGGGAAATTTATTTCCCTTACAAACAGTTAAATACACGTAATTTTTGGGTTCGCTCTGTGGGTTCTCTCTATTCAGGTGGAACCTCTGTCAGTCTTAAAGTGCAGTTTTTTATTAACTTGCAAGTCATCTCTTTTGACGTGCGCTGCACTCTAGTTACAGGTGTGAAATTTTTTAGCCTGATGTGACAAACTTATCCCTGCGAACAATGACAGGACGATTGAGACGTAGTTTTTACTTATATTATTGATCCGCGTACTTCTATATATTTTTGCTGTGAACGCGTTTCACCGAATAACAAATGTTAAGTTACAGCTCAGGGCATGATGCACCAGCGTGTATCAGAACATTCTGCAATATTCTCGTCGATTCTATCTTTTTCCTATCTTATAGTCGAGCCTTTTGTAATCAAATTGCACGTGCAACGAGAATACACTTATGCATTCTGGGAGACACGCGAGTAGCAACGATCACGCTGTAATCCTGTACGAATATTGGGAGAATGGCCGACGCTACTTAATCGCAAATTATTTGTTCGACGATCGACTCATGCGCCCGGCACTATCTTTCTGCCCGAATGTAACTTGTTTTGTTGGTTCCGGTTCGCCCAATAAAGTGTCTTTCATGAAACGTGGTTCTTCTGACTGCGTTGTTCAATATCACTACAATGCGACATATCGTAGATGTGCTCCGTGGAGACATATAAACCCTACCAGCAGTGAAAATAACATGAACGTTGTAATGACGAGCGAGCTAGCCGCAGGCTACGACTACCGCCAGAGCACGCACCTCTGCACGAGACGACTAGGAAGATCTTGGCCCAGACAACTGCCGCAATGAGAGTGCCCATGTCACCTGCAACGACGTATGCTGCAAAAGCAAAGGAAGCCCTCGATCAATTGCGAATCACTGTTTGGAGATCTGAAAAGTTGGCCGCAATCCTACTATGAACCGCTACGTTTACTAATTGAAACTGAGACAAGGTGCGGTTTCGCAGCTTACAGTTTTGTACGCTATGTCACCGATTACAACATTCCCACGAACACACACGAGCGTCATGCTTAAGGAGCGGGCTGAAATTTAACGAGAACACCTTGGTATCCTGGGTAGAAATCAGCTATTAACTATGCCACGTCTATCCGCACATGTCAGAGATGAAAGCGGTTTTCCTCATTTGCGGTTTTGAAGCAAGTTCTTTGCGCCGGATCAATACGCAAATCGGCCAAGACCATTACCAAACTCCTCACGGGAGCCACGGGCATCGAAAAGACGTTGCAACTGATGTGTTGTCGGAGCAAACGCGAATTGCTCCGACACCACATAACGTGCGTGCCTCGACGGAGCGTAGCGGGTGAAGGGAACACCTACCGCCGAGCAGACACGCGAGGCGTTTCGGGAAGGAAGAGGGGTTCGCCGCGACGCAATGTCACCTTCCTTCTCGGGTGCCTAGCTGCGTTCTCGACACGTTCCTTGCCCGCCAGCGTCCTCACTTCGCCTCTTTATTTGCTATGAAGAAATTAATACATAAAAAGCAGAACATAAATTTGCAAGAAAAACGTTCGAAGTAGTGTTTCAAACCTGCAATTCCATGCTTAGAAATGGAGTGTCTTGCCCACTGAACTAAACCAGTAGCTCCAAGATAACAGGCCCGTGCACTATGCATTACGATGCTAGGCTTTTTGGACAGAAATTTTCATTGCCAAGCCCGGCGTGAAAAAAGCTGTGACGTCAACCTCAATGCAGTTTACTCGGGGGCGTCCCCATTAGATTCCATGGTAGTAAGGCAAGGTAGTATAATGTCACGGATCAAAGTTCACCATGTTTTGGCTATCTAGCAGGCGTTGCCCATACGTGTCAGCGCACTCCCTTCCCCGTGACGAGTTCATAACACGAGGGTTCACTCAGCGACGTTCAAATGAACATTAATGCTTTCGCATTCACAAATTGCAAGCAGCGCTTAGGTATTGTCGGATATTTAAAAATCGCCATATCTAACTTGACGTTATGTAAGCGAGCTTAGCACAGAAGACGCAGTGGCATAATTTAGGGCTTTTATTATTGATGCAGAAAACTTTGTGGGTGTCCAAGCTTCGTCTTTAGATCGAAACGCGACAGCATTCAAAGGTTCCTGACTTATTCTCACGCTTCGCGGCAACTGCAACTTATGCAAGTGTAATGTTTACCGGAAAACGCTGGCGGTGAATGCTATGCACGAAGAGGTGCCTTCTGGTAGAAACGCTGCCTCTTGTGTGAGCCGATCCCGGAAGTTGCGCACAGCCACGCAAAAAAAAAAAAAAAAAAATATGGGGTTCTTGTTATATTTTGGCACGTTTACTATTTCAGTTTTAGAATATTCAACATGGCAGACATGCGCTGTCGGTGTTCACGACATTTGTTTGTGGGCTAACAATCTCAAAATTCTGAAGAATAATCTTGTTAGGAAGGTATGACAAGGTGTGAGCAACTTTAGTGACAGAACGGTGTGGCACTATGAGCCACATATACAGTAAGTCATACAGCAAGGCGTGGTATGTACATGTACTTCAATATGTAAAGAACGAAAGGTGGTTAACCGAGGGGCCCGCATTTTATTAATCAGAAGTAGGCAACAAACGACGATACCAAGGACCACATAGGGGAGGTTACTTTTGCTTACTAACTGAATTAAATAAAATAATTAGTTCTTGGAATTGAAAGTGGATGAAAAAGCAACTTGCCGCAGGTGGGGAACGACACCACGTCTTTGCATTACGCGTGCGATGCTCTATAACATACGAGAATTTTCGCTCTTGGGGATGCCGGTGCAGGACGCCGACGCCAACAGCCCATTTTCTGCCATGCGTGAGGCCCTTAACGCTGTCGTGCTAAAATTTATCTTTCCACAAATGAAATACAATACGCAAAAGACGGGTCACCTGGGCGAATGAACATGGCGAAAAGACGCAAAAGAAGCGAAACAATGCACGCTGCATACTTCGTCGATAGCCAAGCAAGTAAAATATTATCAAATCAGAAAGAAATGTCATACAGTAGCCGACACAATGGCATGCTGAAGAGCAAGCTGGCGAAAGTTTCAAATACAAAGGTTTATGGCAACAGATATTTTTGTTTATTCGCGGGCAGGTCATCGTAATGGGAACTTTTGGGTGCGGTAAGTTTTTCCTTGACAACCACTAATTTTCCCACCTAGATTGTATAAACGATGTTGAACACGCTTAGCAAGCATCAACTTTGCGGCAACCAAGAAGAAGCACCATTATCATTCATTTTCCAAGTAAGATATTGCACAAATAAAAGTATTTGCTAGACAGTGTCACGCAGCGGCAAAAGTGTTGTGAAAGTTGAGTTAAAAATTTACTTACGAGCTGTACGTAATTAAGTGTACAATGTCCCGATAAGCTTGAACTGAACCTCAATGTTTATTGACAGATTTACTTAGAAAGCATTGAATGTACTAAACACGGAAATAAATGCCCTTCCGTTTAGCATTTGGAGCACATATTCCTCTACGAATGCTACATACTGTCACGTATATCCTTTCCTAAAGGTACTAGCAAGAAATCAATTAGTTGGAGCAAAGCGAGAAAAGGCACGTAGGACAATAGAAGTGAGCAAATGCAAAACGCTTCACTCCTGTTATCCTACGTGCTTTCTTGCTCTTCGCCAGAAGTTATGCAGCACCAACTTGCTCACCTGTCTGTTTTCTTGAGGAAATCAATTACTGGACTACACTTGTATCACCTAATGAGCCTCTGTGGACTTTCTCTATCACATGCATTGCGCATGTAGGCTGCTACCCTTCTGAGAGACTGTTTATCTTCTTACGCTGCAATCACCCTGTGGCGAGACATTTCACTCTTGCTTACGCAACAAAAACAGATATAAATTACTTATCAAGTTAACGTTGTCTGAGTCTCTAGTGTGTTAAAATCGCCTCATGATGCTGTGTATAATGTATGTTCAACTGGCACAGCTACAGAAAATACAGATAGCAGACTGAGGCGCGATGTATAACAAGCTCAAAAACCATAGGCGGTCCGCGCCGCAGGGCCGATAGCAGAGATTGCAGTGCAGCCTTCGAGTCACTGAATATTGACCATCTTCGAGGTTGTTCTTGGCTGACGAGACGAAGTACAGCGCGAAGGGCTGCAAGTTCCGCGGCCATCGGTGTCGTTGGGTGACATGTCTTGAAACTGATGCTAGAGAATGCCGCAGCAGTCAGCAGAATCGTAGCCTTTGGTAATAAAAAAATTACGGGGTTTTACGTACCAGGATCACTTTCTCATTATGAGGCACGCCGCAGTGGAGGACTCCGGAAATCTAGACCACCTGGGCTTCCTTAACGTGCACTGAAATCTAAGTACACGGGTGTTTTCGCATTTCGCACTAATTCGGACGCCATGGCCCGGATTCGATTCCGCGACCTTGTGCTCAGCAGCCCAACACTATAGGTGTTGTAATCATACGCTAGTTAAGCCTAACTTAGTTTTCCTACCTTCTGCGCTACGAGGAGCGCTTCGACGAGCACCAATTTCTTCCCAGCAAGATGTTCTCTTCACTTTGAGGGAAGCATAAAAAAAAAGTAGCGATGTCATCCGATAAATGCATTTTTTTCGTATTAAGTGAGGTTTAGTTTGGGCAAATCATTTGGCGCAAAACGAGAATGGGTAATCGGGGTGCCTCTGCTGGAGTACAAAAAAACACATTAGTGTCAAGCTAGTGGCGGACCCTAACGTCTAGTTTTTGTCCAGATATGCGGTATCATTTTAATCGATACACCGAAGTGACAAATGTTTAATTAGTTTCCGTTCTTCTTTTGGCATTGAGTACGCACGCGCGGTGATTCAACAACGTGTAGCCGAGAATGCACGCCAGTTACAGGACATCGAAAGAGCAGCCATGGCTGAAGACAGTAGCAACGAATTCACGCCTCTTGACTTAAGCATGAAGGACAAAACAGCACCAAGTACAAGCCGTGACGGCACTCAGGACACTTCATCTACGTTGCGCGCATACACAACGTGAGCTCTACCGCTTGTAAATCTTTTTCGTTCAAAACTGTTACCCTTAGACACGACCCATATATTAGCCTTTAACATCTGTACATTTGTTCCCACCTGAAACGGGTCTTTTTTACAGCCGGCTTGAGCTTTGAAATCGGTTGCTTTCATAGATCAAGACGCGTCGATGCTAGAGTGGTGCGTAAATATTGCTATGTTCAGCGCAAGGTCAGCGGTTTAGTGCTCAGGATCAGATTTTTCAGAACATGAAGCGAAAGTATGCTTACAGACAAAAATATTTTCCATTGATGTATACTTCTTGCAATGCACACACGCGATGGAGTGCTATAGGTTGAAGTCCCGGGAACAAATCCGGACGGCACCACCGTATTTACAAGAAAGCGCAGTATAAAAATGCTCTTGTTTACTTGCATTTAGGGGCTCCTTACAGAACCCCGATGGTGAAAACTTTTGGGCAGTCCGCTTAAATTTGGTATGCGTTTTATCAGGTCATGGCTCTTGCACGAAAACCTCGGAATTAGTTCTAACCGCGGTGAACAATTGGTGTGCCGAACCAAAAGTGTTTTCTGCACAACTCGTCAAAGTGCGCAGGAATACTGTCATTTGCCAATTACCAAAAGAATGGGACAAAGTTGGTACTGACCGCTTAAAGCATTACTTTACTAAAAAGTAGGCCCCGTGCATGAAAAGTCGCTACTTGGTTTAAAACGATCGTTCTTCCCTTTCATCTGTTCCTTAAAGGCAATAAATGCGCATTAGAGGAAAGCACACTTTTGCTGCTTGGAGTTGTGTGGCTAGAGAAGGTATGTGTTTCTGTTTTTATTGCTTTTTGAAACCTAAATTTAGATTACTTAGTTCAATCTCTTTTTAAATTAGCAAACTTGGGTAAGTTAGTACCCAGCGATAAAGAAGTGCGAAGTCATGGTATTCTACGGCAACCTTTACCATTTGTGAACGAAAGCAGTTGCACGTCGCATTTCAGCTATATTCTTGCTAAGAATTGCATCAGTCTTAGCATATTTTTCAAGCGTTCTCAGAAGAATCTTTGTCGTTCGAAGAATTCTTATATAGGCACCAGCGCGTGACATAGAAGGAAACGTTGCATAGCTTGAAAACAAACATTTATAAACTGCGTTCTAATTCATCATTACTTCATTCGAACTCGTCATTTTGTTCGTAAGTATTCAAATTATTACTTGGCTTAGAGGCAGAAACCAGCTTGTATTCCTCAGAGCTAGTCAACTAAGCTTATAATTTCAAATATTACCTCAAGTTCGATATATTCCTCATAGCTGCCTGAGCCATGAGTCATGATTGTAATTTGCATGACAACGCCACATTCACCACGGCGTTGCAGAAACGCATCAGGGAGCCACAAATACTAATTATTCTAACATTAGCGCTGGTTGCATCGTAATATCAGACACCATCTGCGGAGTGTCATTGTAATACTTCAACCTGTTTCATTGATGCAGAAACCCTTTCAGAGATGTTATTCCGAAATTATTGTTAGGATTCTGACACTGCAGCAAGTGCCGCAAGAATTTTCCATAGCAAACTACATATGACACGTTGCAAGTACTTCGACAGGTAAACTGACAGTATTTGTGCAAGTCAAGGCGCCGTTTCGTCTAAGTTGGATGAGTGCTCTCCACCATGTATTGCCCCGAGTGCGCCGTTCATATTATGCCAGCCAGCATTAGGGTATTTATTGAGGACGAACCATTGCGAGTAGTGCATTTACAAAACAGGACTTTGCTTTTTCTGAACTTTGGTTTTATAAAAGATAATTTCACCTTTTTTTGTCACAGCTTGTACCTGTCTTACCACTACTTCATTATTTGTAGGATTTCTGACGACGCCTTGCAGTACCAGAGGAACAGGCAGCACCCACCCACGACCGACGAGACTTGCAACGTCGATGGTACGTAGGCGATTGTCACTCGCCTTTACCACAAACATGGCAGATAGCCGTTACGGTTACCATGGATGCGGTACATTTATTGCGTATAAAGATGCACTTTACCCGCGCCACCAAGATGGTTTCCGCATCAGCCAGCTTATAACTGTCCTTACTAAGAATTTTTTGTTTCTTTCATCATATATGCAAATTCATGCGTAACCTATGCAGTACAAATTTTTGATGGAATTTGTTCTTGAATAGGTGGGCTGGTAAAGCACGCTCCTAGATCAGGGCACAAGCTGAGACTGCATTCTATGCAGTGATTATTTCACTCGTAAATGGAATCATCGCTTGACCATTGGTCTACAATTTTATTTGCCAAGCAGAATCTCAGTGGGTTTGACCTGCTAGCATCTTGTTAATGTCTCCCTTATACCGATCAAGCTGGATGACAAAGCAAGTGCTTTGAGGCGAATGCAGAGTGTGATGTGCAATTAGTCCGCCCTTTCAGATGTCTATACCGGAGGGTCGTAACGGTGCTCTACCGTTTTAGGAAGAGTTTGAGAATTGCTCACCAATAGCACGTTACGAGCAGAAGACATATTCTCCTGCGGCCGAATTCAGAAGTTACAGCGCACAATTTTGGGCACCCCAAAACAGTCTATAATCGAGCTCTTCGTTCTTTATACCAAGAAAGCCAACCCACAGCCGCAGAATAAACAACCTTAAAAAATTATTGAAAATACAACGTAAGGAGAAAGAAATAATGGTTATTTTGCGCTCTGTTGCATAAATTCTTATCATATATGCCAACTATGCGCTTTTGAAACTTAAACATTATTCGTATTGAATTAGTAACAATCACAGTAACCAACGATTTCCAATGAGTGTTCCATTACTTGAAAACTGAAACGCTTTGTTAACTACAAAAGTTACGGCATACTGAAACACCGGCATTTTTCTGAATGCTCTTTTTTGTAAGGTGATTAGCTTTCCTTGGATGCGTCAAGCATTATTCGTTCTGCCCGCATCTGCGCAACCTGTTTCGCAGGCCTGGCGAACGTTGCGACTTTAACGGCACAGCTAAGTTGAGAATACCAGACAATAAAAAATGAGCTCCTTAAATGGTGTTATGATATCGCCTTGCATTTCATTCGAAGTCAAAGATGGAACTCAAATGTTTAGTTCCGGTGGGTAGGAATCGGCGTATAATGTTTTCTGTGGCATACCAAGGCATAGACACCAAGGCATGTGGGTGTAGTAGTGCCGTCATTATTCTTAGCCTACTCCTCCCCCGCTTTCATATTTTAAATAAAGGCGTATTTGACAATACGGCGTGTCCCTGCAGTTTTTATGCTATTTGCACTGGCGTCGATGGCCATCCTCAGGAGGTTTCTACTGTAGCCTCTGCCTTTCAGGTCCTTTCCTGTTTTCCTTTTTCTTTAATTTCACAAAATTTCTGCGTATTTAGAGAAAATGTGCCACTGCCTAAAATCCTTGCAGCGCTATCCACACAGCCCACAATTTTAACGTACTTTGACGCTTTCCGTTGCACCTTTTAGTGGCATTTACCCGTGAATTATTACTTGCGCATTTCTTTCTAGGCTAACGTACTGTCTGCAAAACGACGCTTACATATGCGCATTGAGCACATCTTTCTGAAAGTTGTCCTATAGTCTATTTATAGACTATGCAGGAACACTGGCGAGGACAGCCGTTTTAGCGCTCGTAAATAGATGCTAAACACGCAGTGCTTACAGCCGTTGCTTAAGAAATTCAGCTACAGGAGTAACCAAATGGGTATCGGAAATTCAGTATCTGAAAGGCGAGTAAGTTTTTGGATGACACAGCTATCTGTAATAAAAGGACAATGAATTAAGGGCAAATGTTGAAAATCTAAAATACCTCTGTAGAAATGCGTCCTCTCATTATGTCGTCCTCTGCGTCAGGCTATGTCTGCTGCTCGTAATAGTTGAACAATAAGCAATAACTTCTTGAGGCATCTAATGTGCTTATTACTTGATAATACAGAATATAATGGGTCAAGGGTTTTGCGCCCAAGAAAACTACGTCTTTTTTCACTTCGAGCCCTATTGTGTTCTGCTCGTGGTTCGAGATAAAACGTGATAAGATTCAGAAGAATTCAACACTGCACAATCTTTATCGTGTTCGGCTTCCCCATCGCCACGAAGCTCTTGCGTGCATTCAAGACATAATTGCAGGAAGAAAAAGCACAGTGTATGGAAGCACTGCAGTAAAGTTCCCCTACCACTAAAAACTTCTTGTCAAGTGCCTTAAGCACGAAATATCCATTTCTCATGAATGGCTCCGGCACTACGGCAAATGAACACATTTACTATACCTTTATGCCATATAGGTGCCACTGACAATGGCAGCACAAGTTGCCAGCCCCTGGGGTCCACCAGGAACATCGATAACGTAAACCCCAGCACAAGCCGCGCTGGCATGGAGGAAGCATCAGCCAGTTTCGAAGACGGCGCCACGTAAGTTCACATTTAGAAAAGCTCCATTACAAGGGAAGTCAGAGACGACAGGGATGGCTACCAGTGTAACAATCATGCCCCTACTCGGTAATTTCTCCTGGGGAGGGCTCGCTCTGATGGCTGAAACAGGCACTGCGTTGGCTGTTTTGAGCGTTCGGCCGGCGCGGCAGGCTTTGGCAATCTTCATGGTACCAACAGCGCGACCCGAGATCGCATGGCACTCTGCACGCCCCATGCCACAACCACGAAGCTATACAAGGTCACCCAATATTCCAAGCTGTTAACACGCCGCACTTGGCGGTAGACTTGCAGGTTTGTAGCCTGCTTACTCACTCCCCGTTACGGAAAATCTAAAGTTTGTGAAGGAAAGATGCTCATCGTAGCCGAGGCTAACGAAATGAAACAGGGTTTTCCTGTTTTCCTGTAATATTCCCGTAAGAATAACGCTGGCACTGACGCACTTGCGCGAGAGATAAATGTTGCAAGAACTTAAATGAAAAATATCAGCAGTTGTTCAGACAATATTGTGTCGGCGTAAGAAAGAAGCTTTCGCGCAGGATCTAGTATCTAAATACGTTAGAAAAGAGATATCATTGTGCTTGGCAACACACCGTACATGTATTGAAGCTGGTGGCATTTAAAGGAATGTGATATCATAACTGAAGCAGTTGCATTTTAGATTCGTGAAATACTGGAGAAAACGTTGAGAAACTCAAGTAACAAAATTACATCTTTAAAACTCAGCAATGATAACACCGCCACGATTCAATCAACTACTTCAAATAACACATTGCGGGCGCTCAAAATTCACTTACTACACACCGCTATGAAATTGTCTGTTTTATGGGTAGATCATTCGCCAGTATTCGGACACATTGTATCGATTTCAAGAAAATTGCAAAAAATATAGAGGAAGTTGCCCGCTTAGGATGCTCCACCAGATGTAACCAGTTTGACTGCGATATATATTTTTTTGTGTACTTAACTTTGTAAACTCTACCCCGCAGGGGCGTCTGCGTCAGCAGCCATTTGGTGTGTTGCGATGCCGCATACCCGGGAACGTAGGGGTTGGACCCTCCCGCGTCTAACCGTGCGCGGCTTTGCCGTATCCAAGGAAAAGGGGATCCTTGGGGTTGAGTCGATGTAGGATGTTTGGACCTTTACGGCCCCACGGCGATGGCAACATACTTCTTTGGTCTCGGCTTCATGTAGACGGCACCCCGGCACTGACCCACCCGGGGGAAATCGGTAGTTGCCTTTTCCTGTCCCCCTCTCCATTCTGCGTCTTTCTCTCTTCCTTCCAATCTTTCCTGTCTTCTCCTCTCTTCTGTTTACTGCCGATTTTCCGGGCAGAGAGCGTTAACTTTGTGTGGGTGGCAAACCTTGGGTATACCCGCCGTGGTTGCTCAGTGGCTATGGTGTTAGGCTGCTGAGCACGAGGTCGCGGGATCGAATCCCGGCCACGGCGGCCGCATTTCGATGGGGGCGAAATGCGAAAACACCCGTGTACTTAGATTTAGGTGCACGTTAAAGAACCCCAGGTGGTCAAAATTTCCGGAGTCCTCCACTACGGCGTGCCTCATAATCAGAAAGTGGTTTTGGCACGTAAAACACAATAATTTTTTTTAAACCTTGGGTACTCCAGATTGGGTATATTATCACCGTACAACTGGCGAGGGCTTTCCTTACTCGTAAGACTTGCTCCGTCGCCATGTTGGGCTTGTTGGTGGGTGGTTGGAGCTGCTGCCGAACTCAAGGCCCCTATATGGCTTCTAGTAAACCACTTTCCCTTGATCGCCCCCTAAAAGAGGGCGCATCGATGCAAGGTTTCAATTCTTTTTGAAGAACAACCAACGACACTTCCCTAAGTAATTAGCAATCCACAGTGAAGGCAACAAGAGCGTGCGTAAGTTCTCCCCATTCTTGGTGGCGAAATGCCACGCAAACACTATAGGACCTGGTTACAAAGCCACAAGGATGTCCAATGGAGACCTGCTCCTTGAATTGAAGGATAAAACTCAACATTGTAAAATTAATGATTTGAAATGCATTGGCGATGTAGCAGTCACTCTGACGGCACATCGAACCATGAACACGAGCCGCGGAGTAATCTCTGCAGACGACTTCTTGGACGTTAGTAAAGAAGACCTGCTTGAAGGTTTCCAGGACCAAAATGTGATCAAGGTAGAAATAATCCTAATCCATAGGAACAATGAACCACTTCAAACAAAGCACATTGTACTAACCTTTGGTACCACCCGCCGTGGTTGCTCAGTGGCTATGGTGTTAGGCTGCTGAGCACGAGGTCGCGGGATCGAATCCCGGCCACGGCGGCCGCATTTCGATGGGGCCGAAATGCGAAAACACCCGTGTACTTAGATTTAGGTGCACGTTAAAGAACCCCAGGTGGTCGAAATTTCCGGAGTCCTCCACTACGGCGTGCCTCATAATCAGAAAGTGGTTTTGGCACGTAAAACCCCATAATTCAATTCAACCTTTGGTATTAGTGTGCTGCCTCGTACATTGGATGCAGGCTATATCAAAGTACGTGTTAGGCCGTACATCCCAAATCCTTGACGGTGCTTTAAGTGTCAGAGGTATGGGCACGGATCTCAGACATGCCGAGGAAGGCAGTCTTGCGCGATATGCAGCTCGAACGATCATCCATCAGACACTTGTGACATATCTCCACATTGTGTGAACTGTGATATTAGCCATCCAGCCTACTCCAGGACATGCCCTAAATGGAAGAAAGAAAAATAAATCATTGCACTAAAAGTCAAAGAAAATACAACATTTCACGAAGCAAGGAAAAGTCTTTCATACTTAAATCACACAAGCTTTTCCGAGGTGGTGCGACGGGAGGCAGCATCACAAATGCCTCGAGAATCTACCGCGGTCACTGATAGTGGTCCGGTAAACACTCCGCCTGCCCCCTGGTGCCAGCAACAAGTACTGCTCCATCACCATCGAAGTTGGGCCTGCAGATTTCGGTTCCGCAGGTGCCCAAGCTAAACCGAATTCAACGGCCTGGGACGCAAATCTCAGCGCCTAGTTCACGATCCTCCAGCGCCTCGGAGAAGGTTATGGAGGTCGATCAAAATCCCCGGCGTCATCGACTGCCAAAGATAAGCGCTCTCACGAGCGCGCTAGAAGAGATGAAATACCTGTAACTGCTCAAAGAAAGGGACCGCTATCTAAACGGTTACCTTCCTTGTATACATATCTATTTATCTTTAACACGTGCTCTTGAACACAGACAACCAAAATTCTCCTCGATATGGCTACACAAATAATTCAGTGGAATGCCAGGGGCCTATTTAAGAATGTAGATGATGTCAAAGATCTAGTAGAGGAATATAAGCCACGACTGTTCTGTGTTCAAGAAACTCATATAAAGTCTACACACAAGCACTTTCTTAGACAGTACATAATTTTACGTAAAGATAAAAATAATGTTAATTCTTCTTCAGGTGGAGTGGCTATCACAGCCCAAAAGTCAGTAGCGTGCCAGCATGTATCACTCCAGAGTTCATTTGAAGCAGTGGCTGTTCGGGCTATGTTGTTCTATTTGCTCCATATATATATCACCTGATGAACGGTTCGACAAAGCAGAATTTGAAAAGCTGATTGACCAGCTTCCCGAACCCTATATAGTAATCGGAGACTTCAATGCTCACAGTAAATTATGGGGTGACTCAAGATGTGATGCGAGAGGACGGGCAATTGAAAAGTTCCGTCTTTCATTTGGAGCCTATCTATTTAATAAGACAGGGCCAACTTCTTACAGTCCTACAAACAACACGTATTCGTGTACAGACTTAGCCATAGGGTCAGCATCAGTTCTTCCATACCTGGAATGGAGCGTTATTAGTAATCCATATGGGGGCGATCACTTCCCAACACTCCTAGAAACAACAAAGTGGCGCGATGGACCAGCTTACCCCAAAAAGTGTAAACTTCGTAGTGCAGACTGGTCGAAATTTAGAAACCTATGAGAAATTGTCCTTGGAAGATGTTGACCACCTACGTGTAGAGGAACTCACCGCCTAAATCACTGAAGATATCCTCTATTCTGCTAAAAACTGCATACCTCAGTCCGGCACAGATAAAGTCTATCTAAAGTCAAGACACCAAAGAAACGCCAGAAAAAAGCATGGAGTACATTTTCACGCTACCCAACAACAGAAAACCTAATAGAAATTAAGCGGTGCAAAGCAAATGGCCGCCGTGTCCGCCGAATATCCAAAAGCGAAAGCTGGACACGCTAAGTATGTTCCATAAACTCATACACGGATGTTAGCAAAGTGTATAATAGGGTACGTAAACTAAAAGGACAACGCGCAAATCGTTTTCCTCTCATTGCTGGCTCCGGCGATACGATAGAAGATCAAGCGCAAACACCCTTCGTGAGCAGTTTCAGAGGGTATCAAACTCCGACAATTATATAGAAAGGTTCTTAGACCATCAAAAAATAGCTGAAAATATTCCTCTGCGTCCAAACAAGCTGTCATCAGAAGGATACAACAAACAACTAACATTCCATGAACTCAAGCTTGCCCTAGGCTCTTGTGGCAGCTCGGCTCCACGCTCTGACATAATAACATGAAATAATCAACAATCTGCCTGGTGAGACCGTAAATTGTATCTTAGGTCTTTACAATAAGATTTTTGCAGCTGGTCATATACCGTCATCTTGGAAGGAGGCAATAGTCCTGCCAATACTAAAGGACGGCAAAGACCCTTCCTTAGTTTAAAATTACAGACCAATTGCACTCCCAAGCTGTTTACCTAAAGTATTTGAAAAAATTATTAACCGTCGCCTTGTGTTCTTTTTGGAATACAATAGTATCTTGGTCCCTCACCAATCTGGCTTCCGAAGAGCAAGGTCTACAACCGATAATCTTGTTCTCCGTGAGTCATATATACGTGATGCATTTGTACACAGCCAATACTGTCTATCTGTATTGTTTGAACTTGAGAAGGCACATGGTACTGCCTGGCGATATGGTATTCTGCAACACCTATCGTCCTATAGAATTTGTGGTTATATGCTCAACATCTTGCAAAATTACCTATCTGAAATGTGAATTGGCAATGTAGTATCGTGCACTTTGGTTCAAGAAAACGGCGTGCCACAGGGAGGAGTGCTAAGTTGAACATTTTTCCCAATTAAAGTGGACTCTCTCCCCTTTGATATACCATCGATGGTGTCTTATTCTCTATGTGGACGACATCCAAGTCAGTTTGAAATCTTGCAATCTGTCGATATGTGAACGCCAGATACAGTTAAGTGTTAATCGGCTCTCGATAGGGGAAGACGAAAACGGGTTTAGATTCAGTGCAGAGAAGACTACCTGTGTGCTGTTTTCCAGACGAAGAGGGGTATGTCCTGACCCATGCATTACGATGAATAGAAGCCTGGTAAATAGAAAAGAACAAAAATTTCTTGGCGTAATCTTCGATAGTAAGCTAAGCTTCATGCAACATATAAAACAGTTGAAGCTGAAATGTCTAAAAGCTATGAACATTTTAAAGATTTTATCTCACCAGTATTGGGGAAATGATAGGCATTGTCTCCTATCTCTATTTAAATTCCTTGTGTTGTCACGCATAGACTATGGATGTATTGTTTGCCAGTCAGCTTCAAAGACAGCACTTAACCTACTCGATCCTATCACTTGGGTACCCGCCTAGCACTTTGTGCCTTTCGTACAAGTACTGTTCAAAATCTCTATATAGAGGCGTATCAGTGTCCACTGGATTATCAGCGCACATATCTCTGAGTCACCTATGCAATAAGAACGATGTCGCTAAAACAACATCCATGCAAAGCAATAATAAATGATCAGTCCGCAAACCAATTGTATTTCAACCGGCCGTCTCACGCCCCGCCGTTCCCATTCGCAGTAAAGTCTGTTGCGGAACAACTTGCAATAGTTTTCACAGATCTGCACGAAAGTGACTATGCTCAATCCCTCCCACCTCGGGAGCAATGTCCAGTCACCTGTGACTTGCCCTTTACAGAGTTTAACAAGAAGAGTTGTCCAAGTAGCCTCATCCAGCAACATTTCATGGCTCTTGAAGACAAGTACAGATCTATTGCATTTTTCACTGATGCTTCAAAGTGTGCAAATTCCGTATCATGTGCAGCCCATGGCCGAAACTTCTCCAACTCGAAAATGTTGCATAAACATAGCAGCATCTTTGCAGCGGAAACGTACGGTATTCTGATCACTATTGAGTATATAGTACAGCACAATACAGAAAAGTCTCTAATATACACAGATTCTTTAAGCGTTCTCACAGCCCTGTCCTGTCGCAAAGCAAGCCGAAGCCCTGTGTTAAACAAGCTCCTTCAACTAATTCGCATAGCGTATAAAGAGCACCTTGTTCTTGTTTGCTGGGTGCCAGGCCACCCTGGCATCGCAGGCAATGCAATGTCGGACAAAAATGCTGGAAGAGCGGCGCATCGGGATACAATTGATGTAAGCTGGGTACCTGGTGTAGATATGAAACCTGCGGTACGAAAGGTGCTCCATTATGACTGGCAAGCGGAATGGGACAAGGAAGTTGAAAATAAGCTGCACCTGCTTAACCCCCAGTTAACCAAATATATCCCACCGAATCTCCAAAGACACACCGAAGTCACCCTGGCACGACTCAGAATAAGACGCCCTTGTGGCACACACAAATACCTCTTGACTTCAACTGACCCACCGACATGCACACGCTGCGGTGATAACTTAGCCGTCCTACATGTCCTCATTCAATGTCCCGAACTTCACCGAGAACGAGTAGCTCATTTTAGGGAACTCTACACACACCATATACCCCCCATCCTTCGATGTTCTTATCAGAGGCTGCACTTTTTAACTTAAAAAGAGTGCTTAATTATCTTGCACAAGTTAACTTTATAGACATCATCTTATATCATCCTAACCATGAGAATGTGCCTTACAGGTGAGATAAGGTCGGATGCACAGAAGTGTGTCTGAGTTCTCGCTCTTCTTTCGTAAGCCAGAATTGTACAGCTAGGGACTCGGCCAATCCACAAGTATTTATCATCTGTGCCTGTAACCAATGAATTTAAAGCCTTATGCTTATCTTAGTATTTATTTTAGATATAATGCACAGGTATTTGTAGACATATCTTGTGCGTAGGCCTCTATAAAGCTTTTATTTTAGGTCATATTCCTAAACTCCCAATTTTACTAAACCAAACCACATGTCCTGCCGCGTTTTTGGCCTAAGATGCCCTAGCGCCAATAAACTTCAACCATCATCATCATTATCAACATTGTAAATTCTAAGCTTCTATTGTTTTTAAGCTTAGCGAGTTGATAATTTTTCCCACTTGCAAGCCTGACTAAAAGTTATGATGGATAATTTGCCGCAGTTTAACTGTCCCTATCGAACGAAATTTCATTATTTGATAGTTGTAATTCTAAATAAATAATCTGGTCTTGATGCCGGCCAAACTGGAATGATTAGAAACTACGTACAAGGTAACACCCCACGACTCGAACCAAACTATAACATTGCCTGAGCCATGTGAACAACCGTAACAAGAATAAATTCATATAAGCAAGCAAAAAGCACATTACCGCAAGAATGGCGACCAATGCTCATCTACTACTTGGCGCAGACATTTCAAGTGAGCAGCAGGCTGTACAAAAGACACGCTGTACGCGCTGTCCCTGCTCTATTGCCCATTGCATTTTTCTTCACTAAACGGTAGAAAAGCTGTCGCATCAGCATTGCCTTAGCTCAACGCTTGCAGCGTTCATTACCTTATTGAGGAAAAAAAGAAAATACTTACTTCTTCGGTAGCATATTTCATCCATTATACATGAAAACACTGAAGTATGTTATGTTTCTGCGCTTGCTACGTATAGGGGGAAATGATTATGTGTGTGTCGTTCTCATGATGCCTTCCGCAGGAATGGCGTGGAGTTCGAATGCGACTCAAATATGAAATAACTTCCTACAAACAATGTAGGAAAACTTGAACCCGGCAGTTTTCCTTCGTATTCGATATGTAGGAATTGAGTTAAGGCGTGAGATGTCCGACGGGGAGTCATTCCACCTACACACGTCTGAAATGACGCGAATATTTTGCCTTTGCGCAACTTCCATTTCTTATATCGAGAGCCTCAACTGGCTAGTTGCAATGGCTTAAACCCGCAAAAAAGCGCCTCAAGTGAGAGCAAAATATCATCATCAGGAAGGGCTCACACCCCATAAGCAAGCAAGTAATGGCTGAATATGAACCAAGGAAAGAAACGAGCGAACGAACGAGCGACGGAAAAAAAGAGCGCCAAAGAAAACAAGAACGAAATCACCTTTAGGGATGCATTATTTTCCCACATGTGACGTTGAGGAGATCAACCTACAGTCCCAAACGTTTACTTCGTACGGCAGCTCACTATGTCTCACCCGTCAGATCGTACAACTTTAGGCATTACCACGCATGCAGGAGGCTTTCCTCTTCAGGTCTTAGTAGAGTGTAACACGCTGCTGAATCTTTCTACCCTTCCTAGCGTACAATCTGTCCTGAAAAATTCACCGACCATTACTACAGCCCATAACGTGAAATTTGAGAGCAGCTGTGTACATGTTTTTATTATGCGATATATTCAGGCAAATATTTTCAGAGATACAGATAGCAGAGGCCAAACGCGACGGCTTTTGTAAATGACTGATCGAAGGATCTAGTGTAATAGCTGGTGCTGTGTGGCTTCCGTAAAAATCCGCGCATAAACTCAGATTGGAAAACAATTGCAGACCAATACAATCGAAGCAAGCAATTAAAACAAGCGAAAGCCAGAACCCACACAAGCTGATCATAGCACGATATGAGCGCTCTGGCTGAGATCCCATGCTAGTACGAAACGAGTGGTAGGGCGTCCGCAGGAAACCAGTCTTCCGCGCTCATGTCACTGAAGGGGCAGCTATCATTGGTCTCGGCCTCTCGACCATTCAAGGCTCATCTTCTGCCGCTCCGCATTCGCTCTTTCATCTTTCGCTCTTGTGCTCGTTCGCTCGGCTACGCCGCCGACGCTCGCCGCAAGAATGGGTCATGAAGAGCTGCGCCATAAAACGGAGACGTATTTTACCCGACGCAAAACAGTCTTTCTGAATGCCAAATGTCTCACTACCAAAAGCACGCTTCTGGACTTTTGCCTGAATACTCCTTGTGAGCGTGTTGAAGACGGAGTTGTATTTTCAATACTCAGACGGGCTAGTTTTTTAACTTACCATCACTAAGAGATATTTCTAAACTCCTGCACCTGTTTCATGTACGAAACGCGATGTATTAGATAATGCAAGGCTTCTTTTCTGCTTGCCACTCGAACGAGGAAAGTTCGTTTCCAGTTTAGCATCACAGGCCACCGAAAGCACCACCGTTCAATTTCTGCCAATATAGAGCCCAAATCGAGCGCTAGATATCAATGCAGCAACTTAGCGCCAAGAGCGAGTCGCCTTACCATTCACGCGCGATTTTTTTTTTTGTCAAACACTCAGTTGGTCAAAATGTGTTTTTCTCGTCCCATTCCAAGAGTGAGCCATTTTGAGCTAATTTGACCGTATCCTTACAGGAATGCTACTGGAACCGGAGGAATGGAACAGCAAGACTCCTGCGGTGTCAGAGCAAGTGATCAATCGTCTGTCAAGGAGTCAAAACACAAATGTGAAACATGCGGCAAATTTATAAGATGGGCTCATCATCTATCTGCACATTACCGCACGCATACCGGCGAAAGACCATACAAATGTGAAATATGTGCGAAATCATTCGCGGACAGGTCGAATTTCCGTAATCATCAACGGATTCACACAGGTTTGAAACCCCATATCTGTCAAATATGCACTAAACCGTTCAAAAGCAAAAGGGAACTTAACAAACATCTGAAATCACACAGTAACGACCGACCTTTCGTTTGCGACATATGTAATTTCTCCTTTAAGTGTAAATCGCATCTCCAAAGACACCGCGAAAGATTTCACGAGGACGGAACACCGTAGGAGTGCACGCAGTGTGGATTTCGGTCCACAAAGAGAGAAAACATGGACGCACATCTCTGCCAGAATACTGGGTGCTAACTGTGTGGAGATTCATCTAGACATGCATTTGAACGAATTGCACATCCCGTGACGCATACGGTGGGCAGTCTTAACAGTGTGACTAGTGCGCAAATGCAGTAAATCGCCCATGGGTTTTGCATATGAACGTGACCATGCACCCGTGCAGGAAAAAATAAGCGCTGACATTCTCCCGCCGGGGTGATAAACTAACCGGACGCATCGTGTGGAGATGCGGGCTTCTTTTGACGTTTAAGACTGTTGAGTGAAATGCAAGGCGTAAATGATGCAGCTTGATTTTTCGAAATTACGAGAGGGAACGTAGTCTCCAGCAGAATTTGGCATGTTTGAATGTCGAAGTATATTGCAGCTCCTGGCTAGAGCTTATTGTTTGCACAACTATGTTGTTCGCCAAAGTAGCTATGGCGAACTCATTCCTAGACAGACCCTAATGAGCAGCAAGTTCGTGTTTTGTGTCACTAGAAGGTTGAAACATTCGCACAGAATCCTTGACACCTGGGTTAGTTCTGTGCAAATGGTCTGACTGTGTATAGTAAACGAGCTTTGCCTTATCATCGTTTTAATTCTGCATTGTGAATAGAAGAGAAGACCTCTCATTAGGAAACATTTTAAAAGAAGGCAGTTTTCTTGTCAACTAAAAAAAAATATCTGCCAATAATTGAGGTCCCTAGGCCTTGCTGCCTTCGAGAGACCGCTTTTACGACAATATGTAAACGAAAACATGGGGACATTTATGTCCCCTAAAAATTGTTCAATGCACGTAATGTTTTGGTTCACTCTTTGGCTCTTGTATTCACAGCGAAGATTTTTCTTCTTTATCACGCCGATGAGAAAACTGAAACTGAATTAGACTGAAATCACATGTAGCTTCACAATATACGTTCTACCAAAACGAATATTTTAGTTGTTGTGTTAATTTTGAACCTCTTTCAGTTTTAATGTGCAGTTTCTGATTCCTTCTGAAGTCGTCCCTTCTCCCTTGCACTCCATTCTATTACAGCTTTAGAATTTTTAGCCTGATGTGACAAACGTGTCCCTGCGAGCGAGATACAGTTTTTAGTTACACTATTGACACGCTTAGTTCGTATGTCTTCTTGCTGTGAGCGCGTTTCACCGGATGTCATCTCATTGCATGACGCGCCTGCATGCATCAGAAGTTGCTCAAAAATTCGGTCTTATTTTTGGTATTGTTCAATTTTTATCACCAAATTTCACGCGCAACGCGAATACATTTGTGCATTCTGGAAAGCACGCGAGCACCAGCGATTCCGCTGGAATCTTCTACGAATATTGTGTGAACAGCCGACGCTTGATGATCGTAAATCTCTTGTTCGATGATCGATTCATGTGCCCGGCAATATTTTTCTACCCGAACGTAACTTGTTTTCTGGGTTTCGGTTCGCCCAATAAAGAATGGTTCGTGAGTGATGGTTCTTGTTACTGTGTTATTTGTCGTATCTACAACGCGACATATCGTAGAGGACCTTCGTCGTTACTGATCAAACCCTACCAGTCAGGAAAAATATTGGAGGACGCTTAAGCTTCACCTTCGACAGTGGAACGCTATAGCGTTATCGCACCCCGTTCGCACTGCCCATTCGCACACCCCGTTCGCACTGCCGCAGGCTACACCTGCCGCTTTAGTACGGACCTTCGCCCGAGAAGACCAGAACGATCATGACCCCGACAAATGCCAAAGTGAGAGTGCCCGTGTCGCCCGCAGTGATGTGTGCTGCAAAGCCAAGGAAGCCACCGATCATTAGCGGATCACCATTTGGAGATCTGGAAAGCTGGCCGGAAACCTTTGGAAAACCACGATGTTTAACATTTGAATCTTTGATGAGCTGCAGTTTCACAGTGCATTTCTGCATACATTCACGAGCGTCATGCCCAAGGAGCGGGCCGAAGTTGAATAGGGATGCCGAATGAGAACACCGTGACCTTCAAGGCAGAAATTCAGCCACTTCGACCTACAAATGTCCGAGAGGAAAGCGTTCTTCCGCGCTGCGGTTTGAAACAAATGGTTTACACAGGATAGATACGTGAACCAGCCAAAACCATTGCAATATTCCTAACGGAAGCCACGGGTATTGAAAAGATGTTGGAATAGCGCACTTAGCAACATCGTCGCCTGGTGTTCCCGCTGAGGTGAAAAATTCAAACACAATAAGCCCCGGCGAACTCCAAAACACCCCCATGACAGTTTCACGCAAACTACTTAACATGTTCTCTTCGATGCAGCTGAAGTAGCCGTAATTGCTGACATCGTCTGAGGGGAGGTCCAGCAGCCATTCCTATTCCCTAAATTGCTGCATCTAAAGCCTGGAGTGAGTACCTACCTCACTGTCTTCAGACGTCTGCGTCCCCCATCGCTCCTGCACCTGACGAGTGCTCGCTCTGCTGCTACTGAGAAGCCGGACACATCTATTGCTTATACCCTTACCGTGAGATGATACGATCTTTTGCGCTCAACTGTTTCCGTTCACAGCAACATTGTTTGTGACTGTTTGGCTGCAACTGAATGGAGACCCCGCCGACTGTGCCGATCGCAGTCGCCACGGCACTGCCTCTCATTGAAGCATCCAGAGTACACTGGGCTAATACGTGAGTGATATGTGGGTCCATATCCGGTAAACTAAACACAGCAACCTACGGATGTGTGGTCTCAATTCTATCAAGTGCCCAAGGTCCGCCGCCGCCAAAGCAAGATCTGTCTCCACGACGAAGAAACGACGTGCTGTAATTTCAACGAAGCTCGAAAGAAAAAACCCCGCTGCCAAAGATGCCTGACGACACCACGGAAAAGTGGGACAGTGCCATGAAGCCATGATTATACACCTCGAAAAGAATCAACAGACTATGAACCAACAACACAGATGTTGTCGCCGCGTAGTGGCCGCTTTAGTGGTCAGAGGACCTGACTACTCCATCATGAATCAATACTTAACCGCACAGTCGTTGACAGTTATGACTACATGGCAAGGACCCCAAATCCGAGCAGCTGGAGGTCACCTAACAAGGACGACGGGAAGGAGCACGTACGTTGAACACAAGGGGTGCTAGACACCCTTGTGTCGCAGAATTATCTTTTTTTCGCAGGATCACTACAATTCGCCCGCCTAACCATCAAGCACCAGCCAAGGACGGTCAGACAATGCTACAATCTTCGATGACGCTTCGTCGAATACCAGGCCGGTGACCATAATTAGGTTTTCACCCTCATAAGGCAACGTGGACTGAGAGAATAGCTGCGTTATTTCGCACACTCCATGAAACAGGCGAATGTTCGCATGGCCCGTAAGCTCGTAACATGGCCGTAAGCAGTCCAACTTCCGCGCCAGTAAGCGGTTTTACCTCAGCTAACCCACTATGATTTCGTTGCTCTAATTTTATGTACTACGTGTTCTTTCGTCTTCGTTCTCGTTTTATCTTTCTGCGGTGAACGCGTTTCACCGCCTAAAGTGTTAAGTTATCGCTCCGCGCATGACGCACTTGAATGTATCAGAACCTTCTTGGTCATCCTTACTAATTTTGTCTGCTCTCTATGTTATAGTGAAACCACGTGTAATCAGATTGCATGCGTGACGAGAATAGATTTCCACATAGTGTAAGGCGCTTGACCCTTTGCGACTGGTCTGGAATCTTCCACTAAACATTTATAAATAACCGACTCGCTTGAGCCGCTGATCAATATTGCAACGGTTGAGGCATGTGCTCGCAGATATCATTCACCCCGAGTGTAAATTGTTTCATGGCCATAGTTTCGCTCAATAAAGTGTTGGTTTCGTGACTCGCGGTTCTTGCTACTATGTTTTTCACCGTCCCTTCAGTGTGGAAATATCGACGATTAAACCGCGTCTTAGTTCAACTTTCGTCGACAGTAACAGAAAATTGTGCGTGGCTCAGCTATCGCAAGCATCAAAGAGCAGAGAAGCTGAGGGAAGTTAGGGCTACAGAAAAATTTATGTCGTCTTCCTCTGTGGGAGGATTCGGTTGGGACGGCGTGCCATTTCAGGCGCCTACCGCAACACAAGCGATTTGTTGAGACGCCATATGCGTGGGTGTCCTCTGCCAGACGCTCCAGCGCCGCCCCTTAGCTCTGATGCATGCCATCTCCAACGCCGTTGACTTCGTAGCTTTTTGAAATCCGCCAAAGTGATGATAATATCGAACTAAAGAAAGAAAAGACACTTGATTCTGCAACCCGTGAGAAAGGACAGCGCAGCGTTGAATCAAACGAGCGAGTCGTTTTTTTTTTTGTTTTCTTTAAATCTGAGAGAAATGATGTCACGCCACCTGTGTCCCCGCCGCGCAGCTACTTCTCCCTCGCTACACTTCACCGACCCTCGCCGCGTCGCTATGCTGCGCGAAGCTATTTCTTACACTCTACTTTCACTCTCTCTCAGCAATCTCGCCCGCTGCTAGGCGAAGCTGCGAACGTCAAGCGAAAACCAGCGAGGCACTAACAGCTCCACTGCAAGAACTTCTTATCCAGTTGCACTGCATTTATGTTGACTCGCATTACTTGCCGATGTACTATTTGTATCAAACGAAACACAAGCAGCGGATCACGTGACCGAAGCATAAGTGAAGGTAATGTGCATGCCATGGGATAGTTATCATCATTGACAGGCTCGCAGATCCGGTTTTACTGGAATATGCGACGGCGCTCGCCCTATACCGCGGTATTTCTCGCATCTGTTCTCTGTGATTTTTGTTTTGTCCCTTTGAAATATAGAGGAGCAAAACAGAAGACAAAATATCGAAATCTAAGGCAAGCATCATCCCCTGGTGAGGTGAAACCAGATGTATTTGTCAATGCTGATGATTGGCAGTTTGTACACACTAAACTTCGAGTTACGCTTAGGAAACCCACTCCGCTTTTCACGTCTCCTTTGGCACCAATAGCCGAATACTTTAGCGCATTGTGACAAGAGACAATGTCGGAGGTGCGCGACAAGAAAGGAAAAGAGGTGCCTACGTAGGCTTAGAACACTTTCCAGCACAGCTAACGGAGATGTGGCAAGAATGTTCAATCTCGAGATAACGCACGAAACGAGGTTTTGCTTGGGTATGCAATTCGTTACATTTCTACTTAAAAACGTTGATATCAAGAATAATTTTTCTAATTAACGCATTAAAATGTAACGAGAAATGACCATTGCTTGCCACTTGGGCCTCACTGGGTAGTTTGCGTTCCCAGACATGTGCTTTCCAGTTGTGCGATATAAGATGAAGGGGCGAGTAGTAGACCGTCAGTTCACAAAAACTAAAACTATGGCAAGTGCGCATGCTCACGAAATAGCTCTAAGTGTAAAAAAAAAGCACCAGAAAATATGCATATTCGCTCGTCGCCGAATCGCGAAAGGCAACCGCGAGGTGGAGCATTACCTGACACCTTTGAAAGCTGGAATTATGAATAGTCGAAAGCCACCCAGTCGTCACATCTTGACAGTATTCAAGAACTAGAAAAAGTACTTTATTACATTACATTTCAATCTCCATTCCGCTCTGTTTACGCGACGCTGCAGTTCCCATACCGTTGGAGGGTCGCAGATGCAGGTAGGATCCATCGTCATCTCGCCGTGTGTGCCTTAGCTATGTCCGAAGGAAAGATGATTAGGACAGTTAGGACGTTTAGGACAGTGCCAAGGTCTTTTAATGTTCTTCGGAGGATGCCCTCCACGTTATTGGCTTGGATTTTGCGTACACCCCGAGTGACCCATCCGAGGAAATTCGGCATTCGTGTTTTCCTCTCTCATTTTCGATTGCGTTTTCTTTTCTGACGCACTTCCTTTTACTCGTAACAACTCCTACCTTCCTATTTGTTTGTAGGGCTCACGTATGCATTCTTACATGTCAAGACCTGCAAATTCTCATAGTCATTGCAATCTAAACAAAATACAAGGCTATGAGAACCCCATCTTCTCTTTCACTACCGTAACACTCCAAATAACTTCACGCACCGATGGAGGCTTACCAACTCTTTCACTCTGTAGAAAGACTTTCCGCCGTCTCTATGTAGCAAACTACGATAAAACTGAAAAGCAAGCTAGGATACTTTCTCCTTTTGTTACGGGCAATTCTTTTACTTACATTCTAAGCCCGGGCTGGAATGTATTAAAAATGGTCAGTGGAGACCTTCTTCTCTTCTTTCGTGAAAAACAAGAGAACGAGATGCTAAGCAGTCTTGTGGAAGTTGGAGGTATTCCGATCACCAGCAAAGCACACTGATGCATCAAAAGCGCGAGCGGATAAATATTGCTGCAGTGGCCAGCTCACCGGAGCAAAACATGTTGTCCAAAGCCACCCCTCAGACGAGTGTGCTGACACACCCCATCGCAAGAAGTCATCTGCGATGGCGACCACGCAGCATAACCAGGATGACGTGCAAAATGAAAAAGAAGGAAAAAGGTCGTCACCCAAATGTCAAAGAGAATACCTCACGTGAGTAAGCCCATAAAAGGTGCTCAGTTCTTTCGCTCGCAGCCTTTGCTGATGGGATGCGTAAGGGGGGGTCCCAAAGGCCAACGTTACTTGCCCGGCCTCTGCATAGCAGTGCTATCTGTGGCACCGGTTAAATCATCTTCGCCCATTCTCTGAGAGAGCTGGGTGACTCCGGGACCATCTGGCTACATCACCTCCCATCTGCAGGTGAATCCAGAAACACGCACGAACAGCCTGCAAGCGCGGGCACTCAGCGGGCACACAACTTTCGAGCCGTTGGTGCCGAATAGTCGGCATCGTTCACTTGATCGCCCAAAAAAAAACAAAGGATTGGTGAAGAAAAAGGGAAGGGAGCACAAACTTGAATTCTACTGTGACGCGTGGAACACTTTCCTTTTTTTTAGTACTACTATGACGTTGCGGATAATGTATTGCAATGCGTTAGCGCTAATTAAAACTTTGATGATCATACTAAACTGTTATTTGAACACAAGCTTAAAGTATCTATGAGCCCAGGAGAGGCATTTAAACTCTGATCAATCAAACTTCCGGTGATCGCCAATCTGAAGATACCGCGACGACGGCATCGCCTCATTCGCTGTCATGGCAATAATTGTGCAGACAAGTATGTCATTGATAATGCACAACTTAAAAGCCGCTCGAATCAGTGTCACTACAAATAATTCTAAATGATAGATTGGTTATAATTCCTTCTATTTACCTTCAATACATACACGTGTTATTGGCAGTAATTTTTTGTGGCTGGTGAGTGAATGCTGGTTGAATGCTCAACAATTTGTAGCGAGAGTCTCGGTGCGATGCGAAAGGTAAGCACATGGAACAAGTTCTTGTAACCTTTGGTAAGTTATTCATTAAGGGGAGGCTATATATTGTACAGTATCACACAATTAGTATTCTTGTATTGATTCAGCGCTAGGCGCGTCTGGGCTTCTTCCCTACTTGGAAAGGAATGTTATAAAATATTTTAGGCAATGACACACTCCACAGTAACGTCGACTTTGATGCAGCAGCACGCCTGTCCTCGGCAAATTCCTATGTTGAGGCTGGATTCGGGCAATTGGTCGTATTTTAAAAAATCAACATGTCTCATTCGTTATTATATAAGCAAACTTAGCATACTTTAGCACTTTTATTACTGCCACCATAAAATACATGCGAAAGTGAGGAAACGAGGGCTGCGAAGAGACGCAAGAAATGCAAATCAAACATTGGGCACACTTCGTCGATACCGAAACACGTAAAATT
This sequence comes from Dermacentor andersoni, assembly GCF_023375885.2. NCBI lineage: Eukaryota > Metazoa > Arthropoda > Arachnida > Ixodida > Ixodidae > Dermacentor > Dermacentor andersoni. The sequence continues at coordinate 58,120,604 of NC_092818.1, forward strand.
TTATCCAGTTGAAGGAGTTAAGTCAAAGGACAGACCGACGCAAGGGCAAGCTGCAGAACAAGCTGGGGCACTTTCTCTCTGGCATAAGGTCCTGCACGCAAGAGATGCAAGGCTGGTATGGATTAACAAGCTTAAAATGACAGGAAACTCATCCTTAGACCCTGGTGAATGACCGAGGGAGGAGCCTAGAAGGCCACGCATATACTCTTGGTGAAAACTTCGAGCATGTGTGTAGCTCAATGCCGAAAATTCAACCATTTTTAAGTTTTCCTTAAGCTCTATTACAGCTTCTTTCATCTTAGAAGAACACTCCGGTTGTCTCCGGCACGTTTATTTCACCGCGTTTTCAACTGGCGTACTTGCGCTAAATCAACTAAAGCTTTTAATCAATCGTTCGTGCACCCTGCAATTGAATCAGGGTGATAGAGAGAGGGAAAACATTGTTCAAGGTCCAGTTGGCTTGGGTGAAGACAGACGGGCGAGCGGGAGGCGTGCCCCACCGGATCCTCCCTTCCTCAGCTGGCGGCCGGACCTTGAGTCTTGGCGGCGTCGTCGGTCAGCCGAGCTAGCCAGATGTGACCATTCGGGCATTCGCCGAGCAGCATGTCAGAGCTTGTTTACCTACTTCACCATTTTATGTATCAGCTCACTTCACTGGTGCTGAGTGTGAAACATAATTTACGACTATGGCGTCACCACTCCCAAGGATAGCAACCTGGCTTCGGTGTCCACGGCTTGGCACGTGTTCTTGATTCTTAGCGTAGGGCACGGATAAACACAGAAACATGACAAACGCGCCTCACATGTCCAGGAGCAGTGGTATAAGTCGAAGCACTGGCCAAGAAGGCATTCACGAAGCCTAAACCACATCGAACGACAGTTCAGGGTGAGCCATGCAGTTGTGCTCTTTTTGTTCTTAAATTGAAGCTTCTTACGCGAACCATCCCTGAATTGGTTGTTGAGTGTGGCTGCTGCTGTGTTAAAGAATGGGTGCGTGCTTCACGTCGCTTCATACGCATGCGCAGTGCAGTTTCCAATACGCCCCAAGCACAAGAATGAACCGAGAAAATAAGGAGTCAACCTCACACCTGTCGTTGGGGTCTTCTACTTCACCCTGTACATACCTGTCCTTACACAATGCCAACGTGAGTACTGGATGGGTATAATTTTTCTTTCATTTACTTACCTTATTGAGAAGGCAGAAGTTTGTAGACTTCTTCCGTTGAATATTTGCTACCACCGAAAAAAAAAAAAAATTCGTCAGCTAAGATAACTTTTATGGGCATCGCGGCGTACTCGCGTGCGCGGCGCCAAATACTTTCAAGCTTTAAGTTCCAGCTGTGCGGAAGGATTATGCTTAAATATCCAATATCGTAAATTTAGCGGCAGAACATCTAAATAAAGCGCCCCTATTTGAGGCACATAAAGTTGAAAAAAAAAAGAGGAAAACTTGCGTTCATATACTTGAGAGAACGCATGCTTTGTCTAAAAGGTAAGCACTTCCCGGAAAGGCCCATCATTTGACAAGCAGGTGAAAGGTGTCATTGAGCCAGTAATAACGAAGTTTAGTGGAAGGATAACGTTTACTACAGGTGTATTTTGTTGTTCTAGCTTTTTTGCGACGAATCAATGTGAATACAGAGCACCTTGGTTTACGACCCGAGCAAACTCGTCCTCTGAGGGAACTCCGAAAGCTACCTCACCAAACAGGGCATTTACTGATGCAATCGTTTGGCTCTTACCGCAAAACGGCCTCATTGGACAATGCTCGTAGATTCACTTCTAGAGGGTGACGTACAGAATTCCCGCGTGTAGTCAACTTCAATGTTCTATCGACTCTGGTGGCCGCAAGAATTTCCTTCTCTCGTCCGCGATAGGTATACAGGTATGTTGAAGTTTTCCTTCCTACGGCACCTGAGTATGTCAAGCATTAAACTTGTACCGCAAGATATCGTTGAGAAATGAGGTCCTGTCTGCACGGTTCAAACATCAACATTTTGCAATTCTGTCCAGGATTGTTCCTCTGATCATATGGAGAGATTATGATTGTCTAGTAGACTAATGAGGTAACGGAAAAACATGAGAAACGTCCATTCCTTGCGCAGGACTTTTGCAATTCACGCAGCAGTGCCTCGTGGATAACTAGGCAAATTGACGGCACGGCCTGTCATACTAGAAGGAAATTCTGGCACCCACAATCCATATTACATTCCGGAGCAAAAATGGTTACCGCTCTAACGTGGTGCCAGCTGGTCACATGTGCAGCAGGAACTGCACGGTGGTTGTTGTAGATGAAATATGTTAATATATTCGAGTAACGTCGCTTGTCGGTTCGGAGCACCTATCGTTTACGTTCGGTAAATAATTTTCCTTCCAGGGCAGCAAGAAGGGTCCGTGGTATCTGAGCCGTATGAGAGGAAGCGGCCTCAGGGCGCTTACGCTTATGTTCCTCGAACATGGTTGGGTGGAAAAGACTTTTGCGATGAGGCATTTTCGCAAGAAACTGTCCTGTAGCATTACGTGAAGGCTCCATGTACAACCAAAAACACCCTGAAGCGAGCAGGAGTTATACTGTGCTAATAGAAAGCACTGACGACACTTATACGTGCCTTGGATGTCTAACGTCAATCGTCGCTCGAACAGCTACACACCCAGGGATAACGCTAATGTTGATTTCACATATGTTGTCTTCACATTTACAGGAGTAATTTGGCCTAAATATATAGCGAAAGAGGCTTTCTGATTCGCCATTGTATAAACGTTGGGTCCCCTTTATTCATTCTGTCTATTCACTGATAGCGTCACGACTGCCAATATCTCCCGAGTAGAATTAGCACTACTCCTGAAAGAAAGAAATAATAATAAACACATGTTCGTATCTACGGCTTTTGGCTGGGCGTGGGCTTTGCTTAAGTTTGCTTTGATGATTTGGTGTCAATTCAGCACAGGTCACTGGGGCGCCTTGTTTTGTGTTCAATATATTAGCAATTTAGCGTCGACATAGTGGCGCACTCTATCGTCTCTTTTTTCCAGATGGGTTTTATAATTTCATTCGAGTTGCCCAAGTGCCCGCCGTTTTACTGGTTCTCTCATGCTTCGCCCAAACTGCGCATGCGCGATCATTCAGGAACGTTCTGTCTCAGAAAGACGCTAGTGCTCCGGAGCGTCGTCACCAGGCATGACTGAACAAAGAAGCGGTGGGCACACGCCTCCCGCGTTTGCCTTCATCGAAGAAGCAACCCCGGGTACAAGCCGTGAAGGCGGCGAGGGAGCCTCAGGCACTTGCGTCGATTACCCTGCGTGAGTATTCCCGCTTGGGAAAGTTTCGTTGGATATTGTCAGCCGTAGAAACAACCTGAAATACAGACTTTAACAGTTATACGTTTGTTTCCACATCGAAGTGGGCGTTTTCGAGGAATAATTCGATTCGGTGCGGCTGCGGCTGTTTATGTCCATGATAAAGAGAAGTGCCTCCTGTTTTTCGATCAAGGTATCTATCCATATATATATATATATATATATATATATATATATATATATATATACACGCAGGAATGAGACGACGACCTTTTAGGAAGACTTACTGCACATTTGGCTGGTGGACCAGCTTTCGTCAGAGTACTTTACTGTACTCTCTGTACTATGCAGAGCACTTTCCTTCAGAGTACCTTACTGTACTCTGACGAAGGCTGGTGCACCAGCCGAAAGCGTTCAGTAAATAAGTCTCCCTAAAAGCTCGTCGTCTCTTTCCTGCGTATGTTACGTCGGGTCCTGCGTGCTGAACTTTGAAGAAACCCCCATTTATTTTGTTACGCCCACTAGGGTTTTGTTCTGTTTCAGTTACGATAGCGGACCAAACACCTAGAAGTGAATTTACTGTTCTTGCACGTACAAAGCATGACATTATTTTAGGAATTTATTTCTTGCGTGAGTGGGGGGCAACTTTGGATTGTGGAAGTGGCGCGATTTCTTTTCGCCGTGACGTGAAAACTTCAACGACAGATAACACCAGTGATGCCGCCGACGTTCTCGCCGTGTCGCAAGGTGTGTGTTTGTCCCCTCAGACCGAAATGTTTGAACCTGTCAATAATTCTGGCCCTCGGACAGGTTCTTATAGTGGTTAAGCCGAGCCCGATTATGACAATACGCTCAAAATAAAAATGTGATATTCCCTCGCGCCCTTGTTGTCACCACTGATTGTTGTACTCGTTTGTGGACACTGAACGTTTCAACCCAATCCATAACATTGCCGCTAGGACTTAAACTGGCAAGTTTTGACGAACAAGCCATTGTCAGCGTTGGAACGGTCGAAATGTAAACTTCCGAAAAGAAATCCAAGCGCGATTCCAACCATGATAATTCTGCTGACTTTAAGCGCATTATTAACAAGTCGCTGTCTTCTAGTGAGCAGTGTCTGCTTGAAGGAGTGCTCGCTCACTACGCCACATTGTTTGATTTTGCTCAAGGCCAACGAGCGTCCCATACACCACCGGCGTCTCGTACGCAACACCACTTCCATACAGGGCAAGCGACGCCAATTCGTCAGAAGCCCTATCGCGTTTCACCTTCAGAGAGAAAAGTCGTCGCCGAGCAGGTCAAATAAATGTTACAGAAAGGAGTGATCCAGGAATCATGTAGACCTTGGGCTGCTCCTGTGATCCTAGTAAAAAAAAAACTCGTGAAGATTCTGTGTGGACTATCGCCGCCTAAATACTGTCACAAAGAAAGACGTGTGCCCCCTGCCACGAATAGACGACGTCATCGACTACCTCCACTCCGCGTCGTATTTCTCTTGTTGATTTACGGTCAGGATATTGGCAAATTCCCATGCACCCCTCAGACAAGAAGACCGCCTTCGTCACAACTGACGGCCTCTTTGAGTTCAACGTTATGCCCTTTGGCCTATGCAACGCTCCAGCGACATTCGAGCGATTTATGGATACCGCACTCCACGGACTCAAATGGGAAATTTTCATGTGCTATTTAGACGGCGTCATTATCTACTGCCGGAAATTACACGAGCACAATCAGCGCCTGTCGGTGTTCTTGACTGTATCCAGCAAGCTCGCCTTATTTTAAGCTCGAAGAAATGCCATCTCGGTGAGTGTCAAGCCCTCGTACTAGGCTTTCTGGTCGACAAAGATGGCATACGACCAGACCCTCAAAAGATAGCTGTGGTTCGCGACTTCCAACAGCCACACACGGCGAAAGATCTGCGAAGCTTTTGGGCTTTTGCTCATATTTCCGGCATTTGATCAAGAATTTCGCACAGCTTCCCTCTCCCCCTCACGTCACTCCTTCTCACTCACTCCTTCACAAATACTTGAGGACTGCTAACTGCGAGTCGGCGTTTCAGCAGCTGAAATTTTTGTTGACATCTCGACCGGTTCTACGGCATTTTGATCCGGAGGCGTCAACTGAGCTGCATACTGACGCCAGCGGTGTGGGTGTTGGCACTGTGCTTGCTCAGCTCTGCGGTGGCCTTGAGCATTAGGTTGCCTACGCTAGTCGAGCACTTACAATAGCGGAGACAAACTACACCGTTACTGAACTCGACTGTCTGGCAGTCATCCTCGCCATTCAGAAGTTCCGCCCGTATGTACGTGGCCGCGCATTCACGATAGTGACTGACCATCATTCACTCTGTTTGCTCGTTGGGCTGCGTGACCCATCAGGCTGGTTGGCCCGCTGGGCTTTGCACCTTCAAGAGTACAGCGTTTCCGTTAACTACAAGAGCAGACGCTGTCACGCGGACGCTGACTGCCTATCCCGTCTCCCTTTGCCACACACTAATGCTGAGCATAATGACTTCGATGACTACCTAGTTTCCATCTCTTCCGACTTTCCAGACCTGGGTACCTTCGAGAGCAACCAACTTTGCGACCTTACCTTGAAAACCCTACGGGCAGCTGCATGTCAGCCAGCAGGAACAACACCGTTCACTTTTCGTAGTGGTTTGTTGTGCAAAAAAAAATAAAAATAACTTAGTTGACTCGCAGAGGTCGCAAACAAGGCAACTACAGGGAAGCTCTCACCCATAGAGAGGAGATATAGTTAAAAACGGCCGATGGGAAACCCATACCCAAGGTCGATAGGATCGGGGTATTGGGGCTCCTCATTTAAGCCAAGGGCAACAACGGAGAAACCCTCAGAAGACTCGAGGGAACTGTAGCGCAAATCATGAGGCTAATCAGAAGGATAACAAATAAACACAGCGGAATGAAAGAGGAAAACACGATCAGGTTAATACAGACCTTCGTAATAAGTAGAATAGTATACGTGGCGCCGTATATAAAATGGCAGGTCGCGGAAAAGAGCAAACTAGAATGCCTCATTCGGAAAATATACAAACTAGCCATAGGACTACCGATCAGCACCAGCACGGACAAGTTGCTGCAATTAGGCCTACACAACACGATAGACGAGCTCATTGAAGCGCAACGTACGGCACAATATGAACGCCTCTCTAAGACAAGAGCAGGCAGACACATCCTAGAGAGATTAGACATAGGTTACCACACACAGCACGGTGTCAAGGTGGACATCCCGAGAGAGACGAAGGAAAGATTGGTAATACCCCCCATACCAAAGAACATGCACCCAGAACACAATAAGGACAGAAGAGAGAACAGAGCGAAGCAAATACAGAAGAAATTCGGCAGCGACAAGGACGCAGTTTTCGAAGACGCGGCTCGATACAGTCGCAAACGGGTGTTTACGGCAGCCGTAATCGATAGGGAGAAACAGTGCAAGACGTGCAGATAGATGAAGTAGCCATAGCGCTCGCAGTAGCTCAGACTAACGCAACCGTGATAGTCAGCGACTCTCAGACGGCAATAAGAAACTTTGCCGACGGCCGAATCTCCCCGGAGGCACTACGCATTCTTTTTTTTTTTTTTGCGGGAGGCCAAAATTACAAGATATACATCACCTGGGCATCCGCTCACACTCTCGCGGAGGACGGCAACAACGAGGCGGCACACGACGCGGCTCGAGGGCTTACGGACTGAGCCGCAGTCGCAAGTGACGCCCCGACACCCTCCGGACGTGACCGTGCGGTAAACGAGTGGGAGTGGGAGGACCGAATGACAACATATAACGACATTACGAAACAGTATAGTTTACAGAGGTGCATATTCCCGCGACCTCACGCAAAATTGACAAAAAAGCAGTCTGTCGCATGGCGGCAGTTACAAACTAGGACGTATCCGAATCCTGCGCTCTCGCACATCATATATTGGGATGTATATCCTACGGACAAATGCAAAACAAGCGAATCCAGAGCCACTCTGGAGCATATATTATGGGAATGCCGAGGGATAAATAACAATAAAGAAAACGCGGCCCCTAGCAGCAGCCTTCGCACGCGCTGGGAAGCCGCGCTGCTCCACCCCGCCCTCGAGGACCAACTATGGGCCGTCCAGCGGGCCGAGGATGCCGCCAGAACCCACGAACTCCTGACCGTCACCTGGGCGGGGCCTTTAGCCCTCTCCACCAACTCGCAGGGCACACAATAAAGTTCCTTCCTCCTCCTCCTTGGCTGATGGTGCTCCATTGCTTCTAGTTGTGCCCGAAAACCTGCGCCCTGCTTTCCTTCCTTCCATGCATGACGATACCACGTCCGGGCACCTTGGCTTTGCACGCAAACTAAACCGACTTCCACAGATTTTTATGGCCGAAGCTCTGGAAAACAACGAAGCTGTGTGTCGCCAGCTGTACTGTTTGCTAGCGCCACAAGCAAACAACGACGGCTACAGCAGGCTATTCGCAACCAGTTTGGCCACCAACGTTACGCTTCGAAAAAGTCGGCATCGACTTGCTTCGCACGCTCTCAAAGACGTCATCTGGCTACCGCTGGATTAGAGTATGCGTAGATTACCTTACTCGCTACATTGAAACGGCGGCACTTCCATTTGCCACTGCAACAGATGTCTCTTTATTTTTGTTGCATCACGTCATACTCCGTGACGGCGCTGCCCGGGCTGTCATCAGTGACCGTGGACAGCAACTCACCGCCGACGTCACTGAAAAACTTTTACGGCTTTGTGGTTCTGCATATCGTCATTCCACTCCTTACAACCCGCAAACCACTGGCCTCACGGAGCTTGCGAATCGAACCCTTACCAACATGTTATCAATGTATGTCGCTGCTTACCACAAGAATTTGGACACCGTCTTACATTTTGTAACGTACGCGAATAATAGTGCCAAGCACGAAGTTACTGGATATGCGCCGTTCTTTTTGCTGTATGCACGCGCTCCAAGAGCTTTCTGGACACTGTTCTAATTTTATCGTGCCAAGAATATCCTCCCATCGCCCAAACTCTGTCGTGCGGCGGAAGCACGTCGACTGGCGCATCGTAGGACGTTGTCCTCACAAGGCAACAGCAAGCTGGATTTGCGTTGATGCGCGGCATATCCCCGTCACCTTTATTCCCGGTGATTGTTTGGTTGTGGACACCTGTTCGCAAAAAGGAATTGTACCGCAAATTTCTCGCCACTTAAACCAGACCATTTGTCATACTCAGCCGCTTGAGTGATGTGAACCATGTCGTCACCAAAGTGATGGCAAGTAATCGGCGTTTACGTGCGACGCAAGTTGTTAACGTGGCCAGACTCAAGCAGTACCATCACAGGTCCCTTTAACTCGCTCAGCGAGCTTCGTCTGCCCCCGGGCAAAATGTCGCAGCACTGCGCGATTAAAGTAAAGAAAGAAGTAGGGTAGGCGCACGTGATCTCGGGGTACTCTGGGCGTCGCCTGTGGCTTCCTCGTGGACCTCGTTTCACCCTGTAAATAAAGATCATTCGTAACATTATATATATATAATATATATATATATATATATATATATATATATATATATAAATTTAGCTTGCCTTTGATCACGGCATCGCACATTTGTAGCAATAGCCCATTGGCTGGGATGTTGAGCTGCTTAGTTGGACATCACGGGTAATATACCAGGCGCAGTGGCATTTCACCAGTCACTGTGAAACGCAATAAGGCTCCGTAACTTGGATTTACGTGCGCATTAGCGAAACCCTTTTGGAGAAACTACATTCCGTGACCTGTCCAAGTGTTCGTCATAGCGAGATTAGGCTTTTGAAACGTCAAACGCAAGGATATAAGAAAATAAAACAGTACGTCAAACTTCATTTGGTGGTCGAGTGAGCACACTCCAGGAGCCTCACGAAATATCGCACAAATAGTACCATTTGCTAAACACGCAAGAGATGTGTGTCCAAGTGAGAACACTACTGAAATTTTCGCTTTTACTTGATTTTCAGGAAATATAAAAGGTGTGCCTGAAGAAAAACGCCATATGTCTTTGGAGTGAACGCCGTGTTCATTTTTAGGAAATGTTTAAGTAAATCGGAAAGCACTACCGGGACTCCGCGATGGCCACGTCATTCTGGCGCGACTGCGAACGGCCGCGTCGGCAGAGCGTGCGAAGGTAATCGTGAAATGGCGAGAACAGTTGCCGACTGCAAATCTAAAGATGCGTGGTCGCACGCTGGCACAGCTGTTGCGGACGCGGCTGGGCGACTGATTCGGCCGACTGGCATGGTCCTTGTACGAAAGCTAATATAATGCAGCCAAACCTAACATAATCTTGCGTTACCCAAAGCAAAATTTTAAGCTCCCGTGCTCCATTTCCGCACGCTACTCATGGTGCGGCCATCCTGTCACAATGTGTATGACTAGCGCTTTCCAGTTGACTCGCATGACGTCGTAGAGCTATACGCACGTAGTCTAAAATGGGCGCCTTGAAGGGGATGGCACTGCATAATTATATCGTAATTTTGCAACTTAGCATCTTCCTAACTTGGTTCTAGCATCATTCGTTGTTTTCCTATATTTCACGCTTCATGTCATGATTTAAAAAATTACGCAATTTAAGAGTGCGCCGTTCACCTATGCCAGCCAGCAAGTTATACTTTTGATAAAATGATCCAATACAGGTTTTACCTTAATTAACAAAGAACTTCCCTTGTTCGAAATTCTGTTTGGCAAAAACACTCTTCAGGTATATTCTGCCGTAACTAGGAGCACCGAGCAAACGCCAATATGCATGTCTCATTTCAGGTATATTGACGAGTACATCAATGACGCGTTGAAGGCGTTGAACCGCCAGACCGATGCCAGTGACGTCAATGGTACGTACGGCCTGGCCTTTAACCATCGATACCACTCGCGGACATGCTGAACAAAGCCCACAGGAGGCAGCATTTCCATCGATCATGAGGGCAGTGCATTTATTGGTCATACGGACGCCTTACTAGCGTCACTAGGTCAGTTGATGTGCAGTCCTAGTGTGAAATTCATGCAGATGAATTGAGCGCTAACAGAGTCAACACTGCGCGTATTCTACGTGCCTCAAGCTTCTAATGAGTTCATTTTCAACACGATGGATTCATTCGTAAAGGTAATGAACGCTTCTCGATATGCCTTGGATGTCGTGTACAAATGGGGTCAGAGTAACGAGCTTACCAATGCGTGGCAAGTCAAGTGCATGTTTTATACTTCACGCTTAATGCTACCTAGAAGATCTTGTCATTGAAGGGCCTCTTACCGCTCGCCAATGCAAATTTAAATTTTACGCTGGAAATTGCCAATGCGCCGTCAAGGGAGTGTTTCGGTTATACAATCATTCAAGTGCATTCGTTATGGGAGGGGATAGATGACATGGAGCTGTCGTGCTACTGTGCCGTCAGCAGGCTAGTGTTACTGCTTCCAAACAGTCTCCCTCTCTGCCTCGAATGGCGTCCTCAAGCGGCGTTGCTTCCTTGCCTTCTCCGCAAAGGGCCTACGTCATGTTAACGTGACGAGCCCCTGCTCTATTATTTATTCCTATACGTTTTCGTCGTATGACACATCTGTTTGTGAGCATTCCGTCATTGGATGATAAACCAAATTCCAGTGCAGTAGTCAGCGTCGCTGCAAGCAGTTCGCATTGCACAGATACATTTGTTAGCGGGACCTTGACCGGCTCTCTCAAAGCTCGGCTCTTTCCTGATGAAAAAAAAAATTATGTGATTTTATGTGCCAAAACCACTTTCTGATTATGAGGCACGCCGTAGTGGAGGACTGCGGAAATTTTGACCACCTGGGGTTCTTTAACGTGAACCTAAATATAAGTACACGGGTGTTTTCTCATTTTGCCCCCATCGGAATGCGGCCGCCGTGACCGGGATTCGATCCCGCAACCTCGTGCTTAGCACCTTCCAGATGAAGGGCACGTGGCCTACTGCTGAAAATTGCAACTGTTTCCTGCCACGCAGCCGCTTATACGTTTCACACGCGGTAGCCAGCACTTAATTTACGAGTTGTGCTTTTGTATTTACAACAGCCCCACCTGGTGAGAGGACTTTAAGACAGCTCTCTGTGTACCTTACGAAAAACCAGCCATACGTTATTAGTATTCTGGAAAACACGCGGTCATTATGTTTGCCAGAGCGTGGCGAGATTGCTGCTGTTACTTTATCCAACGATACTGCCCTGTCAACCTTTAATTCTGCAAGTCTTCCCATCTTATCAGATACCCGCAACACGACCCTCACATATGCGCATAGGGTGGCCTATCTTAATCAGTGTGAAAGGTCTCGAAGGCGTGCAGTGGATCACAGCCATTTTTGTTTACAATTAGTTGCCAAACATGCACTGCTAACTGTAGATGCATTCTCAGGAACTTCAGGTACAGACGTAGGTAAATATATGCATAGGATAGCCAGGCTTTGTAAGAATAGTTCACTGTCGGTTTAAGCTTGCATTTATCTCATCATGACATGATTTTCCTGGCTATTCAAGCTTGGAGTTTTTAGGCTTGTTCTGTCAACTCTTACTTCGTCCAGGACCCGATCAGGCTGTCTTCTGCTAAATGAATAGGTGATATGCAGAACCTGTAGGTGCACTTTTGCACACAACCCGTTGACATATACAAGTTAGTGCAAATCGGGGTACAAAAGTAATGAAAGCGTCAACATGCTGGTTGGTGACATCATTAGGCAGTCATCCTTTCGCTGCCCCACCTAAGCTTTCGAAACAATTTTTTTTAAAAGGAAGCTTCGGCTCGGGAAACATTTGGAATTTTCACGCTCAACATGTAAAATGCCAAGATGCTTTTAGTAACCTCTTAGACTGACATGAACGATGTTCGTTCCATTTGAGAATGTTCTAGTGACTACAGTAAGGGAATTACACATTTAGGGCCTGGATGGTAATGCAGAATTCCCGGAAATTGACAAGTACCCCAAAATTTGAAACACAACCTACGCAATTTAGTAATTTAGTACAGCAGTCCTGTGAACCGCAAGATATAGAATATGTAAAGCGGCCGAGTTTGATTTATGAATTTACAATTTACAGAAATTACAAATGTTTCCGGGCAGTTTTCGAAATTCCTAGCTCTAACATTGTGGGAAAGTTCAGACCGCTGCGTATCATTTTTCTCAATTTACGGGTATTAGCCAATTTACATTTCAGAATTATCATATCGTTTTTATTGCTCAATTACACAGTTGCAAGCTTCATATTCTTTTCTTACAAATTTTAGCGCATTCAATACTTCTTATATAAACACTCACCGTCGCAACAATAGGTTTGTTTATGGGAGTTACAAGATTTCATCCTTTGTTTTTCACATTCGATGGCCTGCACCTAATCTGGTGCAAGCGTGACCGAGAAAAACAATATCCCTGCCCCCACGCACTTAGACAGAAGCCTCCGAGCTGAACTTTCCTTTCGCGCGTTGCTAACTAAGCAGCTTTGCAATAACGAGAGGCGTCCTTCTTGGTAAAGGGAAGTTTGGCGTGTGCCAAAGCCTGCTTATTGATTTTAACATACGTTTCTTTGCGACCTTAATGAAGTATCGAACACACCTCTTGCTTAAAATTGGAAAGAGTAGGTTTGACCTTTGTAGCGCACTGAAAGAATACGACCTGTCGCCTTTCGCATAGAAAATGGTCGTGTTCTAATCTGCTGTATTGTTTGCAGCGTATTTATTTTTAGAAAAATTAACACTCCATTAATTTCAACATGATTGTCTCTTACGTCAATGTGAATTTTTTTCGTGCACTGAGCTCTGAATTCCAGATTTCCGGATAGAAAAAGTGCACTGCACACGCCAACAAGCAGCCAGCCTTCCCTATCCCTAAAGCCCAACTAAAACGTTTTCATGCCACCGTTTATATTTCATGCTCTTTGAATAACCTCTTCACAGCGACGAGTAAACGCCTCTGCTGTTTTTTTTTGGCCGTGCAGATGCCCCTGACAGCGGAAGCACGAACTACGCACCTGTTGTGTCCACCGCTAGTGCCGATCACGCCTGGCCCAGAACGAGCCATGCTGGCATCGAGAAACTATCGACCACTACGAAAGACACCGCGAGGTGAGCCACTATTTCAACATATTTCTTGACATAAAGCAACCCAGCCATTGGGCGAACTGCGACGGCGACCGGGCCTCTCACTCCCGATTTTATGCCACATAGAATATAGAAAAATAGATCATTACTGTAAAAGCAAAAGAAAGCGTCTACTTCAAAGACGTGTGAAGAGGCTTCAAAGACGTGTGAAGAGGCTTCAAAGACACGTGAAGAGGCTTCAAAGACACGTGAAGAGGCTTCAAAGACACGTGAAGAGGCTTCAAAGACGCATGAAGAGGCTTCAAAGACGCGTGAAGAGGCTTCAAAGACGCGTGAAGAGGCTTCAAAGACGCGTGAAGAGGCTTCAAAGACGTGTGAAGAGGTTTCAAAGACGTGTGAAGAGGTTTCAAAGACGCGTGAAGAGGTTTCAAAGACGCGTGAAGAGGTTTCAAGGACGCGTGAAGAGGTTTCAAGGACGCGTGAAGAGGTTTCAAAGACGCGTGAAGAGGTGTCAAAGACGCGTGAAGAGGTGTCAAAGACGCGTGAAGAGGTGTCAAAGACGCGTGAAGAGGCGTCAAAGACGCGTGAAGAGGCGTCAAAGACGCGTGAAGAGGTGTCAAAGACGCGTGAAGAGGTGTCAAAGACGCGTGAAGAGGTTTCAAAGACGCGTGAAGAGGTGTCAAAGACGCGTGAAGAGGTGTCAAAGACGCGTGAAGAGGTGTCAAAGACGCGTGAAGAGGTGTCAAAGACGCGTGAATACATTTAAAAGACGCAAGAAGACGGCTCATTTCTCCATACCATAGGGTATGCTGATGCGGTGTATAAAGGGACAGTGCCGCAGCAGCCTTGCCCACGAAAAATGTGGCCAGTGTTTGACAACTAGGCCCTTCGGCGGGTGCAGCCAGCGTTGCTGCGCCATCCAAGAAAGCCTCATCAAATTCTAGGTGTGTGGCATTTAAAGATACTGTCACTCCAGGCGAGGCGTTTCCATACCACCGCTTCCAAGAACGGCGCTGAACACGATTCCTAGTCGAACGGCACCACAGTTTCACTTCGAACCGTATAACCCAGAGTAACCCTGCGTCATATAGAACCAAAAGGACTCTGTAAGCTAAGTTAGCTGTCTTATATTAGACACGCAGCACAAATGCATTCTGCAATATGTACACACTAACATTGCAGAGGAATGTAAGGAGACTTCTACACAATTTAGATGACGTCAAACAACCTATTTAGAAACTTAGTGCAAAAGTGCTGCGAACCGCTGTGGTTGCTTTGTGGCTATGGTGTTCGGCTGCTAGCACGAGATCGCGGAAATAAATTCTTACCACGGCGGCTGCATTTTGATACGGGCGAAATGAGAAAACACCCGTGCGCTCAAGTTTAGGTGCACGTTAAGGAGCCCCTGGTAGACCAAATTATTCCCGAGTTGCCCATAATCAAATCGTGTCTATGGCACGTGAAACCCATAATTTATCTATCCTCAAAAGCTCTGTGTGTTCAGGAAACACGTAATATCTACACACACACTTTCCTAGGCATTGTCATTTTTAAGAGAGGCCGCGACGATGGTCTCACTTCGTCGGGTTGTGTGGCTATAATAGTAAATAAGTTCCCTGCTATCAATTACAACTCCGAACGACCTTTGAAACTGTTGCTATCCGAACGAACATTGCTGCTCGACAGGCTGGTAAGTCACCTCCATTTGCATACCTCCTAACCACCAAATTCGCGAAACAGTTTCCGAGCCTTATAGATGAATTTCCTGAATCCCACATAGTATATTGAGACGAAAATGCACATCGCCCACTTTGGCGAGATTCTCGCTGTAATTTTTTCTCCTGTGGGTGCCTCTTTATTGATAACGAGCCGAAATTTTTCTGCTTGAGGTAAAGCAGTCTCCTCGAAAGAAATCAACATAACATCACATACACTCATGCCCTACCTAGAGTGCAACGTCCTAAATACCTCGTGAGAAGTCTGCTCCGGGAAATGATCAGCCTATGTACGCAATAATAAAACACATTCACGCTGATATGTAAGTTGCTCTATCGCCAGTTTTGAACACCGTGTGGACCACAATATAAATTTACATAGCACCGAAAAAGGTTATTTATGTCTCCATCTCGAAACAGGGCTAGGATACGTCTTCTATGGCAAGTTAGTGGCCTATTTCATCATGAAACTGCTCCTTTAATCTATTACAAAAGAGAATTAATCGTGGGCTATTACTTTCTTGAACTAAACAAACTACTTGATGATGCTTTAAAGACAGCCGATCCACAACTGACCACCTCGTGCGGATTATGTCTTACATCAGTAAAGCTTTTGCTTAAAGACAGTTCTTTCTGTCATTGTTTCTTGATGTCAAAAGCGCTTGACGCCCCACCTGGCCCTACGGAAGTTTGCGACATCTCTCGGAAACGAGCATTTCGAGGCAATATGCTTAATGTAGTAGAAAGTTATTTGTCGAACCTAACGTAGAATATTAGTGCTGGCAATATTCCGTCCAGGTCATTCATCGAGGATACTGGGTTACCAGGGTGTGGGCAACTTATTTGTATCATTGTTGTTGTGAAAAATGAATTTAGCACGTGCATTTATTCCACAACGTATGCTTTAATCAATTTATGTTGATGACTTGCCGGTTCTATTCAACTCGTGTGGCCTTGCATTCTACGAAATATCAGTTGAAATTGGCTTGACCAAAGCGTCAACATCAGCACAGAATTGATTTAAGCCACATTTCTTGAGAAGCCCCTCCTTCCTTCTTTCAAGAAATAGATGCGTCATTCCGGTCTCCCATACTGAGGTGCATGAGCAACACTTACCTGTGAATAGAGAGCACTAAATTTTAAGGCAGCATTTTAGGCACGAAGTTAACCTTTATTCTACGCCTGAGAAAGAGATATGGTAAATGATAGGCAGTGAGGTTACCCAACTATGAGTCCGTTTGGCTTCCCTGCACTTGCGAAAGGGAAACGGGGGGAGGGGGGTGGCAAGATTAAGAGGAGAGAAAATCTACTGTGAATACCGCCGACGCAGCAACTTCCTCAAACTTTTACAAATGCCTAATTGGAACACGCCTAGATTACGTGGCCAAAAAGTATCAATTGGCTACTTATAGCGCCTCGATGATGCGGATCCTGTCCATCACCTAGGCATCCGGCTGACCCGTTGTAAAGGCTCTGAGTGAGACCAAAACATTGGAACCAGCTCGATTACCAAACAGAGCTTTGGTTTCTCGGTACTTGCTTGTAATAAAAGATAATTTCAACTTTTTGTCACAGCTGTAAGTATCTCATACCAATACGTTTTTTTTTTAATTTGCAGCTGTACTGACGACGCCTGGCGCTGCCAGCGGAACGCGCAACACAGGCCGATCGCTGACCAGACGTACAGCCTCGACGGTACGTAGGCGATGGTCATTCGCCTTTGCAACAAATATAGGAGAGATGCCCCACGTCCACCGTGGCAAAGGTGCATTTATTGCGCATGAAGACGCGCTTCACTAAAGCCGCCAAGTTGGTTTCCGCAGGAGGCGCCTTACCACTCTCCTTAGTAATAAATTTGTGCAGATGCGTGCAAATTCATGCAGAACCTATGTTTGAATCCATTTATTCTCACATCAGTGAAGTGCAAAGGCACGCTCCCAGGAGATCGGGGCAGAAGCCGAGACTGTACATTCTACGCAGTCATCGATTCAGTAGCAATTGAAATCGGCGCTTCACCATTAATCTCAATTTTTATTTGTCAAGCAGACTCTGTGTGTTCGTCGTGCTGGCACCATAATTTTTCTCTTAAACCCGTTGAACTTTGTTGAGAAAGATGTTGCTTAGATACCCACCGTGGTTGCTTAGTGGCTTTGCCATTGCGCGCCTAAGCACAGCGTCAATGGGTAAAGTGGTGGTTGCGGGGGCTGCATTTCGATCGCGGCAAAATACAAAAGTACATTGGGCGCACGTTGACGAGCCCCAAGTGACCAGATTATTCCAAAGATTTAGGCCCATAATATCCCAGAATTGCAGTTTATGTTTTGGCACGAATACAGAGTAAGGTGTGCACTTACGGCGGTGATTCAGATGGCCATACCGGAGGAGCAGAACGGTACTACACGGAAGAATCGCTCAAGTTTAGCATGCAACAAACAACCGACATATCCCGCTACGGCTGAGTGTGAAAATTACGGCATATGATTTGAGGCTACCCAAGAAAATTTATATTGAAGCTCTAGGTTCTAACAAGCCGAGGAACAACGAAATATACAACTTTGAAAGTTTAATGAAAATTTCGCGAAATGGGATTCAAAATTGTGGGCAAGCTAATTAAGCTCTGAGACCATGAATATACCTAAGCTAAACCAACTCTAGGCTTCTGAAACTTTAAGAACCTCTAACCCTATGCCCATATTAACAAGAACAGTACTCAGCGGCTTCTTATAAGTGTACCACTACCTCGAAATTGTAGCGCTTTGGTATCAAGAAAGACCCCGACATGAAGACGCCACTGCTTCCCAAACTAAATACGTTCTCTTTTTTATAATATGAATAGCACTGTTTGCTTACTTCAAGCATTTTTCGTTCTCCCAGTACCTGTGCAACCTCCTTCACTGATCTGATACTAATGGTGATTTTAACGGTGCTACTCATACAAGTACAAATGTTCGAAAATGAATTCGCCCTAAATATCCCCGTATGTAACAACACTATAGTTCAATAAGTTTCAGAGATGCTAAAACTGTAATCTTTAGTACCGGAGGTTGGCAAGCCGCGTTTATTTAAATTTTCTTTATGGTATGTGAAGATGTGATTAGCGTTCTTCATAGACTCTCCCCTCCCTTTCACATTGTAAATGAACGTGTATTCAGTTTTGCGGTGTGTCCCTACATTGGCTTAATGCTAACTGCCCTATCATCGTTGGCCGTCATGAGGAAGCTTCCACCGTAATTATTGCTACTAAATCTAGCGCTTTCCTTCTTTTTAATTTCAATGTGATATTACAAAATTTTATCAAAACTCAAGGCGGTTTTTACCGCTCACTAACCCCAAACTCGACAGGGCCCAAGCGGTAGACTGGAGGCAGCTATAAACAAAGACCTTCCCCAACACCGTCCATCTCCGGAGGATATATCCGGACATCTACTCAGATAACTGCAAACTATCCAGCAGGGCTCACGCATCTCTTAGACACATTCTCTGGGAATGTGAGGTTATATGCAAAGAAAAAGCAGTTTCCCCAGATGAAGCTGCGGCGCGATGGACGGCCGCGTTGCGCAGCTCAAACCTCGAAAATCAACTATGGGCCATCCAGCAAGCCCGTGAGGCGGCGAGGAGACAGAATCTCCGGACCACTTCGGGGGCGGCCTAGGTCCAGGCCACGAATTTGCCAGATTGTTAATAAAGTTGTTACCACCACCACACAATTTCTGGGAAGGTAAATATGTGTCCCTAGCTAGAACACTTGCATACCTAACTATAGTGTCGCTACTTTAACGTACATTTATGCTCTCTGTTGCACAGTTAGGCGTCATTGCCTCACAAATTATCACTTCTTCGTTGCTTTCCAAGCTTATATAAGCACTGCAACACGACTCTTACATATGCGCATTGACTAATCTTCTAATGCAAAGCATTTTTTGGTAAAACGTTGCTACTCTGACAGTGTCTATCTGTCTGTCTCTGTCTCTGTATCTGTCTGTCTCTGTCTCTGTCTGTCTGTCTTTGTTTGTCTGTCTCTGTCTGTCTCTGTCTCTCTGTCTAAACGCCTTGAAGGTCTCATGATCGTTTCGTCAACTAAAATACGCATAGTATGAAAGGGTGTATGACGAAAATAATAATCGGTCGTGATATGAATATCATGGCATGCGTCTAACGTAAGTCATCACACAGCCGCCTACGTCTTAGTGCTCTCATGGTCGTTTCGTTAACTTCGCAGGCACAAATTTGGCATAATATGACTAGAACGTATCAGCAACATCAATGATAGGGCATAATTTGGATATCATGACACGAGTGTCATGTAGGTCATGAAGCAGCCTCCTACATCTTGGTGCTCTCATGGTCGTTTCGTTCACTTGGTATCTAGAATAATTGGTATAGTATGTCAACACTGTATCACAAACAGAAATGACAGGTCATAACAGGAGATTTATGATTTGCTTGTCATGTACGTCTTGAAACAGCCGCCTACGTCTCGGTATGTACCAAATTGGTATTGTATATGAGTGCATGACGAACATAAAAACTCGCTGCCCTTCCAATCTGTGAAGGAAGACCAAGGAGGCTGTGTATGTGGGTCTCTTAATGGCGAACTGCACCGCTGCAGCGGGTTGACCCGGCATTGCACTATCTTCGGGATCGGCCCACGTATGGAGAGTCCTTAACGCCTGCTTAAACTCCGCTGCGGTTCTCCGGGATTTTGTTTCCATGCGGACACGATCCTAGGGGAACTAGCGCTAAACAGCTCTCCTGTAATTGATTGGTCATGTCATGAGTGAAATTCGTGACATGTGTGTCATATAGGTCATCAAACATCTGCCTACCTCTCAGTGCTCTCACAGTCGCTTCATCAACTTTGTAGGCTACGCGCACACTGCTTCGCATAGCATCGACTCCCACAGGCCGTGGGATCTGCCAGATTTTAATGTTGTCGTATAGTCTATCGATGGCCTACACAGGGATGTATGGAATGAGAGCCGCTTGAAGCATGAAATACACGTAGCCCCGCAGGGGCGCTTGCATCAGCAGGCGTTTGGTGTGTTGCGACACCGCGTACCCGAGAAACTAGGCTTGGCCCCTCCCGCCTTCTCCTTTCCTCTCTCATCATCTTTTTCTACACGCCCACACGCGCAAACACGCACACGCGCGCACACGCACAAACGCACACACACGCACACAATACATGCATATCCAGTTCTTGGCAACCTTCTGGAGACGTTGAGCAAAACTCCGGAGCAGTTATCCAGGAAATCAAGACTAGAATGGGAGGTGAATGGGGTGAGAACAAAACGAATGGGCATCGTTGGGAGATCAAAACGAGATCATCCGAGGAACCAGTCAAAATTAAGAAAATGCAGTCCCCTGCCTTCTACTCGCTGTACAGGACCGCAAAACATAGTGTAGTTACTGCGCGAAGAAGTTTTTCTTCCGATTCCAACGGTAGCGAGCAGAAAGGGTCCCAGGTAAAAGGCGTACACATGTCAGTCTCGAACCACTGGGCACTATGGGAGGTCGCGCTTCTCAGCCACGACCTCGTCGATCAACTTTGGGGCGTCCGGCCCGCCGAGGATACCACCCCTGTCAAACGCCCCAGGCCGTCACCTAGATTGGGGTGGTTATAGCTCCACTCATCAAAATTCGCCAAACGTCTTAAAGTTTTCAATCACTCACTCCTATTTCTTATTCTTGCCTGCTTACAACATCACTCAAGCTGCAATCTCTTGTACGCTGAAGTTTACTTGGTCAGTTCGAATAGCGACGTTGAAAACAGAAATACAGCACCCCGTACAATTAACTCACTTTCGGCGCTGAGATGTGGTTGCCGGTGTTTTCAAAGGCAGAGGCACGGGAGTCACGCGGCGCGGATTTGGCGCCGCCTCCAAAAGATGGCGCGTCGCTGCGTGGCCAGGCCGGCAGCGTCGTGCGAGCCGTGCATGGTTATGAGGGCTAAAATGGTTGAGTAAACGTCGTAACTACTTCAACCAGTCTTTCTTTCTCTAAGCCATGTCGTACTTGCATATACTCGAGATTCCAGTAGCATGGGCAATTTTTTTTCGTAATGAGCTCATAAAAATGCATCGCTTGTAGGCTGTATTTCCTTAAGAACTTCATCTAGGGGAGTCCTCAAATGTGATTCGGATACCGGCTTCTGATATGCAAGTACGTCGCTGACAGACGCATGTATGAATCATAGCAGGTCAACAAATCCTGCAGAGGTTGCAGAGGTTTTTGTAGTACCTCATCAGAAATACATCCTCTCATTTTTTCTTTGTCTTCGTCTACAACGGGCTATGTCTGCTGCTCGTAATAGATGAAAAAGAGCAAGAACATTGTGATGCATCTGATGCGCATATTATTTGATGATGCAGCAAATATATGGGGTCAAGGTTTGCGCGCTGAAGAAACGGAAATGTTCATTTTCGCTTCCAACAATATCTTGTTCTGCCCGAGGTATGTAATGGAGCGTAATAATGTTCCGAAGAGACCAACATTGCAGAATCTTGCGTGGTCGGCTCTCTTATGGCCACGAAGTATTGCATGCATTCAATACAGAGTTTCATAAATAAAATTGCACCGCGTATGCAAGCACTGCAATAGGATTCTTCTGCCACTAAGTGATTTTGGCTCGACGATAAAGAAGTCATTTTTTATGAATTGGCCTTGCAGAGCTGGGAATTAACACTATTTATGTTCATTGATAACATACAGGTGCCTATTCCAGCGGTAGCCCTAGTCACCTGCACCTGGGGCCCATAAGCAGCATCGATCACAAAAAGCCCAGCACAAGCCACGCTGGAATGGTGGAGGCCTCAGCAAGTTTACAATACGGAGCCAGGTAAGGCGACATTAAGAAACGTTTCATTGCTAAACAACTCGGAGACTACAGGGAATGCTTACCGGAGGTCAACTGTGCCTGCACCCTCTAAATGTTCAAGGGGAGCGCTAGCTCTGATGTCTGAAACGGGAACTGCATCAGCAGTTTTGCGCATTCGGCAGGCGGAGCTGGCGTTAACATACTTTCTTGTTGCAAGAGACCGACTCGACACGGACAGAGCAGAAAGCATAGGGTTTCCTACAGAATACTTGAGAGTACTCGGACACATCAATCGTTGAGACATCATCGGAATGATGGGAATTACATAGATTTGTCTGATTATTCACACGTTGTTGCGGAGCCGTTTATTAAGCTTTGTCTGCCTTCATTATCGTAAATTTCAGAGCAATCTATGCACTTAGAAGTGAGGAAGACGGTGCAAATACGTACAATCGGTACTAATGGAAACGACTGAGCTTGTCGAGGTGGCCAAATCCAAATGCGCCAAGCGTCTCAAGGCACTGGCTTGCCCGCAATAATTATATAAAAGCGTTTAACATTGCTTGTCGATACATGCGTCCGTGGCGTAATAGTTTCAATATTGGACCCATGTGCTTAGAGGTCCTGTGTTCGAATCCTGCCGTCGGACAATTTTAATATTATTTATTCATTACGCAGGACAGTGTCGAAAATAACTAGTTTACAAACTCACTATGCCGTTTGAAGCCTGGAGGGGGAAGTTAAGGCAAATCCATGTACCTCCCAGAATTCCCATGCTCCCGTAGAAACTAGCGCCAGAGTTATTATTTACTGGTTATTGTATGAAACTATGTCATTAAGGAGGGGAACACCAAATGGCGCAATCATGAAGCCATAACAACTTGGCCGATGTTCCATGCTATTAACACGCTGCAATATGCGGCACAGTTGAAGGCTCGTTTCTGTTTACTAACTCCAGCTTATGGAATACATATGGATAGTGAGGAGCATGATGTTAATTTAAATCAAGGCTCATAAAATGAAACAGTGTATCTAAGTGTACCCAGGGAATGTAGCGTGTGCTAAAGAAAAAAGAAACTTGCGCTAGAGCGACAAAACCGGCGGTGGCAGGTTGGCCGGGACGCTTGAGAAATGGCTCTTCTTCGTTTCCCTGAAAGTTAGATTTGTGTACGTGTGTCCGCCATGAACAATCACTTAATGACAGGCGTCACTGTTTTGTTGGGCGAGCTTTGAGTTCATAGGCCGAACATATTCTACAATGTCTCGACAGTTTCAGGGCACCAATCAATGGTTTATGTTAGGTTCTGGGCTACTTGCTGCTTGCGTGGAGTATTACCTGGCTTCCCTTTTTTTAACGTCATTGTGTGCACATTGCGTCAGTTCTCTTACCGTATACAAAGTGTGTTGTTGTGAACTCTCCAAAAAGGCACCTGAATTAAGACGACTCTCGGATATACATAACTGAATCTATACCCTCAGGCCCGCATCCAAGTGTATTCGGTGTAATCATAAGAGCGCCTGTTTAGGCGACTGTTGGCACACCCATAAGTTCGGTATATTGACTTTTTTTACCCGAAGACAAATCACAGTATGCGCTTAAGAAAGAGCGCGATCTTGCAAAACAGAAGCTATGCAGGTTCCGGCTATATTACCTAGAACATACATTGGCGCTGCACTGTTTTTTGCATGCATTGTAACGCGCGATGGGGTCACTTAGGGCATCGTTCTCGCAGGGCCAGTACAGTTTCAATGCCCGCATGGCAAGCGAAGCAAAATGACGGTTAAAATCTTTTCCTAAATCAGTACGTTATGAGCTGCTTTTTCTTTATTGCTACATACGCAAAAATATTGCTCACTCAGGAGGGCATGTGCTTTTATGTCCAAATATGTGAAACCACGGAGTGTCAGCAGGTCCCTCACGTTCGAGAACACAGATTTCCGTAAGCATTGCAACAGTTTGTCAGCGTATGCTATGTACTGTAGGTGAGAAAACTTTATCGAAAGATATACTGCTGGTGAACCAAACATTTTACGAATGTTTCATTTGAAGAAATCTATATCAAGCCAGCCATAAACATCTTTCAGGTTATGCAGCGTTCTAGATAACGCCGCGGACCTCTATAATATCCCGACATTCCATATGCATCACGATGTCCAACAGAAAACTCGCATAGACGGTGTCGCCAGATGTCCTTCTAGGTAATATTGCGAGAAAATTTGATATGGACTATCGAGGCCTGCTCGTAATAATCACCAAGACCCTTATGTCCTAAGTATGACGACACATGGGTAGCCAAGGCTGACTTCTGGAAGTCCCGTGAACATGTGCAAGTAGGAGGGTGACCAAGAGGCGGCGAACAGAGAAGTTCTTGTTAGACACTGGCTTCCCGCTCATGCATTGTTGTAGGTGGCCTGATCAGTGCTTCGGAAATCACTTGTAATAGGGAGTGGCGTCAAGGAACGTTCACTTTGGGACAAGCACCTGTAGCCCTCTTTGCAAGTTCTGCTCATAAAGGCGTCGCTGTGATCGCCAGTATTTGTGGTCGTTAGATAAGGTATTAGGCGTATTTTCGCACAAATGTAACATTAAGTGTTCCATTAATGAGTAAGTCGTTATTCAAATATACAATGTCTGTAATACCATGATACTGACTTTGTTTATTGATATTATACCTTGGTATTGATGTAATAGCTTGGCCCTTTGTCTTGCCAAATAACTTTTTGGTTCAAATCGATCTCGTAGCTGGCAGTATATTGTATCAGATCAATGTATGTGCGTAGCTTATAGTTGCAGGGCGCAAACGTTTCAAAGAGGGGACTTGTGCTCATGAGTTGCATCAACTTGCCGAAATGTTGGCCTCGGAAACAACCTTTGTTACGCCACTGTCAATCACCTCAGGCCTTATTGTTCGTTTGTTTTCTGTTCTAGAAATCCTCAGACCACGTGGGTTCACCAAAGCAACACGCAGTACTACACGACTGCACGCACATCCACCATCCAGGGTACGTGTGGGAAGGTTTTTAGACGTTGGTCTTCCACGCCTCGTCTTGCTGGCGATTAAGGAAGCTGATGTCTGGTATCGCACACGATACATTTAAACAACATCCCCACTTTCTCTCAGGAGCGTGGTTCTGCGCATGTAAATCTGAGTAGAATATTCTAAATTCAACAGCCGTTCCATGAAATTAGGTTGCCCTGTGACAAGATCGAACAGACTATTCGCTACGTCGATCAAGCTGCACACACGTGTGCGATTCTGTTCTAAGCACTAGGATAGTTTGTAGATTATACTTGAGCAATTCCTGATGCCCATTTACCGGACTTATGGTAGCTATATATGCATTTATAATGTTTAGCGTTCCCAATTAAAGAGGCGGAATGCAACATGCAATATAAGACGCTACCTGGCCATGTAAGATAGATTTCTCGCAGCTACGCGACAGGTTGTCTCGGTTTGCTGTTCGACATATGTCCACGTCGCGACGAATGAAATCAGTGTTAACGCTCCTCAAGCCTTACATTAGTAGCAATGCTTGTTTTTGGAGCTCTTTATTAAAGTGCATAATCGCATGATGAGTTCAGCTCGGCTGCGCATCTAGTTGTTACCTTAGATTTGATGAAAAAAAATCCTACAAAATAGTCGTAATAATTGGATGGAATGTAGAAACGCCAGACGCAGATGAAGACAACTGTGCATTATTGTATCACAATTTCGACAATTCCTTATACAGATAAAAAAGGCTTTAAAAACCTGAGGCTATGCTTGATCCGTCCTCGACATGGCTAAGTGTCCGAATCTAAGCTCAATTTCTTGAAGGAATGAATTGTTGTTCACACGCGTACACCATAGATGTACGGGAAAGCTATGCGGGTTTCTGCGAATTCTTACGAAAACTCATTGGTCCCCTCGCGTTCCTAGCAGGGAATGTGACAGTGTGGATCCAACACCTCTCATTTCAGGGTATGCACACAACAGAGACACCGGAAGCACCAGTTTCACACTTCCAGTCTACAGCAGCAGCGGTGGTGGCAAATACGCAGTGGCCAGTACAAGCCACGCGGGCACAGAGGAAGCATCGGGCATTCTGGGAAATGATGCTAGGTGAGCAAAACTTCTGTAGGAATTCCTTTCAATAGAGCAACTAATTTAGACGTCTTGGAAAGCCGTATATTGCACAGTTATGCTTGAATTGACGAACTTGTGCGATGGATTGAAGTTCTGATGCCTGAAGCTCCAAGTATCAGCTGTTCTTTTCACAATATGGTGCTGGCTTTAACAGGAAGCTTTATCTGGGGATCTGCTACCTAGGGCGTAAATGCGAGAGAATGAATCGTCTTGCTCCGCAACCACCGCAACAACATTGGTAAACCTTGTGTCGCATTAAAAACATAATACTGAAAATAAAGGAATTTCATTTTCGATTTGTTAAGAAAATTGAAACACAAGTATGGAAATTAGAACTTAATTAAGCTTCAAAAATGTAAAGATGATTTAAACTGCCCTAATATCACATCTAAAGTGCCCGAAATTGATGTATTACACAGCACTCAAAAATAAACTATTTTATGAGTAGAAACTTTGGAAATGCTCGCAAAAATGCCAACTATTTTACGCGTCTATTTTAGGATTGGTGATTTCATTATTTTTTCAAGTTGGAAGCCAAAACCAAAATTTTGATTCAGGCAATTCTTGGAATTTACCTGCGTCAATCAAATGCAATATATTTCAACGGAATTCACGCGGAATAAAGAACATTGTTTCTTTGCTTGACGGGTTTTCATTATTCATTTGTCCACGAATTTCTAACCTAATCAGGACGTAAGCCAGTCTAGAGGCCGGCAGAGCTGACATGATTTATGATGTAAACCAGAAGAGTTGAGCAGCACCATAAAATTCCATTAGCCACGTGAACAACAATAGCAACAAATATAGGTATAGAAAAAGCCCATTCCCCACACAATAGCACACAATGTTCACCTCAAGCTGAGCGCAGACATTTCAAAAGATCAAGAGACCGTAAAGCATACATGCACAGGGCGCGCGTGATTCTGCCCCCAAGCAACACGCCTGTGCGCCTTAAAGGGAAGCTGAAGAGTCTGTCGAATTCAATAAGACGCTCATATACGAATGCGGGAACATTATAAACCATGTAGGTAATATTTGGGTTTTTTTTTTCAATTAGGAGCGGCGTAATCGTCGGTTGAAATTGCGCTGTAGCTTCGCCCCCCTTCGAATGCCGCGCGCTGCTGCTGATGCTGACGATGCGAGCGGAGACCGGAAACCGCGGTGTTATGACGTCAACTCTAGTGTTTCCTTCCTTCGCAGCGTCCGCGACCGTGCCTAACCGCGCTTGTTTCTGCGTGCGTGCCATCGTAATCTGCTTCGATCGACCCTGCATTCCTTTGTTGGTGCGTCTGCGTGTGTGTAGAGTGGTAGTTAACGTGCGTGGTAGTTAACGTGCGTGGTAGTTAACGTGCGTTTTAGTTAACGTGCGTGGTAGTCAACGTGCATGGTAGTCAACGTGGTAGTCAACAGATGAAGGTCACTACACGTATTGCATGAACCGGGAAGCTTTTCACGCGTTTAAACTGTCTTTGTAGATTGCCGACAGCTTTGGACAGCGCAAAAATGCCGACAATCGCATCCCCACTTACGTTCCACGAGGAGGCATGCAGGAACAGAACACTACAGTTGTTTGACTGGAAACGAGCTCACTAGATCGGCGAAAGATCGGCGAGATCACTAGATCGCTTTGCAAAAAACATACTCACCAAAGAGCATTTCCAACACGAGTAGATCCCAAGACTTTGCTTTCGTTCGCGTCGAAAGCACTGCTCGCACCAGCATCGTTTGCTTCTTCGAGAGGCCGGCTCTTCGCAATCGGCTCGTACATGTAGGGAGTAACGCCGAACTCCTCAGAGAAACGCAGTCTCTCTAAATTTTCCATTACCGTCTCAGAAAAACGGCACCAAATTACCTGGCACCGCGCTTTATGTGTAGCGGCAGCGGTCGGTTACTAGAGTTGACGTCACGAGGCGCCCGACCAATCACAGGCGGAAACGAGACGCACAAGCTGGGCGTGTCCGCTGCTGCACTTTTCGTCGGAATAAAATATATTTGCGCTTTCTTTCACTCAATTTCGATACGATATTCGAATTCGGAGGGCTGAAAACGATCATGTACAGATGTTCACTCATTTTTTCTGGAAAACCTTTCAGCTTCCCTTTAAGTATTCTGCAAGCAAACGTCTCCCTTTGAAAGGGTACTGATCCTCACAAGTTCCGCCCCCTTGTCGACACGTTGGCTTCAGCTACAATCTTCACCTACATTTGTTTACCATCGCAGGCCGCACTGTTCATATGCGTATCTTTCTTGCATTTTAGAATTCCTGACGCCACCGGCGCTGAGCCATGGAGTACGCAGTACTACGTGGCTTGTGGCACAACTACAGTCTCCGGTAGGTGTGGGAAGACTTTCAGCCGCTGGTATACAAAGCCTCACCTTGCACGTGACTGCGCAATCTGTCTGCAGTCGTATACGTCACATTTCTAGAGCATCACCGCTGGTTCACGGGTGCGCGGTTCTGCACCTGTCAATCTGTGCTCTACATTCTGCATAGTTTCTAATACAAGAAACGTAACTGTTGCCTCATGAACTTAGGCTCACGGTTGAGATGATCTGATGGGTGAATCGCTGCGGCGATAGCACTACTCGCATCTGTACGGTACTGTGCTCCTGCTGAGGACAGTACTAGTAAGCCAGTAATTAAGAGAGTAAGCAGAGATTCCCAGTTTGCTATCGTGTCGACGTCGCTAAAAAACAGCAGCAAGGCTCCTTCAGCTTTGCCATTAGAAGAAACGTGTTTTTTCTAGGGGCTGCTTATTGTTGATTGAACTGTTTAACCGCATGATGAATTAAACTGTGCTGTGTTTCTTGTCCTTACCTAGCACTTCCCAGCAGTGCTACAATATAGTGTCAAATATTACCGAAAGTGGACGCGGAGGAGCCCGAGGCAATCTTTTTTCCTCCTCGTCCTATGTACCTTTATATGCTTTATGTGACTTTATCCGAACAAATGAATCAACGAACGAACTTGCATGCTCCCAAGCACTCTGAAATTTGTCTTCCGGGTCCTTAACAACAGCGGAGTGCTGCAACGCTAGAAATCCATGAAGAGCGCTTTGTACAATTGAAGCACGGTTCACATCGACGGTCTTCCATGTTTTCCATCCATTGTTTTTAAATGGTGACATAGGTTTCATGGTGGTGTCCACAAGAGGTCGTGGTCAACGATGATTTCAAAACAGTGATGGGTTCTCTTGTGCATGAAAGGCTGGCCATTAGTAGCCACCGGGTATCCGGTCATTCATTTTCGGATTAAGGTTACTTATGAGCATTTTGTTGTTACCGAGGTGCCGAGGCGCTGTCTCTTAACATAAGCATACGTCAGCGCTGCAGCCTTTTGTAATCTTGCGTGAACCTGCGGAGCAGCTACTCCTGAAGCCCAGATGCAAATGTCATCTGCGTAAATTGATAGTCTGACCGAGTATGGCAGGGATTCCGCTAGCCAAATCAGAGCTATGTTGAAAAATACGCGGTTTAGTGACCGGTAATTTCACCATCCTCGGTGAATCCAAATAAAAAGCTCATTCGGGTCAGGTTGCTCCCAATTCAGCGAATAGCGTGGCCTCCGATTTGAACGAGCAGGAGCGCGTCAACGATGGCTTCACGTGAAACGTTACCATAAGCGCCAGTCACGTCTTACGATAGAGCTATGGAGAGGCGTTTGGGTGTGTGCTGTTGTTGAATACGCCAAATCAATGACGTTGTCGACCGACGAAAGGCCACCTCAAAAGCCGGTCATCGCGTCTGCATAAACATTGCAATGATCAAAAAACAACTCGAGGCGCGTGTGGATCCTCCTCTCAATTAACTTGCCGACAAAGCTGGCGAGAGCAAGAGGCAGATATGATTTGAGTTCAAGGGGACTCTTTCCGTCACTCTAAGAAACGTTGGGATGACACAGCAAGACCTCTCGCTCTTCATGTTCAAGAAGACGTACAGCAGCGTGCGCTATATTATCTAGTCAGGGGCGAAGAGGAACGGCTGCAAATGGCTAGAGCAGCCTCCAATTCTTCCATGTAGAAAGGTTCGTCCACTGCCGAAGCTTGCGTGAAGGGAACTTCGTACGATTAAAGATCCTTTCGTAACACTCTCTCACCTGCAATTCTCTCACAAAATTCCTCTTCAACATTGGCTTCTCGACATCCTTGGTGGAGAGCCTGTGCCTTAAAGTGGTTGCGTTGCCGAGCAGAAACACGTACGCCCTGGAGATTAAGCCTTACGCGAGACAGTGCTTTGCGGGGGTCCAACTAGTTACAGAATGAGTTCCATTGCTCGTTGTATATTTGGTACATGTGGCAATGCATTTCCTTTTGCGTCCGCCTGGTCTCCCTCAGGTATAGAATTGACTTGGTGCGTCTATATCTGTTCTCAGCGTGTCGACGTACGGCACGAAACCTACGCTCGAAATAAGATCTAACGAATACATTGCTGCACCAAAAGGAAGATAAAGACTTAGGAGGGAGAGTAAGAAGCGACAGGGTCGAGCGCTCAGAGTCGTGATAGCGGTCGAGAGTAGTTTCTTACTCTCCCTCAAAAGTCTTTACGTTCCTTTTGGCGCAGCAATGTATTCGTTAGATCTCAACCAACTCGCCCAGCAACAAGTTGTGCTGAAAATAAGGCATCGCGGGACCAAAGTGAGATAGAGCCAGCTTCTGTACGACGACCCTCTCAAGAATGTCGGGCTGCCGTCATTCAAGAGGCAGAAGTCGTGGCCCGAAGCAGAAGGTACAAGAGTCCTGGCTCCTAAATTCTTAGAGAGAGAGAGAGAGAGAGAGAGAAAGAGAGAAAGCAAGGATAGGCAAGGCACGCCGGTACACCAGACGAGCTTCCGGGTTGCTACCCTACACTCAGGGTAATGAAAAAAGGGGAAGGGAAAGACTAAGCAAGGAGCAAAAAAGCCCTTTCATAGTAGGAGCTGCGTAGCTGTGGAAGCAATCGAAATTTACGGGCACCTGTAAGAAATCGACTTCAGGTTCAAACAATCGACGAATCGCCTCCAAATGGTCTCTCCTTTCATTGAAGTGCACAGTAGCAGGAACTTGTATTTTTCGTGCATTTTTCTTTCTTAAAGTACTGAAAGCGTGCTTCAGTGACCCATCCTACTCCTTTCGTTCAACCGATAAAGAAGAGGCGCAATAAACCGTACACGTCTGGTGTATAACCAGCACAGGCGATGCAATAAACTCTGCCTTATTCGCTTAAGCGCACTCTTCACTATTAATGCGTAAGCATTCCCTGTTGAATACTCCAGCAAAATAAGTAATTAACACGAAAACTAATTTGTCTGCAAAACCTTTGGTCTGCAAATAAAATGCATAAGTGGTGAAGTTAGCACATCCTACTGTTAAAATTGGGTAAATGTGCATGATTGGTCGCTTTAGAATAGATAAAGAAGCAATGTAAAACGACAAAAAGGAAAGGAAAGCGGTTTTGGTCGTCCCCTTGGAAGCCTACTCTTGCGCATTATATATGTGCATGCAAAGAAGCCTGCTTTGGGGTGTGGAGTATAAATAATCATAGAAAGGCTCGTTGGGAAATGCGATAATAGTGTAATTGTAGATGATTGGCGGCCTAAAAAATTTTCCTCCTCTGAAATTTTTCTACGTCGCGCCTTCAAGAATAACCAGCTTGAAAGGCCTGTATCTCGCAAATGCCAAGGATATCTTCACATTTCATCCCACAAAGATAAGCGCAATGAGGGAATTGTCGTTTCTGAAATGCAACGCTTAAGAAAAGTGAGACTTCAGACCATGCACAGTGAGGCTAACCAGTGCATAGCAGCGGCCAAAGCAAAAGGTTAATTGTCACTGGTTTCCTCCAACATCGAATCTCGTTCTGCTCCCTCTACAGACATGTATCCATCCAAGTAACCAACCAAGTATTGGCTATTTCCGAAATGTGGCTTGCTGAACCAGTTCTAATCCGAGAGTTTCACTATGCAACATGATGCGGTATATGCAGGACACACATGATAGAGAACACAACATGCTACCGAAATTCTGCGAATTGTCTACTAATGAGCAAGCATTTTTAGACATCAGAAAAGCGATCGGTAGGTAGACATTCATAAGATACGAGAAGCAAGTAAACAAAAGCGAACTAACAGCAGTGTCAAAGAACGGCTATCCATTACGAAACAATACTCAGAATTTCTGTAGCATTTTGCAAATTCCATATTTCATGAAAGTGCGTGCAACAGAATTTTTTCGGACTCGCGATCCAAGCAGCACGGCATTTTTTAAGAAGACCACCGTTCCATGTAGCGAGTGTGAACGAAGTTTACGACAGTGACGCCATCCCTGGAAAGAAATCGAAATGGGCCGCAGGGTCCCGGCCCTGGCATCTGTTCTCCATTCGCATCTTATGAAATGTCTGAACAAAGAATCAGTGTGTCCACGTGTCAGGCATCCAGTAGAAGCGATAGAACCACACTGAAAGCCACGTAGGCTTTACGGCTATAGCCGGGCGCGAAGCATCTTCCAATATTTCCAAAAAAAAAAAATGCACTCAAGCTGTCGATGGTCACCACATGTTCACAGAATCAACAGACGAAAAAAAAAAAACAAACGCCCGCTGTTCACGCAAGAAGGGTGGAAGAAGAGCTCGTCAACACCAACATCGAGAAAGCACGACCGCCCTACCATCGACCTCAGCGCCCCCTCACAGACCGGGGACAAACTGCGTCCGCTTTGTGAGATAGTTCTGGAAATGAAACTGTTTCCATTTAGCGTACGGCAAAGAGGATGAAGGCGAAAGCCTGCGCACTCGCAAGAAATTCCTTCAATTACTTTGACATTGTCATTCCAATGCGTTGTTACTTTCTATTATTACTTGCTTTCGCTTAACTCGTTTTTTTCTTGGGCTCTTTTTCGGTCGCCTATGCATCGCCACTGTTTCTGCGTGGCTAAAGGCCCGCTAGAACGGGCGTGGCAAGTCTATGAAGGCCACTGGGAGGCACACGCTGGTTGCCTGAATGATTTTTAGCCCTTAATTCGACGAAGGTAGCTACAGGGGCTTTTATATATTCTCTTAGCACAGAATGAGAGGGAGACGGAAACGCAGATTAGGCAGACAGCGCTAACTTTCAACGACAGATGCATTTCCAGTTCACGCAGACGTGCTGATAGTCCTGAAAACGTCATAAGACACGTACTTGTACGTTGCTCGCCAGGCAGGAACAAAACCGGAGAAACCACACGCACAGACTTTTGTGGTGACACTGCTTATTTAGGAGGGCGTCCGTTCAACGCGAACAAAGGTGATCGAACTCTTTTCCTTTATATTGATAAAGAAATACTGGCACATGTGCTTGAATGTTGATGCCATTACGCCGGACGGTCAAATATTCGACCCATCACCCATGAAGGGCTTTCCCCTTAAAAAGACATGTCAACGGTTTTTAACTCGGAGAGGCGGTTACACGGTTTTGATCATTTGGTGGCAAGACAGCGCGAGTTATTTGAACGCCTCTTCTACCGTTAAAAGATTAGCATTTTAACGCCGAGATAGTGACGACACTCTATCGTTTTTCTTTTTTTTCCCCTTGAGCTCTATGGCTGCCTTCTTGTTTCCAAAGCGCCAATCGTTTCGTTTGTTCCCTCCACTCATCGGCACTGACTGCGCATGCGCTATGATTCCGCCTGCTTCTTTCACGAAACCGACGCTAATGCTCCAGAGGCGCCGAAGCAGCCATGGATGAAGAAAGTAACAGTGGAAACACGCCTCCTGCGTTTACCTTCCGCGAAGAAGTAACTCCGAACACAATCCAGGAATTCTTCCAAGGCGCTTCGGGCACCCCCGACTGTAGCTCTACGTCAGTCTTGCCGCTTGTAAAAATTCTCGACGAATATTGTTCCCGTAGGTATTTCCCGGAACGCAGGCGTTGATAGCTATAGATTTGTTCTTACTTCAAAGCGAGCCTTTGACAGACAACTTCAGCCTGCGTGCGTTGGCGACATTACCTTTTTTAGCGCGTCGATGCACGGGTGATGCCAAAATATCTTCACGGGAAGCATAGCTGCGGCTGTTTATCGTTAAGGTCCAACGTTATCTCACTGCGGGAAGCAAAAGCTTCCATGGAAGAACATGTTCGTCGCTCGTGTTTGGTCACCGCGTCACACAGCTGTTGCGG
The DNA here is from genome assembly GCF_023375885.2 of Dermacentor andersoni. NCBI lineage: Eukaryota > Metazoa > Arthropoda > Arachnida > Ixodida > Ixodidae > Dermacentor > Dermacentor andersoni. Next base: position 58,154,758 of record NC_092818.1, read on the forward strand.
TGCCACAGTGGCTACGGCATTGGCCTGCCGAGTTCGAGGTCACCCATGATGTTCCTGGAACAACGGCCTATCATCGCTGATGGTGAAATGCAAAAACACTAGCCGATCTACGTGCCTGTTATAGAAACCCAGGCGGTGAAGCATCATTTCCTTCGTGTCAGGCTTTTCGAATGCTGCTCGCCACGACCTTACAAAAGCATATTTTTCTAATGGTCCTCTTTGAGCTAAATAAACGTCCTTAAGAAAATAATGTGCAAAATATCGGTAGGCGGGAGCCAGCTAACCCGAAGCAAACCAGGCACTTCCGACGTATCTTTAGATTCTGGTATTCGCGTACGTCCGATGTACGTTTAGAAACAGCGATCACCAAATGGCCCGGCAGTGCCCACTACTTCACCTGATTTACCGCGCCGGCAGCTAGTGTTGGAGCATAAACAAGCTAGTGCATGGGCAGGTCCAGCCCGCGACCTCATTCCGCAATGCCGGCAAAACCGAGACAAACGCATAGAAAACGAGCAAAGAAATTACTCCTTCGCACTACCTTGGCAAAGTCAGATATTCAAGGAGCAAAAGCCCCCATATTTTCCCTCCTGCACCCCCTTTTATCGCGCCTGAGCATAAACGTCCGGCGATCCCTAAAATGCCATCTCGTGATGCGTGACTGTCACGGCCGACCGATGCGCCCGCTATAGGAGAGTTTGTCTAACACCTCACCTAAAAACACTCCCGAACCGTTCACACGTGCCGCTCATCATCCTGCGGCTGTCACCTTGGTGATGCCTTGCTTCGTTAGCTGAAGCGAAAGTTATAAGTATACTTAAGTTCTAAAGCAGCTTTTAAAGAATAAACCTCCGACAACTTTTTTTGCTGCCACGGTAAAGAAGTCGCATGTTAGAATTATTTGCGGTTTACAACTGTAGATGCACGTCCCTTCATTCACGTTTTCTTTCTGAGGCTTATGTCTGCAATTGCGCCTTGTTCATACCCTGTAACTCAACTTCATTTTTCGGAAAGGCAGCTGCACGGGTCACACGTGAAGCAAACTGGAAAGAACACATTTTGTCACATAAGCTTAACTTCAGCTGACTGCGTCCTTTTCTTCTCATGTGTTCAAACTGAGTCTTCCATAAGAGGCAACTGTCGGTTCTCTATTACTCTGTGGAAGCCGTGTTGCTCGTAATTTTAATTATTTATAAGATAGATTCCTCGTGGCACGGATCTTTATTCGTCATTCATTTAAATTGCCGTGAAAATCCTAATACCGGCACGGCGATTTTGAATCCAATTTGTCGCGGAAGGAGCATCTCCTTTTATTACAGCGCTGCTTTGAATCAAAGCACGCAAGGACTTCACGCAGCTTCTTTTTTTTTGAGCATCACCCTATCCTAAACACAATAAGATAAAAAAAATTCCGGTGTACCTATTTGGAAATTATCATTGCGTTTCTCCTCCACGAGTTGACGCCACGACAATTTGAAATCCGAACACCTATACCCAACTACAAGGCACTAATCAGAAACGCCGTAAGTGAACAAAAGTTTTAGTTCTACACTAAAGTAAACTAAACGGGACTTGCATATTCGTGCAAGTCGAAGAGGCGTTTCGCACTACACGTATTACACAGGGTTGCCCTTGTGCCAGCCAGCAAGTGAGCATTTAGGTAAAATGAAACATTACATGTATCCCGTTGATTAACAGAATAGCAGTTAGGTTGTTCCAGATTTTGGTTGTACAAAAGCTTCATCACATATTTCCCGCCTTACCTGCAAGCAAAGTGTCCGATAAAAATACATATGTCTAATTCTAGGATTTGTGACGGCTCCTTCGAAGACCTGTGGAACGCGTTGAACGGCCACAACGGTGGCAGTGACGTCACGGGTATGAGCGGCATGGCCTTCGACCGTAAATACCACTCGCGAAGACCCTTAACAAGCCTCAACGGAAATTATAGTAACTTAGCGCGCTAAAAACGCGGAAACAAGAAAGGTCGACAAAGACAAACGGAAAGAACAGTTACATAGGCCACGATAGCGTTGCAGTTACTGCACAAGAGGACACACTTTATGGGCGTCATCATGTCGGTTTCCGTATGAGTGGCTCCAATTCGAATTAACAGGATAGCTGATTGGAGAAGTTTGTGCCTGAACGTCATACAGCGCGATAGCCATACTTGGACGACGCAACTCACAAGGACATAGTTTAGAGCTTTGTTGCTCTGCTCCCCCCCCCCCTCCACAACGAAGAAACAGATATCACATCTCTGTAAAACTGCATGTGTCAGAGCACCTGAGGCGGCCTATATTGGTTCATGAATTACTAACTTACAAACATTTTGACTGTTTACGAGCGTGTTACAAAAGTCCTACCCACAACATAGTATCATATTTCAGAGCGACGCATATTATATCATTTTGACTTTAGAGGTAATATTAGATGTATCCAAAACTATGTTATCCTTTTTATTGCCCAATTAGATTTAAAAGCTTGATAGTGTTCATATTTTAGAAATTCTTTCACATTGAAAAATTCTTATAAAAACATTCACAGCCCGCACAAAACTTCGTTTGCTCCAGTCACTACATTTTAACGGATTCTTTTAAGTGCAGCAGACCTCGGCAAATTTAGTCCAATGATTACCGCGAACTTATGTATTTAGACAGAATCACGCGAGCTAAACTTTAGTTTTCTGCGCTACTAGGGAGCTTTACAATAACGAGAGCGCGGCCTTTACGGTTAAGGCCGCTAGTTTACGGAATTTTGCATATTTTCCATCGCCACCTTAGTAAAGCCTGAAATATGCTTATTGCTGCAAATGTAGAGCGAAGATTTGACTCCGATTACAGACATAACACAATTTGGAGGACGCTTTAGCTTCGCCTTTAAGAGTGCAACGCGATACCATTCAAAGATCCCTGGCTGCTTCTCGCGCTTCTCGGTAACTGCAGGTTATGTAACCGTAACGTTTACTGGGAAACGCTGGCGGCAAAAGCTATGCACGAAAGCGAGCTTTCCGGAAGAAACACCGCTTATTACGTGCGCCTTGGATTCTCGGTGGTGGGTACGCCACTGTCTGTGGTACAAGAGTGGTAGAAACGCAAGAAAATTGCTTTGTGCTTGAGTTTCCGCGTAAAAGATTGTTTTCTCGTACATTCAAATTACAGTCTGGTGCTATATCTGTTGGTTGCGTGTAAGTCGTACTTTACTGTTTCTGACGCATTTTACTTAAATTCATTTATTTCAGTAACGCATTTGCGCTACACGGAAGGCCTGCGTGATAGGGTATGCATGCTTCGGTATTACTTTTTGCTCACAAGACGGTCAACGCCAGCGCCGGACGCAGACACCGGATTATCTGCGACACGAGGCCCGTAGTGCTATCACGTTAAAGATGCCTAATCTCATCTTCGGCATGGAACGCTGTCGTGTTCTATTCTGCTGTACTTATTACAGATAGAATAAACTTTAATGTCCAACGGATAAGGCGATCTACCCACCCCCCGAAACGCAGGTCAGGGGGCGAGTGCCGCCGCCTCAGATGCAGGCTGGGAGGTCTTGGGTCCCAGCAGCCTCTTCAGCCAGTTGGACAAGCCAAAGCTGGAGCTCAGAGTCCGAGCTGCGCAGCAGGGTCTCCCAGGTGTCTCTACTACCTATTTTGTGCGTTCCCCCGGGAGAGTACGGACATTCCCATATTATGTGGTCGAGGGTCCCTCTCGCCCCACAAAGATTACATCTATCGCTCCTGGCCTCGGGGAACATGTGGTTCGCCATAACCGGGTGCGGATACGTATAAGCTTGTAGTCGTCTCCACGCGACTGCTTGTCTGTTGTTTAATTTTGGGTCTGGTGGGGATACCAGTCTACGAGCGTATCTATAATGCTGCGTGATCTCCCCATATTTTAGAATGCGCTCTCCGCTGCCTTGGTTACTAATATACAGCACATATTTTGGGAGAAACTCAACAGTGCATAAATTCCTTCACGCACGTCTCTTTCATCGTATGTATTGAAGGCATATTTCAAAAAAGAGCACCGCATACGGAAGCACTCAAATCAGGTTACCCTATCACTAAACCTCAACTAAATCTCCGTGTTTTTATTTCAGAACGACATGTTCACGCTCGTTGAATGACCATTGCACAGTGAGGAGCTAACACCTCTGTTATTCTCGCAGGCCATACAAACGTGACTGAAAGCGGAATCACCAGTTCCCTACCTATGGTGTCCAGCAGCAGCGTCAATCACGCACAGCCCAGCACAAGCCGCGCTGGAATGGAGGAGGCAACGGCCGTTCCGGAAAACATCGCTAGGTGAGCCCACGTTTGGAAAAATTTCTTCGCACAGAGCGAATCACAGACGGTGCGTAATGCTGCCCGTGGTACAACTATGCCTCCACTGTCGAACTTTTTCTGTGGAGGAGAGCTCTTATATGTAAAACGCGCATATAATCAACCGTTATTCAAAACACACGGCATGGTGGATGTGGTGCTAACATGCTTTTCGTGCTCAGCGCTCTTGCAAGTTTGTCAAATGCGTACGTACTACGCCATATTCGTTTGCAAAGATAGTAAAGAGAAAGGCGTCCGTCTAAAGACAAAATTAAATGAAATAATGGGGTTCTTCATGCCGAAACCGCTTTCTGATTATGAGGCACGCCGTAGCGGAGGACTCCTGAAATTTCGATCATCAGGGGTTCTTCAACCTGCACCTAAACCTAAGCACGCGGGTGTTTTCGCATTTCGCCCCCATCTAAATGCGGCCACCGTGGCCGGAATTCGATCCCGCGACCTTGTGGTCAGCCGCCTAACACCATAGCCACTGAGCAACCATGGCGGGTGTGTAAAGCAATCGAGCAATCCAGTGACAGGCCACATTCCTTAAGTGACGTTCATTTCAGAGTGCAGCGTTGACTTTCGATTATTCGACTATATGCCAAATGCTCAAATATTGTGCCGCTTTATGACTTTCGCTTACCAAGGTAACCTACGACCCTGGAGGCATGATGACTGTATGACGCTAACGCATGATGATGGAATAAGAAGGAATGATATTACGAGGTCACCGGTTTGAATCCCAGCCTCGGCGGCCCCAATTCGATGTGGGCGAAATGTAAAAACACCCGTGTAGTCAGATTCAGGAGCATGTTAAAGAACCCCAGGTAGTCCAAATTTCAGGAGTCCCCCACTACGGCGTACCTAATAATAAGATCGTGGTTTTGGCACGTAAAACCTCATAACATAATTTTAATTTTAAGGAATGATATTGATGTAATGGTAAAGTCGCTCAATCGCGACGCCATGAGGACAATGACAGGTGCTTTCTTAAGTGATGATCATGGTATAACATAGAAGACGTGACGACGACGGTAAGATAACCGCATGAAAAGCGACAATGATGACAACCGCACCGCCAAGGTGGCACTGGCTATACCGTATGACAACGAATGCATGATAGCGTCTGTGTGACGACAACGCAATGACAATGGCATGACAACGACGGCATAATCCCGACACGATGGCGACAACATAACTGCGGCCTAATAACGAACAAAAAATGACGTCGATACATCAACGAGGGTGGTGCGACTGCATGACGACAATGGGATTACGACACTGAAGTGACGACGACGGCGGCTGCTGTGAATCACGCTGCCTCTCGCGATCTCCCGATTAGCGAGGCAGTCGCGCCTCACTTGGCTCCGTTTGCAACGTGCCGCACGAGACACTGTCCGCGCGAGCCAATATATCGCGAAATGAAAACATGTACAGAGCTGGCCTCAAATTAGCCATTAGGAAGTAACAGAATCGTCGGGGAACATTTTTGTACGGTAAATAGTTTACCTTTGTATTTGGTGCTCAACCCCAGGCAATTAAGCAGTGCTTAAGGTCGCATTTAGGTCGACGTTGATCGTGAGAAGAATCCTGTCTAAATGTTGATTTACATATTTCATCAGGTGAAATTTTGCTATTCTTTATGAAATAAATATTTATTTAATTTTATCGAGTTATGTTAGGTGGTTTATTACCTCCTTTTACTTAAGTACATATTGCGACATAGATACCACATAAACCAGTAGAGTTAATGAGCAAAACGAGAACAAGGTGAAAGCAGGAGCCTACGTTTCGATAAGTGGATTTGTCTACTCCCGCCTTCCCTGTGTTTTCCAGTAGAGTTAAGAAAGACTTACAAAGTAACATCACGTGGGTTGAATCCTGGCACATATTTGGCTTAGGCGCCTCAACAAAAGTAGCAGAATAAATGCGACTACACAAACCTAATTCTGAAAAAGCACCAGCGGCGCACACAGTGAAAAACAACGGTATGGCGCGCTGCGTCTCAAGGGCAGATTTACAATTACGTTACCACGCAAACTCGCCCTACAGTTCCTATTGTTCATATACTAATATATCATATATAGAAGGTAGAAGTAATAGCTAGAAATGTTCATTATTTTATTGAATAAATACAAGTGTGTGCCACTAAATCAAAAGAAATAAAGAAATATACAGGTTATCTATGTTACAGTAAAGCAAATTGCCATCAGTGTTGAAATCGATATTTAGTGATTTCATAAGTTTCGCTCTCAAGCGTGAATAAGTGTCAGGATGAATAATTTGTTGGGATTTAACTGGCTCTATCAAACGAAATTTGATTGTTTGATAGTTCTAATTTCTTTATTAAATATTCCGGTCTTGATGGCGGCCAAGCTGGCATGATTCCAAACGCCGTACAAGGTAACACCACACGACTGGGACCAAACCATAACATTTCATGAGTCATGTAAACAACCGCTACAAGAATAAACAAAAGTATGCAAGTAAAAACCCATTAACGCATGGATAGGGACCAATGTTCATCTAGTGTTTAACGTAGAGATTTAAAGAGTAACAGGCTGCACAAAAGACATGCACCATACGCGCTGTGTCTGCTGTTCTGCCCGTTGTATTTTTCTTCACTAACCGGTAGAAAAGATGTCGTACCAGCAATGCCTTAACACAACGCTTGCAGTGTTCATTATCTTACCCAGAAAAACAAAAGAAAATACTAACTTCTTCGGTAGCATACTTCATCCATTGAACATGAAAACCCTGAAGCATTTGATGTATCTGTGCTCGCTACGTATGGGGGAAATGATTGCGTGTGTGTCATTCTCACGATACCTTCGGTAGGAGCAGTGTGCAATTCAAATGCGAGTGAAATATTAAATGACTTCATACAAACATTGCAGGCAATCTTGAACCCGGAAGTTGTTCATTGTATTCGATGTGAAGGACTTCAGTAAATGCACAGACACTTGTCAGAATTAAAGCGAATAGTTCGCCTTTGCGCCATTTCCATTTCTTATGGTGGAGCCTCGAATAGCTAATTGCAATGGCTTATACCGGCAAGAAAGCGGCTCTAGTGCAGTGAGAGAAAAATACCATCGTGTTTAGATCTGCTTATTCCTTATTTAACGAGCCTTACCAGACATTTCTTCTCCGTTCGAGTAGGAAGAAATACCAAAACCACGTTTTACATATTACATTATATATAGCCTATGTGAGAGAGGTAAGGGTCTTCTTATTTTCAAGTTTAGCCACACAGACCATCAAAGGCAGCAGCGTTCAATTTACGCAAACTAGAGCCACAATCGAGCGCCAAGATTAAATGCTTCAAGTTAGCGCTAAGGTTCAGAGCGACGGCTTATCATTAACACAAGATTTTGTTATCAACCTCTCAATTGTCAAGATGTGTTTTTCTCCTTTCGTAACAAAAGTCGGCCGTTTTGAGCTCCTTTTTTCTGTGTCCTTGCAGGAATGCTCTTGGAGCCGGAGGAACGGAACAGCGAGAGATGCGTAGTGTCTGTGGCACCGTTTCGAACAGACCGGACGCCTTACACGGGCACGCCAAGGAACAAACGGAGGTCACATCCCAGATTTGTAAAGCGTGTGGTCAATCGTCTGTGAAGATGTCTAAGTCTGTCCAACATTGCCGCAACCTCACTGGCAAAAAACACAAATGCAAAACCTGTGGTAAACAGTTCCACCGGGCAGGTCACCTAGCTGAGCATTACCGCACGCACACAGACGAGAGACCCTACAAATGCAAAATATGTGAAAAATCGTTCCGGAATTCTCAACATCTAAAAATCCACAAGCGCACTCATACAGACGAGAGACCCCACAAATGCCAAATATGTGGTAAATCGTTTCGGCAGTCTAGTCACCTAGATAACCATAGGCGCACCCATACAGACGAGAGACCCTACAAATGCCAAATATGTAATAAATCGTTCCGGGCGTCTGGTCACCTAGATAACCATAAGCGCGTGCACAGAGGTGCGAAACCGTATATTTCTAAAACATGCGGTAAATCATACACACAGTTGGCAGCTCTCCGTAAACATGAGCACGCTCACGCAGAGGAGAAACCTCATGCATGCCAAAAATGTGGTAAATCATTTGAAAGCAAATATGACCTCAAGAGACACGTAGACTCCGAATGTGGAAACAGCGCTTTTGTTTGCGAAATCTGTGATCAATTCTTTGTGAACAATTCGACTCTTCTTCGTCACCGCCGAACAAAGCACGAGGATAGAACACCGTATGAGTGTATTCAGTGCGGTTGTCGTTTTCCAGACAAAGAAGCACGCGATAGGCATGTGTGCCAGAAGGAACGCAAGATGTGAACGATTCCGTCTGGTTTTTCGAAATTGCGCGACAAGACCTCATCGCCAGAAGTATGTGGCGTGCTTCAATATCGAAAAACACTAGGTAATGACCAGCGCTCACTGTTCCGTGAACTATGTTGTTGGTGAACGTCGCTTAATCAAACTGATTTCAAGACAAACCTTAATGGACGGCAAAATTGTGTTTTGCGTAACTAGAGGGTTGAGGGAAATGCCCCCAAAGATTCTTGACCCCCATCTGGTTAGAGAAACTTCTTGTGAAGGTCTTTTGACAGTGTACCAGCGAAGTAGCTTTGATGAACCATATTTGTATTCATATTGCAGCGTATACACAACGGAATATGTCTCTTTAGGAAGCACTTGAGAAAGGACGTACTGTATTCTTGTCAACTAAAAAGTAATTTGTGCCGTTAATCGAGGTCCAGTGGCAAAGTTGCCTTCGAGAGAAAGCACTTGCAGATGCTTTTACGACAATGCTTAACTACATCGTACACGTTTGAAAAGTATCTGCTTGAGAAAGTTCGTTCAATGCATTGGCTGTTCTTTGGCGCCTTTATTCATACCGAAAATGTTTTTTCTATACCATAAATTAAGCTGATCATGATAGTGAGAAAGTATTAGATCCGAATCATTTGAAAATTCTTTATATGACATGGCCTCCCCCTAGGAAAATTTTTAGTTGTTTGATTATGGCAGGACTTCTGAAGTTTAATAGGCAGCTTTTTATCCACTCGGAATTCATCTGTTTTGACTCGCACTGCTCGCTAGTAGCAGCTGTATGATCTTTTTAGCCTGATGGAACAGAAGTTTCTGTGCAGAAATGACGTAGACATTGTCGTCGGCTAGTAAGCTTGTCACAACATACTACTATCGCACGTGAACGCTCATGTGGCCGAGAATACCAGGAACATCATGGTCCAATCAGCAGTCCCAATGACAATCCTTGTGTCGCCAGCAACGATCACGCTGCAACAGCCAATGGAGCCACCTTTCTTCTACAGATCATCGTTTAAGATCCGGAAAGCTAACTGCAAACCGAAGCCTAAATCGCCACATATAACATATGAAAGCGCGACTAGCTGCGTCAGGACTATTTCTCATTAAAAGACACCGCTAGGACGTGGTTTAAAAAAAAAACGAGCCTCCGGCATAACAGCATGGGAGCTGTTTTGCAGGGGCTTCCTACAAATATTCACGAGCGCCATGTGCAAGGAGCCGGTGAAATCCATGATATAAACTTGTGTGCCGCTACCGAATAAGCACATCGCGAACTTCACGGAAGATATGAACCATTTGTTAGGCACGCCGACCCAGGCATGTCGGATACGCAAACGTGTTTCCTCATGCGCGGTTTGAGGCGAGAGATCGACGGCGGACTGATTCGTGAACCAGCCAAGACCGTCGCGAAATTTCTAACAGAAGCTACATCGACGAGGCGCTGGAAATGTGCACACGGCCACATGGCCGCCGAGTGCTTTCGCCGAAGTGAAAAATACAAAGCCTAGCTTCCGGCAAGCTCCCAAGGCCGATTGGAGCCGTTGTCGAATTTTCAGTGTCGGCGTTTGGGAAGCCGGGTTTAATAAAAGTTTCTCTGAGGTTTCCGAAAGCGTACACTGCCATCTGGATGTGGGAATGCGATTACCATTCTTGCCCAACTTTCGCCATCCCTGCTTCATATTTTAAATTGAAGGTGAATTTAGCCCTCCCACATGTTTCTTGTTCCTCTCCTGCAACGCGTTATGTCGGCAGGTTGAAATAGAAAAAGAAAACATCGTGACCTATCTAATGGGTTTATTACTGAATAATCCCCCCAAACGTGTTGGATCAAAATGTTTTTCGTTTCGAACAATATCGTGTTCCGTGCGCGGCACGAGATAGTGCGTAATAATCTTCATAAGAATTCCACATTGCGCCATCTTGATTGTGCTCGGCTCGATCAGTTTCAGATAGAAATGCTACCGCGTACGGAAGCACTGCAATAGCGTTCCAGTACCACGAAATGCTTCTCGCCTCAACACATCCATCAGAATGAAATATTCATTTCCTGAGAATTTCTCTTGCTCAGTGGCGAATGAACACCTTTGCTGTACTTTAGTACCGTAATTGTGCCACTGGCAATGTAAGCACTAATTACTTGCACCTGTGGTACAGCAGCAGCATAGACCATGAAAGGCCCAGCACAAGCCGCACTGGCAAGCAGGAATCAATCAACAGCCATTTTAGAAGATCGCGCCCCCTAAGCCCCACGTTAAGAAAAGCTTCATTGCAAAGCAACTCGAAGACGACAGGGAATACTAACCGTGGAACAATTACGCTGGTTACTCACTCCCCCTTATGGAATATACCAAGATAGTTACCACCAAGACGTTCACCTAAAAGAATACGCACTAAATGAAACAGGATGTGTAAGTTTACCGAGGCAATGTAGCGTGGGTACGCAGGCAGTAAGCAAAGCGGTCGAAATTAATCCGTGCTTCCACACTACAGCTTACTTAATAGTCAGATCGTGGTTTTGTTACACAAAACCCCATAATTAAGTTTTTAGTTTTTAATATTTTTACCTCCACCAAACATTTCAAAGGCCATAAGAGCAAAACTACTAGGTAACCGTAATGTAACCACTTACTGAGGCGCCGATAGCTCAATAAGGGAACATGAAATATGTCGAAATGTCGAGAAAAGTACTGCATAATCCAATAATTCTTCTTTTTTCTGATAAACCATCCCCGTCGATAGTGACCTTAAAGTACATATTCTGTTAAATTTAGCCTGCCGTGTTTCCGCATGGGATTGAGGGGGAGTTCCCACTTTGATTATTGCGTAGCTATGATATCTTAAACGCCAGGCGTACTGCACCAGAGAGTCTTCTACCGATAATACGGCAACTTGCACTGCTTCTGTATAGTGGCAGCACCCAGACCGGACCAGGCGACCCACTTTGGTCTTAAACTGCCCTTCCTTCTTTCTTTCTACTGAGAGGGCAAGAAATAAATTATAAAAGTAACGTCAATACGCTTGCCCCGACTTCGCCTGTGTTCAAGAACTTCACAACAAGACGTGGCTTTAAGCAATTACCAGTGCAAGACATCACAACAAAAACGAAAAGACAGGAAAACAAAGCAGTACAAGGTGATTTGAGAAGCATATTTGTAGCAGTAAAGCCTTGCCGAGGACTCGTGCTCTGGGCTTTGCTTTACGCATGCGCGCGCGCGTTCTCGATTGTTTCATTGATACACTTCGTCATACGGCCCTGATTTCCAGTCCGGTTGACGTTCACGCGATAATATAGAATTGCACAAGTGTGCCCTAGACCTAAATTCTTCAAAGGCTTACGCGTTCGTTATTTTCGCACCAAAGCCATTGATCTTATTTCAAAGATGTGCGTGACGAGTTAAATAAACGCACGCTTTCACTCGCACATACAGTGTTGGGAGAGCGGAGACGATGTTATCGGCCATGGAGTTAATACGGAACACCAAGGCGATGGCGACACCTGAGTCTGGAGTTTCAACGAATTCCTTATGGGAATTAAAATAAACTTTCCCTAGATTGGCAGAACAGGCTTTGGAAGGTTGGTCGGGACGCGTTGGCAAGAGAGGCTTCTGTTTCCCAGACAGATGGCTGTGCATGTGTCCACCATTAACAATCGCTAAATATCCAGCGTCTTGGTGTTATTTCGCGAGTTTATGAGGTGATCGGCGGAACATTACAAATTGCTTCTCAAGTTTGAGGTATGGTGTGAATGTCCAATGTTAGTATCTTGGCCAGTCGCTGCATGCCGCAGAATATTATTTGGCTTCCCTGCTGCTAACTTGATGCAAAGAGGATTCCCGTGCATATTGAACAAAAGCGGCTGCCTTGAAACCACTCTCCGATATAAATCACACAGTGCATATACACTTTGTATATACAGGAATGAAAGGCACTCCGGACACGAGTTGAACCCAATTAATGTTGGCACTAGCCTGAAGTTACTCAGGCTATGTTTCCTCTTAACTAACGGACTAGATATGTTTAATAAACTTTCTTAGTATTGGCCGCAGACCCCAGGTGTGATACGCGAAGTTGTAGTACACCTTGAGAAACTTCTCAATAAATTGTTTCCAACACGATATATCTCAAGTGGTCCTTTCTTCCGCGTTTCAATGAAATCCTGCGAAATACAAAAAGATACCACGTGACGGGGTGATTGCACACTGTTGTGCTGCTGTAAAGCGTGCGATGGATCAACAAGGTCGGCTGCAGCGAGACTGGCCCGCGACAGGGTGACAGGGCGCGCGCCACAGTGCCTAATATATTCAGTTCAAATCTCTGCCGGAGTGCCTTCCGCTTTTAACGCTTTGTCGCAAGTTATGTGGGACAACCTGTGTTCCTTCGGGCACACATTCACGGAATATGTATAGCCTTAAGAGCGCCGGCGGCGTCGAGTCTTCCCGTAGGCGTAAGTTGTGCAACTCTACTATTTTAGCGGGATACAAATCGCAGTAAGCACTTAAGAAATAGCGTTCTCGCTACTGCTTGCAAATACAGGAGCTGCTTCGGCTTTTACTACATTACGTAGAAGGAAAACTTCCGCTGCGTCTTTGTATTGCATGCATCGGAATGCGGGATGTGGAGACTTACGATCGGCATCGTTCTCGCAGAGCCAGGACACCAAGAACTCGCGTTTGGAGAGCACCGTACAGTCTTTCATGATGGTTAATTTTTTATTGCTAAAATAGTACCTAATGAACTGTTGTTTCTTTATTGATAAAAAATAACTTTTGCTTTTCAATCATGAGAGCTCTTGTGTTTGGGCGAACAATTAAAAGAAATGCATAGATTGCCTGCGAGCCACTGAAGTTGGAGAACAGACACGATTGGCGTAAGCATTTCAACAGTTTCCTACCGTATTCTTATCAACTGTAGGCGAGTAAACTTTATCGAGCGATGTTGTGCCGGTGTATGATAACATTTTACGAATATTTCATATTAATAAATCGGCATTCATGAAGTGACGACCATGTTTCAATTCATGCCAATTTGGCGACGACGCCTCGGACACCCGTATCCCGGCATTACCATGGCGGCACGGTGCTTATTAGAAAACTCGCATAGATTGTGGCGCCAGATTTCCGACTGGGTGATTTTGTGAGAAAGATTACGATAGGAAATCTCAAGGCATTCTTGCATCATCACCACCACCGTTCCATTACCCTAAGTCTCACTGCACATGGGCCGCCCAGGCGGACTTTTTGAAGTCACGTGAACTTCTACGCGTGGGGGGGTGGGGGGATGACCAAAAGACGGCGATAAGAGAATTTGCACGCCTGGGTATGCAATGGCTTAACGCTACCCTTATCTGTGCTTCGGAAATCTCGTGTACGGGAGCGGCATTACGCAACGTTCGCTTTGGGACAAGCACCCGCATTCGCCTTTGCCCACGCCGGCCGCATTTTGATGGAGGCGCAATGGGAAACCACCCGTGTACATAGATTTAGGTGCACGTTAAGAACCCCAGGTGGTTGAAATTTCTCGAGTCCTGCACTACGGCGTGCCTTATAATCAGAAAGTGGTTTTGGCATGTAAAACTCCATAATTTAATTTTAATCTTATTTTTTTCCTTCGCCGGTCTTTTGCTCCACGCCATCTTTATGACCGCGCCTGTTAGAGGTTATTAGGTTACGTTTTATGGGTGTGAGTGGGCACGCGGAGCTACAAGTGTTTAGTTAGTAAAGAAGAGGTTATTGAAATTTACACTGTCTAAATACTACGACCTTTATTTTTGTTCCTTGATATATATGCTATACATGTAATAGCATGGCACTTCCGCGATGACTGCGCCTATATTGGCACACGAGTTTTTTTGTTCCGATATCATAGGTCGAAGTACATTGTTTCAGTGCAATATACCTGTGTGCCTGGAGGATTTAGGAGACAAACGCTCCCACAAGGGAAGATTTTCTAATATGTTATGTCCGCTAGTCGAAACGTTTGCTTCTGCTACAACTTTCGTTCAACCACTATTGCCTCAGTGTTCATGTGAATATCTCTCTTGTGTTGCAGAATTCCTGAGAGAACCGGCGTTGACGAATGGGATATGCAGTACCACCTGGCTGATGGCACGTCCACCGTCTCCGGTAGGTGCGGGAAGGTTTTCAGTCACTAGTATACCATGCCTCGCCATCAAGGTGATGGCGAGGCATGGTAACCTAACTAACCTTTTCTATCGCACACAACACATTTAAACAAAATGAACGAAGGAATTTTGGGATTTTACGTGTCAAAAGCACGATTTGATAACTAGGCACACCGTAGTGTGAGACACCGGATTTTTTCTGACCACCAGGGGACCTTTAACGTGCGCCCAATGTTCAACAGCATTGCTGCTGGCTAAGGTGTGCTTGAGGAAATGACGTTCGTGTACCTTTTCGTTATTCGATTAATCCAAACATTTCTTGCTTCCGTTAAGGGGAAGCTTTAGCGCGGGTGCTCCTATGTAAATACATGTAAAACGAGAGTTGATACGTCTCGGCAGCCATTGCGCCAAATTTGACGAGGTTTTTTGCATATGAAAGAGAAACAATGAAGTGACCGCTGTTTTCCGATTTTTGATTTACGTCGTCAATTCTTTATTAAATAATGGCAAAAATCGGAAATTTCTAGAAAATGAAACAATCAAGTCTACACCTCCGAAACTGAGCAACGAAAAATGATAATACAAGTTTGTTAATTGCATCTAATAGTACGTCTAAAGCGGACCTAATTAATATGTTACACATGAATCCAAAAAAGAATTAGTAGTATGGGAATACACCTCTTGCGGAACCCTTGTACACAACGTAACAAACACAAGTAAGATATAAAATGACATATCGAATTAGTCCGCTTTCAGTGATCTAATAAATGCTGTTTACAAAACTGCGATAACTGTTTTTCATGCAAAGCTATGAATCTGTAAACTTAGTGCTTCTGTATATTTCAAACTTTGAAATATTTGAATTTTTTTGAACAAAATTAAGGACATCAATTGAAATTAAGCTTCCAACAGGCACTAGAATTTACCCTCTCAAATTCAACAAATTTCATTCCAATCGGCCGAGGTATTATCTCAGATAAACATTTTTGCGTTTTGAATGTACTTGAATAGGCCGTGTCAGAGTGGGGCCCAAGCTAAAGCTTCCTCTGAAGTCATTTTATTGTCACGCATTCTTTGCCTCATCCAATACACTGAGGGAACCTAAGAATGGAGTGCAACGTCCGCCCGCAAGCCACGAGTGCAACCACCCTTACCCTCTGAAAGCCAAGGCAGCTCGAATGACGTTGGTCTGATAATGTAAATGTAAACATAATCTAAGAACAAGAGATCGCCATTTCGAGTTAAAGTATTACCTTTGTCTCAGCGCTGATGTGAAGATCACCAATAAAATTGACCAATATGTCCAGATTTGGTTGTAACATACGGTTCCAGGCTTCATTATAACGAATGACAATTTTCTCTTTCGTAGACAATTCACCGCTTTTCAGCGCTGACTTTTATTCATAAGCGCGATTTTGTTCTAGCGATCTTAAAGGTAAAAGACAGGAAGTTAACGGCATTTTATTTTTCAATAACAGCAGCAAACTAGTATGCAGAGATTGTTCCGTAGATGCATTTGCATGTGCCATTTTCTTGTATACGACATACAGCGCTGACGGCTGGCTCTGAGTCGCTTATCACAGATCACAACCATTATCAAAGTGCGACAAGAAGCTAGAGAACGAAAATCGGCCATTGCAAGGTCAACCAAGCTCCGGCCTATGCAGAAGAGACGAAGGAATGTAGCAATGAACAACTGCCGGAACACATGCGAGTCCTTTTCGTAGCATCAGGTTGTGGCTTCCGTCTTTGTTGTTTGAATTTAGAGAATCACTTCAGACGGCCGAAGTGCTTTCAGGGCCTCTTGCTTCCTGCCGTTCCTATCACGGAATGATCTAGTCTCGTTGTAGCACAATGGTAAATCGGAACCTCTGCTTTCAGGGCATACACGCAACACAGAAACCGGAAGCAGTGGATCCACACTTCCGGTCTGTAGCAGCAGCCCAGTGGCCAGTACAAGCTGCGTGGGCATGGAGGAACCATCGGACATTTTTGGAAACGACGCTAGGTGAGCCGTACTTTTGTATGAATTCCTTTCGATGGAGCAACTAGCTGAGGTCACAGACAACGCTGCCTATGGCTCAATTATACTTGCGCTGACGAACTTGTGCGATGAATGGAAGTGTTGTTGCCTGCAATGCCAAATGTCATCTGCAGTTCCGACAATCTGGCATTCGCGCAAACAGAAAGCTTTAGCTAAGGGGCTAAGTACATTGAAAATGACAAATCAGTTTGCTCAACAACCCGCTTCACCAATATTCAAGTTTCTGGCATTTGAAAAAAGAAATCAATAATATTGTAAGGAATTGCATTACCGATTTACGTCGCACCTATCAAAAATTATAAATAATTTTGCAATAAAGCCAACGCTGCGATGTTCTAAACTGCACCCAACAACACATCTAAATTGCACAAAATTGTTGTAATACGCAGCGCCCTGAAACATACTATTTTATGAGCAGATCCTTTGGAAATCCTCGCAAACACAAACTTCACGCTAACTGGAAATGGATACAAAGGAAGTTGTCCACTTAGGATTTCCTAAGAGATGAAGCTAATATAACTGCGGTATATATATTTTTTGTGTAGTTAACCCAATATGTTCTTTTTTTCTCGAAACTCACTTAATTCAAAATTCTTCAGACTTGACAACCTAGATCAAAATTGTGATTGATACAGTTGATGGAAATTAACCGTTTCGAACAAATACCATCAATTAGGTTTGAATTCAATGGGAAGTCAATAAAGAATTTTTTTCTCCAGCCTAGGCCGGTTCTCTGAAAACGCTGCTGCCGCTACTGGGGCCAGTTATCTCCTACTTCTATAACTATTCCTTCATTTATTTATTTACTCACTTATAAATTTTTACCATGTAAAACATTATTGGGGACGTATTCGGGTCTAGATACGGGCCAAGCGGGCACGATCGGACAAAACGTGCAACGTTACACCACATGGGTTGAAGCACACCATAACATTCCATGAGTCACGTGAACAATGACTAGAATAAATGTAGGTAAACATATATATAGCATATTAACAGCAATACAGCAAACAAATTTTCATCCAGTGCAAATAGGGCCGTAATTTCAAAAAACAGGAGACAGGGGAGAACGCAAACACGAGGAACTTGTGCATGTGCCCTGTTTTGTCCGTAATTTTCTTTTGCATTTCTGCCCTAAACGGTAGGAACGATGGCGCACCAACAATGCCGAAACTCCACGCATAAAAACCTTTTAAAATTAATGCACCAAAATTTCATGGCCAAGGAATCAAGAGAAAGAAATACAGGCGTTTTAAGTTACATTGACGAACATTGTAAGGAGCGTTCTACTGTATAGAATCTTGAAAAAAAAAAAAGCTGTGGCAGCTGATTTTATCCAGCGTGCTTCAAAACTGATATATTTCGTAATATTGGACGTGTATTCGATATGTGTGCATTGACATATGTCCGACGCGGAGTCAGCCTCCCTAGTCCTGCTGTATTTCTCAGACATACCGCGAGTTCTACCGTATGCCTTTGAAGCATTTGCAATTATGTTACTCCTCCTCACGTACAAGGGGTCTTACAAAAAGCAAGCCTGTTTTAGCTTAGGCCATACGGTCTGTTTCAGTGCGAAACTTCTCACTTCGGAGGGCACGTTTCTGGACCTTTGCCTACAAGTTCGCGCTGAGATTGTGCAAATAGCCTTGCTATAAAGCCACGGTTGAGTTGGTCGAGCTCTCAATTGGTAAAAACGTGTTATTCTTGTCCCGGAGGGAACTCACCCATTTTTAGCGCCATTGACCGTCTACTTGCAGGAATTCTACTGGAATCGGAGGAAGGGATCCGTAACAGTTGTCCGGTGTCTGTGGCAAGGTTTCCAGCAGAGACGATGCCTTACATGGACACGCCAACGAGTACGCGGACGATACAGCCAACACTTGCAAAGCATGCGATCTAACGTCTGTGAAGGACGAGAAGTTCCTAAAACACTGCCGGAATACAACAGGCAAAAAACACACCTGCAAAACCTGTGGCAAATTGTTCTGCCAGGCTGGTAATCTGGCTGCACATTGCCGCATGCACACAGGCGAGAAATCTCACAAATGCGAAATATGTGGAAAAAAGAACGTTTCGGCATTTTCATCACCGAGATATCCATAAACGCACAGATACAGACGAGAGACCCTACATTCGCAAATTAAGTGATCAATCGTTCCGGCAGTCTGGCCACCGAGGTAAACATATGCGCACGCATACAGGCGAGAAACCCTACATTTGCAAAGCATGTAGTAAATCATTCATGCAGGTGGCGAGTCTCCGTAGACACCAGCGCACTCACAGAGACAAAAAACCCCACGTCTCTCAAATATGTACGAAACCATTCCATCTCTACTGGCATAGTAGCGACAAAGGTTTCGTTTGCGAAATATGTCGCCGCCAAAGTATGCACGGGGATAAAATGCCATATCAGTGCACGCAGTGTGCATTTCGTTTCGCAGAGAAAGAAACCCTCAATGAACATGTGTGCGAGAGTAATACCTGCCAATTATGTGGAGATGCGTTTGGAGGCGAGGTTCAACAGGCTGCACTTCTCGTGACGCATAGTGGTGTGCAGCGGTGGTATTCTGACTTGTGCGCAAGTATCTCGCCTGTGGCTTTTGCATACCAACGCAATAGTATAGCAGTGCACAGAAGCAACGCTGACATTCATTCACAGGATTGAGCAACTAACTAAACGCATCGTGTGCAGAGAGAGCAACTAACTAAACGCATCGTGTGCAAAGACTGGCTTCTTATGAAGTTTAATATGGCCTAGTAAATTCATGATATGAACCATGCCATCTGCTGTTCAGAAATTACGGCACAAGACGTCGTAGCCAGAAGTATTCGTTGTGGGTCATTGTCGAACTAGACTGCAGATTGTGGCCAGCGCTTACTGTTTGCTTAACTGCATGTGTTGTCGCAAACGCAGCCTTGGCACTTAATTCAAGACAAAACCTCTTGGGCTACAAGTTCGTGTTTTGTGCAAGTAGAAGGTCGAAATGCCCGCGCAAGATACTTGACTCTCCGTTTCGTTAGAGACCGAATGCTTCGCGGCGCCTTCGGCACCCCGGAAAGGAAAGAAAGAGACGAACAGGCCCTGTCTTCGAGTTTCCAAATTCCGAACGAAGCCGTCGACATGTTTGTCGTAGACATGACGCGATTGTTCCGTCGGGCCGATCCACGAATGCCAGAAGACAAGAAGGGGCGTCTGTTAATGCGAGGCGTCAAAGCACAGCTCTTCGCGGGCCTTGTGCGCAAACCACCTACAACAGTGGTTCAGTTCGTTTGTGAGGCAACAATCACAGAAGGCATGTTTAGGCAGCGGCTCTCGTAGTATGAACGCCAGATCAACATGACTGCTGCATGCTCTCTCGTACGGGTGAAATGACAGGGAGTCCCTGGTCGAACTTATGGCACAAAGTGTTCAAGAAGAACTGCAAAAGTCTTATTCATCGGCTCCGACACCTCCGAGTGCTGCAGCTCTTACGGACGTGGTTCGGGAGGAAATCGGCAAAGTGGTTCACCCCTCACCGCCAACACGTATCCCCCCCTCCCCGTTCTCGTACGCGGATGCTCTTCGGGTTTGCGCGCCGTCGACGAGCCGTTTCTCTCCGCCGCCTGCTGGGATTCCTCGACGCTTCCCAAGTCCAATCCACGGCACGAATCTGCGAGCAGCCTTTCATCCTGGTCCGCGCAAGTCTATAGTATGGCGCACTCCCGACAACAGTCCGTTGTGCTACCACTGTGGGGAGGCTGGTCACATGTATCGCGACTGCCATTACCGAAGGATTGGTCTGCAAGGATACCATCCGGATGCCCGTTGCCCTCGCTATGGCGAACGGCCGCACGAAATCGAGGAATCTTGCAAAGTAACCGGCTGGCTCCTGCCCCACGTCGAAGACAGTCACGGCCGCCATCACCTCATCAGTACGTGTCACCAAACCGCGATCGAGCCGCCTTTGATTCCGCTGGAGTCAAAGGTGGCATCCCGCGCCTTGGAAACTGGAAACGGCGACCTCCGGGGGTGAGGCCGCTGTCATGCGAACCATCAAATATCCTCCACCGACGCCACCCTCTCGCGACATATCGCTGACGCCTTCATTCGAAACTGCCAAACGAACTTCCGCTGCTATCACTGCTTCCATCGACGGTTATCCGGTAACTGCACTTGACGACACGGGAGCTGATTACTTCGTTGTGAGTGCGTCACTGGCCACTCGGCTACGCAAGGTGCTGACAGCGTGGGACGACCCACAACTGTTTGCGGCTGCAGGAAATGTCACCCATTAGGCGATGCACTGCGGGACTTGCAATTTCCGCTTCGAGTTTCGTAGCGTCTTTCCTTGTGCTGCACTAGTGTTCTCGACTGGTTATGCTGGGCATGGATTTTCTCCAGGAATATGGGGCAATCATTAACCTGCGTGGCTTGTTCGTGACTTTTTCTTACTATGTTTCTTCGGATTCGAGTGTGGAGGATGAAATCACCGCGTCGCTTTACGTGTGGTCGATGACTGCGTGACGTTACCGCCTCGAAGTACCATCTTGGTCCTCGTTGAATGCCCCCAAGACCAACTAGGAATAGGCATCGCCGAAGGTAACCACACAATTTTGCTGGATCGAGAAGTCGGCGTCGCACAAGGTCTCATAAAGCTCCAAAATAGGCAAACCACGATCCTTATTACGAACTTCACTGGTGAATACAAGCACTTGGCGAGGCATACCACCACTGCCTACTTTTAAACGGTGGCGAAGTCCAACACCTGTGCTTCGGTAACGACAATCTCGATACAGGAACCCAGCGATGTGGACTTGACCACTCACATCAACTTCAACCCAAAGCTAGACCAACCCGAAAAGGAGAGGCTCCTCACTCTGCTATCTTCATTTAGTGACTGTTTCGCCACCTCCTTGAAGGTCAAACAAAATTCTTTAACCAAACAAAGAAACATCACTGAACCGACCGTTGAACCTGTTCGCCAACACGCGTATCGCGTGTCGCAGAGAGAACAGGATGCTATTCGTCATCAAGTTAAACAAATGCTAGAATATGATGGCATTAAACGATCGACAAGTCCATGGGCTTCACCTGTTGTATTAGTTAAGAAGAAAGACGGTTCACTAAGATTCTGTGTTGATTATGGCAAACTAAACAAGATCACCAAATTGTTTATCCTCTACCTCGGATTGACGGCTTTTTGGATCGCCTGCGACATGCCCGTTACTTTTCTTCAACGGATCTGCGTAGTCGGTACTGGGAGATTGAAGTTGACGAATGGGACCAGGAAAGACGGCGTTTATAACACGCGATGGTCTCTATCAATTTAAGGTCCTCCCGTTTGGATTGTGTCGCGCTCCGGCCACATTCAAACGCATGATGGACGCAGTTTTATCTGACCTCAAGTGGCACTCTTGTTTAGTCTACATCGACGATGTAGTTGTTTCTTCCACCACGTTTGAACAACACACCCAGCAGCTTGAGGCGGTTCTTCAAGCCATCCGCACCGCCGGCTTGTCTCTGAAGTGCGAAAATGACACTTTGGCTACAAGGAGCTGAAATTTCTGGGTCATGTTGTCAGAAGCACCGGTGTGCGTCGTGACCCTGACAAAGCCATGGCAGTTGCTCTGTTCTCGATACCGAAGACAAAGCATGATGTCTGCCAATGTTAAGGGCTTTGTGCGTATTACCGCCTACAAAAAAAAGCATATGCGGGATTCTCAGAAAGAAGCTTTGAAGTTGAGGAAACATTCCTCCTGGTCCGGGACTCGAACTCGGGACGAATGCCTTTACGGGGTGGCGGCTCTACTGCCTGAGCTAAACAGCAGGCTAGCAGATCCCACGGCGAGGTCAAATAAAACTTAAATTCGAAGAAAAGGGACACAAAATATGGCAAATCAGTTCTGCGGAACCGTAAAGTGGAGGAATTATTATGAAAAGGAAAAGTTGCAGTCCAACCTGATTTACCAAGAAGCTACAAAGAAAACCCATACGGGAAACCCGTATGTATTCCCTTTGTAACGTCGTGGTATATACGCCTGGATGACAATTTCTTGGCCTTTAATATCTATTCTACAGAAAACGCATCGTACTCATTATTCTAAACTTTCAAGTATTTTCACACCTCTCTTAGTTCAGAATTCAGTCAATTTCCAGCTACAATATTGCCCGGCTTGGGCCTGTTAGAACTCCGCGCTTAAATAAAGAGTTCCTGGCGAACGCCAGGAAGTCTGTATGCGATGGTTCTGCGAAATGCGAAAGTTGTGGGTTCGGTACCGACCTGCGGCAAGTTCTTTTTTGATCCACTTTAATTTCCATTAATTTATGGTTTCTTTATTTCATTTATTAAGCAGAAGTAATTTTCCCTATGTTGTCATTGGTGTCAGTGTTTGTATGCTTCTTGTGATGTGACTAATAAAAATTGGGTCCCTCGATTAACCCCCTTTCTTCTGGTTTCTTACATAACGAGGGTGTTGAATTCGGCAACGTTGATGCCTTCATGTAGCATGTGTGGGTTTATTGACCAGTTGTCTTCACCCAAAAAGATCACGTTCTCGTGACGCCTGCGACAAAAAGGACGTTCCACGTCCGTTGCCAAGGTCTGTGAGTGGTGGCACTAGCTAACACTCCCAGGGTTCTACTAGGGCACATAAATGCCCAAGAAAGTGGATGTGGAAAGGACGCCGCGGTAGCTCAATTGGTAGAGCATCGCACGAGAAATTCGAAGGTTGTGGGTATGGTTCTCACCTGCGGCAAGTTGTTTTTTCATCCACTTTAATTTCCATTAATTTATCGTTTCTTTCTTTCATTTATTAAGCACATGTAATTTCCCCTATGTTTTCCTTGGTGTCCGTGTTTGTTGGATCCTTATGGTAAGAATACTGCCCAGTGATCTGGTGACTGTTGATGCACATAGAGCACCGGGAGGCAGAGGCACCAAGTTTGGACCATGTCGATGTTGTGACGTGGCTAATCCTGAACTTTTTGCAGCTTGACCTCGATGAAATGGCTACCTCAGCAGCAGAGCTGGTTATAGTCGAAGAGCCATCGCTAAAAATCGGAACTCGAATGGTGTAGGAATCATGCAGTAGATGTAGAGTTGCTTGCTTAACGACGCAACTTCGCCAGTAGGGCTTCTTTCCAACTCCTAAAAGGGAAAGCTGCACTTGTGGCTGACGAAGACACCGCAAAGAACTAGGCGAGCTTGCTGCAGGCGTGAAATCGGATGAAAGAGGATCGGTAGGAGTCTAGAATACAGGAAAACGCTGCCGCTGGTCAACTTTTCGAGTGAGAAGCAATGCGTTGAGACTAGTGTCGACAAAGGTGCTGGAAATGATTTCTAAGGGTGTGCGTGGCGGCATAGGTACTGATGGGATGTTTCCAGGGGTCGCAAATTCTTGCAGCTCTTGAAGGCCATCGCGGTAGACCAAGAAAGACTCTAAGCGCTTGAGCTTGAATCTTCTCAAACACTCTCAAACTTGCCTTCCGAGTGCTGGGCAGCACCGGAGTGCGTTAACGCTAGAAATCCCAGGGTGCCCATGGTTTTCTAGCGATGGTTCCTAGACTGTGACTGGTGGACAGGAGTGCATAAGATGCATGGGGGCTCCAAAAAAAGTCGCGGTCGACAATTGTCCTTAAATGTCAATTGGTTTTTTTTTGTGCAAGATAGGCTGGCCAATAATATACACACAATAATATACACAAATGCCAAACATGTGGTAAATTGTTTAGCAGGGCTCATAGTCTAACTGCACATTACCGCACGCATACCGGCGAGAAACCCTACAAATGCGAAATATGCGAGAAATCATTCGCGTACAATTCAAATTTCCGTTCTCATCAACGGATTCACACAGGCGTTAAATCCCGTATCTGCCAAATATGTGCTAAACCATTCAAAAGCAAAGCGGAACTTAAAATTCATCTCATATCACGCAGTGATGACAGACCTTTGGTTTGCGACGTATCTAATGTCTCCTTTAAGCGTAACTCACATCTCAGATATCACCGCCAAAGAATTCCCGAGGTTAAAATGCAGTAGGAGTGCAAGCAGTGTGGATTTCGGTTCGCAAAGAAAGAATACCTCGACGCACATCTCTGCCAGAATAGTAGGTGCAATTGTGTGGAGATACGTTTAGAGATGCATCTAAACTGATTGCCCATCTCGTGATGAATACAGCATTCGAGTCGTAAAATTGTGACGTAAGTGGCCGAAGGGGCACAGTGGCGCAAGTGAGCTAAATGGCCCACCGTTATCGCACATGAACGTGACCATGAATCCATGCAAGGAAATAACGCTGACATTAGCCCACAGGGGTAAGAACTAACCGAATGCATCGTCTGGATAGACGGCCTTCTTCAAACGTTTAAAACTGCTAAATGAAATGGGAGACTTAAAGTATTGCACTTATTTTTTTGAAATTGCGAGACAAAGTGTCTCCAGCAGGGTATGGGATGCTTGAATGTGATGTATGCTGCAGGCCCTGGCTAGAAATCACTGTTTGCAGAACTACGTTGTTTGCGAAAGTATCTTTAGCAAACTCATTTCTAAACAAAGCATAATGGGCTGCAATTTTATGTTTCGTGCTACTAGAAGGTTGAAACATTCGCACAAGATCCTTGACACCTCGTTTTGTTTCGTGTAAGTGTTTTGACAGTGTACTGGTAAACAAGCTTTACCTCACTGTGCTTTTATTCATTCTGCAGTTCGAATAGAAGGCAGCTCCACTCATTAGGAACCAATTAAAAAAGGAAACACTGTTCTTTTCGACTAAAACACTAATCTCTGATAATGATTGAGGTCTTTAGGCCTTGCTGCCTTTCAGAGACTGTTTTTACGACAATATAAAGACATAGGAATGGGGAAATTTATATCCCTTACAAACTGTTAAATACACGTAATTTTTGGGTTCGCTCTCTGGGTTCTCTCTATTCAGGTGGAACCTCTGTCAGTCTTAAAGTGCAGTTTTTTATTAACTTGGAAGTCATCTCTTTTGACGTGCGCTGCACTCTAGTTACAGCTGTGGAATTTTTTAGCCTGATGTGACAAACTTATCCCTGCGAACAATGACAGGACGATTGAGACGTAGTTTTTAGTTATATTATTGATCCGCGTACTTCTATATATTTTTGCTGTGAACGCGTTTCACCGAATAACAAATGTTAAGTTACAGCTCAGGGCATGATGCACCAGCGTGTATCAGAACATTCTGCCATATTCTCGTCGATTCTATCTTTTTCCTATCTTATAGTCGAGCCTTTTGTAATCAAATTGCACGTGCAACGAGAATACACTTATGCATTCTGGGAGACACGCGAGTAGCAACGATCACGCTGTAATCCTGTACGAATATTGGGAGAATAGCCGACGCTACTTAATCGCAAATTATTTGTTCGACGATCGACTCATGCGCCCGGCACTATCTTTCTGCCCGAATGTAACTTGTTTTGTTGGTTCCGGTTCGCCCAATAAAGTGTCTTTCATGAAACGTGGTTCTTCTGACTGCGTTGTTCAATATCACTACAATGCGACATATCGTAGATGTGCTCCGTGGAGACATATAAACCCTACCAGCAGTGATAATAACATGAACGTTGTAATGACGAGCGAGCTAGCCGCAGGCTACGACTACCGCCAGAGCACGCACCTCTGCACGAGACGACTAGGAAGATCTTGGCCCAGACAACTGCCGCAATGAGAGTGCCCATGTCACCTGCAACGTCGTATGCTGCAAAAGCAAAGGAAGCCCTCGATCAATTGCGAATCACTGTTTGGAGATCTGAAAAGTTGGCCGCAATCCTACTATGAACCGCTACGTTTACTAATTGAAACTGTGACAAGGTGCGGTTTCGCAGCTTACAGTTTTGTACGCTATGTCACCGATTACAACATTCCCACGAACACACACGAGCGTCATGCTTAAGGAGCGGGCTGAAATTTAACGAGAACACCGTGGTATCCTGGGTAGCAATCAGCTATTAACTATGCCACGTCTATCCGCACATGTCAGAGATGAAAGCGGTTTTCCTCATTTGCTGTTTTGAAGCAAGTTCTTTGCGCCGGATCAATACGCAAATCGGCCAAGACCATTACCAAACTCCTCACGGGAGCCACGGGCATCGAAAAGACGTTGCAACTGATGTGTTGTCAGAGCAAACGCGAATTGCTCCGACACCACATAACGTGCGTGCCTCGACGGAGCGTAGCGGGTAAAGGGAACACCTACCGCCGAGCAGACACGCGAGGCGTTTCGTGAAGGAAGAGGGGTTCGCCGCGACGCAACGTCACCTTCCTTCTCGGGTGCCTAGCTGCGTTCTCGACACGTTCCTTGCCCGCCAGCGTCCTCACTTCGCCTCTTTATTTGCTATGAAGAAATTAATACAGAAAAAGCAGAACATAAATTTGCAAGAAAAACGTTCGAAGTAGTGTTTCAAACCTGCAATTCCATGCTTAGAAATGGAGTGTCTTGCCCACTGAACTAAACCAGTAGCTCCAAGATAACAGGCCTCTGCACTATGCATTATGATGCTAGGCTTCTTGGACAGAAATTTTCATTACCAAGCCCGGCGTGAAAAAAGCTGTGACGTCAACCTCAACGCAGTTTACTTGGGGGCGTCCCCATTAGATTCTATGGTAGTAAGGCAAGGTAGTATGATGCCACGGATCAAAGTTCACCATGTTTTGGCTATCTAGCCGGCGTTGCCCATGCGTGTCAGCGCACTCCCTTCCCCGTGACGAGTTCATGACTCGAAGGTTCACTCAGCGACGTTCAAATGAAGATTAATGCTTTCGCATCCACAAATCGCAAGCAGCGCTTAGGTATTATCGGATATTTAAAAATCGCCATATCTAACTTGACGTTATGTAAGCGAGCTTAGCACAGACGACGCAGTGGCATAATTTAGCGCTTTTATTATTGATGCAGAAAACTTTGTGGGTGTCCAAGCTTCGTCTTTAGATCGAAACGCGATAGCATTCAAAGGTTCCTGACTTATTCTCACGCTTCGCGGCAACTGCAACTTATGCAAGTGTGATGTTTACCGGAAAACGCTGGTGGTGAATGCTATGCAGGAAGAGGTGCCTTCTGGTTGAAACGCTGCCTCTTGCGTGAGCCGTTCCCGGAAGTTGCGCACAGGCACGCAAAAAAAAAAAAAAAAAAATATGGGGTTCTTGTTATATTATGGCACGTTTACTATTTCAGTTTTAGAATATTCAACATGGCAGACATGCGCTGTCGGTGTTCACGACATTTGTTTGTGGGCTAACAATCTCAAAATTCTGAAGAATAACCTTGTTAAGAATGTATGACAAGGTGTGAGCAACTTTAGTGACAGAATGGTGTGGCACTATGAGCCACATATACAGTAAGTCATACAGCAAGGCGTGGTATGTACATGTACTTCAATATGTAAAAAACGAAAGGTGGTTAACCGAGGGGCCCGCATTTTATTAATCACAAGTAGGCAACAAACGACGATACCAAGGACCACATAGGGGAAATTACTTTTGCTTACTAACTGAATTAAAAAAAAATAATTATTTCTTCGAATTGAAAGTGGATGAAAAAGCAACTTGCCGCAGGTGGGGAACGACACCACGTCTTTGCATTACGCGTGCGATGCTCTATAACATACGAGAATTTTCGCTCGCGGGGACGCCGGTGCAGGACGCCGACGCCAACAGCGCATTTTCTGCCATGCGTGAGGCCCTTAACGCTGTCGTGCTAAAATTTATCTTTCCACAAATGAAATACAATACGCAAAAGACGGGTCACCTGGGCGAATGAACATGGCGAAAAGACGCAAAAGAAGCGAAACAATGCACGCTGCATACTTCGTCGATAGCCAAGCAAGTAAAATATTATCGAATCAGAAAGAAATGTCATACAGTAGCCGACACAATGGCATGCTGAAGAGCAAGCTGGCGAAAGTTTCAAATACAAAGGTTTATGGCAACAGATATTTTTGTTGATTCGCGGGCAGGTCATCGTAATGGGAACTTTTGGGTGCGGTACGTTTTTCCTTGACAACCACTAATTTTCCCACCTAGATTGTATAAACGATGTTGAACACGCTTAGCAAGCATCAACTTTGCGGCAACCAAGAAGAAGCACCATTATCATTCATTTTCCAAGTAAGATATTGCACAAATAAAAGTATTTGATAGACAGTGTCACGTAGCGGCAAAAGTGTTGCGAAAGTTGTGTTAAAAATTTACTTACGAGCTGTACGTATTTAGTGTACAATGTCCCGATAAGCTTGAACTGAACCTCAATGTTTATTGACAGATTTACTTAGAAAGCATTGAATGTACTATACACGGAAATAAATGCCCTTCCGTTTAGCATTTGGAGCACATATTTCTCTACGAATTCTACATACTGTCACGTATATCCTTTCCTTAAGGTAGTAGCAAGAAATCAATTAGTTGGAGCAAAGCGAGAATAGGCACGTAGGACAATAGATGTGAGCAAATGCAAAACGCTTCACTCCTTTTATCCTACGTGCTTTCTTGCTCTTCGCCAGAAGTTATGCAGCACCAACTTGCTCACCTGTCTGTTTTCTTGAGGAAATCAATTACTGGACTACACTTGTATCACCTAATGAGCCTCTGTGGACTTTATCACATGCATTGCGCATGTAGGCTGCTACCCTTCTGAGAGACTGTTTATCTTCTTACGCTGCAATCACCCTGTGGCGACACATTTCACTTTTGCTTACGCAACAAAAACAGATATAAATTACTTATCAAGTTAACGTTGTCTGAGTCTCTAGTGTGTTAAAATCGCCTCATGATGCTGTGTATAATGTATGTTCAACTGGCACAGCTACAGAAAATACAGATAGCTGACTGAGGCGCGATGTATAACAAGCTCAAAAATCATAGGCGTCTTAACTTTCCTCGATTTGTTCTCAACATTCATTCGTGTTTGCAGCGGTGGAAACATTTGTACCGCAACAATTTTCATGAAGCAATGGAAGCACCAGTAAATGGCAACTGTCCCCCTTGTTATTCAAACGCTAGCGAAAACAGGAGCGCCAATCCGCTCACGGCTAGAGCACAGGGAAAATTGACTCGACTGCTGACCCGACTTGTTTCTGCTCGTGAATCTTATTTGTTGTGGCTCCATATTTGCAAATGTTATAAAGGTTTCGAAAATGGTTTGTTTTCATCCATATATAACTACAGCTTGTAAAACACAAATTCTTTAGGTGCGGAGTGGCCAGCAGCGTATATTTTTTAACGACAGCTCTAGCTTTAGTGCGGGGCGTGAAACGCAATTGACGACTGCGGAGCAATCACAAAAAACTGTCCCCAATGTGTGGGGTCTGATTGAGACACGACTATGCACGGCGCATGAGCGTTCGCTACCGAAGAACCGCGACATGGGCAAAACAGTTGCAGTTCTGTATTGCTAAAAGTTAGCGAAGACAGTACAGCAATTTGTGGGCAAAACAACAAAGCAAGCACCACTCGTCAGGGGATAAAGAACTACCTGCTTCATGTCAAATGAGCTAGAGAATGCCGCAGCAGTCAGCAGAATTGTAGCCTCTGGTAATAAAAAAATTACGGGGTTTTACGTGCCAGGATCACTTTCTCATTATGAGGCACGCCGCAGTGGAGGACTCCTGAAATCTAGACCACCTGGGCTTCCTTAACGTACAGTGAAATCTAAGTACACGGGTGTTTTCGCATTTCGCACCAATTCAGCCGCCATGGCCCGGATTCGATTCCGCGACCTTGTGCTCAGCAGCCCAACACTATAGGTGTTGTAATCATAGGCTAGTTAAGGCTAACTTAATTTTCCTACCTTCTGCGCTACGAGGAGCGCTTCCACGAGCAACAATTTCTTCCCAGCAAGACGTGCTCTTCACAAAGAAAAGTAGCGATATCATCCGATAAATGCATTTTTTCGTATTAAGTGAGGTTTAGTTTGGGTAAATCATTTGGCGCAAAACGAGAATGGGTAATCGGGGTGCCTCTGCTGGAGTTCAAAAAGTCACATTAGTGTCAAGCTAGTGGCGGACCCTAACGTCTAGGTTTTGTCCAGATATGCGGTATCATTTTAATCAATACACCGAAGTGACAAATGTTTAATTAGTTTCCGTTCTTCTTTTGGCATTGAGTACGCATGCGCGGTGATTCAACAACGTGTAGCCGACAATACACGCCAGTTACAGGACATCGAAAGAGCAGCCATGGCTGAAGACAGTAGCAACGAATTCACGCCTCTTGACTTAAGCATGAAGGACAAAACAGCACCAAGTACAAGCCGTGACGGCACTCAGGACACTTCATCTACGTTGCGCGCATACACAACGTGAGCTCTACCTCTTGTAAATTTTTTTCGTTCAAAACTGTTACCCTTAGACACGACCCATATATTAGCCTTTAACATCTGTACATTTGTTCCCACCTGAAACGGGTCTTTTTTACAGCCGGCTTGAGCTTTGAAATCGGTTGCTTTCATAGATCAAGACGCGTCGATGCTAGAGTGGTGCGTAAATATTGCTATGTTCAGCGCAAGGTCAGCGGTTTAGTGCTCAGGATCAGATTTTTCAGAACATGAAGCGAAATTAGGCTTACAGACAAAAATATTTTCCATTGATGTATACTTCTTGCAATGCACACACGCGATGGAGTGCTATAGGTTGAAGTCCCGGGAACAATTCCGGACGGCACCACCGTA
The DNA here is from genome assembly GCF_023375885.2 of Dermacentor andersoni. NCBI lineage: Eukaryota > Metazoa > Arthropoda > Arachnida > Ixodida > Ixodidae > Dermacentor > Dermacentor andersoni. The sequence goes on from NC_092818.1 coordinate 58,186,254, forward strand.
TTTACATGAAAGCGCAATATAAAAATGCTCTTGTTTACTTGCATTTAGGGGCTCCTTACAGAACCCCGATGGTGAAAACTTTTGGGCAGTCCGCTTAAATTTGGTATGCGTTTTATCAGGTCATGGCTCTTGCACGAAAACCTCGGAATTAGTTCTAACCGCGGTGAACAATTGGTGTGCCGAACCAAAAGTGTTTTCTGCACAACTCGTCAAAGTGCGCAGTAATACTGTCATTTGCCAATTACCAAAAGAATGGGACAAAGTTGGTACTGACCGCTTAAAGCATTACTTTACTAAAAAGTAGGCCCCGTGCATGAAAAGTCGCAACTTGGTTTAAAACGATCGTTCTTCCCGTTCATCTGTTCCTTAAAGGCAATAAATACGCATTAGAGGAAAGCACACTTTTGCTGCTTGGAGTTCTGTGGCTAGAGAAGGTATGTGTTTCTGTTTTTATTGCTTTTTGAAACCTACATTTAGATTACTTAGTTCAATCTCTTTTTAAATTAGCAAACTTGGGTAAGTTAGTACCCAGCGATAAAGAAGTGCGAAGTCATGGTATTCTACGGCAACCTTTACCATTTCTGAACGAAAGCAGTTGCACGTCGCATTTCAGCTATATTCTTGCTAAGAATTGCATCAGTCTTAGCATATTTTTCAAGCGTTCTCAGAAGAATCTTTGTCGTTCGAAGAATTCTTATATAGGCACCAGCGAGTGACATAGAAGGAAACTTTGCATAGCTTGAAAACAAAAATTTATAAACTGCGTTCTAATTCATCATTACTTCATTCGAACTCGTCATTTTGTTCGTAAGTATTCAAATTATTACTTGGCTTAGAGGCAGAAACCTGCTTGTATTCCTCAGAGCTAGTCAACTAAGCCTATAATTTCAAATATTACCTCAAATTTGATATATTCATCATAGCTGCCTGAGCCATGAGTCATGATTGTAATTGGCATGACAACGCCACATTCACCACGGCGTTGCCGAAACGCATCAGGGAGCCACAAATACTAATTATTCTAACATTAGCGCTGGTTGCATCGTAATATCAGACACCATCTGCGCAGTGTCATTGTAATACTTCAACCTGTTTCAATGATGCAGAAACCCTTTCAGAGATGTTATTCCGAAATTATTGTTAGGATTCTGACACTGCAGCAAGTGCCGCAAGAATTTTGCATAGCAAACTACATATGACACGTTGCAAGTACTTCGACAGGTAAACTGACAGTATTTGTGCAAGTCAAGGCGCCGTTTCGTCTAAGTTGGATGAGTGCTCTCCACCATGTATCGCCCCGAGTGCGCCGTTCATATTGTCACGTGGTGGTGACGTTGAAGAAAGAACACAGTAGCAATACTGTGAACAAGAAAACTAACTTTTATTGGGCGAACCTGTGCCCACAAGACAGGCTACACTATAGCGCAACGATAGCGGCGAACACGCTCGGCGATCGTCGAAAATCTGCCCAGCGGGTCAAGCGCGTCGGCTTTTATAGAGCAGTCGTCGAATGTTCCAGACTAATCGTTTGGACCCGCGTGCTTTCCACAAAGTTCTACACCATTCGCGCTACGCGATGAAATCAGATAACACAAGGTTCGGCGACAACAGACAGCCGGGTAGAAGCATCGATAACTTTCCAGAAACGTCGGATACATGCAGGCGCGTCCCGCGCTGTGCGATTGCATTTGTTAAGCGGCGAAACGTGGTCGCCCGATAAAGATAAGTACACGTATCAATACCCCCCTCTTAAAAAGCATCGACCCGATGCTGCAAACAAACGAAGGTAATAAATAAAAGCACTCGTAGCAAAGAAAAGAACAAAATGACGAAGTTCGTCAGCGTCGGTAAAAGGGTTTAAGGCGCACCACGTGGACCACTTCAGATCGTGCGCGGCGCCGCTGTGAATGCGAAATGCCGTCTGGCACGACCTCATAGTCCAGAGCGCCAATACGTCGGATGACCTTGTAGGGTCCGAAATAGCGTCGGAGTAGTTTCTCACTGAGTCCTCGTCGGCGTATCGGGGTCCAAACCCAAACACGGTCGCCGGGCTGGTACTCAACAAAGCGTCGTCGGAGGTTGTAGTGTCGGCTGTCGGTCCTCTGTTGGTTCTTGATCCGTAGGCGGGCGAGCTGTCGGGCTTCTTCGGCTCGCTGGAGATAGCTAGCGACGTCAACATTCTCTTCGTCAGTGACGTGGGGCAGCATGGCGTCGAGCGTCGTCGTCGGGTTCCTGCCGTAAACCAGCTTAAACGGCGTGATCTGTGTTGTTTCTTGCACCGCCGTGTTGTAAGCGAATGTTACGTACGGCAGGACGGCATCCCAGGTCTTGTGTTCGACGTCGACGTACATCGCTAGCATGTCGGCGAGGGTCTTATTCAGCCGCTCCGTAAGACCATTCGTCTGCGGGTGGTAGGCCGTGGTTCTCCTGTGCCTTGTCTGACTGTATTTCAGAATGGCTTGGGTGAGCTCCGCTGTAAAGGCCGTTCCTCTGTCGGCGATGAGGACTTCTGGGGCGCCATGTCGAAGCAGGATGTTTTCGACAAAAAATTTCGCCACTTCGGCTGCGCTACCTTTCGGCAGTGCTTTAGTTTCAGCGAAGCGGGTGAGGTAGTCTGTCGCCACGACGATCCACTTATTTCCGGTTGTTGACGTCGGAAAGGGTCCCAGCAAGTCCATCCCGATCTGCTGGAATGGTCGGCAAGGAGGCTCGATTGGCTGTAGTAATCCGGCTGGCCTTGTCGGCGGTGTCTTGCGTCGCTGACAGTCTCGGCATGTTCTGACATAACGGGCGACGTCGGCGGTCAGGCGCGGCCAATAATACTTTTCTTGTATCCTCGATAGTGTCCGGGAAAAACCGAGGTGTCCAGCGGTCGGATCGTCATGTAGGGCGTGCAATACTTCTGGACGAAGTCCTGACGGGACAACAAGAAGGTAGTTGGCGCGGACTGGTGAAAAGTTCTTCTTCACGAGGAGATTGTTTTGAAGCGTGAAGGAAGATAATCCGCGCTTAAATGCCCTGGGGACAACGTCGGTGTGCCCTTCCAAATATTCCACCAGGCCTTTTAGCTCCGGGTCTGCCCGTTGCTGTTCAGCGAAGTCTTCCGCGCTTATCATGCCAAGGAAGGCGTCATCTTCGTCATCTTGCGGCGGCGGGTCAATGGGGGCGCGTGATAGGCAATCGGCATCGGAGTGTTTTCGTCCTGACTTGTAGGTTACAGTGATGTCGTATTCTTGTAGTCTGAGGCTCCACCGTGCCAGTCGTCCTGAAGGATCCTTTATACTCGCTAGCCAACACAACGCGTGATGGTCACTGACGACTTTGAATGGCCTGCCATAAAGATAAGGTCGAAATTTAGCTGTAGCCCAAACGATGGCGAGGCATTCCTTTTCGGTTGTAGAATAGTTGCCTTCCGCTTTTGACAGCGACCGGCTAGCGTAAGCTATCACCTGTTCGACTCCGTTTCTCCTCTGGACTAGAACGGCACCTAGGCCTAGGCTACTGGCGTCAGTATGGATTTCTGTATCGGCGTACTCGTCGAAGTGCGCAAGTACCGGCGGCGACTGCATGCGTCGTTTGAGTTCTTCAAATGCGTCGGCCTGCGGCGTTTCCCACGTGAACTCAACATCACATTTAGTTAGACGTGTCAACGGCTCGGCGATGCGTGAAAAGTCCTTGACAAAGCGCCTGTAGTAGGCACACATGCCAAGGAATCTACGCACTGCCTTCTTGTCGGTGGGCTGCGGGAACTTTGCGATGGCAGCTGTTTTCTGGGGGTCGGGGCGTACTCCGGATTTACTGATGACGTGGCCTAGGAACAGAAGCTCGTCGTAAGCGAAGCGGCATTTTTCTGGCTTCAGAGTGAGCCCTGATGACTTGATGGCCTCTAGTACTGTGGCAAGCCGCCTAAGGTGATCGTCGAAATTTCCGGCGAATACAACGACGTCATCCAAGTAAACGAGACAGGTCTGCCATTTCAATTCCGCTAAAACCGTGTCCATCACGCGCTGGAACGTTGCAGGCGCCGAGCACAGTCCAAATGGCATAACCTTGAACTCGTAGAGGCCGTCTGGGGTGATGAAGGCGGTCTTTTCGCGATCTCTTTCGTCGACTTCTATTTGCCAATAGCCAGACTTGAGGTCCATCGAGGAGAAGTACTTAGCGTTGCAGAGCCGATCCAATGCGTCGTCTATCCGTGGAAGGGGGTATACGTCCTTCTTCGTGATCTTGTTCAGACGACGATAATCGACGCAGAAACGTAGGGTTCCGTCCTTTTTCTTCACCAGGACAACAGGGGATGCCCATGGGCTTTTCGACGGCTGGATGATGTCGTCGCGCAGAATTTCGTCGACTTGTTCTCTTATAGCTTCGCGTTCTCGCGGCGAAACTCGGTAAGGGCTTTGGCGGAGTGGTCGAGCGTACTCCTCGGCGATTATGCGATGCTTGGCGACTGGTGTTTGTCGAATCCTCGATGTCGTCGAAAAGCAGCTTTTGTATCGTCGGAGCAGACTTCTGAGCTGCTGTTGCTTAATCACTGGGAGACTTGGATTAATGTCGTAGTCTGGTTCGGGAACCATGGTCGTTGGGGTAGATGCGGCGGAATCCGAGAGGACAAACGCATTACTTGTTTCCAGAATTTCCTCGATGTACGCGATCGTCGTGCCCTTGTTGAGGTGCTTGAACTCCTGGCTGAAGTTTGTCAGCAACACCAGTTTTCCCTCCATGCAGTCGAGCGATCCCTCTTGCGACGCAAATTTCACGGTCTAGCAGTAGACGTTGGTCGCCTTCGATGACGCCTTCTACGTCAGCGGGTATTTCGGTGCCGACCGAAATAACAATGCTGGAGCGGGGCGGGATGCTCACTTGGTCTTCGAGCACATTCAAGGCGTGGTGACTACGAGGGCTCTCCGGCGGTATCGCTTTATCTTCCGACAGCGTTATTGACTTCGACTTCAGGTTGATGATTGCGCCGTGTTGGTCCAGGAAGTCCATACCGAGAATGACGTCTCGTGAACACTGTTGGAGGATAACGAAGGTGACAGGGTAAGTCCGGTCGTGAATGGTAATTCTTGCCGTGCACATTCCTGTCGGCGTAATCAGGTGTCCTCCAGCGGTCCGAATTTGAGGGCCTTCCCATGCAGTCTTAACCTTCTTCATCTGGACGGCGATGTGTCCACTGATGACTGAGAAATCGGCGCCTGTGTCGATTAAGGCGGTGACTGCGTGGCCGTCTAGAAGCACGTCGAGGTCGGTGGTTCTTTGTCTTGCGTTGCAGTTGGGTCTTGGCGTCGGATCACGGCTGCGTCGTGTTGAATTGAAGCTAGTACGTCGCGTCGTGAAGTCGTCTTTCGTCGGTGCAGTCTTGGCTTCCTGACTTCCTCGGGACGGTGGCGCGTCGTCATTATGTCGTCGAGATGGTTTCTTCGGCGCTTTCGTCGGCGGTGGAGGATCTTCGTCATTTCGACGAACAGCAACCGCACCTCCATCGGTTGCTGCTTTTAGTTTTCCGGATATGGGCTCGCTGACCGGCCCCGGGCTGGGCCACTGTATGGTCGGCGCTGCGGCGACAGGTAGCGGCCTGGTGATGGCGAACGCGACGGTCGTCGAGAGCTCCATTGAGTAGCGGCGAGGTAGTCGGCGATGTCACGTGGGCGCTCTCCAAGCTGTGGACGCGGCGCGTTAACGGCGAATCCTCGCAGTCCCATCTCTCGGTATGGGCATCGTCGGTAGACGTGACCTGCCTCTCCGCAGTGGTAGCAGAGCGGGCGGTGGTCAGGAGCGCGCCAAACGTCAGTCTTCCTCGGGTAGCTGCGCTGGCCAACGGGTGGGCGTGCTGGCGGCGGCGGTGGTGGTCGACGGAATTGCGGCGTTACGGGGCCCTGGCGCGGTAGTGGAAAGGGACCTTGACGGCGGGCGACGGCGGCGTAGCTCAGCGCTTGCGGCTGAGGCTGCGGTGGTTCTGGTTGCACCTCAGGAACTCCAAGCGATCGGTGCACCTCTTCTTTTACGATGTCGGCGATCGAAGCCACTTGAGGCTGCGACGAAGGCACAGTTCTTCGCGCACAATGGCCCTGATGGTCTCGCGCAGATCGTCCGTGGCCAGTGATTGAATTCCTGCGTAGGGGGTAGAGCTTGTACGGCGGTTGAATTGCCGGTCCCGCATTTCGAGTGTCTTCTCGATGTTCGTCGCCTCACGAAGAAACTCTTCGACGGTCTTCGGTGGGCTTCTTACCATCCCGGCGAAAAGTTCCTCCTTCACACCACGCATGAGTAGGCGAACTTTCTTTTCCTCGGCCATATCCGGGTCGGCGTGGCGGAACAGACGGGTCATTTCTTCCGTAAAGATGGCAACGTTCTCGTTTGGTAGCTGCACTCGGGCGTCCAGCATAGCTTCGGCCCTTTCCTTGCGCACGACACTTGTAAAGGTGCACAGGAAGCCGCTACGGAACAGGTCCCACGTAGTCAAGGTCGACTCCCTGTTCTCAAACCACGTTCTGGCGGCGTCTTCTAAGGCGAAGTAGACATGCCGCAGCTTGTCGTCGGAGTCCCAGTTGTTGAATGTCGCGATTCGCTCGTAGGTCTCCAGCCAAGATTCCGGGTCTTCAGTCGCTGCTCCATGGAAGGTCGGTGGGTCCCGGGGTTGTTGTAGGATAACGGGGGACGCTGGGGCAGCCATTGAGGTTGTCTTGACCACGATCTTCTTTGTCGCCTCAGGTAGAAGTCCGTGCTCTGGGGGCAGGCCTTGCAGTCTGCGGCTAGCACGCTGGTCTTGGGCGGTGTCGGTTTTGTCCTCGGGCTTCGGGCTTGGATCGCGGCTTTGCGGGGGCGTTCGGTACATGAACGCACAAGCACCTCCACCAGATGTCACGTGGTGGTGACGTTGAAGAAAGAACACAGTAGCAATACTGTGAACAAGAAAACTAACTTTTATTGGGCGAACCTGTGCCCACAAAACAGGCTACACTTATAGCGCAACGATAGCGGCGAACACGCTCGGCGATCGTCGAAAATCTGCCCAGCGGGTCAAGCGCGTCGGCTTTTATAGAGCAGTCGTCGAATGTTCCAGACTAATCGTTTGGACCCGCGTGCTTTCCACAAAGTTCTACACCATTCGCGCTACGCGATGAAATCAGATAACAGAAGGTTCGGCGACAACAGACAGCCGGGTAGAAGCATCGATAACTTTCCAGAAACGTCGGATACATGCAGGCGCGTCCCGCGCTGTGCGATTGCATTTGTTAAGCGGCGAAACGTGGTCGCCCGATAAAGATAAGTACACGTATCAATATTATGCCAGCCAGCATTAGGGTATTTATTGAGGACGAACCATTGCGAGTAGTGCATTTACAAAACAGGACTTTGCTTTTTCTGAAGTTTGGTTTTATAAAAGATAATTTCACCTTTTTTTGTCACAGCTTGTACCTGTCTTACCACTACTTCATTATTTGTAGGATTTCTGACGACGCCTTGCAGTACCAGAGGAACAGGCAGCACCCACACACGACCGACGAGACTTGCAACGTCGACGGTACGTAGGCGATTGTCACTCGCCTTTACCACAAACATGGCAGATAGCCGTTACGGTTACCGTGGATGCGGTACATTTATTGCGTATAAAGATGCACTTTACCCGCGCCACCAAGATGGTTTCCGCATCAGCCAGCTTATAACTGTCCTTACTAAGAATTTTTTGTTTCTTTCATCATATATGCAAATTCATGCGTAACCTATGCAGTACAAATTTTTGATGGAATTTGTTCTTGAATAGGTGGGCTGGTAAAGCACGCTCCTAGATCAGGGCACAAGCTGAGACTGCATTCTATGCAGTGATTATTTCACTCGTAAATGGAATCATCGCTTGACCATTGGTCTACAATTTTATTTGCCAAGCAGAATCTCAGTGGGTTTGACCTGCTAGCATCTTGTTAATGTCTCCCTTATACCGATCAAGCTGGATGACAAAGCAAGTGCTTTGAGGCGAATGCAGAGTGTGATGTGCAATTAGTCCGCCCTTTCAGATGTCTATACCGGAGGGTCGTAACGGTGCTCTACCGTTTTAGGAAGAGTTTGAGAATTGCTCACCAATAGCACGTTACGAGCAGAAGACATATTCTCCTGCGACCGAATTCTGAAGTTACAGTGCACAATTTTGGGCACCCCAAAACAGTCTATAATCGAGCTCTTCGTTCTTTATACCAAGAAAGCCAACCCACAGCCGCAGAATAAACAACCTTAAAAAATTATTGAAAATACAACGTAAGGAGAAAGAAATTAATGGTTATTTTGCGCTCTGTTGCATAAATTCTTATCATATATGCCAACTATGCGCTTTTGAAACTTAAACATTATTCGTATTGAATTAGTAACAATCACAGTAACCAACGATTTCCAATGAGTGTTCCATTACTTGAAAATTGAAACGCTTTGTTAACTACAAAAGTTACGGCATACTGAAACACCGGCATTTTTCTGAATGCTCTTTTTTGTAAGGTGATTAGCTTTCCTTGGATGCGTCAAGCATTATTCGTTCTGCCCGCATCTGCGCAACCTGTTTCGCAGTCCTGGCGAACGTTGCGACTTTAACGGCACAACAATAAAAAATGAGCTCCTTAAATGGTGTTATGATATCGCCTTGTATTTCATTGGAAGTCAAAGATGGAACTCAAATGTTTAGTTCCGGTGGTTAGGAATCGGCGTATAATGTTTTCTGTGGCATACCAAGGCATAGACACCAAGGCATGTGGGTGCAGTAGTGCCGTCCACATTCTTAGCCTACTCCTCCCCCGCTTTCATATTTTAAATAAAGGTGTATTTGACAATACGGCGTGTCCCTGCAGTTTTTATGCTATTTGCACTGGCGTCGATGGCCATCCTCAGGAGGTTTCTACCGTAACCTCTGCCTTTCAGGTCCTTTCTTGTTTTCCTTTTTCTTTAATCTCACGAAATTTCTGCGTATTTAGGGAAAGTGTGCCACTGCCTAAAATGCTTGCAGCGCTATCCACACAGCCCACAATTTTAACGTACTTTGACGCTTTCCGTTGCACCTTTTAGTGGCATTTACCCGTGAATTAGGACTTGCGCATTTCTTTCTAGGCTAACGTACTGTCTGCAAAACGACGCTTACATATGCGCATTGAGCAAATCTTTCTGAAAGTTGTCCTATAGTCTATTTATAGACTACGCAGAAACACTGGCGAGGACAGCCGTTTTAGCGCTCGTAAATAGATGCTAAACACGCAGTGCTTACAGCCGTTGCTTAAGAAATTCAGCTACAGGAGTAACCAAATGGGTATCGGAAATTCAGTATCTGAAAGGCGAGTAAGTTTTTGGATGACACAGCTATCTGTAATAAAAGGACAATGAATTAAGGGCAAATGTTGAAAATCTAAAATACCTCTGTAGAAATGCGTCCTCTCATTATGTCGTCCTCTGCGTCGGGCTATGTCTGCTGCTCGTAATAGTTGAACAATAAGCAATAACTTCTTGAGGCATCTAATGTGCTTATTACTTGATAATACAGAATATAATGGGTCAAGGGTTTTGCGCCCAAGAAAACTACGTCTTTTTTCACTTCGAGCCCCATTGTGTTCTGCTCGTGGTTTGAGATAAATCTTTATCGTGTTCGGCTTCCCCATCGCCACGAAGCTCTTGCGTGCATTCAAGACATAATTGCAGGAAGAAAAAGCACAGTGTATGGAAGCACTGCAGTAAAGTTCCCCTACCACTACAAACTTCTTGTCAAGCGCCTTAAGCACGAAATATCTATTTCTCATGAATGGCTCCGGCACTACGGCAAATGAACACATTTACTATACCTTTATGCCATATAGGTGTCACTGACAATGGCAGCACAAGTTGCCAGCCCCTGGGGTCCACCAGGAACATCGGTAACGTAAAGCCCAGCACAAGCCGCGCTGGCATGGAGGAAGCATCAGCCAGTTTTGAAGACGGCGCCACGTAAGTTCACATTTAGAAAAGCTCCATTACAAGGGAAGTCAGAGACGACAGGGATGGCTACCAGTGTAACAATCATGCCCCTACTCGATAATTTCTCCTGGGGAGGGCTCGCTCTGATGGCTGAAACAGGCACTGCGTTGGCGGTTTTGAGCGTTCGGCAGGCGCGGCAGACTTTGGCAATCTTCATGGTACAAACAGCGCGACCAGAGATCACATGGCACTCTGCACGCCCCATGCCACAACCACGAAGCTATACAAGGTCACCCAATATTCCAAGCTGTTAACACGCCGCACTTGGCGGTAGACTTGCAGGTTTGTAGCCTGCTTACTCACTCCCCGTTACGGAATATCTAAAGTTTGTGAAGGAAAGATGCTCATCGTTGCCGAGGCTAACGAAATGAAACAGGGTTTTCCTGTTTTCCTGTAATATTCCCGTAAGAATAACGCTGGCACTGACGCACTTGCGCGAGAGAGAAATGTTGTGAGAACTTAAATGAAAAATATCAGCAGTTGTTCAGACATTATTGTGTCCGCGTAAGAAAGAAGCTTTCGCGCAGGATCTACTACCTAAATACTTTAGAAAAGAGATATGATTGTGCTTGGCAACACACCGTACATGTATTGAAGCTGGTGGCATTTAAAGGAATGTGATATCATAACTGAAGCAGTTGCATTTTAGATTCGTGAAATACTGTAGAAAACATTGAGAAACTCAAGTAACAAAATTACATCTTTAAGACTCAGCAATGATAACACCGCAACGATTCAAACAACTACATCAAATACCACATTGAAGGCGCTCAAAATTCACTTACTACACACCACTATGAAATTGTCTGTTTTATGGGTAGATCATTCGCCAGTATTCGGACACATTGTATCGATTTCAAGAAAATTGCAAAAAAATATAGAGGAAGTTGCCCGCTTAGGATGCTCCACCAGATGTAACCAGTTTGACTGCGATATATATATTTTTGTGTACTTAACTTTGTAAACTCTACCCCGCAGGGGCGTCTGCGTCAGCAGCCATTTGGTGTGTTGCGACGCCGCCTACCCGGGAACATAGGGGTTGGACCCTCCCGCGTCTAACCGTGCGCGGCTTTGCCGTATCCAAGAAAAAGGGGATCCTGGGGGTTGAGTCGATGTAGGATGTTTGGACCTTTACGGCCCCACGGCGATGGCAACATACTTCTTTGGTCTCGGCTTCATGTAGACGGCACCCCGGCACTGACCCACCCGGGGGAAATCGGTAGTTGCCTTTTCCTGTCCCCCTCTCCATTCTGCGTCTTTCTCTCTTCCTTCCAATCTTTCCTGTCTTCTCCTCTCTTCTGTTTACTGCCGATTTTCCTGGCAGAGAGCGTTAACTTTGTGTGGGTGGCAAACCTTGGGTATACCCGCCGTGGTTGCTCAGTGGCTATGGTGTTAGGCTGCTGAGCACGAGGTCGCGGGATCGAATCCCGGCCACGGCGGCCGCATTTCGATGGGGGCGAAATGCGAAAATACCCGTGTAACTTAGATTTAGGTGCACGTTAAAGAACCCCAGGTGGTCAAAATTTCCGGAGTCCTCCGCTACGGTGTGCCTCATAATCAGAAAGTGGTTTTGGCACGTAAAACACAATAATTTTTTTTAAACCTTGGGTACTCCAGATTGGGTATATTATCACCGTACAACTGGCGAGGGCTTTCCTTACTCGTAAGACTTGCTCCGTCGCTATGTTGGGCTTGGTGGTGGGCGGTTGGAGCTGCTGCCGAACTCAAGGCCCCTATATGGCTTCTAGTAAACCACTTTCCCTTGATCGCCCTCTAAAAAGAGGGCGCATCGATGCAAGGTTTTAATTCTTTTTGAAGAACAACCAACGACACTTCCCTAAGTAATTAGCAATCCACAGTGAAGGCAACAAGAGCGTGCGTAAGTTCTCCCCATTCTTGGTGGCGAAATGCCACGCAAACACTATAGGACCTGGTTACAAAGCCACAAGGATGTCCAATGGAGACCTGCTCCTTGAATTGAAGGATAAAACTCAACATTGTAAAATTATAGATTTGAAATGCATTGGCGATGTAGCAGTCACTGTGACGGCACATCGAACCATGAACACAAGCCGCGGAGTAATCTCTGCAGACGATTTCTTGGACGTTAGTAAAGAAGACCTGCTTGAAGGTTTCCAGGACCAAAATGTGATCAAGGTAGAAATAATCCTAATCCATAGGAACAATGAACAACTTCAAACAAAGCACACTGTACTAACCTTTGGTACTAGTGTGCTGCCTCGTACATTGGATGCAGGCTATATCAAAGTACGTGTTAGGCCATACATCCCAAATCCTTGACGGTGCTTTAAGTGCCAGAGGTATGGGCACGGATCTCAGACATGCCGAGGAAGGCAGTCTTGCGCGATATGCAGCTCGAACGATCATCCATCAGACACTTGTGACATATCTCCACATTGTGTGAACTGTGATATTAGCCATCCAGCCTACTCCAGGACATGCCCTAAATGGAAGAAAGAAAAATAAATCATTGCACTAAAAGTCAAAGAAAATACAACATTTCACGAAGCAAGGAAAAGTCTTTCATACTTAAATCACACAAGCTTTTCCGAGGTGGTGCGACGGGAGGCAGCATCACAAATGCCTCGAGAGTCTACCACGGTCACTGATAGTGGTCCGGTAAACACTGCGCCTGCCCCCTGGTGCCAGCAACAAGTGCTGCTCCATCACCATCGAAGTTGGGCCTGCAGATTTCGGTTCCGCAGGTGCCCAAGCTAAACCGAATTCAACGGCCTGGGACGCAAATCTCAGCGCCTAGTTCACGATCCTCCAGCGCCTCGGAGAAGGTTATGGAGGTCGATCAAAATCCCCGGCGTCATCGACTGCCAAAGATAAGCGCTCTCACGAGCGCGCTAGAAGAGATGAAATACCTGTAACTGCTCAAAGAAAGGGACCGCTATCTAAACGGTTACCTTCCTTGTATACATATCTATTTATCTTTAACACGTGCTCTTGAACACAGACAACCAAAATTCTCCTCGATATGGCTACACAAATAATTCAGTGGAATGCCAGGGGCCTGTTTAAGAATCTAGATGATCTCAAAGATCTAGTAGAGGAATATAAGCCACGACTGTTCTGTGTTCAAGAAACTCATATAAAGTCTACACACAAGCACTTTCTTAGGCAGTACATAATTTTACGTAAAGATAAAAATAATGTTAATTCTTCTTCAGGTGGTGTGGCAATCACAGCCCAAAAGTGAGTAGCGTGCCAGCATGTATCACTCCTGAGTTCATTTGAAGCAGTGGCTGTTCGGGCTATGTTGTTCTATTTGCTCCATATATATATCACCTGATGAACGGTTCGACAAAGCAGAATTTGAAAAGCTGATTGACCAGCTTCCCGAACCCTATATAGTAATCGGAGACTTCAATGGTCACAGTACATTATGGGGTGACTCAAGATGTGATGCGAGAGGACGGGCAATTGAAAAGTTCCTTCTTTCATTTGGAGCCTATCTATTTAATAAGACAGGGCCAACTTCTTACAGTCCTACAAACAACACGTATTCGTGTACAGACTTAGCCATAGGGTCAGCATCACTTCTTCCATACCTGGAATGGAGCGTTATTAGTAATCCATATGGGGGCGATCACTTCCCAACACTCCTAGGAACAACAAAGTGGCACGATGGACCAGCTTACCCCAAAAAGTGTAAACTTCGTAGTGCAGACTGGTCGAAATTTAGAAACCTATGAGAAATTGTCCTTGGAAGATGTCGACCACCTACGTTTAGAGGAACTCACCGCCTAAATCACTGAAGATATCCTCTATTCTGCTAAAAACTGCATACCTCAGTCCGGCACAGATAAAGTCAATCTAAAGTCAAGACAGCAAAGAAACGCCAGAAAAAAGCATGGAGTAGATTTTCACGCTACCCAACAACAGAAAACCTAATAGAAATTAAGCGGTGCAAAGCAAATGGCCGCCGTATCCGCCGAATATCCAAAAGCGAAAGCTGGACACGCTAAGTATGTTCCATAAACTCATACACGGATGTTAGCAAAGCGTATAATAGGGTACGTAAACTAAAAGGACAACGCGCAAATCGTTTTCCTCTCATTGCTGGCTCCGGCGATACAATAGAAGATCAAGCGCAAACACCCTTAGTGAGCAGTTTCAGAGGGTATCAAACTCTGACAATTATACAGAAAGGTTCTTAGACCATCAAAAAATAGCTGAAAATATTCCTCTGCGTCCAAACAAGCTGTCATCAGAAGGATACAACAAACAACTAACATTCCATGAACTCAAGCTTGCCCTAGGCTCTTGTGGCAGCTCGGCTCCACGCTCTGACATAATAACATGAAATAATCAACAATCTGCCTGGTGAGACCGTAAATTGTATCTTAGGTCTTTACAATAAGATTTTTGCAGCTGGTCATACACCGTCATCTTGGAAGGAGGCAATAGTCCTGCCAATACTAAAGGACGGCAAAGACCCTTCCTTAGTTTAAAATTACAGACCAATTGCACTCCCAAGCTGTTTACCTAAAGTATTTGAAAAAATTATTAACCGTCGCCTTGTGTTCTTTTTGGAGTACAATAGTATCTTGGTCCCTCACCAATCTGGCTTCCGAAGAGCAAGGTCTACAACCGATAATCTTGTTCTCCGTGAGTCATATATACGTGATGCATTTGTACACAGCCAATACTGTCTATCTGTATTGTTTGAACTTGAGAAGGCTCATGGTACTGCCTGGCGATATGGTGTTCTGCAACACCTATCGTCCTATAGAATTTGTGGTTATATGCTCAAGATCTTGCAAAATTACCTATCTGAAATGTGAATTGGCAATGTAGTATCGTGCACTTTGGTTCAAGAAAACGGCGTGCCACAGGGAGGAGTGCTAAGTTGAACATTTTTCCTAATTAAAGTGGACTTTCTCCCCTTTGATATACCATCGATGGTGTCTTATTCTCTATGTGGACGACATCCAAGTAAGTTTAAAATCTTGCAATCTGTCGATATGTGAACGCCAGATACAGTTAAGTGTTAATCGGCTCTCGATAGGGGAAGACGAAAACGGGTTTAGATTCAGTGCAGAGAAGACTACCTGTGTGCTGTTTTCCAGACGAAGAGGGGTATGTCCTGACCCAAGCATTACGATGAATAGAAGAAGCCTGGTAAATAGAAAAGAACAAAAATTTCTTGGCGTAATCTTCGATAGTAAGCTAAGCTTCATGCAACATATAAAACAGTTGAAGCTGAAATGTCTAAAAGCTATGAACATTTTAAAGATTTTATCTCACCAGTATTGGGGAAAAGATAGGCATTGTCTCCTATCTCTATTTAAATTCCTTGTGTTGTCACGCATAGACTATGGATGTATTGTTTGCCAGTCAGCTTCAAAGACAGCACTTAACCTACTCGATCCTATCACTTGGGTACCCGCCTAGCGCTTTGTGCCTTTCATACAAGTACTGTCCAAAACCTCTATATAGAGGCGTATCAGTGTCCACTGGATTATCAGCGCACATATCTCTGAGTCACCTATGCAATAAGAACGATGTCGCTAAAACAACATCCATGCAAAGCAATCATAAATGATCAGTCCGCAAACCAATTGTATTTCAACCGGCCGTCTCACGCCCCGCCGTTCCCATTCGCAGTAAAGTCTGTTGCGGAACAACTTGCAATAGTTTTCACAGATCTGCACGAAAGTGACTATGCTCAATCCCTCCCACCTCGGGAGCAATGCCCAGTCACCTGTGACTTGCCCTTTACAGAGTTTAACAAGAAGAGTTGTCCAAGTACCCTCATCCAGCAACATTTCATGGCTCTTCAAGACAAGTACAGATCTATTGCATTTTTCACTGATGCTTCAAATTGTGCAAATTCCGTATCATGTGCAGCCCATGGCTGAAACTTCTCCAACTCTAAAATGTTGCATAAACATAGCAGCATCTTTGCAGCGGAAACGTACAGTATTCTGATCACTATTGAGTATATAGTACAGCACAATATAGAAAAGTCTCTAATATACACAGATTCTTTAAGCGTTCTCACAGCCCTGTCCTGTCGCAAAGCAAGCCGAAGCCCTGTGTTAAATAAGCTCCTTCAACTAATTCGCATAGCGTATAAAGAGCACCTTGTTCTTGTTTGCTGGGTGCCAGGCCACCCTGGCATCGCAGGCAATGCAATGTCGGACAAAAATGCTGGAAGAGCGGCGCATCGGGATACAATTGATGTAAGCTGGGTACCTGGTGTAGATATGAAACCTGCGGTACGAAAGGTGCTCCGTTATGACTGGCAAGCTGAATGGGACAAGGAAGTTGAAAATAAGCTGGACCTTCTTAACCCCCAGTTAACCAAATATATCCCACCGAAGCTTGAAAGACACACCGAAGTCACCCTGGCACGACTCAGAATAAGACGCCCTTGTGGCACACACAAATACCTCTTGACTTCAACTGACCCACCGACGTGCACACGCTGCGGTGATAACTTAGCCGTCCTACATGTCCTCATTCAATGTCCCGAACTTCACCGAGAACGAGTAGCTCATTTTAGGGAACTCTACACACACCATATACCCCCCATCCTTCGATGTTCTTATCAGAGGCTGCACTTTTTAACTTAAAAAGAGTGCTTAATTATCTTGCACAAGTTAACTTTATAGACATCATCTTATATCATCCTAACCATGAGAATGTGCCTTACAGGTGAGATAAGGTCGGATGCACAGAAGTGTGTCTGAGTTCTCGCTCTTCTTTCGTAAGCCAGAATTGTACAGCTAGGGACTCGGCCAATCCACAAGTATTTATCATCTGTGCCTGTAACCAATGAATTTAAAGCCTTATGGTTATCTTACCATTTATTTTAGATATAATGCACAGGTATTTGTAGACATATTTTGTGCGTAGGCCTCTATAAAGCTTTTATTTTAGGTCATATTCCTAAACTCACAATTTTACTAAACCAAACCACATGTCCTGCCGCGTTGAGGTCTTAAATGCCCTAGCCCCAATAAACTTCAACCATCATCATCATTATCAACTTTGTAAATTCTAAGCTTCTATTGTTTTTAAGCTTAGCGAGTTGATAATTTTTCCCACTTGCAAGCCTGAATAAAAGTTATGATGGACAATTTGCCGCAGTTTAACTGTCCCTATCGAACGAAATTTCATTATTTGATAGTTCTAATTCTAAATAAATAATCTGGTCTTGATGCCGGCCAAACTGGAATGATTAGAAACTACGTACAAGGTAACACCCCACGACTCGAACCAAACTATAACATTGCCTGAGCCATGTGAACAACCGTAACAAGAATAAATTCATATATGCAAGCAAAAAGCACATTACCGCAAGAATGGCGACCAATGCTCATCTACTACTTGGCGCAGACATTTCAAGCGAGCAGCAGGCTGTACAAAAGACACGCTGTACGCGCTGTCCCGGCTCTATTGCCCATTGCATTTTTCTTCACTAAACGGTAGAAAAGCTGTCGCATCAGCATTGCCTTAGCTCAACGCTTGCAGCGTCCATTACCTTATTGAGGAAAAAAAGAAAATACTTACTTCTTCGGTAGCATATTTCATCCATTATACATGAAAACACTGAAGTATGTTATGTTTCTGCGCTTGCTACGTATAGGGGGAAATGATTATGTGTGTGTCGTTCTCATGATGCCTTCGGCAGGAATGGCGTGGAGTTCGAATGCGACTCAAATATGAAATAACTTCCTACAAACAATGTAGGAAAAGTTGAACCCGGCAGTTTTCCTTCGTATTCGATATGTAGGAATTGAGTTAAGGCGTATGATGTCCGACGCGGAGTCATTCCACCTACACATGTCTGAAATGACGCGAATATTTTGCCTTTGCGCAACTTCCATTTCTTATATGGAGAGCCTCAACTGGCTAGTTGCAATGGCTTAAACCCGCAAAAAAGCGCCTCTAGTGAGAGCAAAATATCATCATCAGGAAGGGCTCACACCCCATAAGCAAGCAAGTAATGGCTGAATATGAACCAAGGAAAGAAACGAGCGAACGAACGAGCGACTGAAAAAAAGAGCGCCAAAGAAAACAAGAACGAAACCACCTTTAGGTATGCATTATTTTCCCACATGTGACGTTGAGGAGATCAACCTACAGTCCCAAACGTTTACTTCGTACGGCAGCTCACTATGTCTGACCCGTCAGATCGTACAACTTTAGGCATTACCACGCATGCAGGAGGCTTTCCTCTTCAGGTCTTAGTAGAGTGTAACACGCTGCTGAATCTTTCTACCCTTCCTAGCGTACAATCTGTCCTGAAAAATTCACCGACCATTACTACAGCCCATAACGTGAAATTTGAGAGCAGCTGTGTACATGTTTTTATTATGCGATATATTCGGGCAAATATTTTCAGAGATACACATAGCAGAGGCCAAACGCGACGGCTTTTGTAAATGACTGATCGAAGGATCTAGTGTAATAGCTGGTGCTGTGTGGCTTCCGTAAAAATCCGCGCATAAACTCAGATTGGAAAACAATTGCAGACCAATACAATCGCAGCAAGCAATTAAAACAAGCGAAAGCCAGAACCCACACAAGCTGATCATAGCACGATATGAGCGCTCTGGCTGAGATCCCATGCTAGTACGAAACGAGTGGTCGGGCGAGTCCGCAGGAAACCAGTCTTCCGCGCTCATGTCACTGAAGGGGCAGCTATCATTGGTCTCGGCCTCTCGACCATTCAAGGCTCGTCTTCTGCCGCTCCGCATTCGCTCTTTCATCTTTCGCTCTTGTGCTCGTTCGCTCGGCTACGCCGCCGACGCTCGCCGCAAGAATGGGTCATGAAGAGCTGCGCCATAAAACGGAGACGTATTTTACCCGACGCAAAACAGTCTTTCTGAATGCCAAATGTCTCACTACCAAAAGCACGCTTCTGGACTTTTGCCTGAATACTCCTTGTGAGCGTGTTGAAGACGGAGTTGTATTTTCAATACTCAGACGGGCTAGTTTTTTAACTTACCATCACTAAGAGATATTTCTAATCTCCTGCACCTGTTTCATGTACGAAACGTGATGTATTAGATAATGCAAGGCTTCTGTTCTGCTTGCCACTCGAACGAGGAAAGTTCGTTTCCAGTTTAGCATCACAGGCCACCGAAAGCACCACCGTTCAATTTCTGCCAATATAGAGCCCAAATCGAGCGCTAGATATCAATGCAGCAACTTAGCGCCAAGAGCGAGTCGCCTTACCATTCACGCGCGATTTTCTTTTTGTCAAACACTCAATTGGTCAAAATGTGTTTTTCTCGTCCCATTCCAAGAGTGAGCCATTTTGAGCTAATTTGACCGTATCCTTGCAGGAATGCTACTGGAACCGGAGGAATGGAACAGCAAGACTCCTGCAGTGTCAGAGCAAGTGATCAACCGTCTGCCAAGGAATCAAAACACAAATGTGAAACATGCGGCAAATTTATAAGATGGGCTCATCATCCATCTGCACATTACCGCACGCATACCGGCGAAAGACCATACAAATGTGAAATATGTGCGAAATCATTCGCGGACAGGTCGAATTTCCGTAATCATCAACGGATTCACACAGGTTTGAAACCCCATATCTGTCAAATATGTACTAAACCGTTCAAAAGCAAAAGGGAACTTAACAAACATCTCAAATCACACAGTAACGACCGACCTTTCGTTTGCGACATATGTAATTTCTCCTTTAAGTGTAAATCGCATCTCCAAAGACACCGCGAAAGATTTCACGAGGACGGAACACCGTAGGAGTGCAAGCAGTGTGGATTTCGGTCCACAAAGAGAGAAAACATGGACGCACATCTCTGCCAGAATACTGGGTGCTAATTGTGTGGAGATTCATCTAGACATGCATTTGAACGAATTGCACATCCCGTGACGCATACGGTGGGAAGTCTTAACAGTGTGACTAGTGCGCAAGTGCAGTAAATCGCCCATGGGTTTTGCATATGAACGTGACCATGCACCCGTGCAGGAAAAAATAAGCGCTGACATTCTCCCGCCGGGGTGATAAACTAACCAGACGCATCGTGTGGAGATGCGGGCTTCTTTTGACGTTTAAGACTGTTGAGTGAAATGCAAGGCGTAAATGATGCAGCTTGATTTTTCGAAATTACGAGAGAGAACGTCGTCTCCAGCAGAATTTGGGATGTTTGAATGTCGAAGTATATTGCAGCTCCTGGCTAGAGCTTATTGTTTGCACAACTATGTTGTTCGCCAAAGTAGCTATGGCGAACTAATTCGTAGACAGACCCTAATGAGCAGCAAGTTCGTGTTTTGTGTCACTAGAAGGTTGAAACGTTCGCACAGAATCCTTGACACCTGGGTTAGTTCTGTGCAAATGGTCTGACTGTGTATAGTAAACGAGCTTTGCCTTATCATCGTTTTAATTCTGCAGTGTGAATAGAAGAGAAGACCTCTCATTAGGAAACATTTTAAAAGAAGGCAGTTTTCTTGTCAACTAAAAAAAAATATCTGCCAATAATTGAGGTCCCTAGGCCTTGTTGCCTTCGAGAGACCGCTTTTACGACAATATGTAAACGAAAACATGGGGACATTTATGTCCCCTAAAAATTGTTCAATGCACGTAATGTTTTGGTTCACTCTTTGGCTCTTGTATTCACAGCGAAGATTTTTCTTCTTTATCACGCCGATGAGAAAACTGAAACTGAATTAGACTGAAATCATATGTAGCTTCACAATACACGTTCTACCAAAACGAATATTTTAGTTGTTGTGTTAATGTTGAACCTCTTTCAGTTTTAATGTGCAGTTTCGTATTCCTTCCGAAGTCGTCCCTTCTCCCTTGCACTCCATTCTATTACAGCTGTAGAATTTTTAGCCTGATGTGACAAACGTGTCCCTGCGAGCGAGATACAGTTTTTAGTTACACTATTGACACGCTTAGTTCGTATGTCTTCTTGCTGTGAGCGCGTTTCACTGGATGTCATCTCATTGCATGACGCGCCTGCATGCATCAGAAGTTGCTCAAAAATTCGGTCTTATTTTTGGTATTCAATTTTTATCACCAAATTTCACGCGCAACGCGAATACATTTGTGCATTCTGGAAAGCACGCGAGCACCAGCGATTCCGCTGGAATCTTCTACGAATATTGTGTGAACAGCCGACGCTTGTTAATCGTAAATCTCTTGTTCGATGATCGATTCATGTGCCCAGCACTATTTTTCTACCCGAACGTAACTTGTTTTCCGGGTTTCGGTTCGCCCAATAAAGAATGGTTCGTGAGTGATGGTTCTTGTTACTGTGTTATTTGTCGTATCTACAACGCGACATATCGTAGAGGACCTTCGTCGTTACTGATCAAACCCTACCAGTCAGGAAAAATATTGGAGGACGCTTAAGCTTCACCTTCGACAGTGGAACGTTATAGCGTTATCGCACCCCGTTCGCACTGCCCATTATTAAACGCAAGGGTATTGGGGCATCCTCGCACAGGTCCGCACATAGCCCTAATGCGCTCAAACGAGACGAAGGGGAGAAGCGGGCGAGTGGCGCGCCACCTGTCGGGGCAGTGCGGTACATTGCCAGGAGGGGGTCTTCTGTGCTTGCCGCAAGACGGTTCTGCGTTTGCGCCAAGCGCAGGAGAATTGTAGCGGTAACGTACTTCGCTAGTCATTTAACTCCGACTTCTGTCATTTACATGCTCATAATAACCGATATAGACCGCCGTATGACTTTCTACGGAGCGTTTCTAAAGCAACGCAGCATTCACTAGAGGCGCTTTTGTCCCGCTTTGAGCCATCGAACTCGGGGCTGAGTGTTAGCGTCTCCTTCTCACATTATGGAGACCCTGGTTCGATTCCCACCCAGCCCATTTTGGAAGTTATTTATGAATTGCCTTCCGAGATTTTTCGCTCATGGCCAACGCCGCCGACGCCAACACCGACGACACCAGCTTTTCTGCGACACGAGCTCCTTAACGCTGTCGCGTTATTATTGTGAACATCGCCATGGAAGAGTGAGCTAGCCGCAGGCTACGCCTGCCGCTTTAGTACGGACCTTCGCCCGAGAAGACCAGGACGATCATGACCCCGACAAATGCCAAAGTGAGAGTGCCCGTGTCGCCCGCAGTGATGTGTGCTGCAAAGCCAAGGAAGCCACCGATCATTAGCGGATCACCATTTGGAGATCTGGAAAGCTGGCCGGAAACCTTTGGAAAACCACGATGTTTAACATTTGAATCTTTGATGAGCTGCAGTTTCACAGTGCATTTCTGCATACATTCACGAGCGTCATGCCCAAGGAGCGGGCCGAAGTTGAATAGGGATGCCGAATGAGAACACCGTGACCTTCAAGGCAGAAATTCAGCCACTTCGACCTACAAATGTCCGAGAGGAAAGCGTTCTTCCGCGCTGCGGTTTGAAACAAATGGTTTACACAGGATAGATACGTGGACCAGCCAAAACCATTGCAATATTCCTAACGGAAGCCACGGGTATTGAAAAGATGTTGGAAAGTCGCACTTAGCAACATCGTCGACTGGTGTTCCCGCTGAGCTGAAAAATTCAAACACAATAAGCCCCGGCGAACTCCAAAACACCCCCATGACAGTTTCACGCAAACTACTTAACATGTTCTCTTCGATGCAGCTGAACTAGCCGTAATTGCTGACATCGTCTGAGGGGAGGTCCAGCAGCCATTCCCATTCCCAAAATTGCTGCATCTAAAGCCTGGAGTGAGTACCTACCTCACTGTCTTCAGACGTCTGCGTCCCCCATCGCTCCTGCACCTGACGAGTGCTCGCTCTGCTGCCACTGAGAAGCCGGACACATCTATTGCTTATACCCTTACCGTGAGATGATACGATCTGTTGCGCTCAACTGTTTCCGTTCACAGCAACATTGTTTGTGACTGTTTGGCTGCAACTGAATGGAGACCCCGCCGACTGTGCCGATCGCAGTCGCCACGGCACTGCCTCTCATTGAAGCATCCAGAGTACACTGGGCTAATACGTGAGTGATATGTGGGTCCATATCCGGTAAACTAAACACAGCAACCTACGGATGTGTGGTCTCAATTCTATGAAGTGCCCAAGGTCCGCCGCCGCCAAAGCAAGATCTGTCTCCACGACGAAGAAACGACGTGCTGCAATTTCAACGAAGCTCGAAAGAAAAAACCCCGCTGCCAAAAGATACCTGACGACACCACGGAAAAGTGGGACAGTGCCATGAAGCCATGATCATACACCTCGAAAAGAATCAACAGACTATGAACCAACAACACAGATGTTGTCGCCGCGTAGTGGCCGCTTTAGTGGTCAGAGGACCTGACTACTCCGTCATGAATCAATACTTAACCGCACAGTCGTTGACAGTTATGACTACATGGCAAGGACCCCAAATCCGAGCAGCTGGAGGTCACCTAACAAGGACGACGGGAAGGAGCACGTACGTTGAACACAAGGGGTGCTAGACACCCTTGTGTCGCAGAATTATCTTTTTTTCGCAGGATCACTACAATTCGCCCACCTAACCATCAAGCACCAGCCAAGGACGGTCAGACAATGCTACAATCTTCGATGACGCTTCGTCGAATACCAGGCCGGTGACCATAATTAGGTTTTCACCCTCATAAGGCAACGTGGACTGAGAGAATAGCTGCGTTATTTCGCACACTCCACGAAACTTAGGCGAATGTTCGCATGGCCCGTAAGCTCGTAACATGGCCGTAAGCAGTCCAACTTCCGCGCCAGTAAGCGGTTTTACCTTAGCTAACCCACTATGATTTCGTTGCTCTAATTTTATGTACTACGTGTTCTTTCATCTTCGTTCTCGTTTTATCTTTCTGTGGTGAACGCGTTTCACCGCCTAAAGTGTTAAGTTATCGCTCCGCGCATGACGCGCTTGAATGTATCAGAACCTTCTTGGTCATCCTTACTAATTTTGTCTGCTCTCTATGTTATAGTGAAACCTCGTGTAATCAGATTGCATGCGTGACCAGAATAGATTTCCACATAGTGTAAGGCGCTTGAGCTTTTGCGACTGGTGTGGAATCTTACACTAAACATTTATAAATAACCGACTCGCTTGAGCCGCTGATCAATATTGCAACGGTTGAGGCATGTGCTCGCAGATATCATTCACCCCGAGTGTAAATTGTTTCATGGCCATAGTTTCGCTCAATAAAGTGTTGGTTTCGTGACTCGCGGTTCTTGCTACTATGTTTTTCACCGTCCCTTCAGTGTGGAAATATCGACGGTTAAACCGCGTCTTAGTTCAACTTTCGTCGACAGTAACAGAAAATTGTGCGTGGCTCAGCTATCGCAAGCATCAAAGAGCACAGAAGCTGAGGGAAGTTAGGGCTACAGAAAAATTTATGTCGTCTTCCTCTGTGGGAGGATTCGGTTGGGACGGCGCGCCATTTCAGGCGCCTACCGCAACACAAGCGATTTGTTGAGACGCCATATGCGTGGGTGTCCTCTGCCAGACGCTCCAGCGCCGCCCCTTAGCTCTGATGCATGCCATCTCCAACGCCGTTGACTTGGTAGCTTTTTGAAATCCGCCAAAGCGATGATAATATCGAACTAAAGAAAGAAAAGACACTTGACTCTGCAACCCGTGAGAAAGGACAGCGCAGCGTTGAATCAAACGAGCGAGTCATTTTTCTTTTTGTTTTCTTTAAATCTGAGAGAAATGATGTCACGCCACCTGTGTCCCCGCCGCGCAGCTACTTCTCCCTCGCTAGACTTCACCGACCCTCGCCGCGTCGCTATGCTGCGCGAAGCTATTTCTTACACTCTACTTTCACTCTCTCTCAGCAATCTCGCCCGCTGCTAGGCGAAGCTGCGAACGTCAAGCGAAAACCAGCGAGGCACTAACAGCTCCACTGCAAGAACCTCTTATCCAGTTGCACTGCATTTATGTTGACTCGCATTACTTGCCGATGTACTATTTGTATCAAACAAAACACAAGCAGCGGATCACGTGACCGAAGCATAAGTGAAGGTAATGTGCTTGCCATGGGATAGTTATCATCATTGACAGGCTCGCAGATCCGGTTTTACTGGAATATGCGACGGCGCTCGCCCTATACCGCGATATTTCTCGCATCTGTTCTCTGTGATTTTTGTTTTCTCCCTTTGAAATATAGAGGAGCAAAACAGAAGACAAAATTTCGAAATCTAAGGCAAGCATCATCCCCTGGTGAGGTGAAACGAGATGTATTTGTCAATGCTGATGATTGGCAGTTTGTACACACTAAACTTCGAGTTACGCTTCGGAAACCCACTCCGCTTTTCGCGTCTCCTTTGGCACCAATAGCCGAATACTTTAGCGCATTGTGACAAGAGACAATGTCGGAGGTGCGCGACAAGAAAGGAAAAGAGATGCCTACGTAGGCTTAGAACACTTTCCAGCACAGCTAACGGAGATGTGGCAAGAATGTTCAATCTCGAGATAACGCACGAAACGAGGTTTTGCTTGGGTATGCAATTCGTTACATTTCTACTTAAAAACGTTGATATCAAGAATAATTTTTCTAATTAACGCATTAAAATGTAACGAGAAATGACAATTGCTTGCCACTTGGGCCTCACTGGGTAGTTTGCGTTCCCAGACATGTGCTTTCCAGTTGTGCGATATAAGATGAAGGGGCGAGTAGTAGACCGTCAGTTCACAAAAACTAAAACTATGGCAAGTGCGCATGTTCACAAAATAGCTCTAAGTGTAAAAAAAAGCACCAGAAAATATGCATATTCGCTCGTCGCCGAATCGCGTAAGGCAACCGCGAGGTGGAGCATTACCTGACACCTTTGAAAGCTGGAATTATGAATAGTCGAAAGCCACCGAGTCGTCACATCTTGACAGTATATAAGAACTAGAAAAAGTACTTTATTACATTACATTTCAATCTCCATTCCGCTCTGTTTACGCGACGTTGCAGTTCCCATACCGTTGGAGGGTCGCAGATGCAGGTAGGATCCATCGTCATCTCGCCGTGTGCGCCTTAGCTATGTCCGAAGGAAAGATGATTAGGACAGTTAGGACGTTTAGGACAGTGCCAAGGTCTTTTAAGGTTTTTCGGAGGATGCCCTCCACGTTATTGGCTTGGATTTTGCGTACACCCCGAGTGACCCATCCGAGGAAATTCGGCATTCGTGTTTTCCTCTCTCAATTTCGGTTGCGTTTTCTTTTCTGACGCACTTCCTTTTACTCGTAACAACTCCTATCTTCCTATTTGTTTGTAGGGCTCACGTATGCATTCTTACATGTCAAGACCTGCAAATTCTCATAGTCATTGCAATCTAAACAAAATACAAGGCTATGAGAACCCCATCTTCTCTTTCACTACCGTAACACTCCAAATAACTTCACGCACCGATGGAGGCTTACCAACTCTTTCACTCGGTAGAAAGACTTTCCGCCGTCTCTATGTAGCAAACTACGATAAAACTGAAAAGCAAGCTAGGATACTTTCTCCTTTTGTTACGGGCAATTCTTTTACTTACATTCTAAGCCCGGGCTGGAATGTATTAAAAATGGTCAGTGGAGACCATCTTCTCTTCTTTCGTGACAAACAAGAGAACGAGATGCTAAGCAGTCTTGTGGAAGTTGGAGGTATTCCGATCACCAGCAAAGCACACTGATGCATCAAAAGCGCGAGCGGATAAATATTGCTGCAGTGGCCAGCTCACCTGAGCAAAACGTGTTGTCCAAAGCCAACCCTCAGACGAGTGTGCTGACACACCCCATCGCAAGAAGTCATCTGCGATGGCGACCACGCAGCATAACCAGGATGACGTGCAAAATGAAAAAGAAGGAAAAAGGTCGTCACCAAAATGTCAAAGAGAATACCTCACGTGAGTAAGCCCATAAAAGGTGCTCAGTTCTTTCGCTCGCAGCCTTTGCTGATGGGATGCGTAAGGGGGGGTCCCAAAGGCCAACGTTACTTGCCCGGCGTCTGCATAGCAGTGCTATCTGTGGCACCGGTTAAATCATCTTCGCCCATTCTCTGAGAGAGCTGGGTGACTCCGGGACCATCTGGCTACATCACCTCCCATCTGCAGGTGAATCCAGAAACACGCACGAACAGCCTGCAAGCGCAGGCACTCAGCGGGCACACAACTTTCGAGCCGTTGGTGCCGAATAGTCGGCATCGTTCACTTGATCGCCCAAAAAAAAACAAAGGATTGGTGAAGAAAAAGGGAAGGGAGCACAAACTTGAATTCTACTGTGATGCGTGGAACACTTTCCTTTTTTTTAGTACTACTATGACGTTGCGGATAATGTATTGCAATGCGTTAGCGCTAATTAAAACTTTGATGATCATACTAAACTGTTATTTGAACACAAGCTTAAAGTATTTATGAGCCCAGGAGAGGCATTTAAACTCTGATCAATCAAACTTCCGGTGATCGCCAATCTGAAGATACCGCGACGACGGCATCGCCTCATTCGCTGTTATGGCAATAATTGTGCAGACAAGTATGTCATTTATAATGCACAACTTAAAAGCCCCTCGAATCAGTGTCACTACAAGTAATTCTAAATGATAGATTGGTTATAATTCCTTCTATTTACCTTCAATACATACACGTATTATTGGCAGTAATTTTTTGTGGCTGGTGAGTGAATGCTGGTTGAATGCTCAACAATTTGTAGCGAGAGTCTCGGTGCGATGCGAAAGGTAAGCACATGGAACAAGTTCTTGTAACCTTTGGTAAGTTATTCATAAAGGGGAGGCTATATATTCTACAGTATCACACAATTAGTATTGTTGTATTGATTCAGCGCTAGGCGCGTCTGGGCTTCTTCCCTACTTGGAAAGGAATGTTATAAAATATTTTAGGCAATGACACACTCCACAGTAACGTCGACTTTGATGCAGCAGCACGCCTGTCCTCGGCAAATTCCTATGTTGAGGCTGGATTCGGCCAATTGGTCGTATTTTAAAAAATCAACATGTCTCATTCGTTATTATATAAGCAAACTTAGCATACTTTAGCACTTTTATCACTGCCACCATAAAATACATGCGAAAGTGAGGAAACGAGGGCTGCGAAGAGACGCAAGAAATGCAGATCAAACATTGGGCACACTTCGTCGATACCGAAACACGTAAAATTTTATCCAGTTGAAGGAGTTAAGTCAAAGGACAGACCGACGCAAGGGCAAGCTGCAGAACAAGCTGGGGCAGTTTCTCTCTGGCATAAGGTCCTGCACGCAAGAGATGCAAGGCTGGTATGGATTAACAAGCTTAAAATGACAGGAAACTCATCCTTAGACCCTGGTGAATGACCGAGGCAGGAGCCTAGAAGGCCACGCATATACTCTTGGTGAAAAATTCGAGCATGTGTGTAGCTCAATGCCGAAAATTCAACCATTTTTAAGTTTTCCTTAAACTCTATTACAGCTTCTTTCATCTTCGAAGAACACTCCGGTTGTCTCCGGCACGTTTATTTCACCGCGTTTTCAACTGGCGTACTTGCGCTAAATCAACTAAAGCTTTTAATCAATCGTTCGTGCACCCTGCAATTGAATCAGGGTGATAGAGAGAGGGAAAACATTGTTCAAGGTCCAGTTGGCTTGGGTGAAGACAGACGGGCGAGCGGGAGGTATGCCCCACCGGATCCTCCCTTCCTCAGCTGTCGGCCGGACCTTGAGTCTTGGCGGCGCCGTTGGTCAGCCGAGCTAGCCAGATGTGACCCTTCGGGCATTCGCCGAGCAGCATGTGAGAGCTTGTTTACTTACTTCATCATTTTATGTATCAGCTCACTTCACTGGTGCTGAGTGTGAAACATAATTTACGACTATGGCGTCACCACTCCCAAGGATAGCAACCTGGCTTCGGTGTCCACGGCTTGGCACGTGTTCTTGATTCTTAGCGTAGGGCACGGATAAACACAGAAACATGACAAACGCGCCTCACATGTCCAGGAGCAGTGGTATAAGTCGAAGCACTGGCCAAGTAGGCATTCACGAAGCCTAAACCACATCGAATGACAGTTCAGGGTGAGCCATGCAATTGTGCTCTTTTTGTTCTTAAATTGAAGCTTCTTAGGCGAACCATCCCTGAATTGGTTGTTGAGCGTGGCTGCTGCTGTGTTAAAGAATGGGTGCGTGCTTCACGTCGCTTCATACGCATGCGCAGTGCAGTTTCCAATACGCCCCAAGCACAAGAATGAACCGAGAAAATAAGGAGTCAACCTCGCAGCTGTCGTTGGGGTCTTCTACTTCACCCTGTACATACCTGTCCTTACACAATGCCAACGTGAGTACTGGATGGGTATAATTTTTCTTTCCTTTACTTACCTTATTGAGAAGGCAGAAGTTTGTAGACTGCTTCCGTTGAATATTTGCTACCACCGAAAAAAAAAATTCGTCAGCTAAGATAACTTTTATGGGCATCGCGGCGTACTCGCGTGCGCGGCGCCAAATACTTTCAAGCTTTAAGTTCCAGCTGTGCGGAAGGATTATGCTTAAATATCCAATATCGTAAATTTAGCGGCAGAACATGAATCTAAATAAAGCGCCCCTATTTGAGGCACGTAAAGTTGAAAAAAAAAGAGGAAAACTTGCGTTCATATACTTGAGAGAACGCATGCTTTGTCTAAAAGGTAAGCACTTCCCGGAAAGGCCCATCATTTGACAAGCAGGTGAAAGGTGTCATTGAGCCAGTAATAACGAAGTTTACTGGAAGGATAACTTTTACTACAGGTGTATTTTGTTGTTCTAGCTTTTTGCGATGAATCAACGTGAATACAGAGCACCTTGGTTTACGACCCGAGCAAACTCGTCCTCTGAGGGAACTCCGAAAGCTGCCTCACCAAACAGGGCATTTACTGATGCAATCGTTTGGCTCTTACCGCAAAACGGCCTCATTGGACAATGCTCGTAGATTCACTTCTAGAGGGTGACGTACAGAATTCCCGCGTGTAGTCAACTTCAATGTTCTATCGACTCTGGTGGCCGCAAGAATTTCCATCTCTCGTCCGCGATAGGTATACAGGTATGTTGAAGTTTTCCTTCCTACGGCACCTGAGTATGTCAAGCATTAAACTTGTACCGCAAGATATCGTTAAGAAATGAGGTCCTGTCTGCACGGTTCAAACATCAACATTTTGCAATTCCGTTCAGGATTGTTCCTCTGATCATATGGAGAGATTATGATTGTCTAGTAGACTAATGAGGTAACGGAAACACATGAGAAACGTCCATTCCTTGCGCAGGACTTTTGCAATTCACGCAGCAGTGCCTCGTGGATAACTAGGCAAATTGACGCGACGGCCTGTCATACTAGAAGGAAATTCTGGCACCCACAATCCATATTACATTCCGGAGCGAAAATGGTTACCGCTCTAACGTGGTGCCAGCTGGTCACATGTGCAGCAGGAACTGCACGGTGGTTGTTGTAGATGAAATATGTTAATATATTCGAGTAACGTCGCTTGTCGGTTCGGAGCACCTATCGTTTACGTTCGGTAAATAATTTTCCTTCCAGGGCAGCAAGAAGGGTCTGTGGTATCTGAGCCGTATGAGAGGAAGCGGCCTCAGGGCGCTTACGCTTATGTTCCTCGAACATGGTTGGGTGGAAAAGACTTTTGCGATGAGGCATTTTCGCAAGAAACTGTCCTGTAGCATTACGTGAAGGCTCCATGTACAACCAAAAACACCCTGAAGCGAGCAGGAGCGATACTGTGCTAATAGAAAGCACTGACGACACTTATACGTGCCTTGGATGTCTAACGTCAATCGTCGCTCGAACAGCTACACACCCAGGGATAAAGCTAATGTTGATTTCACATATGTTGTCTTCACATTTACAGGTGTAATTTGGCCTAAATATATAGCTAAAGAGGCTTTCTGATTCGCCATCGTATAAACGTTGGGTCCCCTTTATTCATTCTGTCTATTCACTGATTGCGTCACGACTGCCAATATCTCCCGAGTAGAATTAGCACTACTTCTGAAAGAAAGAAATAATAATAAACACATGTTCGTATCTACGGCTTTTGGCTGGGCGTGGGCTTTGCTTAAGTTTGCTTTGATGATTTGGTGTCAATTCAGCACAGGTCACTGGGGCGCCTTGTTTTGTGTTCAATATATTAGCAATTTAGCGTCGACATAGTGGCGCACTCTATCATCTCTTTTTTCGAGATGGGTTTTACAATTTCATTCGAGTTGCCCAAGTGCCCGCCGTTTTACTGGTTCTCTCATCCTTCGCCCAAACTGCGCATGCGCGATCATTCAGGAACGTTCTGTCTCAGAAAGACGGTAGTGCTCCGGAGCGTCGTCACCAGGCATGACTGAACAAAGAAGCGGTGGGCACACGCCTCCCGCGTTTGCCTTCATCGAAGAAGCAACCCCGGGTACAAGCCGTGAAGGCGGCGAGGGAGCCTCAGGCACTTGCGACGATTACCCTGCGTGAGTATTCCCGCTTGTGAAAGTTTCGTTGGGTATTGTCAGCCGTAGAAACAACCTGAAATACAGACTTTAACAGTTATACGTTTGTTTCCACATCGAAGTGGGCGTTTTCGAGGAATAATTCGATTCGGTGCGGCTGCGGCTGTTTATGACCATGATAAAGAGAAGTGCCTCCTGTTTTTCGATCAAGGTATCTATCCACACACACACACACATATATATATATATATACACGCAGGAATGAGACGACGACCTTTTAGGAAGACTTACTGCACATTTGGCTGGTGGACCAGCTTTCCTCAGAGTACCTTACTGTACTCTGACGAAGGCTGGTGCACCAGCCGAAAGCGTTGAGTAAGTAAGTCTTCCTAAAAGTTCGTCGTCTCTTTCCTGCGTATGTTACGTCGGGTCCTGCGTGCTGAACTTTGAAGAAACCTCCATATATTTAGTTACGCCCCCATTGGGTCTGTTCTGTTTCAGTTACGATAGGGGACCAAACATCTAGAAGTGAATTTACTGTTCTTGCACGTGCAAAGCATGACATTATTTTAGGAATTTATTTCTTGCGTGAGTGGGGGGCAACTTTGGATTGTGGAAGTGGCGCGATTTCTTTTCGCCGCGACGTGAAAACTTCAACGACAGATAACACCAGTGATGCCGCCGACGTTCTCGCCGTGTCGCAAGGTGTGTGTTTGTCCCCTCAGACCGAAATGTTTGAACCTGTCAATAATTCTGGCCCTCGGACAGGTTCTTATAGTGGCTAAGCCGAGCCCGATTATGAGAATACGCTCAAAAAAAAAAAATGTGATATTCCCTCGCGCCCTTGTTGTCACCACTGATTGTTGTACTCGTTTGTGGACAGTGAACGTTTCAACCCAATCCATAACATTGCCGCTAGGACTTAAACTGGCAAGTTTTGACGAACAAGCCTTTGTCAGCGTTGGAACGGTCGAAATGTAAACTGCCGAAAAGAAATCCAACCCCGATAATTTTGCTGAATTTGAGCGCATGATTAACAAGTCGCTGTCTTCTAGTGAGCAGTGTCTGCTTGAAGGAGTGCTCGCTCGCTACGCCACATTGTTTGATTTTGCTCAAGGCCAACGAGCATCCCATACACCACCGGCGTCTCGTATGCAACACCACTTCCATACAGGGCAAGCGACGCCAATTCGTCAGAAGCCCTATCGCGTTTCACCTTCAGAGAGAAAAGTCGTCGCCGAGCAGGTCAAAGAAATGTTACCGAAAGGGGTGATCCAGGAATCATGTAGACCTTAGGCTGCTCCTGTGATCCTAGTAAAAAAAAAAAAACTCGTGAAGATTCTGTGTGGACCATCGCCGCCTAAATACTGTCACAAAGAAAGACGTGTGCCCCCTGCCACGAATAGACGACGTCATCGACTACCTCCACTCCGCGTCGTATTTCTCTTGTTGATTTACGGTCAGGATATTGGCAAATTCCCATGCACCCCTCAGACAAGAAGACCGCCTTCGTCACAACTGACGGCCTCTTTGAGTTCAACGTTATGCCCTTTGGCCTATGCAACGCTCCAGCGACATTCGAGCGATTTATGGATACCGCACTCCACGGACTCAAATGGGAAATTTTCATGTGCTATTTAGACGGCGTCATTATCTACTGCCGGAAATTTCACGAGCACAATCAGCGCCTGTCGGTGTTCTTGACTGTATCCAGCAAGCTGGCCTTATTTTAAGCTCGAAGAAATGCCATCTCGGTGAGTGTCAAGCCCTCGTACTAGGCTTTCTGGTCGACAAAGATGGCATACGACCAGACCCTGAAAAGATAGCTGTGGTTCGCGACTTCCAACAGCCACACATGGCGAAAGATCTGCGAAGCTTTTGGGCTTTTGCTCATATTTTCGGCATTTGATCAAGAATTTCGCACAGCTTCCCTCTCCCCTCACGTCACTCCTTCTCACTCACTCCTTCACAAATACTTGAGGACTGCTAACTGCGAGTCGGCGTTTCAGCAGGTGAAATTTTTGTTGACATCTCGACCGGTTCTACGGCATTTTGATCCGGAGGCGTCAACTGAGCTGCATACTGACGCCAGCGGTGTGGGTGTTGGCACTGTGCTTGTTCAGCTCTGCGGTGGCCTTGAGCATTAGGTTGCCTACGCTAGTCGAGCAGTTACAATAGCGGAGACAAACTACACCGTTACTGAACTCGACTGTCTGGCAGTCCTCCTCGCCATTCAGAAGTTCCGCCCGTATCTACGTGGCCGCGCATTCACGATAGTGACTGACCATCATTCACTCTGTTTGCTCGTTGGGCTGCGTGACCCATCAGGCTGGTTGGCCCGCTGGGCTTTGCACCTTCAAGAGTACAGCGTTTCCGTTAACTACAAGAGCAGACGCTGTCACGCGGACGCTGACTGCCTATCCCGTCTCCCTTTGCCACACACTAAAGCTGAGCATAATGACTTCGATGACTACCTAGTTTCCATCTCTTCCGACTTTCCAGACCTGGGTACCTTCGAGAGCAACCAACTTTGCGACCTTACCTTGAAAACCCTACGGGCAGCTGCATGTCAGCCAGCAGGAACAACACCGTTTACTTTTCGTAGTGGTTTGTTGTGCAAAAAAAAAAAAAAATAACTTGGTTGACTCGCAGAGGTCGCAAACAAGGCAACTACAGGGAAGCTCTCACCCATAGAGAGGAGATACAGTTAAATACGGCCGATGGGAAACCCATACCCAAGGTCGATAGGATCGGGGTATTGGGGCTCCTCATTTAAGCCAAGGGCAACAACGGAGAAACCCTCAGAAGACTCGAGGGAACTGTAGCGCAAATCATGAGGCTAATCAGAAGGATAACAAATAGACAGCGGGATGAAAGAGGAAAACACGATCAGGTTAATACAGACCTTCGTAATAAGTAGAATAGTATACGTGGCGCCGTATATAAAATGGCCGGTCGCGGAAAAGAGCAAACTAGAATGCCTCATTCGGAAAATATTCAAACTAGCCATAGGACTACCGATCAGCACCAGCACGGACAAGTTGCTGCAATTAGGCCTACACAACACGATAGACAAGCTCATTGAAGCGCAACGTACGGCGCAATATGAACGCCTCTCTAAGACAAGAGCAGGCAGACATATCCTAGAGAGATTAGACATAGGTTACCACACACAGCACGGTGTCAAGGTGGACATCCCGAGAGAGACGAAGGAAAGATTGGTAATACCCCCCATACCAAAGAACATGCACCCAGAACACAATAAGGACAGAAGAGAGAACAGGGCGAAGCAAATACAGAAGAAATTCGGCAGCGACAAGGACGCAGTGTTCGAAGACGCGGCTCGATACAGTCGCAAACGGGGGTTTACGGCAGCCGTAATCGATAGGGAGAAACAGTGCAAGACGTGCGCGACAATACGCACCACAAGTAACGAGATAGATGAAGAAGTAGCCATAGCGCTCGCAGTAGCTCAGACTAACGCAACCGTGATAGTCAGCGACTCTCAGATGGCAATAAGAAACTTTGCCGACGGCCGAATCTCCCCGGAGGCACTACGCATTCTTTTTTTTTTTTTTGCAGGAGGCCAAAATTACAAAAGAAAGATATACATCACGTGGGCATCCGCTCACACTCTCGCGGAGGACGGCAACAACGAGGCGGCACACGACGCGGCTCGAGGGCTTACGGACTGAGCCGCAGTCGCAAGTTACGCCCCGACACCCTCCGGACGTGACTGTGCGGTAAACGAGTGGGAGTGGGAGGACCGAATGACAACATATAACGACATTACGAAACAGTATAGTTTACAGAGGCGCATATTCCCGCGACCTCACGCAAAATTGACAAAAAAGCAGTCTGTCGCATGGCGGCAGTTACAAACTAGGACGTATCCGAATCCTGCGCTCTCGCACATCATATATTGGGATGTATATCCTACGGACAAATGCAAAACAAGCGAATCCAGAGCCACTCTGGAGCATATATTATGGGAATGCCGAGGGATAAATAACAATAAAGAAAACGCGGCCCCTAGCAGCAGCCTTCGCACGCGCTGGGAAGCCGCGCTGCTCCGCCCCGCCCTCGAGGATCAACTATGGGCCGTCCAGCGGGCCGAGGATGCCGCCAGAACCCACGAACTCCTGACCGTCACCTGGGCGGGGCCTTTAGCCCTCTCCACCAACTCGCAGGGCACACAATAAAGTTCCTTCCTCCTCTTCCTTGGCTGATGGTGCTCCATTGCTTCTAGTTGTGCCCGAAAACCTGCGCCCTGCTTTCCTTCCTTCCATGCATGACGATACCACGTCCGAGCACCTTGGCTTTGCACGCAAACTAAACAGACTTCGACAGATTTTTATGGCCGAAGCTCTGGAAAACAACGAAGCAGTGCGTCGCCAGCTGTACTGTTTGCTAGCGCCACAAGCAAACAACGACGGCTACAGCAGGCTATTTGCAACCAGTTTGGCCACCAACGTTACGCTTCGAAAAAGTCGGCATCGACTTGCTTCGCACGCTCTCAAAGACGTCATCTGGCTACCGCTGGATTAGAGTATGCGTAGATTACCTTACTCGCTACATTGAAACGGCGGCACTTCCATTTGCCACTGCAACAGATGTCTCTTTATTTTTGTTGCATCACGTCATACTCCGTGACGGCGCTGCCCGGGCTGTCATCAGTGACCGTGGACAGCAACTCACCGCCGACGTCACTGAAAAACTTTTACGGCTTTGTGGTTCTGCATATCGTCATTCCACTCCTTACAACCCGCAAACCACTGGCCTCACGGAGCGGGCGAATCGAACCCTTACCAACATGTTATCAATGTATGTCGCTGCTTACCACAAGAATTTGGACGCCGTCTTACATTTTGTAACGTACGCGAATAATAGTGGCAAGCACGAAGTTACTGGGTATGCGCCGTTCTTTTTGCCGTATGCACGTGCTCCAAGAGCTTTATGGACACTACTCTACCTTTATCGTGCCAAGAAGATCCTTCCATCGCTCAAACTCTGTCGTCCTACGGAAGCACGTCGACTGGCGCATCGT
This sequence comes from Dermacentor andersoni, assembly GCF_023375885.2. NCBI lineage: Eukaryota > Metazoa > Arthropoda > Arachnida > Ixodida > Ixodidae > Dermacentor > Dermacentor andersoni. The sequence continues at coordinate 58,222,658 of NC_092818.1, forward strand.
AGGACGTTGTCCTCACAAGGCAACAGCAAGCTTGATTTGCGTTGATGCGCGGCATATCCCCTTCAGCTTTACTCCCGGTGATTGTTTGGCTGTGGACACCTGTTCGCAAAAAGGAATTGTACCGCAAATTTCTCGCCACTTACACCAGACCATTCGTCATACTCAGCCGCTTGAGTGATGTGAACCATGTCGTCACCAAAGTGACGGCAAGTAATCGGCGTTGACGTGCGGCGCAAGTTGTTCACGTGGCCAGACTCAAGCAGTACCATCACAAGTCCCTTTAACTCGCTCAGCGAGCTTCGTCTGCCCCCGGGCAAAATGTCACAGCACTGCGCGACTAAAGTAGAGAAAGAAGTAGGGTGCGCGCACTTGATCTCGGGGTACTCTGGGCGTCGCCTGTGGCTTCCTCGTGGACCTCGTTTCACTCTGTAAATAATCATCATGCGTAACAAATATATATATATATATATATATATATATATATATATATATATATATATATATATATATACACAGTTTGTGTATATAACTTAGCTTGCCTTTGATCACGGCATCGCACATTTGTAGCAATAGCCCATTGGCTGGGATGTTGAGCTGCTTAGTTCGACATCACGGGTGATATACCAGGTGCAGTGGCATCTCACCAGTCATTGTGAAACGCAAGAAGGCTCCGTAACTTTGATTTACGTGCGCATTAGCGAAACCCTGGTGGCGAAACTACATTCCGTGATCCGTCCAAGTGTTCGTCATAGCGAGATTAGGCTTTTGAAACGTGAAACTCAAGGAGATAAGAAAATAAAACAGTACGTCACACTTCCATAGGCGGTCGAGTGAGCACACTACAGGAGCCTAATGAAATATCACACAGATAGTGCCATTTGCTAAACACGCAAGAGATGTGTAACCAAGTGAGAACACTACTGAACTTTTTGCTGTTACTTGTTTTTCAGGGAATATAAAAGTCGCGCTTGAATAAAAACGCCATATGTCTTTGCAGTGAACGCTGTGTTCATTTTTACGGCATGTTAGGGTAAATCGGAAAGCACTACCAGGACTCCGCGACGGCCACGTCATTTTGGCACGACTGCGAACGGCCACGTCGGCAGAGCGTGCGAAGGTAATCGTGAAATGGCGAGAACAGTTGCCGACTGCAAATCTAAAGATGCGTGGTCGCACGCTGGCACAGCTGTTGCGGACGCGGCTGGGCGACTGATTCGGCCGACTGGCATGGTCCTTGTACGAAAGCTAATATAATGCAGCGAAACCTAACATAATCTTGCGTTACCCAAAACATAATTTTAAGCTCCCGTGCACCATTTCCGCACGCTACTCATGGTGCGGCCATCCTGTCACAATGTGTATGACTAGCGTTTTCCAGTTGACTCGCATGACGTCGTAGAGCTATACGCACGTAGTCTAAAATGGGCGCCTTGGAGGGGATGGCACTGCATAATTATATCGTAATTTTGCAACTTAGCATCGTCCTAACTTGGTTCTAGCATCATTTGTTGTTTTCCTATATTTCACGCTTCATGTCATGATTTAAGAAATTACGCAATTTAAGAGTGCGCCGTTGACCTATGCCAGCCAGCAAGTTATACTTTTGATAAAATGATCCAATACAGGTTTTACCTTAATTAACAAAGAACTTCCCTTGTTCGAAATTCTGTTTGGCAAAAACACTCTTCAAGTATATTCTGCCGTAACTAGGAGCACTGAGCCAACGCCAATATGCATGTCTCATTTCAGGTATATTGACGAGTACATCAATCACGCGTTGAAGGCGTTGAACCGCCAGACCGATGCCAGTGACGTAAATGGTACGTACGGCATGGCCTTTAACCATCGATTTCACTTGCGGACATGCTCAACAAAGCCAAGAGGATGCAGCCTTTCCATCGATCATGAGGGCGGTGCATTTATTGGTCATACGGTCGCCTTACTAGCGTCACTAAGTCAGTTGCTGATGTGCAGTCGTAGTGTGAAATTCATGCAGATGAATTGAGCGCTAACAGAGTCAACACTGCGCGTATTCTACGTGCCTCAAGTTTCTAATGAATTCATTTTCAACACGACGGATTCATTCGTAAAGGCAATGAACGCTTCTCGATATGCCTTGGATGTCTAGAAATGGGGTCAGAGTAACGAGCTTACCAATGCGTAGCAAGTCAACCGCATGTTTTATTCTTCAGGCTTAATGCTTCCTAGAAGATCTTGTCATTGAAGAGCCTCTTACCGAGCGCCATTGCAAATTTAAATTATACGCTGGAAATTGTCAATGCGCCGTCAAGGGATTGTTTCGGTAATATAATTATTCAAGTGCATTCGTTATGGGAGAGGATAGATGACATGGAGCTGTCGTGCTACTGTGCCGTCAGCAGGCTAGTGTTACTGCTTCCAGTCTCCCTCTCTGCCTCGAATGGCGTCCTGAAGCGGCGTTGCTTCCTTGCCTTCTCCGCAAAGGGCCTACGTCATGTTAACGTGACGAGCCCCTGCTCTATTATTTATTCCTATACGTTTTCGTCGTACGACACATTTGTTTGTGAGCATTCCGTCATTGGATGATAAACCAAATTCCAGTGCAGTAGTCAGTGTCGTTGCGAGCAGTTTGAGCAGCAGCAGTTAGTATTCTGGAAAACACGCAGTCATTATGTTTGCCAGAGCGTAGCGAGATTGCTGCTGTTACTTTATCCAACGACACTGCCCTGTCAACTTCTAATTCTGCAAGTCTTCCCGTCTTATCAGATACCCGCAACACGACCCTCACATATCTGCATTGGGTGGCCTATCTTATTCAGTGTGAAAGGTCTCGAAGGCGTGCAGTGGATCACAGCCATTTTGTTTATAATTAGTTGCCAAACATGCACTGCTAACTGTATATGCATTCTCAGGAACTTCAGCTACAGACGTAGGTAAATATATGCATAGGATAGCCAGGCTCTTGAAGAATAGTTCACTGTCGGTTTAAGCTTGCATTTATCTCATCATGACATGATTTTCCTGGCTATTCAAGCTTGAATGGAGTTTTTAGGCTTGTTCTGTCAACTCTTACTTCGTCCAGGACCCGATCAAGCTGTCTTCTGATAATGAATAGGTGGTATGCAGGACCTGTAGGTGCACTTTTGCACACAACCCGTTGACATATACAAGTTAGTGGATATCGGGGTACAAAAGTAATGAAAGTGTCAACATGCGGGTTGGTGACATCATTAGGCAGTCATCCTCTCGCTGCCCCACCTAAGCTTTCGAAATAATTTTTTTTAATAGGAAGCTTCGGCTCGGGAAACATTTGGAATTTTCACGCTCAACATGTAAAATGCCAAGATGCTTTTAGTAACCTCTTAGACTGACATGAACGATGTTCGTTCCATTTGAGAATGTTCTAGTGACTACAGTAAGGGAATTACACATTTAGGGCCTGGATGGTATGGCAGAATTCCCGGAAATTGACAAGTACCCCAAAATTTGAAACACAACCTACGCAATTTAGTAATGCGCATCCTAAAACAAGTAAAGCAGCCCTGTGAACCGCAAGATATAGAATATGTAAAGCGGCCGAGTTTGATTTATGAATTTACAATTTACAGAAATTACAAATGTTTCCGGGCAGTTTTCAAAATTCCTAGCTCTAACATTGTGGGAAAGTTCAGACCGCTGCGTATCATTTTTCTCAATTTACGGGTATTAGCCAATTTACATTCCAGAATTATCATATCGTTTTTATTGCTCAATTACACAGTTGCGAGCTTCATATTCTTTTCTTACAAATTTTAGCGCATTCAATACTTTTTATATAGACACTCACCGTCTCAACAATAGGTTAGTTTATGGGAGTTACAAGATTTCATCCTTTGTTTTTCACATTCGATGGCCTGCACCAAATCTGGTGCAAGCGTGACCGAGAAAAACAATATCCCTGCCCCCACGCACTTAGAAGCCTCCGAGCTGAAGCTTCCTTTCGCGCGTTGCTAACTAAGCAGCTTTGCAATAACGAGAGGCGTCCTTCTTGGTAAAGGGAAGTTTGGCGTGTGCCAAAGCTTGCTTATTGATTTTAACATACGTTTCTTTGCGACCTTAGTGAAGTATCGAACACGCCTCTTGCTTAAAATTGGAAAAAGTAGGTTTGATTTTTTAGCGCACTGAAAGAATACGACCTGTCGTCTTTCGCATTGAAAACGGTCGTGTTATAATCTGCTGTATTGTTTGCAGCGTATTTATTTTTAGAAAAATTAACACTGCATTAATTTCAACGTGATTGTCTCTTACGTCAATGTGAATTTTTTTCGTGCACTGAGCTCTGAATTCCAGATTTCCGGATAGAAAAAGTGCACTGCACACGCCAACAAGCAGCCAGCCTTCCCTATCCCTAAAGCCCAACTAAAACGTTTTGCATGCCACTGTTTATTTTTCATGCTCTTTGAATAACCTCTGCACAGCGGCGAGTAACCACCTCTGCTGTTTTTTTTTTTGGCCGTGCAGATGCCACTGACAGCGGAAGCACCAACTACGCACCTGTTGTGTCCACCGCTAGTGCCAATCACGCCTGGCCCAGAACGAGTCACGCTGGCATCGAGAAACTATCGTCTACTACGAAAGACACCGCGAGGTGAGCCACCATTTCAAAATATTTCTTGACATAAAGCAACACAGCCATTGAGCGAACTGCGACGGCGACGAGGCCTTTCACTCCCGATTTTATGCCACATAGAAAATAGAAAAATAGATAATTACTGTAAAAGCAAAAGAAAACGACTACTTCAAAGACGTGTGAAGAGGTTTCAAAGACGCGCGAAGAGGTTTCAAAGACGCGCGAAGAGGTTTCAAAGACGCGCGAAGAGGTTTCAAAGACGCGCGAAGAGGTTTCAAAGACGCGCGAAGAGGTTTCAAAGACGCGCGAAGAGGTTTCAAAGACGCGCGAAGAGGTTTCAAAGACGCGCGAAGAGGTTTCAAAGACGCGCGAAGAGGTTTCGAAGACGCGCGAAGAGGTTTCGAAGACGCGCGAAGAGGTTTCGAAGACGCGCGAAGAGGTTTCGAAGACGCGCGAAGAGGTTTCGAAGACGCGCGAAGAGGTTTCGAAGACGCGCGAAGAGGTTTCGAAGACGCGCGAAGAGGTTTCGAAGACGCGCGAAGAGGTTTCGAAGACGCGCGAAGAGGTTTCGAAGACGCGCGAAGAGGTTTCGAAGACGCGCGAAGAGGTTTCGAAGACGCGCGAAGAGGTTTCGAAGACGCGCGAAGAGGTTTCGAAGACGCGCGAAGAGGTTTCGAAGACGCGCGAAGAGGTTTCGAAGACGCGCGAAGAGGTTTCGAAGACGCGCGAAGAGGTTTCGAAGACGCGCGAAGAGGTTTCGAAGACGCGCGAAGAGGTTTCGAAGACGCGCGAAGAGGTTTCGAAGACGCGCGAAGAGGTTTCGAAGACGCGCGAAGAGGTTTCGAAGACGCGCGAAGAGGTTTCAAAGACGCGTGAAAACGCTTCAATCACGCAAGAAGACGGCTCATTTTTCCATACCATAATATAAGCTGATGCGGTGTATAAAGGGACAGTGCCGCAGCAGCCTTGCCCACGAAAAATGTGGCCAGTGTTTGACAACTAGGCCCTTCGGCGGGTGCAGCCAGCGTTGCTGCGCCATCCAAGAAAGCCTCATCAAATTCTAGGTGTGTGTGGCACTTAGAGATACTGTCACTACAGGCGAGGCGTTGCCATACCACCGCTTCCAAGAACGGCGCTGAACACGATTTCTAGTCGAACGGCACCACCGTTTCACTTCGAACCGTATAACCCACACTAACCCTGCGTCATATAGAACCAAAAGGACTCTGTAAGCTAACTTAGCTGTCTTATTTTAGACACGCAGCACAATTGCATTCTGCAATATGTACACACTAACATTGCAGAGGAATGTAAGGAGAATTCTACACAATTTAGATGACGTCAAACAACTTATTTAGAAACTTAGTGCAATAATGCTGCGAACCGCTGTGGTTGCTTGTGGCTATGGTGTTCGGCTGCTAAGCACGAGATCGCGGGATTAAATTCTTACCACGGCGGCTGCATTCTGATGTTTAGGTGCACGTTAAGGAGCCCCTGGTAGACCAAATTATTCCCGAGTTCCCCACTACGGGGTGCCTCATAATCGAATCGTGTCTATGGCACGTAAAACCCATAATTTATCAATCCTTAAAAGCTCTGTGTGTTCAGAAAACACACGTAATATCTACACACACACACTTTCCTAGGCAATGTCATTTTTAAGAGAGGCCGCGAAGATGATCTCACTTCGTCGGGTTGTGTGGCTATATTAGTAAATAAATTCCCTGCCATCAATTACAACTCCGAACGACCTTTGAAACTGTTGCTATCCGAACACTGCTGCTCGACAGGCTGGTAAGTCACTTCCATTTGCATACCTCCTAACCACCAAATTCACGAAACAGTTTCTGAGCCTTATAGATGAACTTCCCGAATCCCACATACTATATTGAGACGAAAATGCACATCGCCCACTTTGGCGAGATTCTCGCTGTAATTTTTTCCCCTGTGGATGCCTCTTTATTGATAACGAGCCGAAATTTTTCTGCTTGAGGTAAAGCATTCTCCTTGAAAGAAATCAACATAACATCACATACACTTATGCCCTACCTAGAGTGCAACGTCCTAAATACCTCGTGAGAAGTCTGCTCTGGGAAATGATCAGGCTATGTACGCAATAATAAAACATATTCACGCTGGTACGCAAGTTGCTCTATCGCCAGTTCTGAACACCATGTGGGCAACAATATAAATTGACATAGCAACGAAAAAGGTTATTTATGTCTCCATCTTGAAACTGGGCTAGGATACATCTTCTATGGCAAGTTTGTGGCCTATGGCGTCATGAAACTGCTCGTTTAATCTATTACAAAAGAGAATTAATCGTGGGCTTTTACTTTCTTGAACGAAACAAACTACTTGACGATGCTTTAAAGACAGCCGATCGACAACTGACCACCTCGTGCGGATTATGTCTTACATCAGTAAAGCTTCTGCTTAAAGACAGTTCTTTCTGTCATTGTTTCTTGATGTCAAAAACGCTTGACGCCCCACATGGCCCTACGGAAGTTCGCGACATCTCTCGGAAACGGGCATTTCGAGGCAACGTGCTTAATGCAGTAAAAAGTTATTTATCGAACCTAACGTAGAATATTGTCACGAAAAGACAAAGATGTACCAGGTGTCGGCGAGACACAGTCGTACAAGATGGCGTACACAAAAACTCAAGCCGGCGTCCGCACCCTCGACTACTTCTTCTGCCCCCTCCTCTTGCCGAGCGCGCGTTCCAGTCACTTCTGTCTTAGCGCTGGCGCGTGACACCTAGCGGCATTATTCCCCCGCCAAAAGAAAAGCATCGACCCCGATGCTTACTAAAACAAACGAAGTATGGAAGTCGTATGACATCGGGTTGGCGCCGCCTTAACGCGCGAAATACGGTTTGAGGCGAACAACATGCACTATCTCCGAGTGGTGCTGTCGACGCCGAGGCGACGCGGCACCGTCGGGAATGACCTCATAGTTCACTTCACTAACGCGGCGTATCACTTTGTAGTGTCCAAAGTATCTACTAAGTAGCTTCTCAGATAAGCCCTGGCGACGGATTGGCGTCCACACCCAGACTTGGTTACCTGGCTGGTACTCAACTTGCCGATGTCGAAGGTTGTAGCGTCGTGCGTCTGTACTCTGCTGTTTCGTGATGTGTATGCGGGCGAGTTGACGAGCTTCCTCTGCGTGTTGAGTAAGTTGCTCGGCGTCGGAAGTAAGTGATGCGTCGGTGTCATGCGGGAGCATTGCGTCTAGCGTGATCTGGACCTCGCGCCCGTAGACAAGACGGAACGGTGTGAATCGTGTGGTTTCCTGAATGGCGGTGTTGTACGCGAATATAACGTACGGCAGGACTTGATCCCATGTTTTATGGTGCACGTCTACATACATAGACAGCATGTCAGCAATGGTTTTGTTTAGCCGTTCCGTCAGTCCGTTGGTCTGCGGATGATAGGCAGTGGCCTTGCGATGCTGCGTGCAGCTCAACTCGAATATCTCCTCTATCAGTTGGGCTGTAAAGGCAGTTCCTCTGTCGGTGATCACGTATGATGGGGCACCATGTCTGAGGACTATATGATCGATAAAGAACTGGGCAGCTTCGTAGGCCGTGGCACGTTGTACAGCTTTCGTGTCGGCGTAGCGTGTTAGTCTGTGGCGGCTATAATACACTTGTTTCCGCTGGCTGACAACGGAAAGGGTCCCAGAAGATCCATGCCGATTTGATCAAACGGCGCGCTAGGTGGTGCGATGGGTGGGAGTAACCACCCGGGTTTCAAAGACGGCGATTTCTTGCGTTGACACTCACGGCAGCTTTGCACGTAACGCTTCACCGTGGTAGAACGTCTGGGCCAGTAGTACGTCTGGCGTACACTTGCAAGCGTACGTGATAATCCTAAGTGTCCAGACGTGGGCTCATCATGGCAGGCTAGGAGAATGTCATCACGGAGGGCGGCAGGTACGACCAATAGATACTCTTTGTCGCTGGCACTCGAGTTTTTCTTGTAGAGGACGCCCTGTCGGAGGCAGAATGTCGAGAGACAGCGAGAAATGTGTTGTGGGATTGTAGCATTCTTGCCTTCTAGGTGATCGATGAGAGGGGGTATTTTGGCGTCTTCGCGCTGCCGTCTGATCAAGTCAGATGCAGTGAGGGCACCAAGGAATGCGCCGTCTTCGTCCATGTCCTTATCGCAAGTTTTGACGGGAGCGCGCGACAACGTGTCCGCATCTTCGTGTTTGCGGCCCGATTTATAGACGATGGTAACATCGAACTCCTGCAGACGGAGACTCCATCGAGCAAGTCGCCCTGATGGGTCTCGTAAGTTGGCTAACCAACACAAGGAATGGTGGTCTGTCACCACCTTGAAAGGGCGACCGTAGAGATAAGGCCGAAATTTCATGATGGCCCACACAACCGCTAGACACTCTTTCTCGGAGGTGGAGTAGTTGATCTCGGCGCGTGAAAGGGTGCGACTGGCGTAAGCGATCACTCGCTCGACGCCTTCCTGGTGTTGAACGAGTACAGGGCCAAGACCGATGTTGCTTGCGTCGGTATGCACCTCGGTGTCAGCGTCCTCGTCAAAGTAAGCGAGGACGGGTGATTCCTGCAGGCGCTGCCGTAACTCTGTGAAAGCTGCGTCCTGCTCATCCATCCAAATGAAGGGTGTGTCTTCTCGCGTGAGGCGTATGAGTGGTTCGGCGATCCGGGAGAAATTAGCGATGAAGCGACGATAGTACGCACACAGACCGAGAAAGCGACGTACTGCTTTCTTGTCACGAGGAGTCGGAAAAGCAGCAACAGCGGATGTTTTGTCTGGGTCAGGCTGCACGCCGTCGGTGTTCACGACATGACCGAGAAACTTCAACTCTTCGTAACCGAAGTGACACTTTTCTGGCTTTAGCGTGAGATTAGCGGAGCGGAGCGCCTCAAGTACCGCCTCTAAACACTTCAGATGTTCTTCGAAGGTCGCCGCAAACACGACGACGTCATCTAAGTATACTAAACAAATGTGCCACTTCAGACCCGTCAGAACAGTGTCCATCATTCTCTGGAATGTGGCCGGTGCAGAACACAGGCCGAATGGAAGTACTTTAAATTCGTACAGTCCATCCCGGGTAACAAAAGCAGTTTTTTCGCCATCTCGTTCGTCAACTTCAATTTGCCAATATCCGCTCTTCAGATATATGGATGAAAAATACTTGGTTCGCCGGAGTCGATCTAATGAATCATCGATCCGGGGAAGCGGATAAACGTCTTTTTTTGTGACGTTATTCAACTTTCTGTAGTCAACGCAGAATCTAAGCGTTCCGTCTTCTTTTTGACGAGGACCACCGGCGATGACCAAAGGCTTTGGGATGGTTGTATGACGTCATCGTCAAGCATTTCTTTCACTTGTGCATTAATCACTTTGCGCTCTTTTGCCGATTTACGATAAGGCAGTTGTCGTCTGGGACGAGCGTCGTCATACGTGATTATGCGGTGTCTCGTGATGGGCGTCTGGCGTACCTTAGAAGAAGATGCAAAGCACTCCTTGAACCGAAGGAGCAACTCGCGCAGCGCTTTCTGCTTTTCCTCCGAAAGGTCTGAATTGATGTCGATATTGCTGAGTGTCTGAGCTGGGTTCTCCTTCGTCGCAGACGCAAAGCATTCAGCAACGTCTGCTATGGGCTCAGCGAAAGCGATAGTAGTACGACGAAATAGGTGCTGATGTTCCTGGCTGAAATTCGTCACGAGGAGCGTCGAAAGTCCACCTCGAAGCATAATGAGAGTGCGGGCTGCACATACACCATGAGTCAGCATAAGAGAGGAATTGCCCCCTGCAACAGAACTGAGGTTAAACAGGGCGAAAAAGACGAGGACACAAGGAAACAAATACCACAGACAAGCGCTGACTGCCAACTGGAAGTTTATTTGAAAATCACCGGCCATTTATACCTTCTTCAGCATAGGCATGCGCAACAAGGAGAGAGGGAGTGCTTACACATTCATCGCCTTCCTTTCTTATACGAAAGACCTCTACTATTTTCCTTTCCTTCTTACTCTTTCCTTTCCCTATGAATTTAGTCTGTTCAAATATGGGGGTGCATTGACACTTGTTACAGTGTCCAGCTAAATGACTCCCATAGCCATTCTTTAGGTTAGTGCTGTGCTGACGAGCTCTTTCATTGAAGCACTGTCCCGTTTGACCTATATAAGATTTGCCACGGCTTAGCGGTATTTGATAGATGACATTGCGCCTGCGCTCAGTGAAACGAGTTTTATGATTAGTGGTGCACAGGTGCCTTTCGCGCTTGTTCATGCGATTGCATATCGAGGACAACTTACACGGGGCACTGAATTAATTAATATTATGTCTATTGGAAACTTTCTTCAGATTGTGAGACAGCTTGTGTAGGTATGGCACCACTGTGCTAGTCTTTTGTCTTTGTTTTCTTCTTGGGAAGCATCGGAACTTCTTTTCCCTTTCTGCAAAATGGCTTCGCATACTGAAGTGATCACAGAACTGGGAAAGCCTGCGTTCTGTAGTCGCGATATCTGATTTAAAAAACTATGGTCGCACTCATGCTCACATGACTTACTAAGTGCTGCCTTAATGCCCGTTGTTGCTATGCCTCTCTTAATAAATTTAGAGTGTGCGCTGTCGTAACGCAACAAGGTTTTCTTAGATCTGGGATGATATCCCCAGCATACGTGCTCGTCCAAAGAAAAACAGAGGTTAATATCTAGAAACTGAATACGGTTGTTAATTGGCAATTCATACGTGGACTTAAGTCCTCCCGATGAGTTGATGAACAGGTTCAGAATTTCCCTGACCACGTCATGAAAATGCGTACAGGAATCTTTCTTCATAACAATTAAGTAGTCAACATATCTAAACACTCGCGTTACAGGCATGTCAACCAATTTAGAAGAAGTTACATTGTCAACCGAGGATAAAAAAATGTCACATAAAATGGGGGCGATGGCTGATCCTATACAGATGCCAGTACGTTGGATGTAGAATTCGCCATCATAATTAACAGCAGTTGAATGAAGATAAAAGTCTAAAAGCGCTAAAAAATTGTCGCTGTTGACACATACAGAATTCTGAAAATTAACTTCCCCGAAATCTTCTATCCCATCGCGCACAGCGCACATGAAACCATCTCGCGGCACAGAATAATATAAGATGTGCGCATGCCTATGCTGAAGAAGGTATGTCCGGTGATTTTCAAATAAACTTCCAGACAAGCACTGACTAGCGCTTGTCTGTGGTATTTGTTTCCTTGTGTCCTCGTCTTTTTCGCGCTGTTTCACCTCAGTTCTAAGTATGAACCAACTAGCCCTCATCAAGATCTTACTCTGCAACAGCTTCGCCGTCACGCAGATCGTCGCATACGACCATTCCCAGGACACTTGCGCGTGGTGGTACAGTTACACTGTCGGCGTGAACTCGAAGCGCGTTACGTCGGTAATTGTCGCGGTTATTCGCTGCTTTTACTGTCGAAAAAGTCACTGTGCGCTCCCGGAGGTCTATAATGGCACCATACTCTCGCAGAAAGTCGACGCCCAAGATGAGGTCCCGAGAACAATCGCGGAGTATAAGGCAGCTGGCTGGAAACGTGGACCCACGAATTTGTACTCTGACCGTGCACATGCCCAATGGTGTTACGATATGCCCGCCAGCAGTACGAATTTGCGTTCCAGACCAAGGCGTGATAACTTTTCTAAGTTCCGTCGCTAGTTTTCCGCACAAGATTGAGTAGTCGGCCCCCGTGTCTAATAAAGCACCAACGTGGCGGCCTTCGAGCACAACAGGTATGTCAAGCGAGAGTCTGTCGCTGAGTTCGGCTGCTGTTGTCGTTGAATCGTGCTGAATGGACCGTGCTCGCGTCGATGGGAGGTCTTCGGAAGGGCGATTCTCAGCGGCCTCGCCCCCGAAGGTCGCTGTTAGTTTTCCCGGCGAGGGCTTGGCGATCGTCCCTGCGCTGCCACTGGAGGGCTTCTAGGTGCGGGGGACAAACGCCTGGGGGACGGTAAGCGCGACTGCCGCCGCGGGAACAGTGGCATACTCTGCTGGGTCAAGTATTCTTCAATCGCCCTAGGCCTTTCGCCATATCTGGGTCTAGGCGAATCCACGGCAAAACCTTGCAGTCCGAGGCGTAGGTATGGGCACTCGCGGTATACGTGACCGGCTTCTCCACAATGATAGCACAGAGGCCTTCTGCCCGGGGTACGCCAAACGTCAGATTTCCTTTGCAGCGGGCGACGATCCTCCATGCGTTGGATCGGTTGCACAGATGGGAGCGGGGGGACGTATGACGCGGCGTAAGACGTGGCGGGGTCGAAATGGGTCGGAGCGGGGACAGGGACTCGCCTCAAAACTTCCGCATACGACGGCCGCTGCAACTGTGCTGTCACAGGCGGCGCATTGTTGCTTGGAAGGGGACCTTGGATCGCTTGCTGCACTTCGTTCCTCACGAGGGCAGATATGGAACCTAGCGAGGGCTGAGGCGGACAGGTGAGCCGTTGAAGCTCATCACGCACCACAGAGCGGATAAGATCTCGGAGAACATCCACGTTTCCAAAGGTAATCGCGTCCGTCAGTGAAGCAGCGTTCGCGTGCCTGTCATACGGAGCTGAGCGCTGGTCCGAAGGTGAAGTTGGGTTCAATTGCCTTTCATAGAAGGCTGAGCGCTGGTGTAACATCTTTTCCATCGTGGTGGCTTCGATTAAGATTTCAGCCACGGTCTTTGGCGGGCTTCGAACAAGGCCAGCAGATAGCTGTTCCTTAACTCCTCACATTAGATGGCGCAACTTCTTTTCCTCGGACATGGTTGGGTCCACCCGACGGAAGAGGCGCGTCATATCCTCGACGTACGGCGTCACGCTCTCGTTCGGCAGATGAATGCGGGATTGGAGCGCCCGTTCGGCTCGTTCACAGCGATCAGCATTGGTGTAGGTCTCTAGCAAGGCACGACGGAACCCGAGCCACGATTTGATGAGCTCTTCTCGGTTCTCGTGCCAAGTGCGGGCACCGTCCTCCAAGCTGAAGTAGACGTTCCTCAACTTTGCCGCGTCGGTCCATTCATTTATCTCGGCAACGCGCTCAAACTGGACTAACCAGTCCTCTACATCCTCGAATATATATCCGAGGAACACTTTCGGCACTCGGAGATTCTGCAGCAGGTACTGAGTTGCCGTTGTGGCCGTACCTTGCATAACGGTCGATAGAGAGGTCGATGTTCCTTCCATATTGGTCCGTGGGGGCGTCGATGTTGCTACGAAGAGATGGTCAAGCTCCGGAGGCAATCCTCGGATTCTCCAACTGGCCCGGTGAACAGGGGTGTCCACTAGTATGGGGCTGGTACTCCTGCTACCAGGAGGGGTTCGTGGCATCGGATGAAGCGTACCCCGCACCTCCACCAGTTTTGTCACGAAAAGACAAAGATGTACCAGGTGTCGGCGAGACACAGTCGTACAAGGTGGCGTACACAAAAACTCAAGCCGGCGTCCGCAGCCTCGACTACGTCTTCTTCTTCTGCCCCCACCTCTTGCCGAGCGCGCGTTCCAGTCACTTCTTTCTTAGCGCTGGCGCGTGACACCTAGCGGCAATATTAGTGCTGGCAATTTTCCGTCCAGGTCATTCATCGAGAATACTGGGTTACCAGGGTGTGGGCAACTTATTTGTATCATTGTTGTTGTGAAAAATGAATTTAGCACGTTCATTTATTCCACAACGTATGCTTTAATCCATTTGTGTTGATGACTTGCCGATTCTATTTAACTCGTGTGGCCTTGCATTCTACGAAAGATCAGTTGAAATCGGCTTGACCGGAGCGTCAACATCAGCACAGAATTGATTTAAGCCACATTTCTTGAGAAGCCCCTCCTTCCTTCTTTCAAGAAATAGATGCGTCATTCCGGTCTCCCATATTGAGGTGCATGAGCAACACTTACCTGTGAACAGAGAGCACTAAATTTTAAGGCAGCATTTTAGGCACGAAGTTAACCTTTATTCTACGCCTGAGAAAGAGATATGGTAAATGATAGGCATTGAGGATACCGAACAATGAGCCCGTTTGGCTACCCTGCACTTGCGAAAGGGAAACGGGGGCGGGGGGGGGTGGCAAGATTAGGAGAAGAGAAAATCTACTGTGGATACCGCCGACGCAGCAAGAGTTCTCTGCTCTATGTCACAGTTAGTCACTCAGTCCTTAAGTACCTTGAACAGAAATGAACATGAAACAATGAACATTCCTAAAATTCTGTCGCAAACAACGTGGGGTATAGTGACAAGAACTTCCTCAAACTTTTACAAATGCCTAATTGGAACACGCCTAGATTACGGGGCCAAAAAGTATCAATTGGCTACTTATAGCGCCTCGATGATGCGGATCCTGTCCATCACCTAGGCATCCGGCTGACCCGTTGTAACGGCTCAGAGTGAGACCAAAAAAATTGGAATCAGCTCGATTACCAAACAGAGCTTTGGTTTCTCGGTACTTGCTTGTAATAAAAGATAATTTCAACTTTTTGTCACAGCTGTAAGTATCCCATACCAATACGTTTTCTTTTTTTAATTTGCAGCTGTTCTGACGACGCCTGGCGCTGCCAGCGGAACGCGCAGCACAGGCCGATCGCCGACCAGACGTACAGCCTCGACGGTACGTAGGCGATGGTCATTCGCCTTTGCAACAAATATAGGAGAGATGCCCTACGTCCACCGTGGCAGTGGTGCATTTATTGCGCATGAAGACGCGCTTCACTAACACCGCCAAGTCTGTTTCCGCAGGAGGCGCCTTACCACTCTCCTTAGTAATAAATTTGTGCAGATGCGTGCAAATTCATACAGAACCTATGTTTGAATCCATTTATTCTCACATCAGTGAAGTGCAAAGGCACGCTCCCAGGAGATCGGGGCAGAAGCCGAGACTGTACATTCTACGCAGTCATCGATTCAGTAGCAATTGAAATCGGCGCTTCACAATTAATCTCAATTTTTATTTGTCAAGCAGACTGTGTGTTCGTCGTGCTGGCACCATAATTTTTCTCTTAAACCCGTTGAACTTTGTTGAGAAAGATATTGCTTAGATACCCACCGTGGTTGCTTAGTGGCTTTGCCATTGCGCGCCTAAGCACAGTGTCAATGGGTAAAGTGGTGGTTGCGGCGGCTGCATTTCGATCGCGGCAAAATACAAAAGTACATTGGGCGCACGTTGACGAGCCCCAAGTGACCAGATTATTCCTAAGATTTCGGCCCATAATATCCCAGAATTGCAGTTTATGTTTTGGCACGAATACAGAGTAAGGTGTGCACTTAGGGCGGTGTTTCAGATGGCCATACCGGAGGAGCAGAACGGTGCTACACAGAAGAATCGCTCAAGTTTAGCATGCTACAAACAACCGGCGTATCCCGCTACGGCTGAGTGTGAAAATTACGGCATATGATTTGAGGCTACCCAAGAAAATTTATATTGAAGCTCTAGGTTCTAACAAGCCGAGGAACAACGAAATATACAACTTTGAAAGTTTAATGAAAATGACGCGAAATGGGATTCAAAATTGTGGGCAAGCTAATTAGGCTCTGAGACCATGAATATGCCTAAGCTAACCCAACTCTAGGCTTCTGAAACTTTAACAACCTCTAACCCTATGCCCATATTAACAAGAACTGTACTCAGTGGCCTCTTATAAGTGTACCACTACCTCGAAATTGTAGCGCTTTGGTATCAAGAAAGTCCACGACATGAAGACGCCACTGCTTCCCAAACTAAATACGTTCTCTTTTTTATAATATTGTCACGTGGTCGTGACGGCAAAGAACACAGTAGCAATACTGTGTAAGGCAAAACTAGCTTTTATTGGGCGAACCTGTGCCCACAAAACAGGCTACACTTAAAGCACAACGAGAGCGGCGAACACAGTCGGCGATCGTCGAAAATCTACGCCTAAATGCCCTAGGGACAACGTCGGTGTGCCCTTCCAAATACTCGACTAGGGCTTTTAGCTCCGGGTCCCCTCGTTGTTGTTCGGCGAAATCTTCCGCGCTTATTATGCCAAGGAAGGCATCGTCATCCTCGTCATCTTGCGGCGGCGGGTCAATGGGGGCGCGTGATAGGCAATCGGCATCTGAGTGTTTTCGTCCGGACTTGTATGTTACAGTGATGTCATATTCTTGTAGTCTGAGGCTCCACCGTGCCAGCCGTCCTGAAGGGTCCTTTAAGTTAGCTAGCCAACACAACGCGTGCTGGTCGCTGACCACTTTGAATGGCCTGCCATATAGGTAAGGGCGAAATTTCGCTGTAGCCCAAACGATGGCGAGGCATTCCTTTTCGGTTGTAGAATAATTGCCTTCCGCTTTTGACAACGACCGGCTAGCGTAAGCTATCACGTGTTCATGTCCATCTTTTCTCTGGACTAGGACGGCACCGAGGCCTAGGCTACTGGCGTCAGTGTGAATTTCGGTATCGGCGTGCTCGTCGAAGTGCGCAAGTACGGGCGGCGACTGCATGCGTCGTTTGAGTTCTTGAAATGCGTCGGCCTGCGGCGTTTCCCACTTGAACTCGACATCACATTTGGTTAGATGGGTTAGCAGCTCCGCGATGCGTGAAAAGTCCTTGACAAAGCGCCTGTAGTAGGCACACATGCCAAGGAATCTGCGCACTGCCTTCTTGTCGATGGGCTGCGGGAACTTTGCGATGGCAGCTGTCTTCTGCGGGTCGGGGCGGACTCCAGATTTGCTGATGACGTGGCTTAAAAATAGAAGCTACTGGTAAGCGAAGTGGCACTTTTCCGGCTTCAGAGTAAGTCCTGATGACATTATGGCCTCTAGTACTGTTGCAAGCCGCCTAAGGTGATCGTCGAAATTGCCGGCGAAGACAACCACGTCATCCAAGTAAACGAGACAGGTCTGCCACTTCAATCCTGCTAAAACCGTGTCCATCACCCATTGGAACGTTGCGGGCGCCGAGCACAGTCCAAATGGCATAACCTTGAACTCGTAGAGGCCGTCCGGGATGATGAAGGCGGTCTTTTCGCGATCTCTTTCGTCGACTTCTATTTGCCAATAGCCAGACTTGAGGTCCATCGACGAGAAGTATTTAGCGTTGCAGAGCCGATCCAATGCGTCGTCTATCCGTGGGAGGGGGTATACGTCCTTCTTCGTGATCTTGTTCAGACGACGATAATCGACGCAGAAACGTAGGGTTCCGTCCTTTTTCTTCACCAGGACAACCGGGGACGCCCACGGGCTTTTCGACGGCTGGATGATGTCGTCGCGCAGCATTTCGTCGACTTGTTCTCTTATAGCTTCACGTTCTCGCGGCGAAACTCGGTAAGGGCTCTGGCGGAGTGGTCGAGTGCACTCCTCTGTGATTATGCGATGCTTGGCGACTGGTGTTTGTCGAATCCTCGATAATGTCGAAAAGCAGGCTTTGTATCGTCGGAGCAGACTTCTGAGCTGTTGCTGCTTGCCCATGGGGAGACTTGGATTAATGTCGTAGTTTGGTTCGGGAACCATCGTCGTCGGGGCAGATGCGGCGGAATCCGAGAGGACAAACGCATTACTGGTTTCCAGAATTTCCTCAATGTACCCGATCGTCGTGCCCTTGTTGATGTGCTTGAACTCCTGGCTGAAGTTTGTCAGCAACACTTCAGTTTTCCCTCCATGCAGTCGAGCGATCCCTCTTGCGACGCAAATTTCACGGTCTAGCAATAGGCGTTGGTCGCCTTCGATGACGCCTTCTACGTCAGCGGGTGTTTATGTGCCGACCGAAATAGCAATGCTGGAGCGAGGCGGGATGCTCACTTGATCTTCGAGCACACTCAAGGCGTGGCGACTACGAGGGCTCTCCGGCGGTGTCGCTTTATCTTCCGACAGCGTTATAGACTTCGACTGCAGGTTGATGATTGCGCCGTGTTGGTTCAGGAAGTCCATACCGAGAATGACGTCTCGTGAACACTGTTGGAGGATAACGAAGGTGGCAGGGTAAGTCCGGTTATGAATGGTTATTCTTGCCGTGCATATTCCAGTCGGCGTGATGAGGTGTCCTCAAGCGGTCCGAATTTTAGGGCCTTCCCATGCGGTCTTAACCTTCTTCAACTGGGCGGCGATGTGTCCACTCATTACGGAGTAATCGGCCCCTGTGTCCACTAAGGCGGTAACTGCGTGGCCGTCGAGAAGCACGTCGAGGTCGGTGGTTCTTTGTCTGGCGTTGCAGTTAGGTCTTGGCGTCGGATCACGGCTGCGTCGCGTTAAACTGAAGCTGGAACGTCGCGTCGTCACGTAGTCTTTTGTCGGTGTAGTCTTGGCTTTCTGACTTCGTCGGGACGGCGGCGTGTCATTATTATGTCGTGGAGATGGTCTCTTCGGCGTTTCCGTCGGCGTCGGAGGATCTTCGTCAGTTCGACGAACAGCAACCGCACCTCCATCGGTTGCTGCTTTTAGTTTTCCGGATATGGGCTCGCAGACCGGCCCCGGGCTGGGCCAGTGTATGGTCGGCGCTGCGGCGACAGGTAACGGCCTGGTGACAGCGAACGGGACGGTCGTCGAGGGCTCCACTGAGTGGCGGCGAGGTAGTCGGCGATATCGCGAGGTCGTTCGCCAATCTGTGGTCGCGGCGCGTTCACGGCGAACCCTCGGAGTCCCATCTCCCGGTATGGGCATCGGCGGTAGATGTGCCCGGCTTCTCCGCAGTGATAGCAAAGCGGGCGATGGTCAGGGGCGCGCCAAACGTCAGTCTTCCTTGGAATGCCGCGTGGGGTGACGGGTTGGCGTGCTGGCGGCGGGGTTGGTGCTGGACGACGGAACTGTGTCGTCACTGGGCCCTGCCGTGGGCGCGGAGGGGGAACGTGACGGCGGGCTACAGCGGCGTATGTCATCGCTTGCGGCTGAGGCTGCGGCGATTCAGGGGCTACTCCGAGTTGTTGTTGGAGCTCCTCACGTACGGCGTCGGCGATCGAAGCCACTTGAGGCTGCGGTGACGGGAACAGCTTTTGTAGTTCCTCCCGCACGACCGCTCGGATAGTCTCGCGCAGGTCGTCGGTGGCGGGTGACTGAATTCCTGTGTAGTTGGTAGAGTTCGTGCGGCGGTTGAATTGCCGGTTCCGGATTTCGAGTGTCTTCTCGATGCTGGTGGCCTCGTGAAGAAACTCTTCTACGGTCTTCGGTGGACTTCGTATCATTGCGCCGAAAAGTTCTTCCTTCACGCCACGCATGAGAAGGCGGACTTTCTTCTCTTCGGGCATATCCGCGTCGGCGTGACGGAACAGGCGGTTCATTTCTTCCGTGAATATGGCGACGTTCTCGTTAGGTAGCTGCACTCGGGCGTCCACCATAGCTTCGGCCCTTTCCTTGCGCACGACGCTTGTAAAGGTGCGCAGGAAGCCGGTACGGAACAGGTCCCATGTTGTCAATGTCGACTCCCAGTTCTCGAACCACGTTCTGGCGGCGTC
Source organism: Dermacentor andersoni (assembly GCF_023375885.2). NCBI lineage: Eukaryota > Metazoa > Arthropoda > Arachnida > Ixodida > Ixodidae > Dermacentor > Dermacentor andersoni. The sequence continues at coordinate 58,242,664 of NC_092818.1, forward strand.
TTCTAGGGCGAAGAATACATGCCGCAACTTGTCGTCGGAGTCCCAGTTGTTGAAAGTCGCGATTCGCTCGTACGTCTCCAGCCAGGATTCCGGGTCTTCAGTTGCTGCTCCATGGAAGGTCGGTGGGTCCCGAGGTTGTTGCAGGACAACGGGGGTCGCTGGGGCAGCCATTGGGGTTGTTTTGGCCACGATCTTCTTGGTCTTCTCAGGTAGAAGTCCGTGTTCCGGGGGCAGCTGTTGTAGACGACGGCTTACTCGATGGTCCGTGACTACGTTGGTGCTCTCTTTACGGTCCGGGCTTGGATCACGGCTTGTCGGGGGCGTCCGGTACATGGACCCAAAAGCACCTCCACCAGATGTCACGTGGTCGTGACGGCAAAGAACACAGTAGCAATACTGTGTAAGGCAGAACAAGCTTTTGTTGGGCGAACCTGTGCCCACAAAACAGGCTACACTTAAAGCACAACGAGAGCGGCGAACACAGTCGGCGATCGTCGAAAATCTGATCAGCGGATCCAGCGCGTCAGCTTTTATACAGCAGTCATCGAATGTTCCACACTAATCGTTGGGACCCGCGTGCCTTCCACAAAGTTCTACACCATTCGCGTCACGCGATGAAATCAGATAACACAAGGTTCGGCGACAACATACAGCGGATAGAAGCATCGATAACTTTCCAGAAACTTCGGATACATGCAGGCGCGTCCCGCGCTGTGCGATAAGATTTGTTAGGCGGCGAAACGTGGTCGCCCCATAAATATAAGTACACGTGTCAATATGAATAGCACTGTTTGCTTACTTCAAGCATTTTTCGTTCTCCCAGTACCTGTGCAACCTCCTTCACTGATCTGATACTAATGGTGATTTTAACGGTGCTACTCATACAAGTACAAATGTTCGAAAATGAATTTGCCCTAAATATCCCCGTATGTAACAACACTATAGTTCAATAAATTTCAGAGATGCTAAAACTGAAATCTTCAGTACCGGAGGTTGGCAAGCCGCGTTTATTTAAATTTTCTTTATGGTATGTGAAGATGTGATTAGCGTTCTTACTAGATTCTCCCCTCGCTTTCACATTGTAAATGAACGTGTATTCAGTTTTGCGGTCTGTCCCTACATTGGCTTAATGCTAACTGCCCTATCATCGTTGGCCGTCATGAGGAAGCTTCCACCGTAATTATTGCTACTTAATCTAGCGCTTTCCTTCTTTTTAATTTCAATGTGATATTACAAAATTTTATCAAAACTCTAGGCGGTTTTATCCGCTCCCTAACCCCAAACTCGACAGGGCCCAGGCGGTAGACTGGAGGCAGCTGTAAACAAAGACCTTCCCCAACACCGTCCATCTCCGGAGGATATATCCGGACATCTACTCAGATAACTGCAAACTATCCAGCAGGGCTCACGCATCTCTTAGACACATTTTCTGGGAATGTGAGGTTATATGCAAAGAAAAAGCAGTTTCCCCAGATGAAGCTGTGGCGCGATGGACGGCCGCGTTGCGCAGCTCAAACCTCGAAAATCAACTATGGCCCATCCAGCAAGCCCGTGAGGCGGCGAGGAGACAGGATCTCCGGGCCACTTCGGGGGCGGCCTGGGCCCAGGCCACGAATTTGCCAGATTGTTAGTAAAGTTGTTACCACCACCACACAATTTCTGGGAAGGTAAGTATGTGTCCCTAGCTAGAACACTTGCATACCTAACTATAGTGTCGCCACTTTAACGTACATTTATGCTGTCTGTTGCACAGTTAGGTGTCATTGCCTCGCAAATTATCACTTCTTCGTTCCTTTCCAAGCTAATATAAGCACTGCAGCACGACTCTTACATATGCGCATTGACTAATCTTTTAAATGCAAAGCATTTTTTGGTAAAACGTTGCTACTCTGACAGTGTCTGTCTGTCTCTGTCTCTGTATCTGTCTGTCTCTGTCTGTCTGTCTGTCTCTGTTTGTCTGTGTCTGTTTGTCTCTGTCTCTCTGTCTAAACGCCTTGAAGGTCTCATGATCGTTTCATCAACTAAAATACGCATAGAATGAAAGGGTGTATGACGAACATAAATAATCGGTTGTGATATGAATATCATGGCATGCGTCTAACGTAGGTCATCACACAGCCGCCTACGTCTTAGTGCTCTCATGGTCGTTTCGTTAACTTGGTAGGCACAAATTTGGCATAATATGACTAGAACGTATCAGCAACATCAATGATAGGGCATAATTTAGATATCATGACACGAGTATCATGTAGGTCATGAAGCTGCCTCCTACATCTTGGTGCTCTCATGGTCGTTTCGTTCACTTGGTATCTCGAATAATATGTATAGTATGTCAACACTGTATCACGAACAGAAATGACAGGTCATAACAGGAGATTTGATTTGCGTGTCATGTACGTCATGAAACAGCCGCCTACGTCTCGGTATGTACCAAAATTGGTATTGTATAAGAGTGCATGACGAACATAAAAACTCGCTGCCCTTCCAATCTGTGAAGGATGACCAAGGAGGCTGTGTATGTGGGTCTCTTAATGGCGAACTGCACCGCTGCAGCGGGTTGACCCGGCATTGCACTATCTTCGGGATCGGCCCACGTATGGAGAGTCCTTAACGCCTGCTTAAACACCCCTGCGGGTCTCCGGGATTTTCTGTTTCCATGCGGACACGATCCTAGGGGAACTAGAGCTAAACAGCTCTCCTGTAATTGATTGGTCATGTCATGAGTGAAATTCGTGACATGTGTGTCATATAGGTCATCAAACATCTGCCTACATCTCAGTGCTCTCACAGTCGCTTCATCAACTTTGTAGGCTACGCGCACACTGCTTCGCATAGCATCGACTCCCACAGGCCGTGGGATCTGCCAGATTTTAATGTTGTCGTATAGTCTATCGATGGCCTACACAGGGATGTATGGAATGAGAGCCGCTTGAAGCATGAAATACACGTAGCCCCGCAGGGGCGTTTGCATCAGCAGGCGTTTGGCGTGTTGCGACACCGCGTACCCGAGCAACTAGGCTTCGCCCCTCCCGCCTTCTCCTTTCCTCTCTCATCATCTTTTTCTACACACCCACACGCGCAAACACGCACACGCGCGCACATGCGCGCACACGCACAAACGCACGCACACATACACGCACACGATACACGCATCTCCAGTTCTTGGCAACCTTCTGGAGACGTTGAGCAAAACTCCGGAGCAGTTATCCAGGAAATCAAGACGAGAATGGGAGGTGAATGGGCGAGAACAAAACGAATGGGCATCGTTGGGAGATCAAAACGAGATCATCCGAGGAACCAGCCAAAATTAAGAAAATGCAGTCTCCTGCCTTCAACTCGCTGTACAGGACCGCAAAACATAGGGTAGTTACTGCGCGAAGAAGTTAAAGATATTTTTCTTCCGATTCCAACGGTAGCGAGCAGAAAGGGTCCCAGGTGAAAGGAGTACACATGTCACTCTCGAACCACTGGGCACTATGGGAGGTCGCGCTTCTCAGCCACGACCTCGCCGATCAACTTTGGGGCGTCCGGAACGCCGAGGATACCACCCGTGTCAAACGCCCCAGGCAGTCACCTAGATTGGGGTGGTTATGGCTCCACTCCGCAAAATTCGCCAAACGTCTTAGTTTTCAATCACTCACTCCTATTCCTTACTCTTGCCTGCTTACAACATCACTCAAGCTGCAATCTCTTGTACGCTGAAGTTTACTTGGTCAGTTCGAATAGCGACGTTGAAAACAGAAGTACAGCACCCCATACAATTAACTCACTTTCGGCGCTGAGATGTGGTTGCCGGTGTTTTCAAAGGCAGAGGCACGGGAGTCACGCGGCGCGGATTTGGCGCCGCCTCCAAAAGATGGCCCGCCGCTGCGTGGCCAGGCCGGCAGCGTCGGGCGAGCCGCGCATGGTTATGAGGGCTAAAATGGTTGTGAGTAAACGTCGTAACTACTTCAACCAGTCTTCATTTCTGTAAGCCATTTCGTACTTGCATATACTCGAGATTCCAGTAGCATGGGCAATTTTTTTTCGTAATGAGCTCATAAAAATGCATCGCTTGTAGGCTGTATTTCCTTAAGAACTTCATCTAGGGGAGTCCTCATATGTGATTCGGATACCGGTTTCTGATATGCAAGTACGTCGCTGACAGACGCATGTATGAATCATAGCAGGTCAACAAATTCTGCCGAGGTTGCACAGGTTTTTGTAGTCATCATCATCATCATCAGCCTAGTTACGCCCACTGCAGGGCAAAGGCCTCTCCCATACTTCTCCAACTACCCCGGTCATGTACTAATTGGGGCCATGTTGTCCCTGCAAACGCCTTAATGTCATCCGCCGACCTAACTTTCTGCCGCCCCCTACTACGCTTCCCTTCCCTTGGAATCCAGTCCGTAACCCTTAATGACCATCGGTTATCTTCCCTCCTCATTACATGTCCGGCCCCTGCCCATTTCTTTTTCTGGATTTCAACAAAGATGTCATTTACCCGCGTTTGCTCCCTCACCCAATCTGCTCTTTTCTTATCTCTTAACGTTACACCTATCATTCTTCTTTCCATGGCTCGTTGCGTCGTCCTCAATTTCAGCAGAATCCTTTTCGTAAGCCTCCAGGTTTCTGCCCCGTAGGTGAGTACTGGTAAGACACAGCTGTTATACACTTTCCTCTTGAGGGATAGTGGCAAACTGCTGTTCATGATTTGAGAATGCCTGCCAAACGCACCCCAGCCCATTCATATTCTTCTGGTTATTTCAGTCTCATGATCCGGATCCGTGGTCACTACCTGCCCTAAGTAGATGTATTCCCTTACCACTTCCAGTGCCTCGCTACCTATTGTAAACTGCTGTTCTCTTCCGAGACTGTTAAACATTGCTTTAGTTTTCTGTAGATTAATTTTCAGACCCACCCTTCTGCTTTGCCTCTCCAGGTCAGTGAGCATGCATTGTAATTGGTCTCCTGAGTTACTAAGCAAGGCAATATCATCAGCGAATCGCAAGTTGCTAAGGTATTCTCCATCAACTTTTATCCCCAATTCTTCCCACTCCAGGTCTCTGAATACCTCCTGTAAACACGCTGTGAATAGCATTGGAGATATCGTATCTCCCTGTCTGACGCCTTTCTTTATTGGGATTTTGTTGCTTTCTTTGTGGAGGATTGCGGTGGCTGTGGAACCGCTATAGATAGCTTCCAGTATCTTTACATATGGCTCATCTACACCCTGATTCCGTAGTGCCTCCATGACTGCTGAGGTTTCGACTGAATCAAATGCTTTTTCGTAATCAATGAAGGCTATATATAAGGGTTGGTTATATTCCGCACATTTCTCTATCACCTGATTGATAGTGTGAATATGGTCTATTGTTGAGTAGCCTTTACGGAATCCTGCCTGGTCCTTTGGTTGACAGAAGTCTAAGGTATTCCTGATTCTATTTGCGATTACCTTAGTATATACTTTGTAGGCAATGGACAGTAAGCTGATCGGTCTATAATTTTTCAAGTCATTGGCGTCCCCTTTCTTATGGATTAGGATTATGTTAGCGTTCTTCCAAGATTCCGGTACGTTCGAGGTCATGAGGCATTGTGTATATAGGGCGGCCAACCTTTCTAGGACAGTGTTCCCACCATCCTTCAACAAATCTGCTGTTACTTGATCCTCCCCAGCTGCCTTCCCCCTTTGCATAGCTCCAAAGGCGTTCTTTACCTCTTCCGGTGTTATTGTGGGATTTCAAGTTCCTCTAGACTATTCTCTCACCTTATCGTCGTGGGTGTTACATGTACTGTATAAATCTCTATAAAACTCTTCAGCCACTTGGACTATCTCATCCTTATTAATAACAATATTGCCGGCTTTGTCTCGTAACGCACACATCTGATTCTTGCCTATTCCTAGTTTCTTCTTTACTGCTTTTAGGCTTCCTCCATTCCTGAGAGCCTGTTCAATTCTATTCGTATTATAGTTCCTTATGTCCGCTGTCTTACGCTTGTTGATTAACTTAGAAAGTTCTGCCAGTTCTATTCTAGCTGTAGGTTTAGAGGCTTTCATACATTGGCGTTTGTTGATCAGATCTTTCGTCTCCTGCGATAGCTTACGGGTTTCCTGTTTAACGGCGTTACCACCGACTCCTATTGCGCACTCCTTAATGATGCCCATAAGATTGTCGTTCATTGCTTCAACACTATGGTCCTCTTCCTGGGTTAAAGCCGAATACCTGTTCTGTAGCTTGATCCGGAATTCCTCTAGTTTCCCTCTTACCACTAACTCATTGATTGGTTTCTCATGTACCAGTTTCTTCCGTTCCCTCCTCAAGTCAAGGCTAATTCGAGTTCTTACCATCCTATGGTCACTGCAGCGCACCTTGCCGAGCACGTCTACATCTTGTATGATGCCAGGGTTCGCGCAGAGTATAAAGTCGATTTCATTTCTAGTCTCACCATTCGGGCTCCTCCACGTCCACTTTCGGCTAACCCGCTTGCGGAAAAAGGTATTCATTATGCGCATATTATTCTGTTCTGCAAACTCTACTAATAACTCTCCTCTGCTATTCCTAGAGCCTATGCCATATTCCCCCACTGACTTGTCTCCGGCCTGCTTCTTGCCTACCCTGGCATTGAAATCGCCCATCAGTATACTGTATTTTGTTTTGACTTTACCCAGCGCCAATTCCACGTCTTCACAGAAGCTTTCGACTTCCTGGTCATCATGACTAGATGTAGGGGCGTAGACCTGTACAACCTTCATTTTGTACCTCTTATTAAGTTTCACAACAAGACATGCCACCCTCTCGTTAATGCTATAGAATTCCTGTATGTTACCAGCTTTGTTCTTATTAATCAGGAATCCGACTCCTAGTTCTCGTCTCTCTGCTAAGCCCCGGTAGCACAGGACGTACCCGCTTTTTAGCACTGTACATGCTTCTTTTGGCCTCCTAGCTTCACTGAGCCCTATTATATCCCATTTACTGCCCTCTAGTTCCTCCAATACCACTGCTAGACTCGCCTCAATAGATAACGCTCTAGCGTTAAACGTTGCCAGGTTCATATTCCAATGGCGGCCTGTCTGAAATACATCCTCTCATTTTTTCTTTCTCTTCGTCTACAACGGGCTATGTCTGCTGCTCGTAATAGATGAAAAAGAGCAAGAACATTGTGAAGCATCTGATGCGCATATTATTTGATGATGCAGCAAATATATTGGGTCAAGGTTTCCGCGCTGAAGAAACGGAAATGTTCATTTTCGCTTCGAACAATATCTTGTTCTGCCCGAGGTATGTAACGGAGCGTAATAATGTTCCGAAGAGACCAAAATTGCAGAATCTTGCGTGGTCGGCTCTCTTATGGCCACGAAGTCTTAGCATGCTTTCAATACCGAGTTTCATAAAGAAAATTGCACCGCATATGCAAGCACTGCAATAGGATTCTTCTGCCACTAAGGGGTTTTTGCTCGACGATAAAGAAGTCATTTCTTATGAATTGGCCTAGCAGAGCTGGGAATTAAGAGGAAGCATTAGCTCGGGCCCAACTCCGACGCGGCCTATTCAAATACATGTAAAACGCAAAAACGTTTTTATGAGATAACCCCTAGACCGATTTTGAAGTTTGTTGTATTTGAAAGAGAAAGGTAAATTCTAGTGACTGTTGGAAGCGGAATATCGATTTAGGGCTTGAATGTTCTTAAAACGATTTTCAAATATTTCACCGTTTGAAAAAAATAGAAGCACGAAGTTTACAAATTCATAGCTCTGCATCAAGAACTGATATCGCGGTTCTGTAAACGGTATCCATTAGATCACTTAAAGCGGACAAATTCAATATGTCATTTTACATCTTACGTGAACTTGTTACGTTGGTTACAACGGTTTTGCAAACGTTGTATTTCCCTGTGATTAAGTTTTTTTATATTCATGTGTAACATATACGTTTCGTCCGCTTTAGATGTGCTACTAGATGCAATTCACAGAATTGTAGTATCATTTTTAGTGGTTGAGTTAGAGTTGTAAACGTGATAGTTTCGTTCTTAGAAAATTTTCGATTTTTGTCACTTTTTAATAAAAGATTGACGACCTAACTCAAAAATTCAAAACCAACAGTCACTAGATATTAAGTTTGTCGTTTAAATGCAACAAACCTCGTCAAATTTGGTGCAGTGGTTGCCCAGAAAAACGAATTCTCCTTTTACATGTATTTAGATAGGAGCACTCGAGCTAAAGCTTCCTCTTAACACTATTTATGTTCTTTGATAACACACAGGTGCCTATTCCAGCGGTAGCCCTAGTCACCTGCACCTGGGGCCCATAAGCAGCATCGATCACAAAAAGCCCAGCATAAGCCACGCTGGAATGGTGGAGGCCTCAGCAAGTTTACAATACGGAGCCAGGTAAGGCGACATTAAGAAACGTTTCATTGCTAAACAACTCGGAGACTAAAGGGAATGCTTACCGGTGGTCAACTGTGCCTGGCCCCTCTAAATGTTCAAGGGGAGCGCTAGCTCTGATGTCTGAAACGGGAACTTCATCAGCAGTTTTGCGCATTCGGCAGGCGGAGCTAGCGTTAACATGCTTTCTTCTTGCAAGAGAACGACTCGACACGGACAGAGCAGAAAGCATAGGGTTTCCTACAGAATACTTGAGAGTACTCGGACACATCAATCGTTGAGACATCATCGGAATGATGGGAAGTACATAGATTTGTCTTATTATTCACACGTTGTTGCGGAGCCGTTTATTAAGCTTTGTCTGCCTTCATTATCGTAAATTTCAGAGCAATCTATGCACTTAGAAGTGAGGAAGACGGTGCAAATACGTACAATCAGTACTAATGGAAACGACTGAGCTTGTCGAGGTGGCCAAATCCAAATGCGCCTAGCGTCTCAAGGCACTGGCTTGCCCGAAATAATTATATAAAAGCGTTTAACATTGCTTGTCGATACATGCGTCCGTGGCGTAATAGTTTCAATATTGGACCCATGTGCTTAGAGGTGCTGTGTTCGAATCCTGCCGTCGGACAATTTTAGTATTTATTCATTACGCAGGACAATGTCGAAAATAACTAGTTTACAAAGTCACTCTGCCGTTTGAAGCCTGAAGGGGGAAGTTAAGGCAAATTCATGTACCTCCCAGAATTCCCATGCTCCCGTAGAAACTAGCGCCAGAGTTATTATTTACTGGTTATTGTATGAAACTATGTCATTAAGGAGGGGAACAGCAAAGGGCGCAATCATGAAGGCATAACAACTTGGCCGATGTTCCATGCTGTTAACACGCTGCAATATGCGGCACAGTTGAAGGCTCGTTGACTGTTTACTAACTCCAGCTTATGAAATACATATTGATAGTGACGAGCATGATGTTCATTTAAATCAAGGCTCATAAAATGAAACAGTGTATCTAAGTGTACCCAGGGAATGCAACGTGTGCTCAAAAAAAAGAAAAAGAAACTTGGGCTGGAGCGACAAAACCGGCGGTGGCAGGTTGGCCGGGACGCTTGAGAAATGGCTCTTCTTTGTTTCCCTGATAGTTAGATTTGTGTGCGTGTGTCCGCCATGAACAATCACTAAATGACAGGCGTCACTGTTTTGTTGGGCGAGCTTTGAGTTCATAGGCCGAACATATTCCACAATGTCTCGACAGTTTCAGGGCACCAATCAATGGTTTACGTTAGGTTCGGGGCTACTTGCTGCTTGCGTGGCTTCCCTTTTTATAACGTCATTGTGTGCACATTGCGTCAGTTCTCTTACCGTATACAAAGTGTGTTGTTGTGAACTCTCAAAAAAGGCACCTGAATTAAGACGACTCTCGGATATACATAACTCAATCTATACCCTCAGGCCCGCATTCAAGTGTATTCGGTGTATTCATAAGAGGGCCTGCTTAGGCGACTGTTGGCACACCCATTAGTTCGGTATATTGACTTTTTTACCCGAAGACAAATCACAGTATGCGCTTAAGAAAGAGCGCGATCTTGCAAAACAGAAGTGCAGGTTTCGGCTATATTACCTAGAAGATACATTGGCGCTGTACTGTTTTGTTGCATGCATTGTAATGCGCGATGGGGTCACTTAGGGCATCGTTCTCGCAGGGCCAGTACAGTTTCAATGCGCGCATGGCAAGCGAAGCAAAATGACGGTTAAAATCTTTTCCTAAATCAGTACGTTATGAGCTGCTTTTTCTTTATTGCTACATACGCAAAAATGTTGCTCAATCAGGAGGACATGTGCTTTTATGTCCAAATATGTGAAACCACAGAGTGGCAGAAGGTCCCTCACGTTCGAGAACAGATTTCCGTAAGCATTGCAACAGTTTGTCAGCGTATGCTATGTACTGTAGGTGAGAAAACTTTATCGAAAGATATACTGCTGGTGAACCAAACATTTCACGAATTGTTCATTTGAAGAAATCTATATCAAGGCAGCCATAAACATCTTTCAGGTTATGCAGCGTTCTAGATAACGCCGTGGACCTCTCTAATATCCCGACATTCCATTTGCATCACGATGTCCGACAGAAAACTCGCATACATGGTGTCGCCAGATGTCCTTCTAGGTAATATTGCGAGAAAATTTGATATGGACTATCGAGGCCTACTCGTAATAATCACCAAGACCCTTATGTCCTAAGTATGACGACACATGTGTAGCCCAGGCCGACTTCTGGAAGTCCCGTGAACATCTGCAAGTAGGTGGGTGACCAAGAGGCGGCGAACAGAGAAATTCTTGTTAGACACTGGCTTCCCGCTCATGCATTGTTGTAGGTGGACTGATCAGTGCTTCGGAAATCACTTGTAATAGGGAGTAGCGTCAAGGAACGTTCACTTTGGGACAAGCACCTGTAGCCTTCTTAGCAAGTTCTGCCCATAAAGGCATCGCTGTGATCACCAGTATTTGTGGTCGTTAGGTAAGGTATTAGGCGTGTTTTCGCTCAAATGTAACGTTAAGTGTTTCATTAATGAGTAAGTCGTTATTCAAATATACAATGTCTGTAATACCATGATACTGACTTTGTTTATTGATCTTATACCTTGGTATTGATGTAATAGCTTGGCCCTTTGTCTTTCCAAATAACTTTTTTGTTCAAATCGATCACGTAGCTGACAGTATATTGTATCAGATCAAGGTATGTGTGTAGCTTATAGTCGCAGGGCGCAAACATTTCAAGGAGGGGACTAGTGCTCATCAGTTGCATCAACTTGCCAAAATGTTGGCCTCGGAAACAACCTTTGTTACGCCACTGTTAATAACCTCAGGCCTTACTGTTCGTTTGTTTTCTGTTCTAGAAATCCTCCGACCACGTGGGTTCACCAAAGCAACACGCAGTACTACACGACTGCCCGCACATCCACCATCCAGGGTACGTGTGGGAAGGTTTTTAGACGTTGGTCTTCCACGCCTCGTCTTGCTGGCGATTAAGGAAGCTGATGTTTGGTATCGCACACGATACATTTAAACAACATCCCCACTTTCTCTCAGGAGCGCTGTTCTACGCATGCAAATCTGAGTAGAATATTCTAAATTCAACAGCCGTTCCATGAAATTAGGTTGCCCTGTGACAAGATCGAACAGACTATTCGCTACGTTGATCAAGCTGCACACACGTGTGCGATTCTGTTCTAAGCACTAGGATAGTTTGTAGATTATACTTGAGCAATTCCTGATGCCCATTTACCGGACTTATGGTAGCTATATGTGCATTTATAATGTTTAGCGTTCCCAATTAAAGAGGCGGAATGCAACATGCGCTATAAGACGCTACCTGGCCATGTAAGATAGATTTCTCGCAGCTACGAGACAGGTTGTCTCGGTTTGTTGTTCAACATATGACCACGTCGCGACGAATGAAGTCGGTGGTGACGCTGCTCAAGCCTTGCATTAGTAGCAATGCTTGTTTTTGGAGCTCTTTATTAAACTGCATAATCGCATGATGAGTTCAGCTCGGCTGCGCATCGAGTTGTTACCTTAGACTTGATGAAAAAAAATCCTACAAAATAGTCGTAATAATTGGATGGAATGTAGAAACGCCAGACGCAGACGAAGACAACTGTGCATTATTGTATCACAATTTCGACAATTCCTTATACAGATAAAAAAGGCTTAAAAAACCTGAGGCTATGCTTGATCCCTCTTCGACGTGGCTACGTGTCCGAATCTAATCTCAATTTCTTGAAGGAATGAATTGTTGTTCACATGCGTACACCATAGATGTACGGGAAAGCTATGCGGGTTTCTGCGTATGAAAGCTTTACAGTTTACAAAAGAAATTTGTTTTTTAACAACATGGCGGATGAGGACAAATCTTTCTTGGCCTGGCGGATGACAATTTTCTCTTTCATGAACGTTTCGTTGCATTTCGAGATAAACACATAGGCAAAAGATGGAGAGTTTATGTTCGGGTTCACCTAAGCCAAAGCCGTTGATCTGACAAAAGGCTTTCCCATTTAGTGAGATAAACTAAAGATAAGCAGCCAATACGAGTGCAATAAATTACTATGGAACCATGCGGTTTTCTTGTGGTTAAATTTTTCAATAACAGCAGAACACTAGTATGTAGCCATTGGTCTATACATGCACGTTCAATCTTATTGTGTGATAAGTCAAAGCGATGGTTAACGCCTAGTAGCCTATCGCGGAGATAATGCATTATCGAAACACCAGAAGCTAGCAAACCAAAATCAGGCTTTGTAAGATCAACCATGCTCTAGTCTAGGCATCAAAGTCCAAGGAATAAAACAACGAATAACTCCCCATGCGCATACTTGTCTTTTTCGTAGCGCCACGTTGGGCCTTCCAGCTTTTGTTGCTTGTATCTAGCGAAGCATTCCAGACGGAAGCACCGCTGTTGGGATTCATTAGCATCACGACTCTTACGAAAACTTATTGGTCCCCTCGCGTTCCTAGCAGGGAATGTGACAGTGTGGATCCAACACCTCTCATTTCAGGGTATGCACACAACAGAGACACCGGAAGCACCAGTTTCACACTTCCAGTCTACAGCAGCAGCGGCGGTGGCAAATACGCAGTGGCCAGTACAAGCCACGTGGGCACGGAGGAAGCATCGGGCATTCTGGGAAATGATGCTAGGTGAGCCAAACTTCTGTAGGAATTCCTTTCAATAGAGCAACTAATTTAGACGTCTTGGAACGCCGTATATTGCACAGTTATGCTTGAATTGACGAACTTGTGCGATGGATTGAAGTTCTGATGCCTGAAGCTCCAAGTATCAGCTGTTCTTTTCACAATATGGTGCTGGCTTTAACAGGAAGTTTTATATGGGTACCTGCTACCTAGGGCGTAAATGCGAGGGAATGAATCGTCTTGCTCCGCAACCACCGCAGCAACACTGGTAAACCTTGTGTCGTATTAAAACATATTACTGAAATTAAAGGAATTTCATTTTCGATTTGTTAAGAAAATTGAAACGCAAGTATGGAAATTAGAACTTTATTAAGCTTTAAAAATGTAATGATTATTTAAACTGCCCTAATATCACATCTAAAGTGCCCAAAATTGATGTATTACACAGCACTCAAAAATAAACTATTTTATGAGTAGAAACTTTGGAAATGCTCGCATAAATGCCAACTATTTTACGCGTCTATTTTAGGATTGGTGATTTCATTATTTTTTCAAGCTGGAAGCCAAAACCAAAATTTTGATTCAGGCAATTCTTGGAATTTAACTGCGTCAATCAAATGCAATGTGTTTCAACGGAATTCACACGGAATAAAGAACATTGTTTCTTTGCTTGACGGGTTTTCATTATTCATTTGCCCACGAAGTTCTAACCTAATCAGGACATAAGCCAGTCTAGAGGCCGGCAAAGCAGACATGATTTACGATGTAAACCAGAAGTGTTGAGCAACACCATAAAATTCATTAGCCGTGTGAACAACAATAGCAATAAATATAGGTGTAGAAAAAGTCCATTCCCCACACAATAGCAGACAATGTTCACCTAAAGCTTAGCGCAGACATTTCAAAAGATCAAAAGACCGTAAAGCATACATGCACAGGGCGCGCGTGAATCCGCGCCCAAGCAACACGCCTGTGCGCCTTAAAGGGAAGCTGAAGAGTCTGTCGAATTCAATAAGACGCTCATATACGAATGCGGGAACCTTATAAACCATGTAGGTAAAATTTGGGGTTTTTTTTTCAATTAGGAGCGGCGTAATCGTCGGTTGAAATTGCGCTGTAGCTTCGCCCCCCGTCGAATGCCGCGCGCTGCTGCTGATGCTGACGATGCGAGCGGAGACCGGAAACCGCGGTGTTATGACGTCAACTCTAGTGTTTCGTTCCTTCGCAGCGTCCGCGACCGTGCCTAACCGCACTTGTTTCTGCGTGCGTGCCATCGTAATCTGCTTCGATCGACCCTGCATTCCTTTGTTGGTGCGTCTGCGTGTGTGTAGAGTGGTAGTCAACGTTCGTGGTAGTCAACGTTCGTGGTAGTCAACGTTCGTGGTAGTCAACGTTCGTGGTAGTCAACGTTCGTGGTAGTCAACGTTCGTGGTAGTCAACGTTCGTGGTAGTCAACGTGCGTGGTAGTCAACGTGAGTGGTAGTCAACGTGGTAGTCAACAGATGACGGTCACTACACGTACTGCATGAACCGGGAAGCTTTTCACGCGTTTAAACCGTCTTTGTAGATTGCCGACAGCTTTGGACAGCGCACAAATGCCGACGATCGCATCCCCACTTACGTTCCACGAGGAGGCATGCAGGAACAGAACACTACAGTTGTTTGACTGGAAACGAGCTCACTAGATCGGCGAAAGATCGGCGAGATCACTAGATCGCTTTGCAAAAAACATACTCACCAAAGAGCATTTCCAACACGAGTAGATCCCAAGACTTTGCTTTCGATCGCGTCGAAAGCACTGCTCGCACCAGCATCGTTTGCTTCTTCGAGAGGCCGGCTCTTCGCAATCGGCTCGTACATGTAGGGAGTTACGCCGAACTCCTCAGAAAAACGCAGTCTCTCTAGATTTTCCATTACCGTCTCAGAAAAACGGCACCAAATTACCTGGCACCGCGCTTCATGTGTAGCGGCAGCGGTCGGTTACTAGTTGACGTCACGAGGCGCCCGACCACTCACAGGCGGAAACGAGACGCACAAGCTGGGCGTGTCCGCTGCTGCACTTTTCGTCGAAATAAAATATATTTGCGCTTTCTTTCACTCAATTTCGATACGATATTCGAATTCGGAGGGTTGAAAACCATCATGTACAGATGTTCACTCATTTTTTCTGGAAAACCTTTCAGCTTCCCTTTAAGTATTCTGCAAGCAAAGGTCTCCCTTTGAAAGGGTACTGATCCTC
This sequence comes from Dermacentor andersoni, assembly GCF_023375885.2. NCBI lineage: Eukaryota > Metazoa > Arthropoda > Arachnida > Ixodida > Ixodidae > Dermacentor > Dermacentor andersoni. The sequence continues at coordinate 58,257,963 of NC_092818.1, forward strand.
ACAAGTTCCGCCCCCTTGTCGACACGTTAGCTTCAGCTACAATCTTCACCTACATTTGTTTACCATCGCAGGCCGCACTGTTCATATGCTTATCTTTCTTGTATTTTAGAATTCCTGACGCCACCGGCGCTGAGCCATGGAGTACGCAGTACTACGTGGCTTGTGGCACAACTACAGTCTCCGGTAGGTGTGGGAAGACTTTCAGTCGCTGGTATACAAAGCCTCACCTTGCACGTGACTGGGCAATCTGTCTGCAGTCGTATACGTCGCATTTCTAGAGCATCACCGCTGGTTCACGGGTGCGCGGTTCTGCACCTGTCAATCTGTGCTCTACATTCTGCATAGTTTCTAATACAAGAAATGTAACTGTTGCCTCATGAACTTAGGCTCACGGTTGAGATGATCTGATGGGTGAATCGCTGCGGCGATAGCACTACTCGCATCTGTACGGTACTGTGCTCCTGCTGAGGACAGTACTAGTAAGCCAGTAATTAAGAGAGTAAGCAGAGATTCCCAGTTTCCTATCGTGTCGACGTCGCTAAAAAACAGCAGCAAGGCTCCTTCAGCTTTGCCATTAGAAGAAACGTGTTTTTTTCTAGGGGCTGCTTATTGTTGATTGAACTGTTTAACCGCGTGATGAATTAAACTGTGCTGTGCTTCTTGTCGTTGCCTAGCACTTCCCAGTAGTGCTACAATATAGTGTCAAATATTACCGAAAGTGGACGCGGAGGAGCCCGAGGCAATCTTCTTTCCTCCTCGTCCTATGTACCTTTATATGCTTTATGTGACTTTATTCGAACAAATGAATCAACGAACGAACTTGCATGCTCCCAAGCACTCTGAAATTTGTCTTCCGGGTCCTTAACAACAGCGGAGTGCTGCAACGCTAGAAATCCATGAAGAGCGCTTTGTACAATTGAAGCACGGAACACATCGACGGTCTCCATGTTTTCCATCCATTGTTTTTAAATGGTGACATAGGTTTCATGGTGGTGTCCACAAGAGGTCGTGGTCAACGATGATTTCAAAACAGTGATGGGTTCTCTTGTGCATGATAGGCTGGCCATTAGTAGCCACCGTGTATCCGGTCATTCATTTTCGGATTAAGGTTACTAATGCGCATTTTGCTGTTGCCGAGATGCCGAGGCGCTGTCTCTTAACATAGGCATACGTCAGCGCTGCAGCCTTTTGTAATCTTGCGTGAACCTGCGGAGCAGCTACTCCTGAAGCCCAGATGCAAATGTCATCTGCGTAAATTGATAGTCTGACCGAGTATGGCAGGGATTCCGCTAGCCAAATCAGAGCTAAGTTGAACATTACGCGGTTTAGTGACCGGTAATTTCACCATCCTCGGTGAAGCCAAATAAAAAGCTCATTCGGGTCAGGTTGCTCCCAATTCAGAGAATAGCGTGACCTCCGATTTGAACGGACACGAGCGTGTCAACGATGGCTTCACGTGAAACGTTACCATAAGCGCCAGTCACGTCTTACGATAGCGCTAGGGAGAGGCGTTTGGGTGTATGCTGTTGTTGAATACGCCAAATCAATGACGTTGTCGACCGACGAAAGGCCACGTCAAAAGCCGGTCATCGCGTCTGCATAAACATTGCAATGATCAAAAAACAACTCGAGGCGCGTGGGGATCATTCTCTCAATTAACTTGCCGACAAAGCTGGCGAGAGCAAGAGGCAGATATGGTTTGAGTTCAAGGGTACTCTTTCCGTCACTCCAAGAAACGTTGGATTGACACAGCAAGGCCTCTCGCTCTTCATGTTCAAGAAGACGTACAGCATCGTGCGCTATATTATCTAGTCAGGGGCGAAGAGGAACGCCTGCAAATGGCTAGAGCAGGCTCCAATTCTTCCATGTAGGAAGGTTCGTCCACTGCCAAAGCTTGCGTGAAGGGAACTTCGTACGATTAAAGATCCTTTCTTAACACTCTGTCACCTGCAATTCTCTCACAAAATTCTTCTTCAACATTGACTTCTCGACAGCCTTGGTGGAGAGCCTGTGCCTTAAAGTCGTTGCGTTGCCGAGCAGAAACACGTACGCCCTCGAGATTAAGCCTTACGCGAGACAGTGCTTTGCGGGGGTCCAACTAGTTACAGAATGAGTTCCATTGTTCGTTGTATATTTGGTACATGTGGCAATGCATTTTTTTCTGCGTCCGCCTGGTCTTCCTCAGGTATAGAATCGACTTGGTGCGTCTATATCTGTTCTCAGCGTGTCGATGTACGGCACCAAACCTACGCTCGAAATAAGATCTAATGAATACATTGCTGCACCAAAAGGAAAATAGACTTAGGAGGGAGAGTAAGAAGCGACAGGGTCGAGCGCTGAGAGTCGTGATAGCGGTCGAGAGTAGTTTCTTACTCTCCCTCAAAAGTCTTTACGTTCCTTTTGGCGCAGCAATGTATTCGTTAGAGCTCAACCAACTCGCCCAGCAACAAGTTGTGCTGAAAATAAGGCATCGCGGGACCAAAGTGAGATAGAGCCTCCCCGCAGGGGCGTCTGCGTCAGCAGGCGTTTGGTGTGTTGCGACGCCACGTACCCGAGCACACAAGGGTTGGAACCTCCCGCGTGTAGTCGTGCGCGGCTTTGCCGTGTCCGGGGAAAGGGGGATCCTGGGGGTTGAGCCGATGCCGGGTGTTTGGACCTTTAAGGCCCCCCGGCGGAGGCAACACACCTCTTTGGCCTCTGCTTCACGTAGACGGCACCCCCGGACTGACCCACCCGGAGGAAACCGGCAGTCGCCTCTTCCTGTCTCTCTCTCTCCTCAAACCTTCGTCTTTATCTCTCACTTTTTGATCGTTCCTGTCTTCTTCTCTCTTGCAGTTACTTCCTTTCTTCACGGCGGCAAGGGTTAACCTTGTGTGAATAGCCAACCTAGGTTATTTCAGATTTGGTTATAGTGGTAATGTACAGCTGGCGTTTGCATGCCGTGTTTCACAGGCCCTGCAGCGTCCCCTTGTAGGACTCCACGGTGGGTGGCTGGCGTTACTGCCGAAATTACAATCTCTTATGACTTCTTCTTTCCCCCCACTACATGATCGCTCCCTGAAGAGGGGGTGCACCGATGATGTCTTAGAATTTGTTGCCCGTCAAAATGAAATTTTTCCTCGATTCCATGTAGTCCACTTTGAAACACCAAGCAAACCCGTTCGAACAATCTCACCATTCCTCGTGTCCAAGTCTCTGACCCAAGTTTTTGGTACCGGTTACAAAGCATCCAGAATAGCAAGCGGTGATCTCTTCTTGGAGCTCCGCAACCTGAAGCAATATGAAAAGCTACCCAATCTAGTATCATTTGGCGACGCCAAAGTAACAGTAACTCCGCATCGTACTATGAATACAACCCGAGGCGTAGTCTCCGATGATGATCTCTTGGAGCTGACCGAGGCTGAGCTCTTGGAGGGCTTCAGTGAGCAGAATGTCATCAACGTTAAGCGAATTAAGATGAGGCGGTATAATAAGGAAATACAGACCAAACACCTGATTCTTACTTTTGGCACAAGTGTTCTGCCCGAGTCCATCGAGGCCGGCTATATCAAGCTACGTGTTCGCCCATATGTTCGAAATCCCCTGCGTTGCTTCAAACGCCAGCGATTCGGCCACAGTTCACAGAGCTGTCAAGGCCGCCAAACCTGCGCGAAATGCAGTGCTCATGAGCACACCTCTGAAACTTGTGAAAACTCTCTCCATTGTGTAAACTGTGAAGGGGAGCACGCTGCATACTCGCGGTCGTGCCCATCGTGGAAGAAAGAAAACGAAATTGTTACAATTAAAGTAAAAGAAAACATAAGTTTCAAGGAGGCACGCAGGGGTATCTTACCTGCCCAAAAACACCTTTGCCGATGTGGCGCGTCAGGGGGTAGCGCCACAACGGTCTCCGGCGGCTGTCCCACCCACACCCAGTGAGGCGGCAGTGACGCCATCCGCCCCCTCGGCGGCTGCAGCTAACGCTGCTACGCCAACACAGCAGACGGGGCCATCGACCCCGAAGGTGGGCGCAGCCGACGCTGCCCCAACCTCCCCGGCCCCTTCCAGCGCTGGCAACAGCCGGCGCAGCAAAATCCCTCAGGGAGCCCCATCGACCTCCGGGCAGGTGGGTGCAGGGGTCTTGCCCTCCAAGGCGGGACTCTCTCTGGTAACCTCTCGCTCGCAAGAGCACGTGTCCGGAGCCTCACTAGAGGCAATGGACGCTTCACCTGTCCTGAAGGCGCACCAAACGCCTAAGGAGCGGCGAGGCTCCCTCGAACGCTCCAGAAAGGGCAAAACCCCGATTACGGGGCCTCAAAAGGGCTCTGTAATTTAATCTCTGCAATTTCCAAAATCACTACCTCTGTTTCTGTACACACAGCACATATTTACTACCAACATGGATACAGAGATAATTCAATGGAACGTCCGAGGTCTCCTTAAAAACCTTGATGATGTGCAGGAACTCATCCAAAAACACAATCCAAAAGTGCTGTGATTACAGGAAACACACTTAAAACCTAAACACACAACCTTTCTCCGAAAGTTTGTTACGTTTCGCAAAGACCGCGAGGATGCTGTCGCATCATCTAGCGGTGTAGCCATTATTGCTGACAGAAGTGTAGCGTGTCAGCATTTAAAGCTCCAAACGGCCCTTGAAGCCGTGGCCGTTCGAGCCATGCTTTTAAATAAACTCATTACAATCTGTTCTCTGTATATACCACCACATTATCACCTTCACAAACGCGACTTAGAGTCATTAATAGATGAGCTCCCGGACCCCTATTTTATTCTTGGTGATTTTAATGCACACAGTACTTTGTGTGGCGATTCACGCGGTGATGCGCGAGGTCGCGTCATCGAACAGGTGCTTTTTTCCTCTGGAACATGTCTCTTGAACACGAAGGAGCCCACATATTTTAACCTGTCCAACAAGTCATACTCTGCCATAGATCTTAGCATTTTATCGCCGACGCTTTTACCCTATTTTAAATGGAATGTGCTTAAGAACCCGTATGGGAATGACCACTTCCCAATAATCCTAACTACGCCGAAACAAGATCAACTTCCCCCGAAGGTCCCTCGGTGGAAGGTTGACTCAGCCGATTGGGAACAGTACCGAACTCTTACACACATGACCTGGTCTGAGATGTCCGGTATAACCATAGATGACGCTGTTGCATATTTTACAGCTTTTATACTTGATGCCGCATGTAAATGTATTACTCAAGCGAGCGGCATAGGTTCATAACGGCGTGTTCCCTGGTAGAACGATGCATGCAGGCAAGCGCGGAGGAACCAGAACAGAGCGTGGGCGATATTTCGCGATTCTCCAACAGCTGAAAATCTGGAAAACTTTAAACATGTCAAATCCCAGGCAAGGAGAACGCGCCGACAAGCAAGACGAGAGAGCTGGGCGAAGTTTATATCAAGCATCAACTCGTACACAGATGAGAGAAAAGTATGGAATAGAGTGAAAAAAGTTAATGGACAACAAACGTATTCCCTGCCTTTAGTAAATAGCCACGCAGAAAGCCTGGAAGATCAAGCCAACTTTCTTGGCAAACACTTTGAACACGTATCCAGCTCCTTACACTACACCGAAACATTCCTAAAGTACAAAACACGAATAGAGAAGCAAAAACTAGAAAGGAAACGTGCAATAACTGCGCCGTACAATGAACCATTCTGCATAGCAGAACTGCAGGCAACACTTAACTGCTGTAATACATCCGCCCCAGGTTCAGACCGCGTAATATATGAGATGTTAATACAACTACCATGCGAAACACAGAAAACCCTCCTTTCCCTTTAAGACGCTATATGGTCTTCCGGCGAGATCCCCTCTGCTTGGAAGGAGGCTATTATAATTCCAATACTGAAGCACGGAAAGGATCCTTCCTCTGTATCAAGTTACAGACCTATAGCATTAACAAGTTGCCTCTGCAAAGTATTCGAAAAAATGATTAACTGTCGCCTACTACACTTCCTAGAATCAAAGAAATTGCTGGACCCATGCCAGTGCGGGTTTCGGGAGGGTCGATCCACCACTGACCATCTAATACGTATCGAGGCACGTATCCGCGAAGCTTTTGTCCATAAGCAGTTTTTCTTATCAGTATTCTTAGATATGGGGAAAGCCTATGATACAACGTGGCGGTTAGGGATATTGAGAGACCTCTCACAGTTAGGTATACACGGAAATATGTTCAATGTTATCGAAAGTTATCTGTCGAATCGGACATTCCGTGTTCGAGTGGGCAATGTTCTGTCACAGAAATTTGTACAGGAAACTGGAGTGCCGCAGGGTGGGGTGCTCAGCTGCACGCTCTTTATAGTAAATATGAATTCTCTTCGTCTGCACATACCACATAACATCTTCTATTCAACTTATGTTGACGATCTGCTGATAGGTTTTCAATCAATTTCTCTTGCAATCTGTGAGCGACAGGTCCAGCTTGGTCTTAACAGGGTCTCCAAATGGGCTGATGAGAACGGGTTCAGACTGAACCCACAAAAAAGCACCTGTGTCATTTTCTCTAGAAAAAGAGGCCTGCACCCTGATCCTGAAATTGTGTTGCATGGTGAGCGTCTGCCCGTAAACAGGGAGCATAAATTCTTAGGCATAATTTTAGACGCGAAACTAACCTTTGTACAGCACATAAAATATCCTAAAAACAAGTGCATTACCACACCGGCAACAATTTCCACTTCATCCTCTAATTATCATAGGTACAGAACCAGTCTTTAAATATCAATCGTTGTTCAAATTTTTAAATGATGTACGTAGTTTTTATGTCATATCACCAGGAAATCCGCAGCACGGCCTCTTAACTGAGATTTCTGCTGCGGTTACTGCATTAAAGAAAGCACCTGCCTCCCAGCCTTTGGGCTCAAAGACCTCCCGGAGGCATAGGTGCTTATTCCATACTCTTGCATTTTAGCTTCATGATCACTTACCACGCGTACTATATCCATAGACTATATGTATCACTATCACAATTTTATACTATATATCATTTTACGCTTCTATGACAAGATTTGATTTTAGGCCACTTTACAGCCATGTTACATTCTACCATCGCAACTCACAAATCAGCGCTTAACACAACATTATCAGTCATGGCGCTCTTTGGCCATACGTGGCCCTTGCGCCACTAAACAATACACATTCATTCATTCAGATAGAGCCAGCTTCTGTACGACAACCCTCTCAACAATGTCGGGCTGCCGTCATTCAAGAGACAGAAGTCATGGCCCGAAGCAGAAGGTACAAGAGTCCTGGCTCCTAAATTCTTAGAGAGAGAGAGAGAGAGAGAGAGAGAGCGAGAGAGAGAGAAAGCAAGGATAGGAAAGGCACGCAGGTCAACCAGACGAGCTTCCGGGTTGCTACCCTACACTCAGGTTAATGAAAAAAGGGGAAGGGAAAGAACAAACAAGGAGCACAAATGCCCTTTCATAGTAGGAGCTGCGTAGCTGTTGAAGCAATCGAAATTTACGGGCACGTGTAAGAAATCGACTTCAGGTTCAAACAATCGACGAATCGCCTCCAAATGGTCTCCCCTTTCATTGAAGTGCACAGTAACAGGAACTTGCATTTTTCGTGCATTTTTCTTTCGTAAAGTACTGAAAGCGTGCTTCAGTGACCCATCCTACTCTTTTAGTTCAACCGATAAAGAAGAGGCGCAATAAACCGTACACGTCTGGTGTATAACCAGCACAGGCGATGCAATAAACTCTGCCTTATTCGCTTAAGCGCACTCTTCAATTTTAATGCGTAAGCATTCCCTGTTGAATACCCCAGCAAAATAAGTAATTAACACGAAAACTATTTTGTCTGCAAAGCCTTTTGTCTGCAAATAAGATGCATAAGTGGTGAAGTTAGCACGTCCTGCTGTTAAAATCGGGTAAATGTACATGATTGGTCGCTTTAGAATAGATAAAGAAGCAATGGAAAACGACAAAAAGGAAAGGAAAGCGGTTTTGGTCGTCCCCTTGGAAGCTTACTTTTGCGCATTAAATGTGTGCGTGCAAAGCATCCTGCTTTGGGGTGCGGAGTATAAATAATCATAGAAAGGCTCGTTGGGAAATGCGATAATAGTGTAATTGTAGATGATTGGCAGCCTAAAAAATTTTCCTCCTCTGAAATTTTTCTACGTCGGGCCTTCAAGAATAACCAGCTTGGAAGGCCTGTATCTCGCAAATGCCAAGGATGTCTTCACATTTCATCCCAGAAAGATAAGCGCAATGAGGGAATTGTCGTTTCTGAAATGCAACGCTTAAACAAAGTGAGACTTCAGACCATGCACAGTGAGGCTAACCAGGGCATAGCGGCGGCCAAATCAAAGGGTTAGTTGTCACTGGTTTCCTCCAACATCGAATCTCGTTGTGCTCCCTCTACAGACATGTATCCATCCAAGTAACCAAGTATTGGCTATTTCCGAAATGTGGCTTGCTGAACCAGTTCTAATCCGAGAGTATCACTATGTAACATGATGCGGTATATGCAGGACACACATGATAGAGAACACATGCTACCAAAATTCTGCGAATTGTCTACTAATGAGCAAGCATTTTTAGACATCAGAAAAGCGATCTGTAGGTAGACATGCATAAGGTACGAGTAGCAAGTAAACAAAAGCGAACTAACAGCAGAGCCAAAGAACGGCTATCCATTACGAAACAATGCTCAGAATTGCTGCAGCATTTTACAAATTCCATATTTCATGAAAGTGCGTCCAACAGAATTTTTTCGGACTCGCGATGCAAGCAGCACGGCCTTTTTTAAGAAGACCACCGTTCCATGTAGCGAGTGTGAAAGAAGTTTCCGACAGTGACGCCATCCCTGGAAAGAAATCCAAATGGGCCGCAGGGTCCCGGACCTGGCATCTGTTCTCCATTCGCATCTTATGACATGTCTGAACAAAGAATCAGTGCATCCACGTGTCAGGCATCCAGTAGAAGCGATAGAACAACAATGAAAGCCACGTAGGCTTCACGGCTATAGCCGGGCGCGAAGCATCTTCCAATATTTCCACAAAAAGAGAAAAAGAAATGCACTCAAGCTGTCGATGGTCACCACATGTTCACAGAATCAACAGAAAAAAAAAAAAAAAACACGCCCGCTGTTAACGCAAGAAGGGTGGAAGAAGAGCTCGTCAACACCAACATCGAGAAAGCACGACCGCCCTACCATCGACCGCAGCGCCCCCTCACAGACCGGCGACAAACTGCGTCCGCTTTGAGAGATAGAGTTCTGGAAATGAAACTGTTTCCATTTAGCATACGGCAAAGAGGATGAAAGCGAAAGCCTGCGCGCTCGCAAGAAATTCCTTCAATTACTTTGACATTGTCATTCCAATGCGTTGTTACTTTCTATTATTACTTGCTTTCGCTTAGCTCGTTTTTTTTTTCTTGGGCTCTTTTTCGGTCGCCTATGCATCGCCACTGTTTCTGCGTGGCTAAAGGCCCGCTAGAACGGGCGTGGCAAGTCTATGAAGGCCACTGGGAGGCACACGCTGGTTGCCTGAATGATTTTTAGCCCTTAATTTGACGAAGGTAGCTACAGTGGCTTTTATATATTCTCTTAGCACAGAATGAGAGGGAGACGGAAAGGCAGATTAGGCAGACAGCGCTAACTTTCAACGACAGATGCATTTCCAGTTCACGCAGACGTGCTGATAGTCCTGAAAACGTCATAAGACACGTACTTGTACGTTGCTCGCCAGGCAGGAACAAAACCGGAGAAACCACACGCACAGACTTTTGTGGTGACACTGCTTATTTAGGAGGGCGTCCGTTCAACGCGAACAAAGGTGATCGAACTCTTTTCCTTTTTATTGATAAAGAAATACTGGCACATGTGCTTGAATGTTGATGCCATTACGCCGGACGGTCAAATATTCGACCCATGACCCATGAAGGGCTTTCCCCTTAAAGACATTTCAACGGTTTTTAACTCGGAGAGGGGGTTACATGGTTTTGATCATTTGGTGGCAAGACAGCGCGAGTTATTTGAACGCCTCTTCTACCGTTAAAAGATAGGCATTTTAACGTCGAGATAGTGGCGACACTCTATCGCCCTTTTTTTTTCCCTTGAGCTCTAGCTGCCTTCTAGTTTCCAAAGCGCCAGTCGTTTCGTTTGTTCCCTATACTCATCGGCACTGACTGCGCATGCGCTATGATTCCGCCTGCTTCTTTCACGAAACAGACGCTAATGCTCCAGAGGCGCCGAAGCAGCCATGGCTGAAGAAAGTAACCGTGGAAACACGCCTCCTGCGTTTACCTCCCGCGAAGAAGTAACTCCGAACACAATCCGGGAATTCTTCGAGGGCGCTTCGGGCACCCCCGACTGTACCTCTACGTAAGTCTTGCCGCTTGTAAAAATTCTCGACGAATATTGTTCCCGTAGGTTTTTCCTGGAACACAGGCGTTGATAGTTATAGATTTGTTCTTACTTCAAAGCGAGTCTTTGACAGACAACTTCAGCCAGCGTACGTTGGCGACATTAACTTTTTTAGCGCGTCGATGCACGGGTGATGCCAAAATATCTTCACGGGACGCATAGCTGCGGCTGTTTATCGTTAAGGTCCAACGTTATGTCACTGCGGGAAGCAAATGCTTCTGTGGAAGAACATGTTCGTCGCTCGTGTTTGGTCACCGCGTCACACAGCTATTCCGGTGCCACAGTGGCTACGGCATTGGCGTGCCGAGTTCGAGGTCAACCATGATGTTCCGGGAACAACGGCCTATCATCGCTGATGGTGAAATGCAAAAACACTAGCCGGTCTACGTGCTTGTTATAGAAACCCAGGCGGTGAAGAATCATTTCGTTCGTGTGAGGCTTTTCGAATGCTGCTCGCCACGACCTTACAATAGCATATTTTTCTAATGGTCCTCTTTGAGCTAAATAAACGTCCTTAAGAAAAATATGTGCAAAATATCGGTAGGCGGGAGCCGCGGAGCCAGCGAACCCGAAGCAAACCAGGTGCTTCCGACGTATTCGATTCTGGTATTCGCGTACGTCCGATGTACCTTTAGAAACAGCGATCACCAAATGGCCCGGCAGTGCCCACTACTTCACCTGATTTACTGCGCCGGCAGCTAGTGTTGGAGCATAAACAAGCTAGTGCACGGGCAGGTCCAGCCCGCGACCTCGTTCCGCAATGCCGGTAAAACCGAGACAAACGCATAGAAAACGAGCAAAGAAATTACTCCTTCGCGCTACCTTGGCAAAGTCAGATATTCAAGGAGCAAAAGCCCCCATATCTGCCCTCCTGCACCCGCTTTTATCGCGCCTGAGCATAAATGGCCACCGATTCCTGAAATGCCATCTCGTGATGCGTGACTGTCACGGCCGACAGATGCGCCCGGTACAGGAGAGTTTGTCCAACACCCAACCTAAAAACCCTCCCGAACCGTTCACACGTGCCGCTCATCATCCTGCGGCTGTCACCTTGGTGATGCCTTCTTCGTTAGCTGAATCGAAGGTTATAACTATACTTAAGTTCTAAAGTAGCTTTTAAAGAATAAACCTCCGATAACTTTTTTCGCTGCCACGGTAAAGAAGTCGCATGTTAGAATTATTTGCGGTTTACAGCTGTAGATGCACGTCCCTTCATTCACGTTTTCTTTCTGAGGCTTATGTCTGCAATTGCGCCTTGTTCATACCCTGTACCTCAACTTGATTTTTCGGAAAGGCAGCTGCACGGGTCACACGTGAAACAAACTGGAAAGAACACATTTTGTCACATAAGCTTAACTTCAGCTGATTGCGTCCTTTTCTTCTCATGTGTTCCAACTGAGTCTTCCATAAGAGGCAACTGTCGGTTCTGTGTTACTCTGTGGAAGCCGTGTTGCTCGTAATTTTAATTACTTATAAGATGGATTCCTCGTGGCACGGATCGATGATTGGTCATTCATTTAAATTGCCGTGAAAATCCTAATACCAGCACGGCAATGTTGAATCCAATCTGACACGGAAGGAGCATCTCCTTTTGTTACAGCGCTGCTTTGAATCAAAGCACGCAAGTACTTCACGCAGCTTCTTCTTTTGAGCATCACCCTATCTTAAAGACAATAAGATAAAAAAAATTCCGGTGTACCTATTTGGAAACTATCATAGCAATTCTCCTCCACGAGTCGACGCCACGACAACTTGAAAACCGAACACCTATACCCAACTACAAGGCACTAATCAGAAACGCCGTAAGTGAACAAAAGTTCTACACTAAAGTAAACTAAACTTGACTTGCATGTTCGTGCAAGTCAAAGAGGCATTTCGCACTACACGTATTACACAGGGTTGCCCTTGTGCCAGCCAGCAAGTGAGCATTTGGGTAAAATGAAACATTACATGTATCCCGTTGATTAACAAAATAGCAGTTAGCTTGTTCCAGATTTTGCTTTTACAAAAGCTTCATCACATATTTCCCGCCTTACCTGGAAGCAAAGTGTCCGATAGAAATACATATGTCTAATTCTAGGATTTGTGACGACTCCTTCGAAGACCTGTGGAACGCGTTGAACGGCCACGACGGTGGCAGTGACGTCACGGGTATGAACGGCATGGCCTTCGACCATAAATACCACTCGCGAAGACCCTTAACAAGCCTCAACGGAAATTATAGTAACTTAGCGCGATAAAAACACGGAAACAAAAAAGGTCGACAAAGACAAACGGAAAGAACAGTTACATAGGCCACGATAGCGTTGCAGTTACTGCACAAGAGGACACACTTTATGAGCGTCATCATGTCGGTTTCCGTATGAGTGGCTCCAATTCGAATTAACAGGATAGCTCATTGGAGAAGTTTGTGCGTGAACGTCATACAGCGCGATAGCCATACTTGGACGACACAACTCCCAAGGACATAGTTTACAGCTTTGTTGCTCTGCTCCCCCCCCCCCTCCACAACGAAGAAACAGATATCACAGCCCTGTAAAACTGCATGTGCCAGAGCACCTGAGGCGGCCAATATTGGTTCATGAACTACTAACTTACAAACATTTTGACTGTTTACAAGCGTGTTGCAAAAGTCCTACCCACAACATAGT